>NC_060271.1:79869791-80469791 GCF_021613505.1 Equus quagga
CCACTGGAGCCCAATGGCCCCCAAACTGGCCGTGCGTGGCCCCTTTCTGGGGGAGTGACTTTTCCAGGAGAAAAGCTCGTGGTCCAGACAGGGCTCAAACCTCCAGCTTCTGAAACTAGCTTACCCGCCAGCCCTGCGCCCTCTCCTTCTTACCAGCTGGTTGGAGACATCTCCGTGGTCCTTTCTCGTCATGCCCTCCCCGATGGCGGACTTCATTAGCCGCGACAGGGAAGGGAGCACGTTGATGGGGGGGTAAATCTGGGGGGGAGCGGAGCAGAAGAAGGGAGTGGCAGAGGCAGGGTCCGAACTTTCCTTTTCTTCCCACTGCTACTTCTCTCCCCTCCCCCTACTGGTTCTCGGGAGACTGGTCCTCATTTGTCCTACAGAGAGGACACTGGTCACTCCCTGCTCTCCTTCATCTCCCACGGATTCTAGGTCTTGGGTATGCTGGTGTCCCCAGGTGTGCTCCTAGACAGGAGAGTATCAAGGGAGATGACATGACCTTAGTGAAAGGCTTGCTATTTCAAAACTTTTGATTATTTGGCCAAAAACCAAGTTGAAGCTTAATAGTTAATAGCTGCAAAGAAAGAACGTGCCAAGCGAAGAAGAAAAGGTCGTGGGGTGCCCTTAACCTCAGATAGGACAGACACAGTTTCTAACCCGTTGGCACATTATTCACTATCTATTTGTGTCAGTTACCCTTGTTTCCTTTTCACCAAAGCAAACTACTGGCAAGGAAGAGAAATGGTATTTATTTAGTATATACTATCTGCTAGATGCTTTCTATATGCCAACTTATTTTATCCTCCACAATGCAACTGTGTGATAAGTATTATTGTTCCTATTTTATAGAAGAGGAAACCTAGTATCAGAGAGATGAAATTATTTTCTCCAGGTCCCACAGCCAGATAGGCTGGCTTCTGCCCTGACCTGCCTTCTGTCTGTGGACCACACAGTCTTCCAGGGATGGGGGTTATCTCTTGTTTGGGGTTAGCCTTGCCTGGCCCCTCCTAATTCACAGAGAGACAAAGCACAGGGGGTGGGGGTGGGACATCTGTTAGTCTGTGTCTTTGGGGTGGAAGTGAGTATGGAGGGGACAGTACCTGTCTGTTATGAAGCTGTCTGTCCACGTAGATCTGTCCCTCTGTGATGAAGCCCGTCAGGTCTGGGATCGGGTGGGTGATATCTACAAGGAAATGCGTTGGCCTCAGTGTAGATGGGGCCCACGTCTCTACCCCCTCAGGGCCATCTGGGTTCTATTCCCCTCACTGGAGTGATAGGGGTTGGCGGGGGGGAGCAAGAAAAGGATAGTGTCCACCTTGATGGAGGAACAGAGGCACTGCACATCTATGCAAAGAAGCATGGGCCCTTTAAGGGTCCAGGTGGGAAGAGAGGGCAGGGGGCTGTGGAGGTAGTGGGCAGTGAGGAAGCTCACCATCATTGGGCATGGTGAGGATGGGGATCTGAGTGATGGATCCGCCCCGGCCTTCCACACGGCCCGCCCGCTCGTAGATGGTGGCCAGGTCTGTGTACATATATCCAGGGAAGCCTCGGCGCCCTGGCACCTCTTCCCTAGCAGCCGAGACCTGTCCGAGGGCAATAGGGTAGGAGAAAGGGTGAGAGGCAGACACAGGAAGGGTGAGTGGGAGGGTCAGCAACCGTGTAAGAAGTGCGTGGGGGGCAGGAGAGGAATGGCCAGGCTGCTACTGCTCCCTGGAGCTCACAGGAGTGGGGGCAGGCCTAGGTGTGTGAGCTCTGGGGTCCAGGGGCTAGGGAGAGGCAGGGATGAACCTGACACCCCTTGCCGGCCACCTCACCTCCCGCAAGGCCTCCGCGTAGGAACTCATGTCCGTCAATATGACCAGCACGTGCTTCTCACACTGGTAAGCGAGGAACTCAGCAGTGGTCAGCGCCAGGCGCGGGGTGATGATCCGCTCGATCCTGGAGGTATGACCAGTGTTGAGAGAGCCTGGAGGCCCAGGCCTCTGCTCCATTTAGCCCCAGTGCTGAGTGGAAAGTGAACTGGGAAGCTGGTACTGTGCATAGCAGCAGAGTGGGTATGCTGAGCCCCTGCTCAGGTCAGGGCGATGGTTCCTGGGAGTGGGCACTCAGCCAAGTATGACACTCCCTCCTCCTACTGTTCAAGGTAGGAAAGGGGCAGAGGCTGGGGCAGGTGGGGAGTTGGGTGAGGGTGGGACAGTCAGGGCCAGGCGTGTCTAGTGAGGATGACAGTGGCCCACCTGTGGCATCTCAGAGCCAGGTGGGGTCTGCTCTAGCTCCCTCTTCGCCAGGGCACCCTGCACTCGGGTCACTGGAGACTCTCCCTCCATGTCCTCAGGATTCTTTCCTCACTGTTCCTCCCTGCTCCTAAGCATACCCAGTCTGCGCGGTCCACGCGCTCCCTGGCCCGCAGCCACTGGCTGGCGGTCCCTCTGGCTCCAGCCACTCAGTCCTCAGGCTCTGTGCCTGTGAGTCTTTCCTTTGGTGACTCATCGTGGCCCCCAGAGCTCTGTTACTTAGTTTTTAAGTACTCTTAGTACCCAGGATAGTTTATTAGAATTTTTTTTATCCACCTGATCCCCAGATTTAAACTCACTTTTTCTAAACTTTTAAAATAGAGTTTTTCTAAACAAATGGTTTAGGGAAATATCTCTTTAGGGGTGACTTTGTGGAAGGGACCTAAGGATGAGGAGCCCTAATTCGGGACAGTGGCTGGACGCAGGTTGTGGGCAGAGCAGAGGGGCTGCAGGTGGCAGGCAGGGTGGTGGCCTGGCTCCCTCTGTCTCTCCGTGGGCTGTCCCTGCCCCGTGCCCAATCTCAGCTCCCCCATGTGCACAATAAGGGGTTGTTGTCCCAGCTCTGGCCCGTAGCTGTAGTTCTGGCATGCCCCTGAGCTGTGGTACTCTGAATCTTGGAAGGGGACAGGGCCTGCTGCCTGAGGGCGGTATGGGCATCAGGGGAGGGCTCACGTTGGGTCGTTGGCCAAGTTCAGGAAGAGGCAGACATTCCCCATGGTCCCGTTCTGCTCGAAGTCGGACTTGAAGAATCTGGCTGTCTCCATGTTCACCTGGACACACAGCAGGGAGGGCTGGAGGCAGGGCCTAGAGGCCTGAGGGCGGGGACCCGGGTTCCTCCCATCTCTTCTCAGTAAAGCCTATCAACTGACTGGCTACCAGTCACTGGAGGTGAAGATGCCATGGTCACTGGGGGGACCCTGGGGTTTGAGAAGGCAGGGGCTGGGGTTGCTGCCCAGTCCTGAGTAGGGTCTCATCAGACCCCCAAAGAGAGGTTCAGACTCCAGGTTGAACTCTGCTCAGTACCATCTGCACCACCTTGGCCAGCTGCTTCCCCACTAAACTCCCATCCCCCCCTGGGGCCCTTCTCAGAGCCCCCTGGCATCCCCCTCCTGAAGCTGTCTTGTCTCCCCAAATTCTCTGGCTTCCCCCTCCTCCGGGCCAAGCTGGGCTCATCTTGTAGGTACCATGGCCTTTGGGATGCTCAAGGGACACGCGGCCCTGGTCACTGAGCCTGCCACACCCCCTCTAGTCATGCTCTTGCCTCTCCCACCAGACAGACCTGGACCGGGACGCTTTCCAAGGAGAAGACTTGTGCCTCCCCCATCAGATCAGGCCATGCCAGGGGCCAAGGGAGACAAGGCTGCCCGTCCATGGCTTCCAGAACTTGCCAATCTGCCCAGCCCCTCTTACCCCCATGGCTGCAAAGACGATGGCGAAGTTGTCGTCGTGATAGTCTAGCACAGCCTTGGACTTCTTCACCAGCCCAGCCTGGCGGCAGATCTGGGCGGCAATCTGGGGCGGAGCAGGGGCGGGGGGGTTGCGCATGTCAGCACCAGAGCCCAGAGCCCACCCCACTGAGTACCACTGAGGAGGATGGATGAAGCAATGTCCAGTCCATCCTCCTGCCAGGACCTCTGGTGGGAAGGATCCAAGGCCTGAAAGGTGAAAGGGCTGCCCCAGGTCCTACAGCCTTTTGGGGAGGGGGGCACCCTATTCCGTGGCTGTTAAAGGGCTGAGGGTGCCTGTCAGGAGAAGCAGGGCAGAATAACAGTTCCAAAGAGCAATTGCCTCAGCACGGGTTTGGGGCGGTTTGGCCCTTCACACCCCCGGTGCCTCCCTGAGGCTGCTGGGGGTGATCTGAGTGCAGAACTGCAGGCCTGCAGGGTGGGGAGCTACCAGTCACACAGGTCCAGATGTGCGTGTGCAGGGGGAGGGCGGGGACGCCTATGCCCTCTAACCACTATTTCGAGGGTGCACTGGGACACATCCAGGATTGGTCATTATGTGGCTGGTTAGGGGAGGAGCATCCAGAAACCTTGTCACCTGGCTGCTCTGAGAAGAACCGGCTGTTCACTCTTGGTGGTAGGAGAGGGGCAGGGAGCCTGCAAAGAGAGGCTTCAGATGGCCGTGGGCCGGCATGAGAGGGCTTCACCCGGTGCAGGGAGGAAAGCCCATTACAAGGACCAGTGGGGAGCGCTGTCAGCCCGGCTGAGCAGGACTCTCAATACTGGGGCTAGCAACGGGCTCTCTTATGAGCCAAGGAGTGCCCCACTCACTCAGGCAGAGGCTTGAAGACCTGCTTGGGGACAATGAGGGGGTCTTGTGCAGCCCTGAGTCCCTGAGCTACCAGAGGACAACTGCCAGTCTGAATGCTGATGGTCCCAGCTGGGCCGGCCCCTGACTGCTCTGCACAGGCGGCCCTCCTTGCTCACCCACCAGCCCCGGCCTCAGCTCTGTCCCTTCCACCTGGCCCTGTCTGCAGGCCCCTGCAGGCCTCACCTCGTTGTGGGGAAGCCCGGCTGCTGAGAAGATGGGGATCTTCTGCCCACGGGCAATGCTGTTCATGACATCGATGGGAGAGATGCCCGTCTGAATCATCTCCTCGGGGTAGATGCGGTCGTGGGGGTTGATGGGCTGGCCTGGGAGGTGATGATGGACCAGGGTTCAGGTCTCTCTCTGCCCCCCAAACCTGGCCCCCAAATCTGCCCCAGACTCCAGAGCAGCACTGTGTAACAGAACTTTCTGTGATGATAGAAATGTGCTCTGACGCCGCTGCCCAACACAGTAGCCCTAGTCACATGTGGCTACTGAGCACGTGAAATGTGGTTTTCAAATGAAATTTTATTCTATTTGAATTCATTTGTATTTAAATGGCCACATGTCAGCGCTCCCTTTGGACAGCGCTGCCCTGGTGCATTAGAAGTGGCAGGCAGGCGGGAGCTCAGGCTGGCCCCCGTGGGCCGAACCAGGGCCCTCTCCAAGATCGATAGGTACTGTGTGGGATTCGGAGGACCTGAGGGCGACCCAGAGACCTCTTACCTGGGAGATCCACCTCTTAGCCTGAGCAGCCCTGGGGGTAAGCCCTGGGCAGTTGCCCCTGGCCTGTGTCTGGGGCAGAGCTTCCAAGGGCAAGGTGGCAGAGGTGATGACTGGGGGTGGGGAAGATGGTTAGAGGCTGGCTCCCGAAAGCCATCCAGAGCTCCTGGTCACTCACCATTGATATCCAGGAAGTCTTCTGCCATGACCACTGGCCCCTTGTCAATGGGTTTGCCGGAGCCATTGAAAACCCGACCTGTGGGTGGGCGAGGGGTGTTGTAGGGTGCTCAGGGCCAGCCCTGTGTCTCTCCCTGCTGCTCCCCCTCCATGCCACCACCAGCTCCCGCCGCCCCCCATGTCCCGATTGCCCTGTGTCCCCCTCCCCCTCAGCCCCCAGAGAGCTGGATACAATGACTGTCTCTTTGAAGGGTCTTCCCTTCTCTCCTGGAAACCTTTACAGGCAAGATCTTGGCCCAGGACCATGACTTGAATGGGGGAGGGGTGGTTTAGGGCTGGAAAGAGGAGACAGCCAGGTATGGCAGATCTTGGGAGTAAATTAGGGGACGTACAGTCCATTTCAGCCTGACCCCAAATAGATGGCACCTGCTGTGCCTCTAGTTTATGGAACCCGCCTTCCTCATTTATTGAACACCTGCTATATGTCAGGCCCTGTGCTGGGGTCAAGGATCAAAGAGAAAAGAAGACACAACCCCTGACCTCAAAGAGCTCACAGAGGAGGCAGATGTGTAAAGAGGCAACGACAGTGCAGTGTGCTAAGTGCTTGGTCAAGGAAGCTGGGCTGGAAGGACAGAGGAGCACCCCTTGCCCCACCCCAGCGCCTCACCCAGCATGTCTTCTGACACTGGAGTCCGTAGGATGTCCCCTGTGAATTCACAGGTGGTCTTCTGGGCATCGATCCCAGAGGTCCCTTCAAACACCTATGGGACAAGAGGTTAGTTACTCTAATAAGGAGCTTGCTGGGGAGAAGGGGGCCTCCCATTCTGCCATTTCTGCCCAGCTCTGGGTAAGGTGCTCTCAGAAAAGTAGGACATTTCTTGCCTTTGCAGCTTATAAGATAGTGTGGGAACTTTGTGGGTTCATTCATTTATTCCACCAGCCAACATCTCATTGACTTACTTGCACAATGGCCTTGGTGCCAGCCACTTCAAGCACTTGCCCACTCCTCTGAGTCCCATTGGGGAGGGTGAAGTTGACAATCTCGGCATACTGGGCAAACTGGTGGGAGGAGTAACCCAGAGTGCCAGTGAGACCACAGGTGAAGTCCCTGTCTCCTCCCCACCCCTCCTTGATCCAGTCTTTAGCTCCCATCTCCCCTGTTGTGCCCAAACACTCTTGGAAATGAACTTGAGGGTCTGGGAGGTGGGATGCTTGCATTCTGTTTGGGAGGCAGTATACCTGGATGGGTAGGAGTGCCGACTTTGGAGCGGGAAGACCAGGGTTAGAATTGAAGCTCTGATGCGTAGAAGCTGTGTGACCTTGTGGAAGTTACTTAACGTTCCTGAGTCTTACTTTCCTCATCTTTAAAATGGGGGTAATAATGATAATACCTACTTCACAGGGCTGCTGTGGGGAGGAAATGAGATAATATATGGAAAGCCACTAGCTGGTGCCCAGCAGCTCGTAACAGCTCAGTAGAATGTAGTAGCTATTATGGCTGTTTAGTTCTCCTGGACAGCACAGTTGTGTCTGCCCCTGGGGGAAGATGGTGAACACACTGGCAAAGCGCTTTCCTTGGCTCCCAGATGTCCCTGTGTACCAGGGGCAGTCTGTCCCTAGCCATGAAGCTGGGATTGATTCACATGTCTTCCTCCTAGGCTTCAGGAATAAAAGGAATCAAGCCAATATCTGGAATACATAAAGAACTTCTACAACTCAACAGTAAAAAGGCAAATAACCCAAGTAAAAAATGGGCAAAGTATCTGAATAGACATTTCTCCAAAGAAGATATATAAATGTGCCAATAAGCACATCAGATGCTCAACATCATCAGTCCTTAGAGAAATGCAAATCAAAAGCACAGTGAAGGAAACAACAAGTGTTGGAGAGGATGCGGAGAGAAGGGAACCCTCCTACACTGCTGGTGGGAGTGCACACTGGTGCAGCCACTGGGGAAAACAATATGGAGATTCCTCAGAAAATTAAGAATAGAAATACCATATGATCCAGCTATTCCACTGCTGGGTATTTACCCAAAGAACACAAAAACACGAATGCATAAAGATACATGCAACCCTATGTTCATCACAGCATTATTCACAATATCCAAGACATGGAAGTAACCTAAGTACCCATCAAGGGATGAATGGATAAAGATGCAGTATATATACACAATAGAATACTGCTCAGCCATAAGAAACAGTGAAATCCGGCCATTTGTGACAAGATGGATGGACCTTGAGGGCATTATGCTCAGTGACATAAGTCAAAGGGAGAAAGTCAAATGCTGTATGACCTCACTCATAAGTAGAAGATTAAAACAACAAACAATCACATAGAGACAGAGATTGGATTGATGGTTACCAGAGGAGGGAGGAGGGAGGAGGGGGGAGGGATGGGTGATTAGGCACGCGTGTGCGGTGATGGATGGTAATTAGTCTTTGGGTGGCGAACATGATGTGATCTACACAGAAACTGAAATGTGTAACCGTGTACACCTAAAATTCATATAACGTTATAAACCAATGTTACTGCAATAAAAAAATTAAAAAATAAGACTGCGTTAAAAAATATTAAAGAGAACTTCTCTGAACAATACCGCTCCCTATCTCCCCATCTCAAATCTTCTCGTTTCATCACCCAGTTCATTTTCTTCACAGAAATTACCTGTATCAGAAATAATCTCATCTATTTAATTGTTTACTTTTTTTTTTTGAGAGGTGAACTTTCATTTAAAAAGCTCATTCTAAAAGGCTGTGGTTGTTTCTTTGTTTTTTTTAAAAATTTTTTATTTTTTTCAGATGTGCATCGTGTTTCAAATTCTGTTTACTTTTTTTTTTTTTAAGATTTTATTTTTCCCTTGTTCTCCCCAAAGCCCCCCGGTACATAGTTGTATATTCTTCGTTGTGGGTCCTTCTAGTTGTGGCATGTGGGACACTGCCTCAGCGTGGTTTGATGAGCAGTGCCATGTCTGCGCCCAGGATTTGAACCAACGAAACACTGGGCCGCCTGCAGCGGAGCGCGCGAACTTAACCACTCGGCCACGGGGCCAGCCCCTCTGTTTATTTTTTTATTGTCTCCCTTCACCAACCAGAATGTAAGCTCCATGAGGGCAGGTACCTTATTAATCTTGAGCAACTCATGGTGCCTGACCTTTGGGAGGTACATAATAAATACTGCTGGAACAACAACAAAAAAGCACAGTGAGATACCACTTCACACTCACTAATACGGCTGTAATAAAAAAGATAATAACAAGTGTTGGCCAGCCCCAGTAGCCTAGTGTTTAAGTTCGGCATGCTCCACTTCAGCAGCCTGGGTTCAGTTCCCAGGTACTGACCTACACCACTCATCTGTCAGTGGCCATGCTGTGGTGGTGGCTCACATACAAAAAGAGAAAGATGGGCAGCAGATGTTGGCTTAGGGTGAATCTTCTTCAGCAAAAAAAAAAAAAAAAGAACAAGAAAAAGAAAAAAGATAACAAGTGTTGTTGAGGATGTGGAAACATTGGAACCCTCATAAACTGTTGATGGGAGTGTAAAATAATGTAGCCACTTTGGAAAACAGTCTGTCTAGCAGTTCCTCAAAAGGTTAAACCTTTTTATAGAGGTTTCATGTAGAGTTACCATATGCCCTAGCAATTCCACTCCCGGGTATATATCCAAGAGAAATAAAAACATAAAAACTTGTATATGAATGTTCTAGTAGCATTATTCATAATAGCTAAAAAGTGGCAACAAACCAAATGGCCACCAACTGAAGAATGGATAAAGGAAATGTGATATATCCGTACAATGGCATATTGTTTGATAATAAAAAGCAAAGAAGAACTGATGCATGGTATAACATGGATGAACCTTGAAAATATGCTAAATGAAAGAAATTGATCACAAAAGATCACATATTGCATGATTCCATTGACATGAAATGTCCAGAATAGTCAAATCCATTGAGACAGAAAGCAGATTAGTATTTGCTGGCGTTGGGGAGAAGGAGGATTGAGGGTGACAGCTAACAGGTACAGGGTTTCCTTTCTGAGGTGATGGAAATGTTCTGGAATTAAATAGTGGAGATGGTTGCACACCTCTGTACATATACTAAAAGCCACTGAACTGTACACTTTAAAAGAGTGAAGTTTGTGGGATGTGAATTAGAACTCAATTTTAAAAAAAGACCAGGCTTTCCCTCCAGGACCACCAGCAGCAGGTGGGCCCCCAGGGAGTCCCCCAGCTTTGCTGTCTGCGCATGCTCCCGGAGCCAGGTTCTCAGTCTTCACCCACATCTGGAGAAGGCTACCAGCTGGGCCAGGGAGACTGGGCAGGGAGAGCACCCTCCCCACTGACCCTGGTCCTTGGCACCAAGAGCGCCGGGTCCTGCATCTGCACCTCTTCCCAGGGGAGGAACTGGCGAGGATGGTGTCTTCCCCCAGCCTCCCCACCTTGCTTCCCAGCTTGTTGATTTGCTTCAGGGAGTAAATCATAGTCTTAACCCAATAAAAATAAATGATAAAAAGATGACACCCCTGCCCCCACCAAAGTTCCTAATATTCTGGGAAATTAAACTACTTCTCTAAATTACTCCTTGGACAAAACTGAAATGACAGATTATCTAGACAAGAATGAAAGGCATCACTGCGAGCCGTGATCTGTGGAACACATCGAGGGGGACGATGCTTTCTGATCATAATCAAAATAAGTTAGAAATCAATAACAAAAGAGAGAAAAACCTCATACATTTGGAAACTTAAAAGCATTCTAAATATAGAAGAATTTATGGTCAGAATTCGAAAACATTTGACACTAAAGAATAAGGAAAAATTATATATTAACATGTGTGTGATGCATTTAAAGCTTTAAATGCTTATATTAGAAAGAAAAAAGGTTGAGGAAGCTTAAAAGTATGCAACTTAGAAGTTAGAAAAAGGACAGCATTACAACTCCTGGAAAGTAGAAGAAGTAACAAGAGAGCAGAAATCATTAAGGAAGAAAAATATATATAATGGAAAAGATCAACAAAGCCAAATTGGTTCTTTGAAGAGCCTAATAAAACAGACAAATCTTTGGCAACACTGATTAAGAAAAGAGTAAAGTCATGAATAAATAATTGTTGGATTAAAAAAGTCAAAACTAGCTATGCTAATAATTTTAAAAATTATTAAAAAGAATAGAAAGGAATTATGAACAATTTTATGTAATATGTTACAGAACTTAGATTAAATGAATAAAGTCCTAGTAGAATACAACTCAAACCAAAAACAATTAAAAACTAAATAGAAAATCAGAAGAGTTCTGTAATCCTTGAGACATTGAATAATTTAAAATCTTTCCACAAACACCAGTCTCTAATAGTTTACCAGTGAGTTCTAACAATCAAGGAACAATTTAAAATTTACTTAAGCTCTTCAAAAGACTGGAAAAAAAGTGATAGTCTTTAATTCATTTTATGAGGCAAGCATAACCTTGATACCAAGATAAGATAATTATGGGAAAATTATAGGCAATCTCACTCATGAATATAGATGCAAAAATCCTAAACAAAATATTAGCATACCAAATCCAGCAATGTATAAAAAAGACAAAGTTACAAACAAACCAAATAATAAAAGAAAAAAATTAAAAAACAAAAAAATGAAGATAAACACACACACAAATAAAAATAAAGAAGACCAAGCTGGGAGTATTCCAGGAATTTAAGGTGAGTCTAATATTAGAAAATCTACTAAAGTAATTTATCTCATAAGTGGATTAAAGGATTAGAAAATTTTTTACTGTGATCAAGTAAAAAAATTTTAAAGAAAGTTAAAAAAAACTATCCATTATTAGAAATGAAAAACAAAGAACAAAACTACTCTTTGAAAACAGAGAATAAAAGGGAAATTCCTTACCTCAAAGTATCCTCAAAAAACCTACAGAAAATATCATAGTCAATGGTATAATGCGTGAAAGATTCCCTTTAAAATTAGGGGCAAAACAACAATGCCTGGTGTCATCACTGTACTCAGCCTTGTGCTGGAGGGACCAGCTAAAGTCATAAGACGGATGGAAAATAAAGATTAGAAGGAAACAGAACCATAAACTGGAAACCCCCCCACCCCAAATCTGAGACAGTTAGTACCCCCCAAAGAAACTATAGACCAATTTCTCTTATAAATATAGATGCAGAAATTATACATAACCTGTTAGCCAGTCAAATCAAGCAGGATATTAAATAAATAAACAAGTATGGCCAAATAGGATTATTCCAAGAATAGAAGATTGCGTCAGTCAACATTTGGGAATTTGTCAACATTTGACAACACAAGTCATAATAATAAAGAGTTTGTCAACATGTATTAAAAGAAAAATCCCACAGGATTATATAAATAGAAACCAAAAAGGCTTTTGATACAATTTGGCATCTGCTTCTAATACAATTCTATGTAAAATGGGAACGGAAAGCAACTCCTCCAACACTAGACTATTTACCAAAACCAGCATCGACATCCTTCTAAAAGGTGAAATGCTCAACTCATTTTCATTTCCAATAAGATCAGTAACCCAGACAGATGCCTGTATCACTGTTGTTACTAATATTGTTTTGGAAATTTTAGTTTATACAATAAGACAAAAAATAAATTAAAAAGTATACCAATAACCATAAATGGAGAATGTTCTATATTTTTTAAAAAGTGGGGAGAGGAGGAGACTGCATTCTCCAAACATGTCAAAGAATGGCTGTGGAAAAGTTCCGGATTACAGGAAGCGGAACAGACATGATGATTAAATGCATTGCCTGGCTCCCCGGACTCGAGGCTGGATCCTGGATGGGAATGCTAGAGAGGACTTCACCAGGTCAGCTGGCAAACTGGAATGTAGGGGGTAGATTAGAGAACACTATCGGTGTAGATTTCTAAGGTTGATAACTACTGTCGGTATCTAAGAGAACATCCTTATTCTTTGGAAATACACACTGGAGTATTTGGGGATAATTTACTCTCAAAAGATCTCGAAAAAAATTATGCACATACACACGCACTCAGAGCAAATGATAGAATAAATGGGATAAAATGTTAACAGTTGGGTATACGGATGTTCTTTGTACTATTTTTATTTCTGCAACTTTTTCTAAATTTGAAATTGTTTCAAAATAAAAAGTAAAATTAAAGTATGCCGATGGGAAAAGAGACATAATTCCCTTTATTTACAGATAATATTGTTTAGATCTAGAAAAACCTGAGAGGCTCTAGTTAAAAAAAAAACAAAACAATCCAGGATTAATAAGAAGATTTGGCTGTATACAAGATAAAGACATAAAAATCAATCTCTTTTTTTCTATTCCAACAACAATCAGTTAGAAGAGGGAATGGAGAAAAATATTCCATCCCCAATAGGGCCAAAACACATAAAATATCTGGAAATAAAATTTAACAAGAAAGGTATAAGAAAATAATAAAATCGTATCAAAAGACACAGAACAAGCCGTGAACCAATGGAGAACAACACTGCTTCCCAAGACAGAATGACTTCCCATAATAAAAATATAAATCCTTTTCAAAAGTTTATAGATTACATGCATTTCCAGTGGATTATTATTTTTTCTGGAACTTAATAAAATGATCTTAAAATTCATATAAATGTCTGAGAATATCCAAGAACAATTACAGAAAAGATCAGGGATGGAGGATTTGTCTTATCAAAAATCAAAATGTGCTCTAAAGCTACTCAAGTCATGTGGTGGGTGTTGGTGTGACACAGACAAACAGATAAGTGCGACAGCCTGGGGTCCAGAAACATCCCAGATTTTACTATCATAGCATGAATGTGGCATATTAGTTCACAGAGAAAAAAAATTTATTCAACAAATGGTGCTAACATAATTGGGTATCTACTTAGGAGATGCCCCCATCAGAAACAAAAATACATTCCAGTCATATAAAAAATTTAAACATAAAGCTGAAACAAACAAAACGCTAGAAGAGCTTTTCTTATTTTCTTTCTTATGAAATAATCCAGTTAAAAGTCAGATAAGGGAAATATCTTTAAGCAAGATAAGAAATCCAGAAGCCATAAATGAAAAAATTAGAAATATTTGATTATATAAACATTTGACATTTCTGAATGGCAAAGACACGGTAAATAAATGCGAATAATAAACAAAGAGCTCTCACCACTCAATCTATACTGCTCGATATGTAGGAAGATTTCACAGAGGAGGAAGTTTTCTAAACAGATAAAAAGATATTCAACTCCCCAAGTCATCAGGGGAATGCAAATAAAAGCAAGCCAGTACTAATTTTCATCTATCAGATGGGCCAGATCATGGGAGATACCGTCCTCGGGGCTAGCTGGGGTGTTGGAAAGTGGCTGCTCTCACACATGGTTGGTAGGAATGCAAATGACAGCAACATTTGTAGGCAAACAATCTTGCCCCAAATCGTCAATATCTATTTAAAAATAAATATACACTTTGAACCAGCAATTCCATTTTGGGGCACGTGTCCTAGAGCAATAAAGGCATCCATATGAAAGAGATACATATTGCTGTACTATTTGTAATCGCAAAACCTGTAAACAGGCTGCATGTCTGTCAATAATGGGACTATGGAATAAATCGCAGTGCATCCATACTATGGCCCGCTAGGGTGCTATCAAAAGGAATGAGTACAGTGTGTATCTACTGACATGGAGGGAACCCTTGACGTGTTTTAAGAGACTACATTTCTGATGAAGTACATTTGCCCATATACAGCAGGATCTTTACGTTGGTTATCTCAATAGGTTAGGGGCAGATAGTTAATCTTATGTGTCCTTTGTTTTACTAGTTACAAGGAGCATGTTTTGTGAGGGGGGAGGGGTTTGGGGGGAGTAATTAAAATAAAAATTTGGGACATGTTCAAGTATAGTGCAAGTGGTTATCACCATCATTACTATCACATTCGCTGCTCCTCACAAACCAGTGACCTTAATGGCTCAGGGTGGCTCAATTCCCCAACAGGCTGTGACCAGCGTGGGGGCCGCTCCCCCAGGGCACCCCTGCTGGGGTCGAACCTGAGGCCGAAGGGCTTGCAGCTCTGGCAGTCACTGAGGGAAGCCCTGGCTTGGGCCCTTGCTTGTCCTGTGAAGAGCATGCCAGGAAGGCACTCTCGTTCTGCTCCGAACCACCCCTCAGGCTGCTGAGTGGGGGCCCTGGGGGAGGGGGCTGGTCCCAAGAGGCACACTCTGAGGGCTGCCCAGTGGCTAATGCCCAGCTGTCTTTGGCTTCTCAACCACAAGAGGGAGCCCAAGAGCAGGAACTGCGAGACCCTGGGAAACAAGTTAAACAAAAGCCCTAGCTCCTTTCCCTCTTCTGCTCTATGTCGGCCTGTGTCTGTCTGTCTGTCTGTCTATCTGAAAGGGCCCCTGGGCTCCCTTGTGTGTGGAGGTCATGGTGGGCTGCTAACTTCAGGAGGAAAGTTGGTGGACAGCAATTTTAGGCCAGAGTGGGCCTAAAAGAATTCAGGCAACGGCCCAATAAAAACCAGGCAACAGAGTGATAAAATGTGGTCATTTTTATGTGGGTTTATGCGGATGAGGGAAAGTGAGAGGAAAGGACAGTGGACAGGAGGTGGTGCACCGTGTGGCCCTGAAACACGAAATCAGAGAAAATGAACTTTTTGAACAGCAGAGAGATTATAGTCAGACACGAGGAAGAACTGTCAGAACCATCACGCCCAGGCTCGGAGAATGTAGTCTGGAATCCGTTAGGAAGAAAATGCCAAGCTGTATGTGGGCGTGCGTTGGGTATTGGTTTTGGGGGAGGGGTGGTCATAGCCAGCTAGAGCAATGAGTGCAGAGGAGAATTCCAGTGTGCAGCAATGCCCTTTTACCCAAAGGGGCCCTATTTCCCAGCCACATACTGAGCAAGCCTGATTCTGTCCACTCTCGCTGCTGGTTACTAGCAATCACAGGGAGTGGGGGTGGCTCCCTGCCGCCCGTCTCCTCTGCCGGAGATTCAGCTGAGTTCTCAACCAGCAGGGGTCAGGCCTGGGGGAGCTGCTGCACAGCTCCTGGGGGAGTTCTTAGCAAGCCTGGCAGGACTTGTCCAAGGACACGCTGGCCTCCAGGGCCTCTCCTTCCCACAGTGCCCAGGGAAGCCTGGAACTCCTCTGTAGAGACTGTCTTCAGAGCTGATGGACACTCTTTTTTGAAAGCTTTTTCCTGTAAGAGTTTGGGAGCAGCCTCAGACATTAGGAACCAAGTCTGGTGGACAAGGTGAGTGCTTGCTCCAAGGCTCCAATAAGGACTGATGTGAATCACAGAAAACAGTAGTTGGAAGATGCTCTGCAGCAGCTGTTCTCAAAGCGTGGTCCCCAGCCCAGCAGCAGCGGCAGCCTCGCCTGGAACTTGTTAGAAATTCAAATTCTTGGGCCTCTGATCTGTGGAATCAGAACTTTGGGTTGGGGTCCCAAGGATCCCTCCAGGGGATTCTGATGCATGCTCAAGTTTGAGGACCAGGGCTCTGGTGACATCTGTCTAGAATATTCCAGGCCGGTGGATATCAGATATCCAGACTCTTCTTTAATGCTTGTACAACCTTGTGTGAGTGTGATTGTGTGTGAGTGTGATTGTGTGTGAGCGTGATTGTGTGCGGGTGTCCTTTTGTGAGATCAGGCCTGTGGGTATGGATGTTTAACGACCCAGGGGAGTCAATTTTACCCTCTACAAATCATGGGGATAGCCTTTTCTGGGTCACATCCCTGGAAAATCAGATGAAAGTGTGGAACCTACCCCCAGAAAAATGCACAGGCACACGAATCCATACCTTCAAAGGTTTGCATACAATTTCAAGGGCTTTAGTCCCCGGGCCAAGAACCTCCGATCTACACAAAATTCTTTCCCCGAATATTTTTCCGTTTGAGAAGTATGGACACAGACGCAGTAATTGGCTGTATGATTCAATGGGGACAGAAGGTGGCGCTGTAGAGACAGAACTGTGGGAATTTGCACCATCAACTCTAGAACAAGGAGAGGGGCGTGGGACAGTGGAAAGCGGGGCATAGAGGTGCCTTCTCCACCTCCTGAATTTATGAGACTATAAACTACTGATTCCTTTCCTTCCCTCTGCAAGCCCAGGGTTCTCTGGGTGTCTCCATCACCCAGTTATTCTGTTCTGCGAGAGTCACAGATGCATGCAACATTCACGGAACCGTAGGGCTGGGAATCTATCTCTAGTTTCCTAGTCCACCCCACTCTTCAGCTGGGAAAATGGATGTCGGCATAGGTACCTCCTCTCCATACACACTGGGTCCCCCCTAGACAGACAGGCGTGGTGGGGAGTGTGATGGAGATGGGTGAGGGCACAGAGGAGGGCACGCCTGTTTCAGCAGGCGTATTAGCATTTCTGCATTCCAGGCAGACCTATGGCTAGCTGTTCTCAAGAGGAAATAATAATAATACATTTATCTGATTTGATTCTCATAACAACCCTGATATCATTTAATGATGGAAACTGGGATTTACGACCCTAGATAGATGGCTTTCAAACTTCAGGGAGCATCAGATCACCAGAGGGCTTGTAAAAACAGACTTCTGGGCCCCACCCCCAGAGGTTTGGATTCTGTCAGTCTGGGGTAGAGCCCAACAATCTTTATTTCTAACAAGTTCCGAGGTGGTGCAGTCTGCTGATCTAGAATTGACAGGTAGCTAGTGTAAGAGGTGGGATGAAGCTGGGATTAAAATTCAAGAAGAGTTTAGACAAGACAAGACCATCTGGCCCCGGTGCACACATGCATAGCTGCTCCAACACACTTCCTCCCAGGGCATCCCTGACACCAGAGGACCAAACTTGGTCCAGATGAACTTGGAATGTGTTTTCCAGAAATGAGTCGGTCTGATTTCTCTACTACAGTTAGCTCCAGTTTTGCCAGGTCCATATTTAGTCACGCTAACACGTTCCTTCATTTGTCTCCCTCATTTATCCACCCTTCCTTTGTACAAACTGAGCACCTACCATGGTCGGGGTTCAGTAAAAGTGCAGCGTGGGGCCCTGGGAGCTCAGGATTAGTAAACACCATCCAGGTCCAACAGGAGGGCACAGGGTGTGGCAGGAAGGGGACATGGAGGAGACACATGGTCAGGTAGTGACCAAATGCCTTGACGGCTGCTGCCAACAGACAGTATACAAAGCGGAGAGCAGGGACAGGCTCACTACCCAGAAAGCTGGGAGAGGCTTCCAGGAGAAGGTGACTCTCTGCTAGCCCTGGGGATGAGTCACAGGGAGGGGATGGAGAAGGGTGGTAGAGGAGGCAGAGGGACAAGTATGTGCAAAGGCCAGGAGACATCCAATGGCAGCTCCATGCAGAGACAGTGTGGGTTTCTAGGTGGGGAAGGAAGCACGATGAGAAGGAAGAGTGGAAAGGTATGCAGGAACCCTGATGGAATGTGGGCCCTGTAAGGTGAAGGCGCTGGGCAGGGCCCTAAGTGAGTTCAAAGCAGGGGAGTGAAGGGGTCAGGGCTGCCTGGTTGCAGAGTGGAGGATGGGAGGGCACCGGGCTGCGGGCCCAGAGGCCATGGCCGTAATAAGGTGGTGGTGGGGTGTGAGATTGCTGACAGGACATGGGCACTGACAGACTGGAGTCCAGAAGGGAGAAGTCAAGGGTGGCCCCCAGATTTCCAGTTTGGGGATGGGGTGCACCCCCCAGGGTGGGGTGGAATGGGAGACTGAGGGGTGGAACTGGGGGTAGGGGGACAGCAGAGTGATCTCGTCCCTTTGCAGGTCTCCTTATGCCTCAAGAATCCCCAACCCCAGGACTCAAAATACTGCCAGTGTCTGCCATGTTCCTCCAGTTCCCCAGGGGCACATCCCACTTCGTTTTGTGAGGCCCACGGTACTTCCCACCCACGCTGCTGTTTCCCAGACTGAGATATTCCAAAGGCCTCTGAAAATCATCAAGCTCTGGAGAAAAGTGGGCTGGCATTGATTGCCACCCCCTCCTCTCCCTTTTACAAGAAGACCCCTGAGAACAGCAGGTGGGAGAGTCCCGCCTGGTGAGGAAGTCAGACCCAGCCGTTCAACTGCTGAAGAAGAGTCGCAACAGCCCGAATCCCCACCCTGGTCCATTGATGGTAGAAGCAGGTTTCCCAAAGCCCAGAGTGGGGCCCCCACTGAGAAGGCAGGAAGGGGAAACCTCAGAGGGCAGGGGAGACAGCTGTGGCCGGGGGAGAATGTGGGGTGGGTGACAGGGGATCAGAAAGAACAGGGCAGGCCCGGGGGCCATCCAGGGGCAGGACAATTTAGAAGAAATTCTGCACAGGTGCTAGGGAGCCCTGGGATTCTGCCTTAGTGCCTGGGAAGAGGCAGAAGTCTTACCTTGACTTGGTCCAGCACCACCAGGGGCCCGTTGACGCTGCAGACAGTCCTGTAGGCTGCAGGAGGGGCGGGGGTGGGTGAGGGTCTCACACCCAGACACCCAGACACACACACACACACACACACACACAGAGGCATCCTCTGCCTTCCCCCTCTAGGCACCACCCCCACCTCCTTCCCAGCCTAGGCCATCAGGGTCATTAGCTGTGACAGGGCCAGCCACCATTGCTGTAAGGGTCATGCCCCTGCCCGCAGGGCCCCCGCTGCCTCGGACACCTGCAGGAGGCTGGGGGAGGGCCAGGGCAAGGGCAGAGGCCCCTCAGAGTCCTCCCCTCCCCCATCCATGCAGAGGCCTCTCTTATCCCTGAGGCGGCTTTCTCATCCCTCTGGCCTCAGCCCCACCTTACCCACTCCCTCCTCTCTGACCCAGAACGTTTTCCAAAAGTTTCTGGCTCCCAGCTATGGCCGAGAACTGTCCTCCCCTGCTCCTTCCCAGGACCACACTTCTCTCCATCGCCCCACACTGATGGAGCACTGTGTGCATGGGGAGCTATGGTGTGTGTGTTGGGGGGTGCAGGCAGTGGTGAGAAAAACCAGCCGGGGTGCCTGCTCCAACCGTGCTCTGCTCTGCCTGGGAGGCTCCCACACTCCCTGGGCTCAGTGGGTACCCATGGTGGAGGGGAGATCAATAAGGAAGGAGGAAGAAGCAGAATGTCCCACAGTCCTAGTGGCTGGAGAGACCCACAACAAGAAAACGAGCTCCACTCACAGGGAACATTTGGGTTAGACATCAAGAAACACTTCCTAACTCCAGTGTGGTGGACCGCAACAGAAGGCGCCATGGACTGGCAGACAGGAAGCCTATTTTGTTTCCACTAGGGGCTAGCTGAGGGACCCTGGGGTGTCCCTCACCCACAACCCTGGGTCCTTGTGAAGTGCTAATGTGACAACTGAGATGAAGGAACTTGGCAAGGCAGGGTGGGCAGGGCTGTCTGTGAAGTTGCTTGGTCACTCACAGGCTGGAAGGACCTCCGAGTCCAACCCTCCTTCTACAGGCAAGGAGAACAGGGCCCGGCACGTTGAAAAGCCTGGCCGAGCGCCACACTGCACACTTGGGGCAGGACAGGGGCCAGGACACCACCTTGTGCTTCCTTCCAGACCACATGGGCTCCCAGCCACTTACCCTGGTCCTTCCAAGCAAGCCTGGCTCCAAGCCTCTCCACGCCAAGGGAAATCAAAGGCCCCTAGCTCACGCCCTCTGCAGTTGAGGGGGAATACTCCTTATTTTTGTCCGATTTAAGTTCCTTTCTCCGAAACTTGGGCTAGGAAGACCTACCGGGCAAGGCGATCCTTGCATGGATATTTGCAAGGTTCTTCCAAGCTTAAGGCCTGTAGGGAAACTCAGGAACGGGAGGAGGGCACAAGAAGATAAGTTCTTCTTGGCTTAGGCTGGAGCAGGGGAACTCCCTCACCTTTCTGCCTTCAAACTATAGGCCCGTGTGCACCTGCGTCACCCTCTTCTTTCTCCTTCCTCGTGGGTTCCCACGGAGGAGGTGTCCCACCTTCCAGCCTTAGAGCTGACAGCTCCCTGGGGTGAAGAGTCAGCACCTTCCTCTCTCTGTGGTCTTCCCAGCAAAGAAGCTCTGGCATCTCCAATCTTAAAAGCCACTCCCTCAGCCCTTGTCCTTCTCCAATGGAGGGATGCCCGATTTCTTTCCTCCCTTTCACATCCCTGCTTCTCGAAAGCACGTCTCCATTGCTGTCTTCCCTTCCCACCTTCCATCCACACCCCACCCTCTCCAGTCTGGCTTCTCTCTAGGCCACCTCTGGCCTGCGCATTGCTGAATCCAAAGGGACTAGAGCCGGAGGTGCTCTCTCCCTCAGCTCCTGGGAGGCCCTGGCTCTGGGTGCACCACTCTACCCCGTACCCCCGGCCTCGGCGGCTCCTCAGCCTATTTTGAGGCCCCTTGGATAATGGAGGGCCCCAGAGCTGAGACCTGGCTCTTGACTTCTCACTCTCCTTCCCCTGGATGATCTGCTTCCCTTCCTTCCCTCCTCCCTCCCTCTCTTTAAGTATATTTATCAGATCCTTCTAGGTACCAAGCTAGGCAAATAAAGGTAGCAAATAAAATGTGGAGCCAAAGTTTAAACGAGGGGATAAGGAGGAAACAATTTAACTACAAACTGCAGTAGGTGCTATGAAGGGAAAGAACAGGGTGGATGAGTGAGAACGGGCGGGAGGACCAGACTGGGTGGCCAGGGAGGAAGCACCTTGCAAGGAGTGCCTCTTCAAGGTCAGTTGGAGTCACCCAGCCAGCCCCCAGAGAGCTGGGCAAGGGGCATATCTGGCAGAGGTGAGGAGGCCCAAGGGTGAGAAAGCACTTGGCGCCTTTGGGGGACAGTAAGAAGGGCAGTGCGGCTGGTGTGCAGAGGCTCGCTCTGGGGCGCAGGAGGACACTCAGCCCAATGAGACATGCGGGCAGGGATGTCTGCGATGTTCACGGCTGAATCCCACCTCTGAGGATGATGCCGGCATAGGGTAGTGTGAAAGATGACAGGAGTGGAGCCATATTAAAAGAGAGCTGGAGCAGCCGTTCCAGAGGGATTGCCTTGCACGTCTTGTTTTCTTTATCTTCCAAACTGGACCAAACCACTGACATTCCAAGAAGTCAATAAGGACAAGAATATCCTGTTTGTAAGGACTGATAAAACTAGACTTTGCTAATGACCAAATCGCTAACCAACCTATGAAGTACAAACATCCTGACCTCATCTAGCGCCGCTGAACTCTTCTGTAATACAACTCACCTCATCCTCCCTTTTCCCCATAAAAACCCTAAGCCCCTCTCCTGTAATGGAAACACGGTTTTGATTTCTACCTCAATCTGTGTCTTCCAAATTGCAATTCTAATTGCCCAAATAAATATCTGCTGTTCAAATTGTAGTGATTTTTCCTCTGTCGACAATAGACACTCAGTGAATATTTATTGGATGAATTATGGACAGGGTCCGCCTGGTCCCACCAGCTCATTCCCCTATGTCCCACATCAGGAGCCATGCGTGACCCCCACCTTCCCAGCCCCAAACCAAATGAGTGTCCTTTCGCCCAGTCTGAGGGCTTGCTCTCCTGGTTCCTGCCACTCCTGTGAAGACAGAGGGTGGAAAGGATGAGAGAGAGAATGCTCAGGGCTAAGGGGGGTGGTGGGCATAGGAAGACCCCAGTGAGGGAGGGCAGGGGACATCACCCTCTCCACCAAGAAGAAAAATCACTAAGCAGCCACGCACCCCTGCGCACGTGGCATTTTGATCAAATTCTCTGGATTTCTAGACCCTTGTGGGGCAGAGAAGAGCATGTGAGCCCAGCGGAGGGAGGATGGGGAAGCGGGGAGGAGGTGCTGGACCGCAAGAACGCGAATGAGCATGGGTGGAGAGCGCCGCGTTTTAAAAAGCCCCGGGAAGAGCTGGCATCTTGCTGACCCTGGAGGGAAAATACCAGACCAGCCAAAAGGGCTAAGATGGCAGAAGAAAGACGCAGGGTGGGTGGGCGTCTAGGGAGGTGGGGGAGGGGGAGGGGAGGGGCCCCCGAGGTCCCGAAAGCCCCGGGGAATCATCTCCAATTCCGCCTCCGCCTCCGGAGACAAGTCTTTCAACTTCCTCCCTTCGTTCACAGCCAGCTGCCCCCACTTCACAGCTTCTGCCACGTGAAAACCTCATTAACCCAACAGCCAACAACTCTACATTCGTGGGCGGGGGGCGCCCCAGGAGTCAGGGGAGTGATGATAGTGGTGGGCACAAAGAGGGGAGCAGACCCGCTGCCCCCTCACCCACCTTCCCAAGGAGGAGGGCCTTGTCTGGGGGGAGCCTAGGGGCGGGGGGCAAAGTGCTTGCCTGCAGCAGAACCAGGCCCCCCCTGGCTGCCAGCTTCTCAATTCCATGCCTCCCCCAGCCCAAGCCACACTGGGACCGGCATGAGGTCTCTAAGTCACCCGTCTGGTCTCATCTCACCACCATTATCTATAAGCCACCTTCCCAGGCTTCCAGCAAGCAGGGTGCCTGGCTCTAGGGGGGTTTGTAAATAGGTGCTAGATGAATACATCACTCCATGGTCTGGACCCTTCACTGTGGATAATTCATGCACGTGGCCAGTTAGGTCCACCTCAGGCTATTCATCCCTTCAAGGCCTCGCCCTTGACTGACTGCTGCAGCCCAACAGGGTCCTCTTCCCTCTGAAGTCCCACACGCTACAGGCTGGTACCTGAGAGGGCATCCTGCTCTCCAGCCGCTCTGTACCTTGAGGCGGATTGTGTCTCTCCCAGAGACACTAGGGCTCTGTGTCTCCCTGTCAGACTAGAGCATATCTTTTCCTGGAGGCTCTCTGGTTTGGACACAGCGAACTCGGCGGTTGAGCCACAAAGGTGTCCTTGACTGGAAGCCAGGCCTTTGTTTGTGCCCACCCCCAACTCTGATTGTGCCCATTGCGTGGAGTGGCAAACCAAGGCCCAGGAAGTCGGCTGGTTTCTCCTAGGGCATACCACAAATCAGGACAGTATCCTGGGCACTCAAGGTTGAGGGCCACTACCCCAGCCCTGGGACGCACCCTTCCATCCTGGAGATGTGAAGGGTTGGGAGGGTTGTGCTGGAGGCAGTGGCTGGACCGGAAGACCTCTGAGGGGCGCTCCTTCAGTGGGCCTTCCTGAGACTTTGCAGACACTCCCTCCAGCTGCTCTGTCCCCCCCACCCCATTGTCCTGGCTGACACTTCGGGTTGCACTTTGGGCAGCAGGCGGGTGGAGCCCCTCCCTGCCCCCATCTCCCCACCGCCTTCCCTGTCAAAGGCTCAGCAGGGCTCCAAGCAGCCCACTAATTAGGGCCGGGCCAGCCACACCTGCAGCGTCCTGGGAGAGGGCTGAGCCAGGCGCACCCAGGCGTGAGGCCAGGGTGGGGGCAAGCCAGGGCAGCAGGTCCCGAACCTCCTCCCTGATCCCCGCTGGAGGGATTAGGGGAGGGAGGGCAAGGGCTGGAAGCTGAGATGCTTAGAATCAGCCCAAGACCTTGCTGGGTGGAAGTCTCGCAGTGTAACCCCCCTCGCCTTTCAGTTGAGGAAACCGAGGCACTCGAGCCCCTGGGCGAGCTGACAAGGCTGCCAGCCTGTCCATCCTAGCCTTGGCTCATGCTGTGCAACAGCCTGCCCTGCCCCCCCCCCGCCCCTCACCCTAGCATCGTCTGACCAAATAAAGCTCCATGCCACCTTCTCTCCGTGGGGAGCAACTCTAGCTCCGAGGGAGGCAGAGGAGTCCCTTCTCCCCCAGGGTGGACATTGTTGGGGTCCCCTCCCCAGCCTGATTCCACCCAAGCCCCTCCTTTTGGGCCCATTCCTTCCCTCAGCCACTGCAGTGAAATCACCTTTACTGCCTCAGGCCTGTTCAGTTCGCCTCCTCCTCCAGGAAGGAAACCTTCTCCTAGACTCACACCCACCTATGGCTGAGCGAGCCCCTTGGTCCTCTGGTCCCCCAGCTCCCCGCCACCAAGGCTCTTTCAGTCTCTACCGCGCAGAGTCCCCAGGGAGGAGGCCAGGCTGGGGGAAGAGGGCAGAGAGGGACTCAGGAGTCCTGCCTCAGCATGCTGGGTGCAGTAGCTCTGGGGGGTCTCCAAGCCCTCCCTAGTCCACAGCCCACTATGCCCCCACAGGGAGAAAACTGCCCAGGGCCCTGAGAGAGAGCTGTAGGTGCAGAGGTGCACGGGGGAATCAAGCCTGCCCCTGGGTGAGAGTGTGTCCAGGCTGGGCTGGGGCGGGCCCCTGGGTGGACCCTGTGAGGATGCTGGTGTGCAGCAGAATCGAGGGCAGTGGTCTTTATCACTGCAGTGACATCTTTAACACAAGCATTGAGCAAAGCCCCGTGGGGCTCCCCTGCTCTGCCTCTTGTCTCTGGGTCAGCTGTTGGTGTGAACACACTTGCCTGGGTGGGGGCCACATGGAGCAACACACATGCAAACGTCGGGCACTGCCACCCGTGCTTCCAGCCAGGGTCAAACCTCCAGGGTGCGTCCCTTGGGCCAGGGCTTGTTGACTCTAAACAAGGGCCTGGCTGGGACGGAGCTGGAGAGAGGGAACAGTCAGCCCCCACAGTAGACCCAGCTCTCAGCTGCCCTCTCAGGTCACTCCCCTCCCCCACTGGACTGCAAGGAACTGCAGAGAGAGGGAGGGGTAGCTGGGCTAGGCCAACTTCTCCCCACACACAACCTGTTCAGAGCCTCTGGCCCTGCTTAGCTGGTGCCGGCCAGGCCAGTTTACTCCAGTGAGCTGGGCTGTCTGAGAATTCGAGAATTCACCAGGCCAGGGAGGGTGACCTTGGACAAGGAGAGATGGGGGGACTCCCTCTGGTCCGGGGGCCTTATTGGTCTCTCTATCCCAGACCTCTGGACTTGGCCCACCCCTGCAGGACTGGCACTCGAGCCACACCGGGGGATGGCGCCTGTACACTCCAGCCCCCATGGGCACAGGCACTCCCACACCTGGGTGCCAGGCTCTCGCTCTGCCCCCAGCTGTACCCACACAGACGTGTGATATCACCCGACCACACACTCACCCATGTTCTCCTCAGGAGTGTGCACACTCACACACGTGCACACACACACTTGCCCTCATGCTGAGCACACAAGCATGCACACACACTTATACATTTCCTACCTCTGATCACACACACACTCCCGCTGTCACATACAAATTCACACATATCCTCGCCCAAGTGAAGGTGGGAGCACCCACGCACCAAGACACATGTCTTCCTCTGGTTATATACACAGGACATGCGCCCACTGACGCGACACACACAGTGTCACATGCTTCCCCATCCTGAGAACATGCACGTACTCTGCATTGCCACACACATTCCCCAAGAACACTTGGTCATGCATTTCCTCATGCTGAGTGTTCTGGTGCACACACACACATAGCCCAAACACACACATTCTCACAGGAGCGTGTACACACACACACACACACACACACACAGGGGCAGTTGGGAGCTCTCTGGCCTTGGGGTCTTAGTGCAGGATCAGGGTGATGGCAGGGAGTTTCCGCGGTGACTCCCCTGCCCTTTCCTCTGGGGTAGCCTGGGCTGGGGATCCCCGTCCCTCCACCTGCAGAGATGGCCCCTTTTCCAGGCAGCCCGCTGCATCACTCCACTGGATCCAGAGCCCCCTAGGTCTCCCCAAGTCTCAGGTCCTCTTCTTTCCCTGAGGCTAAGAAGCAAGACCTGGGGACCCAAGCAGCTCATCCCACCCTCACGCTCTGGGGGGGTTGTACTCACTGACACGGGGACGGGTGATGTAGTTTCGAGTGACCGCCTGCATGTGCTCGCGGGCTGCGCCCAGGTCACAGCTCCTGATGGGGAGCCCACCAGGCCTACTGTCTACCTTCGTGGCCATGGTGAGGTGTCCGGCTGGGAGCCGAGTGCCTGAGCCTGCTGGTAGCAGGTCCAACACCTCAGGCTCAGCTGGAACTAGAGAGAGCTGACCAGCCAGCCCCGTGGCCACCCCTCCCCTCCCCTCCGCCCCCGAGTTGACTGTAAACAGGGAAAGCCGTGCTCTGGCTCTGGAGCTCTTCCAGATCTGGGAGCTGCCCTAGGCCACCTGGGAGCAGGAGGGTGGGGGAGGGAGGGGCAGAGGGGCGAGGCTGGCTTCTCTGACCTCTGCTCCTGGCTGTCCCTCCACCTGCAACCTGCAGCCACTGTGTACTCAGTTCTTCCTCCTGGAACCTCAGGTGCTCTCCCAGCCCTGCGCGCCTCAACACTCGTCCTGCTCTCCCCCCACACACCCAGGTTCTGGCAGGCTGCCCTCTCCTCAGGTCTTCTCCTCATTGTCCCCCAAGCTGCCCTCACCCTGCACCCCTCTCCTGGCCATACCTGGGTACTTCTTCCCCTGCACAATTCCATCATCATCTTTTTTTGAACATCTGTAGAGGGTTATTCTTGGGCCAGCTTCAGCGCCACCTCCTACAGGAAGCCTTCCCTGAACCCTACAGCACCCTGGATTCACCACACATCTGGTCTCTTTCCTATATCTCTTCCCCTTTTGGAGAGTTCTCTTTTGTTCCTGCCACTCAGCTCTGAGCCCCCACAAGCTGAGCCTGTGTGTCCTCCATCAGACTTGGGTTCCTTCAGCCTTTCTGTCTCACAATATTGAGAGCTCCCTAAGAACCAGGACAGGTCTCTGTTCATCTGATCTTAGGACCCTGTCTCAGCTTCTTATATTTCACCTCCAGGATCCGTGCTGCAGGCCTGCCCTGACATTTTCAGCCCAGGGCAGAAAGTACAAAGGAAGGAACCCCCTCTGAGCTGTGAGGCTAGAGGATGTGTCTGTTCCCCTAGGGCAGCAGTGTGGTACACGTCTGCCGGGCAAGGTGGGTGGACACTGGGTGGTGGCTAGTCCCGCCCAGCTCAGAGTCTGCCCCAGTCACCCCCATGCCTCATTCTAGACTCAGGATTTCCCTCGCAGCACCCACTCTGGGTGACTCAGGGCAGTCAGTGTGAAACCAAATATGTTTCCCAGAGCAGACCGGAGCAGACTGTGCTTGTCTTTTCTCCCCACAGAGTCAAAATCTCACCCTGCATCCTCTGGTCTCAGGACAAACATCAGGTCTTGGTCTCCGCTCTCACAAGTCCCATTTTTCCAAAGAATTCTCTTCGGGGGGAGGGGGGTGGGTGTGACTATGAAGAGGAGCACAGGGTAGACCTCTGTGGTGATCAGCAGTTCTGTATCTTGATTGTGGCGTTGGTGCCATGAATCTCACACAGGTGATAAAATGACATGGAACCTCATACACACGTGGTGCCAATGTCAATTTCCTGGTTTCAATGTTATGCGATAGTAGTTACGGAAGGTATAACAATTGGGGGAAACTGAGTGAAGGGTACACAGGATTTCTCTGGACTATCTTTGCAACTTCCTATACATCTACAATTATTGCAAAATGAAAAGTTAAATAAAAGCATCTTACTTGAGCAAAAAAATTTTTGAAGTGCTTCGTGTTGTAGTATTTGCGAGGGGTGGGTCCTCTAAGGCATGCGGGGTCTTGCCTGGGTTTACCTTGGCGTCTCTCTCGGGCTCTCTGGATCCTGGTCTTGCCTTTCCTTGTCTACCCTCTTGAAGGACTTCATGATTCCCCCTCTCCAGTGCTATGTTTGAAAGAGGAGCTTGTAAAGGGCAGTGCTGAACCAGCAAAAGCACTGATGTTGCTACACGGGCCTTGGGATGCTTGGGTGGGAGCTATCAGAGTCACGTGCCTGTCGCCCACCCACGTGAGTACCCCGATCCCCCCACAACTGTGAACATGACCCCGGTTTTTGCCCCCTCCCATTAGCGGTGGCCCGATCTT
Organism: Equus quagga; assembly: GCF_021613505.1. Classification (NCBI taxonomy): domain Eukaryota; kingdom Metazoa; phylum Chordata; class Mammalia; order Perissodactyla; family Equidae; genus Equus; species Equus quagga. Next base: position 79,898,003 of record NC_060271.1, read on the forward strand.
TGACCATTTTCCTTCCCAGTGGGGGTGGGGAGGGGATTGAGGGCAGTGGTGGTGCTGTGGGGACTCTGTTTCCCTTCTTGTCATTGTTTTCCTTTTATTTCAGTGAGAGGCACACGCACACTGCACTCACACACACATCGTGGGACCAAGGCTGTCGTCTGATCGAGTCTCTGAGCCGGGGGGCGGGTGGGGCAGGGTGTGTGGCTGCCACCCCTCCTCTGGGGGCCTGCTCAGGGCAGTCCGCTGGGGCACAGGAGGTGGGGGCGGGGCTGTGCTGGGGACTCGGTGTCACACAGGGGTGGAGGCTTAAGCATTAGTTTTCTTGCCGCCAACCGGGCTGCCTACTCCTCGCTCTGGCCGGCTGTAGGGCTCAAAGGCCGAGGAGCCCAGTTCGTAGCCTGCAGGCAGGTCCAGGAGCGGGGCAGTGGAAAAGCAGAGGGCTGGCAGAGGGGGCGGCAGTGGGGGGGACGCCGGGGCCGAAGTCAGAGGGTTGAGGCGTGGGGAGGAGTTCCTGGGGCCACCCAAGGAGGTGCTTCTGTGGCCGGCAGGCAGGCCAGGCAGGCCGGGGGTCAGCGCCAGGAGGCTGGGGGCCCTGGGCACGGACAGCAGCCGGCCCTGTTCCAGCAGCCGCAGGATGTTGGAAGTGGCAAAGGCCTCAGAGGCTGAAGAGGACGCCCGCTTCTCCAGGTCTCTGCTCTGGTCTTTCTTCTGCTTGGTACGGCGGTTCTGGAACCAGACCTTCACCTTGGGGCAGAGGGTGGGGTGGGGTGTCAGGAAGGGAGAGGGGACAGGCCAAGCCAAGTGGGGGCCAGTGGGAGGAGAAAAGGAGGGGAAGGGCATGGGGGTGTAGGGGAGTGGGGAGCAGGTGGAGTGAGAGGGGAAAGAAGAGCAATTCGATTGTCATTAAGGCCTTCCCACAACCAGCCTGCTCTGGGTGAACTGATGATAAGGAACCCTGGCCCCCCAAATCATGGACACCCCTCCACTGCTGAGCCTCAGATGGAAGGGCTGGCAGATGGAGGGTGGAGTTTGGAGGGCACACATGCAGTTCCCCTCTTGGCCCACACACATTCCACTCTTAGGCAGGTCCGTGGCTTCAGCCACCATTTATGTGCTGGTCAATCCCAACTCTACCTCAGGCCCAGGCCTTGGAACCGAGATCCAGGCCAGCTGTCCAACTGCCTGTTAGACCTCTCCATGGATGTCACAAAATACCCAAACTCCACACGTTCAGACCAGCTCGGATCCACTCCCCTACACAGGGGCCTTTCCCGCCTTCCCTCTTCCATGAGGGCCATCACCATCTGTCCAAGCAGAAACCTAGGAGAGCTCCCTAAGCCCCCCACTCCCCAGTGCAGGCCCTCTGCTCTTCCCCTGCCCACTCTGGCCTGGACTGTGGCCGCAGTCTCTCCAGCATGGCCTCTCAACTCTGCCGGCCCCTGAGAGACCCCTGGGGAGCCTACCTCACTCCTAACCTCAGGCTGATCAAGTCAGAAGGGGGCTGGCTGGGACCCTGACACTAGTTTTGAAAGCTCACTGGGAGATTCCAAGGTGAGAGAACCACTGTTCGAAGGGTCTCTGTGCCTCCATCCCAGCCTCACTGTTTGCAGGGCCGGGGCAAGAGGAAAACTGGAAGGCCTGGGTCATGGCCCTTCCTGACTCTGACCTGCACATGTGTGGGCACCCAGCCTGTTCACACCCTGCAAACAGCCCCTGATGGTTGCTTTCTGGACCTGGGGTTCTGGATAATGGCTGCGTGGTCTGTCCTTGGGAGGACTGACTCAGGGAGAGCCCAGGGAGGCACTGGAAGTGGGCTCAGGCCATTTGGTAGGCAATTCTGGAATCCTGGACACCTGGGGTGTGGCCTAGAAGGTGGGCACGGCTCCTGCTGGGCATGACTCTTCGGCCTTACAAAGTCCTCACCCCATAGGAAGGGACATGGCCAGAGAAGGGCCAAAGTGGGGCCCTCTAAAGCATGGGACCCAGGGTAGGGGCCAGTAGCCCGGTCTGAGGACGGTCCCACCTCTCCTCATCTTGGCCCCCACACTTGGCTCTCTAACCCAGTCTGCCATTCCCGTGTTTGAACCTTTCACAGCCCCCTCCTGCCCCCTCACCTGTAAAGGCCGGGCTGCTCAGTGTGATACCAAGTGTAAGAGGATGTGGCAGGGTGTTCAGGGGAACTTCCAATGGCCACACACTCAAAGCTGGGGACAAAGAGGTGCCAAGTACCCTACCTCTGAAATAGAGCCACCAACAGAAGGGCAGAGACACCTTTTTCCAGGCCTCTGAGAGGAAGCCGATCTCGCCCTCCACCACCACCCAGCACTGGGCTCTGGAGCCCCTGTCCTGTCCTTAGAAGAAAAGGAGGCTGGGAGGGAAGCCAAGTGGTCAGCCCTCATGGTGACAGGGATCTCTTCCCCTCTCTGAGAAGGAGAGGGTGCCCCCCTGCCGAAGGCAAGTCGGGGGGCCCTGAAAGAATCACTTGTAGGGACTGGAAGAGCCTGAGAGAAGGAGAGGCTGGGATTCCCTCCCCAGCTGGAAAACTTGTCAACTGCAGGCCCATGTCACCTTTGCCCAGACTTGTGTCCCCAGGAGCACAGAGGCTGGCCTTGCTTCTGGCCTGGAGGTTTCAGGAGGCTGGCAGCCGCTGGGCAGTGTGTGCCAGCAGGAACCATGGAGTGGAGGGCCTGGAAAGAAAAGGATAGGGAGGCCTCGCCGGTTCCCTCTCACTTTCAGAAGACCTAAGGGAGGCCAGCAACGCCTGTGGCTCCGGATGAAGGAGCCGAGAGGTGAGGAGGAAGCAGGCGTGGGTGACGAGGAGGGCAGAGCTGAGGCTGCCCAAAACCTCCTGCAGGAGCAAAGGCCTCCAGCCAGGGACGCCTGGGTGCCTCCCTCCTCACACCAGAAGGGCCCAGTATGTAAAAAGCTCTCTGCCTCCCCGCCCCCCCCCCCACTCCTACCCTCCAACTCAAAGGGCGTGCATTGATGGGGGGAGGGAGCAGGTGGCTCAGACAGGTCACACAGGCCTTCCAGAGGCCACAGCGGGAGGCGTTCAGGACAGCAGGGGCCTTCCTCCAGCAGTGAGTCAGGCCTGTTCTGAGTGGGGAAGTGGGGAGAAGAGGAGCTGTGAAACAGAGGTGAGTCTGATGTTTTAAACCCATTTCAGTTTCAATAACTGAAAACGACCAGAAAGACACGGGATCTACTTGAGACGGACTGCTTCATTCATTCACTCACTCACTCATTCATTCCGCAGATATGTATGGAGCGCCTATTATGTGCTGGGTGCTGTTCTAGGCTTGGGAGTTGGCAGTGAACAAAGCAGAGCAGGCCCTTGCCGTGTGGAGTGGACAATGTAGGGTGGGAGATGGATGATAAAGAACAAATACGGACAGAGAGGCAGGGCGGGCAGGTGCTTCGAGCAATGCCTCTCAAATTATTTGTGGTGAAGGACCACTTTTTAAAGGTTCCAGTCTGCTGTGGACCAATACTTTTATAAAATACAACTAAAATGAACTACTAGAGAAATTGCTATATACACTTCTGAACCCTCTCCATTTCTGAACTTGTCACGGACAGATAGCAGTTTGTGGGCTGGCACCAGCCCCAGGACCACATTTGGGGACAGTGCTTTAGAGAAAGGATAAAGCAGATAAGGGGGAGGGGTGGGGTGGTGACCATCATTAATGGGGTAGCAAATACTGAAGAGGTGACATTTGAAGAAGCTATCAGGAAGGGATCGTAAAGGGAGAGTTGACCCAGTCCAGCCGAAGGAAGCAACTAGAAAGAAGAAAACTCTTTTATGTTTGTCACTCTGGGATCTTGATTCCTCCAGGAAGTGGTCCCAACAGATCCTTGGGGACCATGGCTCTGCATGTCACTACATTCCTTTCCCCTGCTGAGAAGCTTCTTGTCTTCTCTGCCCACTAGCACCCACCCTCTTAGGACCTCAGGCCAGGCACCACCTCCAAGAAGCCCTGAGTCTCAGTTTCTCATCTCTAAAATGGGGACAGAAATACCTGGCCTTTGCAGGGGTTAAATAAGGAAATCCAAGCAAAGGGCATAGCACGGTGCCTGACCCACACAAAACGTGAGTTATCGTTCATTGCTGGCTTTCTCTGCTTCTAGCTCTGACAGGGGAGAGGACAGACCCAGGAGTCATGATTCCTGCCCTTGGGGAGCTGAGGGTCTAGTGGGAGAGCCCCCACTCCCAGCAAAAGCAGGGCAACTAGGTACAAAGGGAGTGGCAGTGACGGGGGGTCTGCTGAGGACTGATGAAGCTTTGACATGGGGCGCTCCCACACACCTGCTGCTGCAGCTTGTGTGGTGTAGCAGGGAGAGGTGCCCACGGGCTGGCGCAGGGTGTGGCTGTCTCTCGGGAAGGTGGGCCTGCAAGGGGAGGAGAGGGGAAGGCGGAGGGCAGGTGGAGCTGGGGCGAGGGCGGCATGCCCCTTTGTTGGGCACTTATGGGCTAGCTCAGGGACTCTCAAGCCTGGCTGCACTTTGGAATTACCTGGGTTTTTTTTTTTTTCTAAATCCTATTGCCCATACCCAATCCCAACCCATGAAATCAGAATCTCTAGGGCGTGGGGCCCAGGCATGGGTATTTTTTTAAAAGCTCTGTGGGTGATTCTAATGTCGCAGACTGTGGAGATGGATGCTGGAGCTGCAAAGGTGGGAGTGAGAAGGTGTGCCCGTCCACTTCCCACCATCGATCCCATGGGCCCTAAGGGTTGACTCCTAAGGCTCAGGAAACAAGGGACAAACTGAGTGAGAGACAGGCTTAGTGCCTCTGAACTGTCTCCTCCTGCAGGAGAATCTCAGTTCCGTCTGAGGGTCAGCCTCTTCTCAGGGTTAAACCCAAAGTTATTGGTCCTTTCAGGCTCATTTAATCACACTCTTCCAGGGGACACAGGTCCTATCCTGCAGCACACTGCTGGGGGCGTCGCCCTCTCCTTATCTTCCCAGCGCCCTGCTGTGGTCTCCCTGTGGGCTGCCATCTTGCCTCCTCTCTCTCCTGGTTCCTCTGGAACTCAGTGAATGCTCAGTGGCTTCATGCCCTGATCTCTGTGATTGCCAGACCACGCTGGGACCCCTGGCTGCACACCAGGGGATGGGGGGACGGTTTCCACTTGGCTGCCAGGACTGGGGGAGCATCTTCTGGGAGATGATCCATCACCTTCTTCGGGCTTATGGTCAGTCTTAAATTCCAAGACTCATTGTTGAGTTGAAAATGACACTAATCTTTGAGAAACTTCTTCCTGTGACTGGGGGTCTCACGCTTAATCTGAGATGAACGGTACCTGTGTATCTGGGATGGCCTTGGCTTTTGTAACCTGGACCAGGAAGGTACCACCTATTCGACTGTTCTGGAAGAAGCCATCTGGGGCAGAGGCGATGGGCATGGGGCTGAGGACAATTGCTGAAGGGCCAGAGCTGCTCTTACCAAGCTAAGTGGTGATCCTGTCACTACTGGGTCTTGGCTGCTTGTCCTCAGCCTGGCCCCTGGCCTTGAAAAAGTCCCCTAGGGCAGCGGAGTGAGGGGGATCCCAGAGCCAGCCTCTCACCTTCCCTTATTCCACAGCCACATCTTTTCTTGTTCCTCAGCTCAATGCCATCTCCTCAAAGAGGGGACCACTCTGAGCACTCCAATAAAGCATTTCCTCCTGGTCTCTGTCATGTCCTGCCTCATCTCCCTCACAGCACTCAGCACTCCTGTAAATGCTGTGTGTCTTTCCCGAACAGAATGTCAGCTGTGTGAGAGAGAGCAGGGGCCTGGTCTGTTTGCTTCTCTGCTGTATCCCCAGTGCCCAGAACAGGACCGGGGACACCGCAGGCCTTCAGTAATAGCTTTGAACAAAAGTATGGGTGAATGTACTGAGAATTCCACAGAATTCTAGCTATATAAGCTTGGGCAAGTTAACTAACCTCCCTGAGGCTCAGATTTCTGAAATGGGGATAATATTACCCATGAAGCCATCTTTCTATAAAGATTAGATGAGCTAATGAAGGTGCCTGCTTTACATTTTGAGCCTATTTAATTTCTTTGTGCCTCAGTTTCCTTCTCTTTAAAGAAGAGATAATAAAGACTTGTTCTGGTATAATAAAAAATATATTTGGTCCATGTCCCTGGTTCTAGGCACAGAGCTACTACAACCCCAGGAATTTCCTGGGTGACAGGAGTGTCTTTTGTTAAGCATAAGGAGCCCCATTTGAGCACACTGGAGTTTATGCTAATGAGGTGACTCAGGGTAGGCCCCTAGATAGCCTCAGGGTGGGGCTGGACCCAAAAGACCAGACAAGTAGACCTGTGATTAGAAAGTTGAACTTCAGCCCCATCTCTGACATCAGGGAGGGGAGGGAGGCTGGAGATGGGGTTTTAAAAACTCTTGAAGAATGAGATTTGGAGAGCTGGGCTGGTGAACACGTGGAAGTGCTGGGAGGGAGGCGCACCCAGAAAGGCGTGGGAGCTCCCTGAGTCTCCTCCCAGACCTGACTCTATGCATATCTTCCATCTGGCTATTTCTGAGTTGTGCCCTTTATAATAAAACTGTAAATGTATGTAAAGTGTTTTCCTGAGTTCTGTGAGTCATTCTAGCGAATCATCAAACCTGAGGAGGGAGTGTGGGCACCCCCAAGCGTACAGCTGGTCAGTCAGAAGTATGGGTGGCCCCTGGGACTTGCAACTGGCATCTGCTGTGAACCTGCCTGTGCACCGAGCCCTTCACCTGTAGGGTCTGTGCGGACTCCTGGAGCTGGTGTCAGAATTGAACTGACTTGAACAGTTGGACACCCAGTTGGTGTTGCAGAATTGGTTTGCTGTTGGTGTTGGAAAACACCAGACGTTTGGTCTCAGAAGAAAAACCTCACACGCATCCCCCCAGGTTGTGGTGAAGCCTAACGAGTTAGGACACGTCCAGCACTTAGAGCAGTGCCTGGTGCCCACAAAGCTCGATAAATGTTGGCTCTGCCTTATATTATCTGCAAACCCCCAGAACTGGGGAAAGAGAAAGGAGGCGGTCAGCAATAATCAGTGAGTTAAGGATTCGTTGAGGGCTCACGGTGTGCGGCTGTGTGCTGGACTCCCCAAAGAGGCCTGAAGAGGGGACGTGGCCTCCAAATACATTCTTGTCCTTGGGAAGTACATACTAGTTGGTGCCCACTACACACCACACACACTCACACTAAAGGTCAAGCTACGTTGAAAAGTTCTCCTGGGACAAAGTCAAGAAGCCCTGGGGAAGGCTTCCTGGAAGAGGAGGGGCTTGGCCTTGATCTTCAAGGGAGGGTAAATGTAAGATGCATGGGGGGCAGGGCAGGGGAAGAATGAGGACCCAGAAGGAGCTGCCGACCTGGGCATCTGAAGTGCCCTTGAAGAACAAAGTTTCAGGGGAGAGTGTAGGGGCAAAACTAGGCAAGGCAGAGGGTAGTTAGGAGAAAGAGGAGGGGCAGGTATTGAGGGGTGACTCTATGCCTAGGCCTCAGGGTTTGAGGCGCCTCCCTGACTTCTCCCAGGAGCTCTGGCCTGGCCCAGCCACCGCAGCCCCGCTCTGAGCACAGCCCGGCTTTCCAGCCCCCGTCTGAGCCTCACTGGAGGAAGCACCCAGCTGCCCTGGGCCATCTGCTGGGTTGTTTGGGGCCCTGCAAGGCAGCTGGAGGAAAACAGGTCCAGGCGGAGAGGACCGGAGAGGACCCGTGCCTGCAGGACAGCAGCTGCTCCCCAGCAGGGCCAGAGCCTGACTTAACTGCAGCGGGGGCCCTGAGGGAGGAACAGCAGGAGGCGGCTCACGGAGAAGCCTCACATACCCTCCTTCCAGGCTGTCTGCGTCCTTCCTCCTCTCCTTCCTCTCCGCTTCCCTTTAGAAGTTCTGTTTGGGCCACTGTTTGCAGTACATCTGTTGACTGATCTCTCTCACACATAAGATTAAACTACCAGAGTTGTAGCTAACGAGGGGTCTCTGCGTCACTCTGACAAGCCCAAGGATGGCTGCCCAGTTTACAGGCAGCATCAAGATGCCAGACTGCCTGTCCAAATTCTGGCTCTGGAAATTATTAGTCGTACCACCTTGGGCATAACCTCTTCTCATCTGTAAAATGGGATGATACTGGTGGCTCCATCAAAGGGTTGTTGGGAGGGATCAGTGAATGAATATACGCAAAGCACTTAGAATAGTGCCTTGGTGCCAGTGCTACTAAGTAAGTATTATTATGGTTATTATCACTATGTAGCTCTATTTCCAGCTTGAAACGCCTCCCTTTACAGAGTAGGTGCTCAGTTTACTAAAGTGTTTCCTTTGGGTTAATCATAATATTGTTATGTCTTAACAATATTATGTTAAGCCCTTCTTTCCACAGGAGGTTCTGAGGCACGCTGGGATGGAAGGAAGGGGATGGAGGGTGGAAAAGCCCAGGATGGGGGATGAGAGATCCCTAACCCACTTTTGTAATATCTCCTCTCTTCCCACTCCACCCCCTCACCATCCCTTCCTGTAGGCTCCTCTCGAAGTCCAACACCCCCCTAAGCCACTCCCTGTATTTGAGTGTCTCTCCCCCCTTGTTTCTCTGGCCTTTTCTCCGTATCCCACCCCAAGGGTCTGATGCATCAGAGACCGACTCTCGACTCTCTCCGTGCACCATATTTATTTGCTCTGGTTTGCCTACAGCTTTAAGCCTTTCCCTAACGCATGTCTGAACTCCTCTGAAGTTGGGTCTCCCTGTAGCAGCCCCTGGGCCTCATACCCCAAGGAGTTCCCAGGCTGCCAGGGCAGGGGCGGAACGGCCTGGCCTTGCCCTCTTACCTGGGTCTCCGAGAGGTTCAGCTGGCGGGCCAGCTCGGTGCGCTCACGGCCCACCACATACTGGCAGCGCTGGAACTCCATCTCCAGGCGGTACAGCTGCTCCGCTGTGAAGGAGGTGCGTGTACGCTTGGGCCTGTCCAGGTCCAAGCCTTTGGGCAGGACAATTTCTCGGATGGTCCCTTTGGCGTCTGCAGGGACCATGAAAGGAGGCAGGTTAGTTTTCTGCTTAAGGAGTTAGGCCACCAACAAGCATCTCCGTAAGAGGCACTGTGGTCTAATGGGGAGCTCCTCAGGCCTGGGCCTGGCTGTGTGACCTCTGACAAGTTACTTACCCTCTCTGGGCCTGGGTTCCTTAATCACCCAAAGCACTATGTTGTATGTAATGGGTGTATGCATGTGAAGGGGCCTCAGTACAAATGTCAGGTCTACCATCATGGCCTGAGCAGAAAGGACTCACTCTGATCCAGCCAGGATTCTGTTCCCTTAGCAGAATCAAGAAGAAATGGAAGGGGATATACTGAGTCCTCAAGTGCAGGAAAAGATGGCTTAGAACGGGGTATGGTCAATCAGGTAAGGCTTACTGGAGGAGACGTCCAGAGCCAGGTCCTAAGCCATGTGTGTTTCTGTGTGTGTGTGGGTGGGTGGGTGTGCGTGTGGGCATGTGTGCGTGCCTGGGTGAGCACTCTGCCCACAGACCCTCCTGGGGTCCATGAAGAGGCTAGCTGGTATAGGGTAGAGGACAAATTGGGGAACTGGGGTCCCCAAGAGGAGCCCAAGGACCATTGCTACTACGTCAAGCTGCTGGGGTGCCTTCCAGAGAGGGGACTTTCTGCCACTCCCCGTGTACCTAGTCCTGAACAGCAGGGCTGCCCTCCTGGGCCCTGGACCATTGCCGTCCATACATGGGGCCTCCAATATTTTGGAGCCCACCAAGAGAGGCTGAAAACCCTGCAGCCCACATTCACCTGATATTCCCACTTAAAGAATTCAGTAACAGCAACAAAGCATTCGGCAAAAGTAAAATATTTTTGGAGAGGTGGTTATATATATATATATATACACCAGCTTTAACCATGGGGCAAAGATGATCCATGTTTTAACCATACACATTGATGGCTTGAAATCTAGTTATTAGAAAATTTTATGTCAAAAGTTAAAAGCGTGAAAATCTGCAGCATCATATTCTGCAGGATTTACCAAACCACTCCCAGCACATGATGTCGATAATAATGAAGCAAAACTAACAGCCATTTATCATTACATAGGAAGAGCAGTGTCAGTGGAAAACTTAGCAACGCAAGGCAGCCTGATCGAGACACCCTCCACAGGTGTAGCAATTCCCACCGTCTCCAGGGGGCGTGCACAGTTGGACTGTGCAATGTGGCCAGAAGCGTTAGGAGCTGTGGCTGCTCATGTTGTAGTCATAATAACGGCTGACACCTGTGCCAGGCTTGCTCTGGGCCAGGTGCTGCTTTAAGCACTTCCACCCTCCCAATGTCTCAATGAAGTTGGAACCATTGTTATCCCAATTTACAGATGGGAAAATGGAGGAACAAATTTTAAGTACTTGCCCAAGATCACACAGATGGTGTTCAATAAGCTCTAGAAACCCTCTCATTTTACTTTATGAATATCCTCTTTTATTAATCCCTAATGATTCGATTGATAGGTTATAAGAGGACTTTGGTCATGGGTGAAAAATGGAATCTTCTGGATGAGTTCATCGTTGCCCTGGAAGATGCAGGAAAGGACCTGCATTTGGGAGATGTTGTCTGCCAGGAGGTCTTTGTGAGCCACAGGACTGTAGATCCTACTTTTGGAATCCTTGTTCTAGAGGCTGAACCTGAGACCTCCCCCTCAAACCCCCACCATGTGATTTATGAAACTGGTTCTTCCCGGCTCCCGCCAGGGCCAGGGGATGTTCGCTCCTCCTGGGGGTGCTCTAGCTCCTCATGGGCTCCAGGATCGCAGGTCCTTCCCTTGATACCAGAGGTTCTCAAGCACCTTCGTGTTCACACGAAGAGGTGAGTCAGGGAGAAGGTGAGTCAGGGTGGGGGGACGCAGTCACTGCTCAGAGGTGGCTGTCTCCCCTCACTGGGCAGGTCTTGTGAGGGAGCTGGGCAGAGGGCATCAAATGGATGTGGGCTCAGCTCTTGGAGCATTGGTGGGAACCACAGTCCCTTTGGGACAACTCAAGCTTCCCCAATTCAATCTTTCTACATTCCAAGAAGGTGGGATAACATTTGTGACCCTATTGTGACTGGGTCCCTGGTTTCCAATTGTGAGACCAGTCTCAGGACTTCCTCATGACACCCAAGTGATTCCATCTCCAAAGGCAGTGATTTTATTAAAAGCGTCTTTGGGGGCGTGGACTGGTGGAAGGGTGATGGGCATCTTACGTGATGCCAGAAGCTTCCCACCCTCTCCCTAGCAAGCCTCCTGGAGTCCCCTGGAAACTCTGAGATTGTGCTCCTAACCGCTGGAGTCAAACCACACATGCCCCCACACTTGCCTTTTCGTAGACGAGCTAAGAGGGGCACTCCCACCTCAGGAAGCAGCTAAGTTTAGTTCCCTCACTCGGGGTCACAGGAGGCAGGAACCACATAAGAAAGGCAACTTCAGACTTGCTCGGCAGTTATCAAACATGTCGCACATGAAATAAGCACGTGAAACGATGCTCAACATCACTAGCCGTTAGGGAAAGGCAAATGAAAACCAAGAGAAAGCTAGTAGGATAGCTAAGACAAAAATACTGAGAATGCCAAAGTCTAGTGAGGATGGAGAGAAACTAGATGGCTCATACATTAGTGGTGGGAATGTAAAATGGTGCAGCTGCTCTGGAAACTGGCCTAGCCGTTTCTTTTTTTTTTTTTAAAGATTTTATTTTTTTCCCTTTTTCTCCCCAAAGCCCCTCTGGTACATAGTTATATATTCTTCGTTGTGGGTCCTTCTAGTCGTGGTATGTGGGACGCTGCCTCAGCGTGGTTTGATGAGCAGTGCCATGTCCGCGCCCAGGATTCGAACCAACGAAACACTGGGCCGCCTGCAGCGGAGCGCGCGAACTTAACCACTCGGCCACGGCGCCAGCCCCTGGCCTAGCCGTTTCTTAAAGAGTTAAACATATATTTACCATAGAACCCAATGATTTCCCACCAGGGCATTTATCGTAGAGAAATGAAGTCTTGCGTTCTCATCAACACCTGCACACAGATGTTCAAAGCAGCTTGATTTGTAGTAACCCCCAAAGGAAACAATCCAGATGTCCTTCAATAGGTGACTGGTTAAACAAACTCTTGCATCATGGAATACTACTCAGCAATGAAAAGGAATGACTATTGATAAACACGACAATTTGGATAAATCTCCAGGCAACTATACTGAGTGCAAAAAACCAAGCCAGTCCCCAAGACTACATACTGTATGATTCCATTATATAACACCATCAAAATCACAAAGTTATCAAGGTGGAGAACAGATTTGTGGTTGCCAGGGGTTAGGTAAAAGAGGGTGCGGCTGTAAAGGGGTAGAGGGAGGAAGTTTCCTGGTGGCGACAGAACAGTCCTGTGTCTTGATTGTGGTGGTCATTATATGGATCTCTAAGCGTGGTAAAATGTCACAGAACTATATACAAAGACCAAAAAAAAGTGCACACTGAAATGGGTGAAATCTGAGGAAGGTCTGTAGTCTAGTTAACCATACTGTGCAATGCTAATTTCCTGATTTTGGTAATGTGGTATAGATATGTAAGATGTCACCATTGTGAGAAGTGAGGTGATGGACACATGGGACCTCTCTATACCATTTTTACAGCTTCTTGTGAATCTATAATTATTTCAAAATATGACAGTAATAAGTAAAAACAAAACATGCCATGATGTTTTGTCACAGAAATTGACAAACCCATTAATGGAAAGCATATAATAGTGTTTCCCCAAGAAACACTATTTGTAAGGCGATTTTTGTTTGTAAGATGATTAAAAATGGTACATAAATACACATTTGTCATTTCAAAAGTTATGCAGTTATGTTAGTATTCACTAGAAGAAAATTTAAACCTATAATTTTAAAGCCTTAGGATAAGGCTAGAGTAGGTATTTAATTTTCAAATGTACTATGATAAAATGTTAAGTAAATAAATGGAAAATTAATATAATGGAAATGGTGAAGATGATATCCAAATAAATGCAACTGGAAAACACTGGAATAAGGAGTGCACAATTAGACCCAGGTGCACACAGTGACAGAGTTTATGATAAAGGGAATCTTCTAAGTGAGGGAAGGTTGGTCTAGTCTATAAGTGGAGTTAAGCAGATTGTGACCATAAATTACCTGTTTGGAATAAAATTAAGTTAAATTCATGTCTCACACCATAAATAATGTTTCAAATGGACTAGAGAGCAAATCATAGACTATAAAATGATAAAGCCACTAAAAGAAAATAAAGGAGGATATTTTTATAATTCTAAGCTTGGGAAGAGCTTTCTAAGCAAGATACAAAACTGGAGCTGTAAAGGAAAAATGAAGGATATATTTGTTTATATTAAAGCTAAAAACTTTTGTATGACAAAAGCACCAAAACCAAGGTAAAATACAAAAGACAGAATTGAAGAAAATTCTTTTTAAAAAGGCAAAGAAATAATATCTAGAATATATAAAATGCAATTATAAATACATGATTTTTTTAAAAAAGGGAAATAGTCTAGTAGAAAAACATGGTCAAGTAATTTATCTGAGCCATTCACAGAAAAGTTATCCGAATGGCCAACAAACACATGAAAGGATGAGCATGGCCTCACCTAATCAGGATTATGCAAGTTCAAGCAACAATGGATTATCATCTGTCTCCCATAAGAGTAGAAGCACATTAGTAGATGATTAATAAAACAGTGAGGCATGGTAGGGGACTCGGAACTCCCATTCACTGTTGGTAGGATTGTAAATTGTCATGACATTTTAAGGCTGCATTTGCCAAGATTAAAGACGTACATAACTTTTGCTCCAGTAATTTTATTTTAGTAGATATTTATCAAGAAAAGCACAAACTCACGTGCTGTAAGTATATATAAGGATTTTGTTGCAGCATTGTAAAAATATTGAAAATTTGAAAGCATCTTCAATGTTCCCCTTAAGGGAAATGGCTGAATAAATTATGGTACATTCTTACCATTCCTATTTTATAAAACACCATGTAGCAATTAAAAAGAATGAAGCAATATCTCTATGAACTGGCATTAAGTGACAAAAGTAAGTTATAGAATAATATGTATAGTACTATCCCATTTATGTAAATAAAACAACTGTATATATTCAACCATTCAACATAGATTTACTATACACCTACTATGTGCCAAATACTATTCTAGGGTCTGAGGATATAAAAATGAGCAAAATCGACAAGGTCGCTGTTCCCATAGACCTTGTACTGGGAAGAGAGACAGATAATAAATTAAAAAACTAATATGTAAGGTAATGATAAATGCTGAGAGACAATAAAACAAGATAGGAGGCTATTACAGACCCACTCCAAATAACCAAAACCCAATAACTATAGTGTGAGTGTTTGTACTTGCTGTTTTCGCTAGGACGGTCAGAGGAGGCCACTCATCCAAGTCAAGTTAGTGTAAAAACCATGAACGCTGTTCACCAGTGTGTCCAACTCCTTCCAGGCACATGGTGGGGTTGCACTAATTTTCTGCCATTTGAAATGAGATATGACCATATGACTTGTCTTAGCAAAGAGGAAAGGATACAGTCACTTTCGGGTGAACGCTTTAAAAGCTGGTTCATATTTTGCCACAGCCCCTTCTCCCTACTGTGATGGTCACGGAAGCGGGAGCCAAGATGGAGCCTCATCAGCCTGGGTTTCTGAGTACCACGATCAGCCCTGCCCGCTTGTGATGGATTTATCACGTGAGTGAGAGATCCACTTGTGTTTCGTTAAACCTCTGAGATTTTGGGTGGTCTCGGCAGCAAAATCCAGCCCAGGCTCTCTGACGCAGCCCACTTGCCTGAATTGTTCCTTTTCTGGGTGGAGTTTAGGGGAATCCCCAGGAAGGAGGGACAGCCTTAATTCTAGGGCCTCTTTGTGGGGAGGTGCTTGTTAGGGTGAAACTGCAGGGCTCTAAATGGAACAAGTCCTGGGGTTTGCTGTCCTTCCGGTCTCCTCAAAGAGAGGTGAGCCCTAGAGGTACAGGGGAGGGTGAATTCTGCCCAAGGAGCCTTTGCCTTGCGACAGGTGGTGACCCCTGCCTGATAAGAGGCAGCTAACGCTCCTGACCACCAGGACCAGAGTACCCACTGTGGGTACAGACCTCAACGCCCTACTGACTTCATCTCCCAGCACCCGGTAGATCCTCTACACAAAGAGCCGCTAAGGTGCTGATTTTTAAGCGTGACAATGACCTTCCTGCCTTCATCTACCAATATAATGTGATTACTATAAAAATTCCTTGTGGAAAATTTATTCTCAAGTTTATTGGGAATGTTGAAAATGAAAGAATAGTTAAGAAAAAAACGTTAAAGAATGAGGAGAGAATACTTGCATTACCACACAGCAAAACATGTCACCAATCTGCAGCAACTAAAATGGCATGATGCTGTCACGAGAGCCGTGACGCCAACCCACGCAGACAGAAGGGCCTAGCAGTTTATAAAGATGACATTTCAAGTTAGTTGGAAAAAAGACAGGATTGTTAAGGAGCTGGCTTTTGGACAATTAGCTCATTATTTGGAATAAACCATTTTATCTCACACTGCATGCAAAAATAAACACAAGATGGATTAAAAATGTAAATGTAAAAAATAAAGCTCTAAAAATGGGGAAAAAACAAAGAAGAATTTTAAAAAATAAATGACAGTTTTGAGTATCTAGAAATAAAAGCTTCTGCAGGATGAGAGACAGTTAAAGGACAATATGATTGGGAGAAAATATTCGTAATACATGCATAACAGAGTCTTAATGCCTAGTACACAGTCCCCACAGACCAAGAGTAAAGTTGAGTAGTCTGGCGGGACACTGAACAAATTGTATGAAAGGGTTATTCAGAGGAGAAGAAACACAAGTGGCTAATAAATATGAAAACATACTTAAGCTCAGAGGGAATCAGAGGAAATGAAAGTTAGAACAGTGATGAGATATAACTTTTTTGAGATGCCATATTTTATCAATCAGACTGGGAAAATTGTACTGGCAAAGAAGAGGGAAAGTAGGTTTTCTCAAGCTCCATTAGTAAGAATACAAATTAATACAATATGTGTTTTTTTGGCAAGCAATTTCATAACGCTTAGCTAAACTAAAACACGCATAGTTCCTTTGTTCCAAAAATTTTATAGAGGGTTTCTACCCCAGAGAAATATTGGTATGCTTTGATAAAGAGAGATCCACTGTTTGTAGCAGAGTTTGTAAGAGAAAAAAAGGGGAAAAAGCTGAGTGTTTATCAATAGGAATATTGTTGATGGAATCAGAGTATAGTCACGCCTTTGGCTATTATGCAGACATTAACAAGAACGAGGTACATCTCCATACACTGACCTGGACGGATGCCCATTATATATGTACTGCTCCTGGAAAACAGCAAGAATGTATGAAACCATTTTTATAAAGAATAAAAAGTAAAACTAAACAATGTGTGTGTGTGTGTGTGTGTGATTATACCTACATAGGATCGAGTCTGGCAGGATGAACACCTCTCTTTTCTGTTGCCTCTAGGGAGTAGAAGCTGGTCAGGGAGGGAAGACTTCTTCCCTCTTATTTTCTGTACTTATTTACCATTTGGTTTGTTGCAAATGCAACAATTTTTTTTGGTAACAAAAATTTTGCAACAAAAATCTTGAGTATTATAATTACGTATATTACATATACACATATAATATATTATAATATTTTTATCTTTAGTTGGAGAACTTCCTAATCAATTGAGAACTAAAATCTAGAAGCCAAAAAGGAAACGGCCATTAGATGTGATTACAGTTTAAATTTCAGTTCAGAAAAAAAACCCCAAAACTTCAGCAAAGTTTAAAAAAAGAAGAAAAGATCTGAGGATGTTTACAACATGTCACAGAAAAGGGAATAATTTCTTTAGTATGTAATGGCTAAAGCACGTGAAATGGCTAAGTACATGAATTAGAAATTCACAGAAGAGGAAATAAAAATGAAGAATAAGTGTATAACAATATGCTTAATACTAATAAAAATATTCTTTTTCACTTGCAAAGATTTCACTCTAAAGATTGAGTAGATCCTGGGTTGGAAGGATGTGGAGAGATGGCACATTTATATGCAACTTCCGGGAGTATAAATTAGTACTTTTTGGCATAAAATTTGGAAATGCCTATCATAATTTTAAGTCTATATACTTGGATTTCATAATTTCACTTCTACAAGTTTATCCTGTAATTATATTCATACCAGATATATGTGAAATGATATTTATTATTTTAAATATTTTGTTTTGAGAAGTTTCAAACACACAAAGTGAGAGAGGATAGTAGAGTGTGCATGGATAGACCTGTCCCCCGGCGTCAGCAGTTATAACCTCAGGAACAGGCCGATTTCTTCCACATCCTTATAATTTTAAGAAAATCCTAGACATCACATAATTTCATCCATAGACATTACATGTATCTCTAAAAAAAAAAAAGAATCCTTTTAAAAAGCAACCACAATTCTATTATCACAACCAAAAAAATTAACAATAATTCCTTAATATGATAAAATGTCCCACCTGTTATCACATTTTCAGATTGTCTCATAAATGAGACTTTAAGAACACTCTTTTCAAATTAGGATACAAAGATGTTCACCGGAACATTGTAATAGTGAAAAAGTAGAAGCAGCTTAAATATCTATCAGTAGGAGACTGGTTAAATTAATTATATTTTATTGGCATAATGGAATACTAAGCAGCTGTTAAAAAGAATGAAGCAGTTCCAGATAGAAAGATTTCCACAAATATTTGGTAAATGAAAACAAGGAGTTTGCAAAAAAAAAATCCCACTTTTGTAATACATAACTTACATATTTATGGTTTTCAATTACTAGGGAAAATTTGGGAGATTACACCTTGGGAGTGACAATGTATTATGCAGGGGAAATGAAGAACATTCAACTTTTACATGATATAGCAAAACAGCAAGGATTCATTTTTTCAGTTAGAAAGATATTTTATAATTCAGAAAACAAAAGACGTCAGAAACAAAATTAAAAGACATTATAAACTAAAAAAATTGCAACACATATTGAAAGCAATCGACTACTATCCATAATACAGAGCTTCTACAAATCAAAAAGAAAAGGGATATTTGAAAATTAAAAGGGTCAAAGGAAACGAATTGACAGATAGATAGCAGAAGAAATACAACTGGCCCATAAACATGAAAAGATGCTCAGCTTCACTAATAATAATAATAATAATAAATTAGAATGCTAGTGAGGTACTTCTTATCAACTATAAGTTTGGCAAAAGTAAAAAAGATACGTAATGTCCAAAATGGGGAGAGGGCAAAAGTAGGGGTATAAATTGCTAAACATTTTCCCCCTGCAGAACAATTTGACAATATCTATCAAGATATAAAGTGTAAACTGTGATGGCAAGATTTGGATATACAAGCACTTTCAGGCATTGCTGGGATGGGGAGAGGGTACCATCTTATGGAGAGAATTTGGTATGATCTTCCAAATTATAAACACAGATACCCTTTGACCCAGTAACCCACTTTTAGGAACTTCTCTTAGAGATATACCCACACATGTGAAATGAGCAAGGAACAAGTTTATTTACTGCAGCCTTGTATGTAACAGCAACAGATAAGAAAAAAGCTAAACGTCTATCAATAGCGCAGCGAGTATGTAACATCCATTATGGTCTGCCCAGTCCTTATAAACGGAATACCAAGCATCTGTAAAAAACGAGCAAGAAATTCTTTATATCCCAAGATAGATTGGTAAGTGAAAATAGCAAGATCCAGAAAAAGCATAGAGAGATGTCACCATATAAGTAAAAAATAAAAGCAAGAAAAAACAATATAGCTGCGCTGACTTGCATAAGCCTAAAAATTACTTGGAAGGACACATGAAAAAGCAGTAAAAAATGGCTGCCTTTCAGACAGGCGGGAAGTGGAGCATGACGGACAGGGATGGGAGAGAGATTTTTCACTGTGTACTTAAAACAACAACAACTTTTTGATGTTTGGATCATATGAATTAATAACTACTTTAAAATTAAAGGAAACAAGTTTAAGAAAATTTTAGTGTGTGTAAACCTTTTGAAACAGCAATTCCGTTGCTAGGAGTTTATCCCTCGGAAATACTCAAGGCGGTGCGGGAAGACCTGAGCCTTGAGATCGTTGCAGTGTTTATTTTTAGGGAAAAACAAGCAAAACATCCTTCCAGAAGTTAGGAGAATTCAGCTTTCCCCAACCAAAGGAATGCTCTATTGTCACGGCGCAGCGCGAAACAGTTGAGCAGAAAAGACGACCTCTGCGGGTTAAATTTTTTTAAAAGGTACGTTGTGCCATTTGCGACGATAGGAATGGATCCTGAGGGTATTATGCTGAGTGAAGAGAGTCAGACAGAGAAAGACAAATATCGTGTGATTTCACTCATATGTGGAAGATAAACACACATAAGCAAGGAGAACAGATCTGTGGTTACCAGACGGGAAAGGTCGGGGGAGGGCGAAACGGGTAAAGAAGCGCATATATATGGTGGCAGATAAAAACTAGACTGTTGGCGGTGAACACGACGAAGTCTTTACAGAAGCTGGAATATAATAATGCACACCTGAAATTTGCACAGTTATAAATCGATATGACCTCAAAAAGAAAAAAAGATACGTTGCAAAACAACTTAGGTAATACGATTCTGCGTTTGCTAATGTTTGCATGTGAGAGGGGGAGAAACTGCTGGAAGGGCGCGCCTGAACCTGGGAACCGTGGCTGTTTCGGGGAGCCTTCTACCGCTTCGGGTTTTGTTTTTACGGTTTGAGCACGTAATACGTTTTGAATTTAAATCCTCTATCCTATCGACCTGTCTACACTGTAGGCGTGGCCCTGCCCGAGGCTGGGTCCTCTCGGGGCGTCCTCCACCCTCCCAGCGCTGGTTCCCCGCAGGTCCACGGGTGGACGCGGTGGGCGACAGAAGAAGCGAAACACAGAACAAACCCTGGCTTTAATTATCTGGTGATTTCCAGCTCCAGCGGAGAACTGGAAGCTTGCGAATTGGACGGAGATGAGGGGCATGGATTTATCTAGTTATTTCTCTCACTCCCTGGCTGGCTTTGCGGGGGGCAGCCGCAGAGATCCAGGAGACTCACTGCCGATCTTGCGGCCCACCGCTCCGCTTCCCACGACCTCCTGCTCCGGCCCCGCCGGCTTCTAGGCGGCCTCCCCCGCCTGGGGATGCAGCTACTAGTAAAAGAACCATATTTGAGGTTTTTCAGCTTTTATATTTCGGCGGTTCCCAAAGTCGAGGATTGCACAAAGTTCCAAGAATATGGCGTTGCCCACTTTATATTTTAACAATTATTCTATGTTCTGGCAGCATCGCCATTTCATTTAAGAAACGAGACTGTAACGTCAAAAAATAAGATCATCTCAAAACAGACGGTCTTCCCCTGGAAAGGGCGTTGCCACGTCCTGCCTAGTGAAACACGCCAAGTAGACGATTGTCTCCCTTCATTCATTCGACTAATATTTACCAGTGCCTACTGTGTGCTAAGCACACATGTGGGGGGCTCGCGTGGATTGGGTGGGCGCGGTGACAACCCGCTACGTGGTCCCGGCGCGCCATCAAGGGAACCCGGCTCCCGCACCTGCCTGCCTCGAACTCAGCGCAGACACCGGCCCCCTACACCCAGGCCCGCCGCGGGTGGGTCAGGAGGCAAGGCTGTCTCTCGGACGGGAAGCTGAGCGCCAGCAGCCCAGCCGGATCGGTCTGGCACATAGTAGGTACTCATTAATGTTTGTGGAATGAATCAACCAAGCGAAGGGCAAGGCCGTAGGAGAGGTGGTTAGAGGGGCCTTCGCCGACCCCAACTAGACCTTACAGCCGACCCCACAACTCCGCCACGCTCGCAGCCCTGGCTTTCCGGGCCCACTCGCTCCTCGGCTTTGTAGGCCAGGTCTCCTCCAGGCGCTGCCACCTCTTTCTACAGCGTCCGATGCCACCCAGGGACCCCTCGCCGAGAGACCCTCTAACCTCCCTCCCAGGTCGGGGGTGGGGCGAACCCGGCGCCGAGACCGCCCGGGTCCCGGGGATTCCTGGGCAGGGCGGTCCGCCTCGGCGTCTTCTATCAGGTTCTCACACTGGGGGCCGGCACTCGGCGGGACGCGCCGCCGGTAACCGGCTACCGCTTTCCGAGGAGAGTCAGGCCAACCTTTATTGTATAGTAAGTAAACAGGAAATAGAAGGCAACATTCGTAAGCTTTGTATGCCCTCCCCCGCCTCCGCGGCCTGCCTGCCTGCTTGCTTAAAATATGAATCAAAGAAACAGCGTACAGAGAGGGCGCTGGCGGCTACCACGGCCCCAGACCGGAGTCGGGGGTAATTGAGGAAACGGCGGGGAGCCAACAGGACCCACAGACGCCCTCTCTCCATAGTGCTGCACCATCGGTGAAGACTCGAATCTGCTTGGTGCCAGCGCACGCAGCCCAGGGACACGCTCCGCCGCGGTCCGCTCCCTCCCCGTCAGTCCTAAGTACCCTCACTGTCCCAGCCTCCGAAGGACTCGGCCTTCCTGCCCAGCTGGTCGCCTGGAGGGGGGGGGGAGGGGCCACCTGGAAGCTCCGACCCTGCAGGCATGTGTGTGCCCGATGCCACACGGGTCCACAGGCGTCTGAGTCCAAGCGACCCCCCAGGACGGCAGAAACAGCATGAGAACACAAGCAGCCGCCCGAGGCCCGCACAGTTCCCTGAAAAGGAAGACGGTGCACGCAGGGCACGCCACCAGAGACATGTTCAGTTGCTGGGCTGCTTCTGGGGGGAGGGTCAGCAGGGATAAAAACCAAAATGATAGGGCCCGGCAAAGACCCGCCAGGAGAATGTCGGTCCTTCTGCCAAAAATAAATAAAGCAAAAGAATAACAACAAACATTTAAAAAAGCTCAGGAAAATAAAAAAGAAACCAAATACACCCACAAAACCCAAAATTAAAAATTGAAATAAAACAGAAATCCCAAAGTGCAGTCCCCTGCATGAAACATTTAAACCTTTCAGCGCTGCCTGGGGGTCCTGAGTAATCGCTTCTATCCACAGACTCAGATACTAAGGCCATATTCGGGCCCAAGTATATGATGGCCCAAGTGCCAGGACTCACAATCCAGTGCTCCTTCCGATATATCACTCTGTCCACCTTCTCTGTTGCCAGAGCGACTGCCGGGCAGGTGGGCCCTCATGGAGCTGCTGTGACCTGCGGGGGGCAAGGCCTTCGGGGTCCAGACCAAGACACCCTAGGTCCAGTGGCATCTGTAAATCCAAGGAGAAAGCGAGTGGATGCTGCGTCTGCGACTCTGAACCCAGACCTGGCTGCTGGAGTGGGGAGTCTGTTCCCAAAGGCCGCTCCCAGCTCAAGCCCCCCAGAAGGGGTGGCCTGGCATCTTCAGAAGCATCTGTGGCAGCCAGGGCCCCACCTGACTGCATGCGCCATCGTGCTGTTCGGAGGTGCATGTTTCTGGAGTGGGGGTCCAGCACTGCCCCCAGATTCTCAGGGGAGGCTGGACCCCTCTAAATTCAATGCCCCCTTCCCCACACCCACATCCATAGTGGGAATTGTCCAGCCACAGCCGGAGGCCCTGGCCTTCCTTCATCCTCCTGGTCCCTGGCCACCGGTGCATCCATCAAGCTCTCAGGTGAAAGCATTTTGGCTAGTGGGTGATGGTGTCGGGGGAGCAGTCATTCACTCAGTCAAGGGATCCCGCAGTTCTGCTGCCCTCCTGCTCCCAGACGGAGGGTACAGAGCCAGGCAGGGAGCACCGTGGGCCTCACAGTGCGAGAGCGCTCTTATGAAGGCCTCTGAGTCTTGCCCTACCTGGGCCACGGTGGCAGCACAGAGTTAGGGGCAGAGGGTGTGGCCCTAATGTGGTTTTGAGACCAGCGGGCCTGAGGGATGGCTTCAGGTGAGCAGGGTCTGGCTCCACGCATTGTTTACAAAAGTTGCTGGGTGGAGTGATGCTGGCAGAGGGCCATCCCTGCTCAACCCAGACGGGTCATTGAATTCACGTCCGGATTAATTTGGGGAGCATGTAGATGGATTTGAGTGTGCGGGTGCGACTGTAGATTGTGAGGTTGCAGGGAGTTTTGGGTGAGAGTTGTCCCATCTCTTCTGACTGCCAGGATCCCGGCTCCACCGAAAAGGCCGTTGCCTGTTCCTTCCCACTGCCTCCTGCCCCCGGCCGGCGAGGCCTTTCCAAATAGAAAACAAAAGGACCCCCATCCTCACCCCTCACCCACCAATAGGCCGTGCACGCAGAGGTATGGGGCGGCCTACTCCGCTGTAGGGTCTCCATGGAAGCCTAGCTGTGTCCGCCGTGGGGTGTGCAAGGTGCCTGTCATGCACACAGGCCTGTCATCCCGGTGGCCTTGTTTGCGCCCGCGTGTGGCATGAAGCAGCCTCCATTTTGAGGCGGGGGATTCAGTAAGGTCAGCCTCCCTGGCTCCCTGACCCACATTTCACAGAGGCAGCCGGAAACTTGAGTGATTGGTTGAGCGAGGGTTCTTTGAAGGGGCTTGGGGAAGCCCGCACCGTGTGGTCGGCAAGGTAGCGCTGATCCGCCTTTCATCAGTGGTTCTTGACCCCTTGGCTGCTCACCTCCCCACACATGCGCAGCCTCTGGGCCCAGGGCCAGAAGGAGATGTGTCCCTCATGGGGAGCTGAGTTGGGAGAGGCCTCTGAGGAAGGAGGCCCACCCCCAGAAGTGATCTGTGAGTCACCTCCGAGCTCCTCCCCTTTCATTCAATGGAATATTTATGGAGATCCAGCTGGGTGTTTGCAGTTTTATAGACATCATCCCTGACCATTAGCGTAGCCCTTCAAGGTAACAGTTTCTTTGTACAGACGAGGAAATTGAGGCACGGAGAGGAAAAGAAACTGCTTCAAATTGAAAGGGCTATAAGGCCAGTATTCCAAACTAACTTCACAAAATCCCAATGCCCGTGCTTTCCTCCTACTTCCCCATGTCTTGAGCCTCCCACAACGGATCTGCAACCCTGGGGTGGGGCCCTCAGGGGAGCAAAGGTGGGGTGGAAAAGAGGCAGAAAGAAAGGCAAACACCCAGAGAGAGTCGGGCTCTTTCCCAGAGTCCTCACCCCACCGGCAACCTGCACCTGCGGCAACCTGAGGCTGCGATGGCAAATGCCTCCCTCCACCTTCTCAAGGTTTCCTCCGAAGGCACCTTGGCAGGATGTGTCCTTGAGGCCAGGGGCAAAATGTACTCCCAGTGAGAACATCCTGGAGGGATATTCATCTGGGGGGGTGGGGGGTGAAAAAGGGCTGCAGACGTCTCTTCACCAACGCTGGGCCTGTCACGTGTCAGAGCCTCTGCCCTGGGCCCTGGTGGGGCCAGGCGTGAGCAAGGTGACCCTGGCCGGGAGGGATTAGTAGTAAATGACATCCCGAGTATCTCAGGAGTGTAATAACCTCCTCATCATTAATTGGGAAAGGACATAAGGATTTATGAGGGATCTGTTTACCTTTTATTTTTCGGGTGTGTAAATACACCCTCTATGCTGTTTCCACTATACTGTACAAACATAACAGCTTCGCAGTATGTGCGCACACGTGTTTATAAAAGTGCACCTCCTGAAAATGCCCACAAGCTGCCCACACACATGGGGTCCATCCCTGCCTGGCTGTGGATGGCGCCCAGTGTGGGTAGCCCCCACCCCACACGGTGCAGGGTCACTTTTGACTCCTACCTTTTATGTGTCTACACTTGGGAGTTATCTAACTGACATCTATACACAAAATGTATTTGTTCCACATGCAGGATTTGTAGAGCGTACGGGATGGTAGATGGGCACAGAACTCATAATTGTCCAGGCAGAAGGAAAGGCCCACAGAGACGGGGTGCAAGGTGGTAAGTGTCATGGTCAGGACTTGAGGGCCTTAATCTGGGAGCGTGGGCTTGGGGGGCTGAGTTCTCCATTTCTGAAGGCCCTGAAGATGCCCTTAATAAGGAGCTCTAAGTTGGCTTAAATATCTTGCGTTTAAGACACCCACCGTCTATGCAATGAGATCTCACTTAATCCTAGGTGCCCAACAGGTCCACATACCCGCTGGAATCCCTGCTGGATGGGGACACCCCCCCCCAATGCTCTGTCCCCAGAATAGCGCTGGGCACCCCATCTCTGGGCGACCACACCTGGCACCAGGAGCGTTTCTGGAAGTCCAGGGTCCCCAAGTCTCTGTCCAAGACTGTCATCAGTCAGCTTCACATTGGGCTGCTTCCACACTCTACCCTAGCTCTGTCCCCCATTTCCAGAGCCACCCCAATCCAGTGGCGTGGGGAAGCTGTGTGCAACCAGGCCCAGGGGTCCCAGTCTGTGTGTGGGTAGCCCAGCTCAGACCAGAGAAACTCGGGATCCTGGCGCGAGAACTACCTCGAGCCGGGGTCAGGCTGGTTTCCGCTTCCCCAGGCGGTGGCCGTGGAAATGAACTCGGGCCGTCGACTCCCGAGGCCCCGCGGCGGCTCGCAGGACCGGCGCGCAGGAAGAAGAGGCAGGAAAAAGGCAGCGAGCAGGAGGAAGCCGAGCGAGGCAGTTGGAGAAGGAGGCCGGGAAGACTTTCCCAAGAGTGGCCTCTTCTGGGCGCTGGGTCTCCTGGTCCCGGGGCTCCGGGATGGTGGGGCAAACAGACCTCAGGCTCTGGCTGCGGCCTAGGGATGGGCCGAGAGCAAGACCCCGGGACCCCGTTTCTTCTCCCATCTCGCTGGGCGAGGCCCGGATCCGGCGAAAGCCGAGCTTAGAGCCCCGCGTGAGGCTGGCTCTGGGGACCGGCGGAGCCGCAGCCTCGCGGCAGGGAGGCCAGGCAGAGCGGGGCGCTCGGGCGCAGTCCGGAGGCGCTTGTAGGAAGAGAGTGCTGAGAAGGCGAGCTCGGCGGAGAGAAATGGCCAGGAAAGAAGAGAGAAGGACGAAGGGCGAGGGAGAAAGGGAGAGACGCCGGGAGAAAAGGCCAGGCCGGGAGAAGGCCGCACGGAGAGCCGCCTGGGCCCGGGAGCCGAGAGGCAGTGGAACCGAGAGAGCGAAGCGCAGGCGGGCGAGCGCGGCGCACGCCACCCTCCGCGTTCCGGGGTCCCCTCCTACGAGCGACCGCTGCGGTCGGCGTCACTGGGAATGGGAAACAAGGCTGAGCAGGAGGCGGGGAGGCGCCCGGCCGCTGAGCAGAGCCCGGGCCTTTTCCTCCTGCGGTTCCGGATGCCGGTCCCTCCTCATCCTGACCCCGCGGAGCGCTCGTGACGCTTTTCTCTGCGAGGGACGCGGGGCGGGGACCTGGCTCTCGGCATCCCACACTCCCATCTCTGCCACAGTAACCGGCAGGATGGCCTAGGGTGAGGGGCTGGCCCGAGAGGATGAGAATTGTAAGGCAAAGAAATAGGGATCTCTTCGGTGTCATTTGCTGCTTTGTCCCCTGCCCTCAGCTCAATGTCCAGCACACAATAGACGCTCAAAATAATTTTTGCTGAATGAATGACTGAATGATGAGTTACTGAGCACGTGAATTGGGAGGTGGAGGCTGCAGGAAGGTCGGAGGCCCCAGTAGGGGTAGAGTGGGGTCCAGGGGGTCAGGGCCGCGAGCTGTCCTCTTACCTCGTACCAGGATGCGGCGGCAGTGGTCTGCCTCGCCGAGCCCGGGCTGCCCGTCGCTGTCGGCGCTGCTCTCCTTGGAGCCCGCGGGGCTGGAGGCGGATGTCCCGGCAATATCCCTCGGGCTGCGGCCGCCGGCATCAGCGCTCGAGTCCTCCGCTCCGCCGCGGTCCCCGCCCCGCCCGCCGCGCGACTCCCGGCGTGCGGGGCCGCGGTCGCGCTCGGCGCCCCCATCGCCCATGCCGGCCGCCACCGCCGCCTTCGCCACCGCCTGGCCAGCCCGGGCTGGCCAAGCCCGCGGCTCCCCGCCCCTCGCGCCTCCCGCCCGACTCCTCCTCCTCCGGCCCCGCCCCCGCCCGGCGGATCCACCCCTCCCTGCTGATTGGGCCGGAGTCGGGGTTCCCGACTCCCAGTCCCCGGCCCAGCGGTGTGCCCGGGGATTGAGGGGCGAGGGCCCCCACTCCTCCACCCTAGCCTAGCTCTGCTCCGAGCCCGGCAGAGGAGGCTGGGGCGGCCCCGGGGTACTGAGGAACGCCCTACATCCTCTCCTGAAGTTTATCATCTCCCTCCCCCAACCGCCAGCCTACTCCCCGCCCCACTCCGCCCCCAGGGAAGCGCAGCCTCCGCGCTCCAGCTCTTTCTTCGGGATCAATAACCAAAGTGCTGCAGAAAGGCGACCCCGGCGAGACCGAACAGAACACAAGAGGTTGGCCTTGCTCGGGTGCTTGGCGAGTGGGGACTGGAGGCGGGGGCTCAGGCCCCAGCTCCCAGATTCATACCTCCACCTCCACTCCTGAACACAGACCACAGGCCCCTCTCGGCGCTCCTGGGAGAGCAAGGCCAGGAATGTGGTAAACGAGCCTGAAAGAGTGAGGGAAGGGGATGGACAGAGTGACCCAAGCTCGCCGGGGGAGAGAAAACAGACGTGCAGGCAGACAGCCGGGTCCAGGAGCCCAGAGGGTCGAGTGAGGCCGAGACTGTGGAAGGCAGCCAACGTCCGGTTTCCCTGCGGCTCTGAGACCTTCACCCAGGGGACTGCACCCCCAGACAGGGATAGAAGGTGGGCATTTCCTTTTGCCCCCCTCTTCCCACTATGGATCTCCCCCCGCCTTCGTTGGGCTGGCGAGAGGTGAAGGGCAGAGGTGAGCGCGGCTGGAAGCCAGGCTGGGCTGTGGAGCTCAGCCGTGGGAGTCCTTGGGCATAGCGCTCAGCCCTCCGAGGCATCCAGGTCCCCAACACTGTCTGATGAGCCCGCACTCGCCAGAGTCTAGCTTCTCTTTTGACAGCGCCAGGAGAGGCCGGGCCCGAATTTCCCTTCCTTTGACTCAAAAAGGGGCTTGGAGGAAAGATTCAGAGACCCCAGGAAGACATGTGTGCAAACGTGTGTGTGCCCGCGGGAGGTCCGCTGACCCCTCCCCAATAGCGCTATAACTGAAAACTTTGCTTCCCTTTTCTTAACCTCAGGCTAGAGTGAGAAGGGTGCTTCAGTCTGTCAGAGGGTCTGAGAGTGTCTGTGGGGGCAGGGCCCGTGGAGGTGCAGGATTTACGCGGCTGTGGCAGGGCTGGCTATGTTGCTGATGCCGTCTCCATTGACTCCGGTGAGCGCGTGGTCGGGTATATGAGTGTGCGTGTGTGTCAGTACCTTAGTGTGTGTCCAGTGTGCATGTGAGCAGTTGAGTGTGTGTATGTGTCCAATCTCAGATGTCCCCAGCAGAAGGAGAGGTGGGCGGAGGAACACCAATTATTTAATTGGGTGACTAATGGCGCCTCCGCGCAGGGGTTGGGACTCGGGGGTGAAAAAGGGAGGGTAAAGGGGGCAGAGGAGGAAGCCTGCTAACGGAAAGGAGGGAAGGAAAGAAGGAAAGAAACTCCGCCGCAAGGTAATTTGGGTGGGGGAGGGGAGCGGTGGGTTTGCACCCAGGGTGTGGGGCAGGGTGTTCAGAGGGAGAGCAGCGCGGACCAGAGCCGAGTGCTCAGAGTTGGTGGCGCCTGGGGCGCTGGTTTATAGCTACAGAAAGGCCCTGAGGTGTGTGACCGAGCGGACCCATACCGCGTGTGCCACATGAGCCCTGCGCTTGGTCCTTCTGATCTTGGCCCCTGGAGGGGCTGCTGAGCCCCAGCCCAGTCTGATGCTGAGTGCCTGATTCCAGCCCGTCATCTCCGCTCCGCACCTCAGTCTTTTCCCTCTCTGGCTCTCTCAAGTTTACTTTTTATTATTCAAGTAAGACGCGTCTAGTATAGAAAAATTTAGCAGAAAGCAAACGCTCGGGCCAAACCTTCCGGCCACATGCGAGGCCCAGGTTTCCGTTCGAAGAAAAATGCAACAGCACCTACTGAACCAGCCAGGTTTTGTTTGCACCCTTTTAAGTTTTCGTTTCACGAATGATGTCTTTCCATGCCAGTAGCCCAGGTCTCGGTCCAGCGTCCTCTTCTGAAGTCCAGGGATGGGCTTCCGCGTGCGCGCACACGCCCGGGTGAGCCTGGCCGTTCTGCCAGGAGAGGCGGGCGGCCTCTGGCAGCGTCCTCGGAGCCAGGACCTGGGAAGTGGGGGTCGCTTCCCTTTCCCCGGCTGCGGGAGGAGCGGGCAGGGAGCACGCGAGGCGGGCTGCAGGCCAGCTCCAGGTTAACTCTTTGACGTTCCCAGTCTTCTTTCTCCCGCGCCCTTTCTTCTTTCCTCGCATTCTCCTGGCGGTCCGGGATTTGGCGTCCCGCAGAAGTCCCGGCTCTCTCTTCTCCGCAGGCCTGGGATGTGCGGACTGAGGAGGGAACTCGGGGCTTCTGCGCGCTGAGGCGGAGGGCGCCCATAGTGAGCGTGTGTGTTTCGAGTAGAAGGCGCTGCATCTCCTCGCCAAGCCCGGGCTCTGGCCCCGCTGAGAGACTCCGGCCAGGCCAATCCGGGCGCCTGGGCGGCCTCTTGTGTCCTGGCTCTTCAACCCAGGCCGCCGCCAGCCCCTCAGTTCCTCCTGGGGCACGCTGCCAGGGCGGCCCTGTTCCCCGCCCAGGAGGCGGGTCGTGCAGAGCCACTGGGCTCCCATCCGTGTCCTTCCCTCTCGGGAAACTGCATCCTGCCGGGATACCTCCTGCGTATGCTGGATTAGGAAGGCTGGGAGTGCCTGTACCCAGGGACCTCAATGTGGCAGGGATGGGGGGCGGTTGGCCTTGCTGTGTCTGTGTGTGTGTGCACGAGCGCTTGCATAGTTAGGACAGTGTTTGGCTCTGGGGGGCCTTCTGCCCAGGGTAAGCTGGACGCAGCTCTCCAAGCGTCCTAAGTCCGCCTGGTGCGAATTCACTACGTTTTGGGATTCCTCACCCGCAGCCGTTGGTCCGGAGGACTGGCGTCCCATGCCTGCTGCCTTGCTCTCACTGCCAGTCTACACACTCGTTCTCATTGTCATCTCAGCCCAGCCAAGATCCTAGGGACCCGGAGAATGTCCTCTGCTTCTTGAACCCCCTCCCTTTTTGTAAAGCGATTCAAGAGCCTGGAGTGAGGGATGTTGGTTGGGGAAGGGGGGATGCTAGCCGATAGGAGGCAGGGTGATGGCCTAAACTGCTTTCTCAGTGGCTCTAAACCTGCCAGGACTCCAGTGTAGACAAACCCCAGGTGCTGATCTGGATCCTGTGGGGTCGCTGCCTGAGGCCCAGCTCCATCCCCCCATCAGTGTCCATGCAGGCCTCCACCCATCCCAGGGAGTTAGTGGACTTCAGCTTTGCAGGGCGAGTGGGTCTGGTCACAGGGAGCTGCTGTGTTCTGGGCTGGAGTCCACAAGTTCTCTGCCCCCCCACCCCCTCCCGTGGTGCAAGTCCTCCACTCACAGTGGGGGAGGGGGCGTAGTGGGAAGAGGGCACATCATGAAGGGGCACTACCAACCCCAGCTCCACTCACATGCTCTTTAGGACTAGGTCTCCAAAGGACTTCTCCAAGGATCGGCTTGAGTTGGGGAAAGAGGCTATCCTCCCTCCAGCCTCACTTTGCTCAGCACCATCCACCACCCTCCAATTCCTGCTGCTTTTTGGGGGTTTGGGCCTGATCTAGTCTTTCTCCAGGGACCCACTAGTCTCTTCCCACCCATCTTTTCCATGTTCAGTGGGTCATACTGACTTCCTGAGCCTCAATGCTTCTGAGAGCTGGGTCCCTGCCTGCCTGTGGGTAAATAGCATCCTCTCACGCCTGCCAGTGGGCCCTCTGGGATTGGAAATGTGCCCTCTAGGATTGGAAATGTGCCTCCTGTCCTGGGTTCTAGAGGAGCCAAGTTGTGTGCTTGATTGGGTGGGAGTCGGAGCCTGGGTTCCAGCAGGTGCTACTTGGACCTCATAGCCAAGCCCTCCAGCCTTCCACTGCCAGTGGTCCTGCTGCTCTGGTGGGAGCCTTCAGCATCCTCTTCTGGTGCTCAGAACCTGGAACTTCAGAGACCTGGTCCTGTGTCTGGCTGTTATTCCTTCTTCCGTATCCCTAGGGTGCTCTGGCAGGCACACCAGGCTAGCTCTTCCGGCCTGGGCCCCTGGCATCAGCTCAGCCCCACTCCTTCTGCTGCCTCTTCCCTTTGCTGAGGTGCCTTCTCTGGCTGAATTCTGCTTCTTTCTTGTCATCCCCCTTGGCCTCTCTGTCTCTACCACCCTGCTCCCCTCCACGCCTGTGTATCTCCCCAGCCCATTCCTGGGGGCTTAGAGGCTCAGGAGGTCTGGGTTTCTCTGCCCTGCCTCACCCCCTTTCTGTCTGGTCTCCTGTCCACCTTTCTTTTTGCTGGTTTCAGGACCCCATCAAAAGGTCCCTGGGAGATCCTGTGTGGCACTCACTGGGCCCCCAGACATCACTGCTGAGATAGGGGGCTCCCCTGCAGCTTAGGGGTGCCAGGGATGGGGGTGAACAGAGAAGGACACTCCTTGCAGACTCAGCTGGGAAGCACAAGCCCCAGCTGGCAAAAACAATCGGTGCCTCCCTTCCCTCTCTGACCCCGCCTGCGCCCCACTCCTATGTGCCTGGGAGCCAGATCTCTGCACTGGTGCATAAGGGAGGGACCCACTGTCCCACTTGCTGGTGGGGAGGGGTTGGCATTTTAAAAGGAGATAGGATGCTGTTGGGGCCTTTTTTACAATGAGCATTATTATTTTTGTAAAACACAATAAAATGTACTTTTTTCTGAGAAGAGTAGCGGTGCTGGAACCCAAGGAGGGCAGTGTTAACAGTGAGTGAGGTGGTTCCTTGGGAGGGCAGGAGAGGTGCTGGGGCAGAGGGAGCCTCCTCCCACCCCAGGGTTCAGGCCCCTCCTAGATGCCAGCTGCCTGCGGGCTCAGTCACTGCAGTCACTGCCTCATTTCAGGCAACACAAAATGACGGAGGCCTGACTGTGCTCAATGCTGGTGTTGAATGCTGAGGATTCTGCTGGGAATAGGACTCTTGGGGCCTTAGTGGTGCCCACTCTGAGGGTGGAGGTCACCCCTCTGGGAAGAGCTGGGCTGGGCTGGCCTAGTGCAGGATGAGATGGGGAAGGCCACAGCTGCTGCACCACCTCGGCGGCTGCCTGTCCTACTGCCTGGCATTTACCCTCTCTGGCCATGGCCTATGGACACCCAGTTGCCTCCAGTTCACTTGTGTGCTCTAGGCTGCAGGATGGGTAGCCTCAGCTGCCACCCCAGGGTGCCACACCAGTCCGGGGTCCTGGGGTGTGAGCCTGGACTCCTTAAGCTGTCTCCTAGGCGAAGCTTGGGCCCTCCAAGACAACAGCCTCCTGCTTGGCTTTGTCTCCTCTTCCACTTGGGCTGTTGGAGCTCTAGGGTCATCAAAATCTGCTGCCAGTGCCAGGTCTGATACAAACCCGCTGGTGCCTTTCCTGAGCCTGAGTCTCGGGGCCTGTTGGGGAGGGCTGCCCATAGGAGGCTGTGGGTCTAGGCCAGTTTGTAAAGAGGGCCAGACTGGAGGGACTGTTGCCAGCAGGCCAGGTCTGATGAGATCCTCCAGGTACATACCACCCAGTGGGTATCAGCTCCTGCCTTGACTTTGGTCCTGGACCAGGGCCAAGAAAGCTTAAGAGAGGAGGCAAAGGAGTTCTCAACACCTGCCACACAGCATCACCTGGAGAACTTAGAAACAATTATTAGTGCTGGACTGCAGACCAAATGGTTTCAAATGGGGTTCCCAGCAGGCTCCTCATATTTCAAAGGCTTCCAGGTGAAGCCTGGTTGGGAACCCCTGAATTGGGCCAAGAGTAGGGGAAGAGGGCATTGCCAGATGAAAGGCAGGAGCAAGGTCTGGAGGTGGTCAGTAAGTAGACTCATGGAATGAGAAACAGTTATTTTGGCCAGGACTTGGGGTAGGGTGGGGTGTGGTGGGGTGGGCTGGGGTGTAGGGGGGTGGGATGGGGGAGGGGGAAAGCCAGTAGTGGTAGGGTCTGGAAGGTAGGGGCAGTTTGGGGGGTAGGGGGGTCAGAGAGAGTGAATAGGCCTGGCTAGCACCCAACCAGACCCAAGCCACAGGTATCCAACTTGATCCAAAAAGCTCCCCACCCATAGGACTCAGGATTCTCTTGAGGAAAGGCTCCCCAAGGGTGAGGGGGGAGGTGGCTGGCCAAGCAGGAACGGGGGTGGAGTCAGCAGCCACTGTGGGAATGGGTGTCCCCAGGCTCTAGATGGAGGCTTGGGGACTCCCCATCTGGTGATCTTGTCTTCCCATCTGCTTTCCTCCAGACAGTCCCTCCAAAGCTTTCTCCGCTTCACTCCTCTTCCTGGGTAGTTCTCTGCAAATCTTCCTTCCTCCCTCCCCAGCTCGGAGGATTTTGCCACCTCATCCTGGCCTTTTCTTCTTCTGATTCTCTGGCCTTCCTCTCTCCTCTGGGCCATCCCTTCCCTGTGCTGTCCTCCCCACCTGGCCCCTCAGACCTCAGGAGTTTCCCTCTATCTTCTCTCCTGCCCCCCTGCTCACACCCTGATTTCCCTTCTTCTCCAGCAGCCTTCTCCCCACTGGTGCAGGAGCACCCTCTTTATTAGTCTTTCTTTGGAAATTACCATCCCATCCAGGTGCGGAGTTTAAACCAACGAAGAGAAGCCAGAGACTTGAGAAAATCTTCTAAAATATTCCCTGCTTTCTTAACAAACAGAATCTGTTCACTCCTATTACATTTTGCTTTTACCTGGATCATCCGCTAAATTGGTCGGCCTTTGATTTGTTTTCTAGCAGGGCTACATGGCTAAGTGCCCAGAGCTGTGCTAGGCTCTGCTACCATGAAATGGTCATGACCACCCATAGGGTGGACTTGATTGCCCCATTCTGCAGAGGAGGAAACTGAGACCAAATTCATACAGCTGGTTTGTGTGGATTCAAAACTAGGCGCCAGATCCTGAGGTCATGCCAAGGCGAAAATCTCTCCCCTCCCTCTCACTTCACTCTGAGAACTAGGCTCCCTCCCAAACTCACTCACGGGGTGGATTCTGCTGCTCGGTGGCTCTGGCACAGCAGCTGGGGTGGCGGCTTTCAGATTTAGGGACACGGGGCCCTTGCAGGGAGTGGTGGCCTCTGCAGAGACAGAAAGAAACCTGGACTTCGAGGACGCAGGCTCTCGAAGAGCAGAATCTGCATTTACTGTGGCTGGCATTGGCCTCACCGGCCAGAACAACGTATGTTTTGTTTTGCTTTTGCTGTTCTGGTAACAGTTTTATTGAGATATAATTTACATACAGTTCACACATTTACAGTGCGCAACTCAATGGCTTTTAGTATTTTCGCACATATATTAAATATTTAGTACATGCACAGATATAGTGCAACCACCACCACAGTAAGTTTTAGGACATTTTCATCACCTCAAAAAGAAACCTGTACCCTTTAGCTATCACCCCCAACTTCCTGTCCCCCTTCAGCCCTAAGCAACCACCAGTCTACTTTCTGTTTCCATAGATTTGCCGATTCTGAATATTTCATATAAATAGAATCATAGAATATGTGGCCTTTGTGTCTAGGTCCTTTCACTGAGCATAATGTTTCAAGATTCATTCGTGTTGTAGCATCTATCAGAACTTCACTCCTTTTTATGCCCGAATGACACTCCATTGTATGGTTCTACTACATTTGCGTATCCATTCCTCATTGATAGGCATTTGCATTGGTTCTGCCTTAACTGTGTGAGAGTGTGGGTGTGCCCTGGGCTCGGGGATCCCTCCTGGCAGCTCAGCCAGAAGGAGGAAGTTTTCTAGGAGCAGCTGGAGGAGCCTGGTGAGGCTCAGCGACAGGCCAACCACTGGCTGTGTGTCCCCAGCTAATCGGTCACCTTCCGGAAGCCTCCTTTCCACTTCTGTCCAATGAGGAGGGGAGGGCTAGACTGGGAGGCTTGTAGGAATTACAGGCTTTTTTTTTTTTTTTAAAGATTTTATTTTTTTCCTTTTTCTTCCCAAAGCCCCCTAGTACATAGTTGTATATTCTTCGTTGTGGGTCCTTCTAGTTGTGGCATATGGGACACCGCCTCAGCGTGGTTTGATGAGCAGGGCCATGTCCGTGCCCAGGATTCAAACCAACGAAACGCTGGGCTGTCTGCAGCAGAGCACGCGAACTTGGCCACGGGGCCAGCCCCGGAATTACAGGCTTTGGAGTAAAGATTCAGAGCCTTGACTCTGGAGTAGGTTGGGTTAGAATCCTCCCTCCACCACTAACTAGTTGCTAATGGGGTGCTTGATCTCTCTATGCCTCAGTGTCTCCATCTGCTAAATGGAGATAATATTAGTACCAAATTAATAGAGTTGCTATGAGGAGTAAGTTAATCCACGTTGCCATTTTATCTAGTACCTGGCACTTGGTGGGTGTCAGAGGAAAGAAAACGTAAGCTTTTATCCTTTAAGGCTTAGAGCCAGAGCACACAGGCGGTACTAGTTGGCCCCCCCCCCCCCATCCTCCTCCCGCCCGGTGGATGAAGGAATGACGAGGTTAGCCGCACCCATGGGGACAGGGAAAGGTTGTGTGTCTGTGAATTGCGAGCCCAGCTTCAGGGCCCTCAACCCCAGCTGCCTCGGTGCAGTCTGGGTGGGCGAGCGGGAGAAATAAATCTCCAGCCGCGGGAGAGCACATCTCCGGCTGGTCCCGCCCAACCTCGCTTTTCTCGAAAGACGTTGAGCCCAGAGAAGACGCGAGCCGAGGCCCCGCTCAGCGACTGGAACCCCGACTCGAGGCATCCAACTCAGGGCCCTGGCGGGGACACCGCCAAGCTTCTCGTGTTTATAGCGCCGCAGCGCAAGCCAGATTCTCCCCTTCTCAGTCGGGGACCCCCGGCAGCCCGGCGGCCTTTCCCCAGGTCCTGGGAAGAACGACTCAGGGATATGCGAGGGAGGGACAGCCACGCGAGCCCGAGAAGTATCCAAGGACCCAAGTCGGGCGGCCCGTAGGCAGGGGCACGGCGGCGGGCAGTGTCCTGACCCCCTTCCACCCTTCCCAGGCATTTCCCCCGAGGCTCCCCTGGGAGAGAGCAGGAGTGACCCCCTGGGCTGCGCCGGTGGCTTCTACATCCTTTGAAACCTTTTGACTGTCTGAGGTGTCACAATTCAGACGAATCTAGTGAAACCCTTTTCAACGTTGTTGGAATAGGTTTCAAAAGCCATTTTGTTTCGATGCTTGCCTCGAGGGCAGCTGCTGGTCTTCCCTCCCCGACTTCATGCGACTTACCATAAAGACACGGCCCCTTTTTGTCTTGGCCGCACCCACCGCAACACTGTACATTCAAGGTCACCAACCACCCTCCTCCCAAGTCCCCAGGGCAGGGGAACGCGCGAGTCTTGGGGCTTGTTGCCCCAAGAAGCGATCGTTTGCGATCAGTGTCACCCGCAGGCAGGTTCCAGGCTGAGCTCGGCGAAGGGAAGTCAAGGAGGCCACGTCTGGCATGCTTTCTGCGGTGACCCTGGCTCTGCGGACTCCCCTACCTCATGGCTGAGGCTTCCCTGCTCTCGGGGTGAGGTGGGTCCAGATAGTAGGGCCTGAGGGTTCTCCACCGCCAGGCCTGGCGCTGGCTGTGTAGTAAAGGGAGTTACCCAGGGACGAGGGTGCAGAGGGCCTGGGAGAATTCTCCGTCTCCTGACGCTGGCAAGGGACTTTTGAAACGGAAGGATGAGGAGGTGCCTGGCAGCTGGTGTTGGGTGATTGTTGGGCCTCTGTCGGAATGCCTGGAATGCCCTGATCTAGCCAAGGTCCGCTTGAAATTACCACTTAGAGAGACTGTCCTCGCACCCCAGATGTCGTCAGGAATTTATGTCTTCTGGGAATGATTCTCCAGGAGCTGCTGTACACTCTTTGGAATAGCCTTCATTCAACAAGTATTTATTGAGCTACTACTATATGCCCAACGTGCTGCCAGGTACTGGGGGACAGTTGTGAACCAAACAGACCTAAATCCAGTGGTAGGGCAGCGTACTGGCTGGAGACTGTTAACCTTCCCTGGGACAGTCCGACCCAACGGGGAGTCAAGGCAGGGGACCTCTGAAGTTGATCCTTTGGGACCACTCCGCCTGGTGGTTCAGAGATGTACCTGCCAGCTGGCAACTAAGCACAGATTTGTTTTCCTGGCTAGAATACTGCCTCTGAAAATAGTTCCCCTTAAAGAGACTCTTTTGCACAGCCTCAGAGGCCTTGTAATAAACGAAGGGCCAAGAAGGGAAACACATTGCCTCGTGTTCAGTTGGCAGAGGAAACAAGACAAACATACAGACAAAAACCCCAAACAAACAAGCAGACCCACACCTTGGGGGTGTGTGTGTGGCGGGGGTTTTGTTGGTAAGTGCGTATGGAGTGCACTAATTCCATTAACTTTTAAGCAGTTTTTAAAAATCCAGTTTTTTTAAAAAAGGAAAACATTCATCTGAGGGAAAAAATTCTAAACAGCACAAAGGATTATAAAATGAAAAGTGGGGGTCTCTTCTCCAGACCCTCAGCCCCATCCCTAGAAACTACAAGTTCTTGCCCCATCTCAGACATGTATCCACACCCTCCCCCCTTAAAAATAGGAGTGAAGTCACGCTGGCCTCCGTTCTCGGTCCTGCCTTTTCCGCCTTGGCCCGCGCCTGGCGCTCGCTCCGGACAGCCCGCCTCCGGCTTACCCTTTCTGCGCCCTCATGATTCTCCAGCTCCGTGTGAAGGTGCCGGCTTCCCCACAGCGTCGCCAGCTTAGCGTGTTACCCAACATTTTGATCTTTGTGGGTCTGATAGGTTTCTTAAAGAAACGAGTTAAACTAAGGGGAAACCAGCCAAAGCAAGAGAAGGAAAGAATGTTTGCAACACGAGACTGTTTGGGTCCGAGGGCGTGTGAGCGCGGGCAGGGGCGATGCCGGGCGGTCCCAGCCCGCGCATCAGATCGCAACGCACTCGGAGGCCCGGAGCCCTCGCCGCCGTTCAAAGCCCGGCGAGCCGCGAGGGGCGGCGGGGTCAGCGGGAATTAGAGCGCCGGGGCTGGGGCGAGGCATGGCTGCGGGGCGAGAGTTCGGGACAGGATTAGCGGGTTCAAAAGCAGGTCAGGGAGAGCTAAACGAGGCGACGAGGTCCGCGCGAGGTCAAGGTCCTCGGTAGTGGCGGGCTCCGGGCTGGGCGCGGGAAGGGCGGCGGGGGCGCGGCGATCGCGGGGAGGCTGGACCGGGAAGCCCGAGTTCCGAGCGCGCGGAGGGGCTGGGCCGGCTCTCCAGGGAAGGCCGTGTCCTCTGGAGGCCGCAGGACGAAGACGTCGCGGATTCTGGGCCTCGGCCACGGGCAATGGGGGGCAGGGGTGGCGAGGTGAGCCCGGAGACGAGTCCGAGGCAATTTCAGCGAATAAAACGCAAATGTATCCAAGCTCCGATTGCGCGCGCGCATGTCTGCCGAACCGGGTTGTTTACCTACTTTTAAAAAAGACTTTAATCCCATGTCCTTTTCATCATTAACATCTTTTTTTTTTTTTTTTTCTGGGAAAGTAGAACGTCTCTTAGGCAAATAGTTCAACAAACTGCATCGAACTGTGCAAAGGCATTTCTCGCCGGGAGCTGGTCTCTCTCCCTTCCTGGGGCAGACACCTGCGGCCTCTGCTGAGGAACAGTCTCGGAGTGTCGCACCGTTTGTGTAAGAATAATCACGACCCACGCTCCGCACTTCTGTGAGACCCGTAGAGTATGGAGGGAGAGCCGGAAGAACAACTGAGCGAGACAGCTTTTCCCGAAACAAGTGAGTTGGGGGAGTGAGCGTATGTCATTCTCTGAGGCCCTGACTGCATGTTTTTAGGAGAGTAAGAATGCATTCACGTGTTACT
Organism: Equus quagga; assembly: GCF_021613505.1. Lineage (NCBI taxonomy): Eukaryota > Metazoa > Chordata > Mammalia > Perissodactyla > Equidae > Equus > Equus quagga. Next base: position 79,936,836 of record NC_060271.1, read on the forward strand.
TGAGTTCGTTCTCTCTCTCACTCCTGGATACTCCTGGAGAACAAACTTTTGGGGATACTGCGGGATGCGAAGTGGGCGCTCCGCTCTGAAATCCTGGCCTTGGTAGACGATCCCAAAACCCCAATAAACAGACGGGCGGATAGACGGATAGCGTTCAGGGTCACAGGGTGGAGTTGGCTCCGCCCCGTCGCCATCTCCAGTGTCCCCGCGCCCGCTCCGTCGTTCCTTCCCCAGGGACCTGCCTCGCCCTTCCCCAGACTCGGGCTTTCGCCTTCCCTTCCCCACGGGCGAGGCCGGCGCCGCCTGGAGAGATGGAGCCGGGATGCTCAGGCGTGTGTCTTCATCTCTGGACTGGGTGCTGCCAATTTTCTGTGGAGAACCCTCGGAAGAGTCCACTCTGCAGGGGCAAAGTTTGCAAATCTTTGGGGTGATGGTGGTGAAGGCGGTGCTGGAGGTCGTGGTGATGGGGGGACGACTGTGTGCGTGGAGAAGGCAGAAAGGGAAAGAGGGAGGGGAGAAGGAGGCCGGCGAGAAGCGGAGAGAAGCCGCGAAAGCTGGGTTCCCGGAGCCCGGGCGCAAGAGCCGGGCTCGGGGCTCCGGGGCGGGAGAGTGGGGAGGGGCGGGGCCGGAAATGGGGAGGCCGCGACCCGAACCGAGCGCTGGCGCCTCTCCGCTAGAGCGATCTGCCTTTTCCCCAATTTTTCTCCATCCTTCGTTTTGGTCAGCGCGCCAGCTGGTCTTGGTGGGGACGTGCGGGTTGCTAAAGGGGAAGCCAGTCTAAAGGGACCGATCGCTGAAGGAGCCCCCCTCATTCCGCTCCACCCCACCGGACTCGGGTCGCGGCTGCAGAGCGGTGGGCAGCGGGCGCGGGGCGCCTGTCCCCCCGGTTCGTCCAGGTGCACTCGGTGGCTGTGGCTTTGTTCCGAAAGACGCTGGGAATCCCATTCCCAGGCCCCGGCCTCCACGGGCCAGTCAAGGTGCCAGAATCCTTCCGTTAGAAATGCACTCCTCTGTCTGAAAAATACCTCTCTCGGTTTTAAGTCGTATAGACTGTGTTGAGACCTCTTAACGCCGCTTCCAACCTCTACACACTGTTCGTACGGTTAGAACAACAATGATAGAATTAAAGAAGGAAAAAATCCCAGTGGCCAAACCTGAATTCATCACCCTCTTTCTTTAAAAAACAAAACCAAAACCCTCAGTCTTTTTTTCACCGCATACTTAAGTTACATCATTTAGTCATGGTGAATATGCAGTTTAGTATTCAGACATTTCTACTCGAGTCCTCGCCTAAATGTTTGCCACGTGCCGTAGTTCTCATAAGTCCTCTTCAACGCCCGAGAAATACTCTGTTACTGTGTAATTTACTTAATCATTCGATTGTTAGATATTCCGGAGTGTCCAGTTTTTCAGCCTTAAAATAATGCTCAAAAGAAATCTTCAAAGATACGGTTTTCTCCTTTGGGGAGGACTATTTTTTCAGGATCATTCCTGGGTCAACAAGATTTGGACATTTTCATTGTTCTTAATATATTGCCAAAGTGCTTTTCAAAGCAATTTGCACGGGCACGTATTTTCCAGTCATTAGGGCCAGGCGTGGTGCTAGGGGTCAGGCCTTAAGGCACTTTTTCCGCACCCTGAGCCTCCCCCGGGCAAGAGTTACTGCCCGAAGTGTGAGCCCTCTAGGGAGAGGAACCACGAGGCAATGGGAGCATGGCTGGGATGGGAGGCGGGTGTGGGGATGATGGGGTGGAGTGGCGGGGTGGGGGTCGGGGGAGAGGAGGACAGGGGTTCCCTCCCCAGCCTCGAGAAAGTCAGGTGGGATTTCCCAGTGGAGGTGGCGCTCCAACAGCCTCAGGCAGGAGTTTGTCAGGTGGAAACTGAGGGAGGGACAAAGGGACATTCGCGTGCACAGGCAGGGCAGCCCCAGAGCTTTGTGGGTTTGGAGATGCACGGAGTGGCTTATACTTTGCAAGAGTGTCAAGAGTGGGTGGGAAAGTCAGGGAAGGTGAGAGTCTGATCATCCTCTCCTGGGAAATCGGAAACCGACGACATCACCACTGGGCGTTTGCACTATTTTAAACGGTTGCTATATTGATAGAAGCATAGTTACATAATCATTATTTTTTCAAATTGTGTTTGGTTGAAAAGGAGCTTATCTTTCCTTACTTAAAAATGCCAATTGTCCTTTAAGAAAATTCTTTCTCTTTCCCACAGTAATGTGTATCTTAAAAGCAATACATATACTATTGATTTTTTTCTTGAGAATATGTTCATGCGTTATATGGTTAATTAAAAATCATAAGTTAGTGCAAACTCACTGTAAAACAATCGGACTGAAGCTATAGAAGTCTCTTTAATTCTTTCTCCAGAGTAGGGTGACTGATAGTTACAGTGTTGCATATACAAACTGTTTTTTGCAACAATGATTCATACTGTCTCTGCTACTCTACAAATTGAATTAAAAATAAATTTAACAGTAGGCCATGATGTTCTTACATATCAAGGGATGTAGCTCTATCTCACATTTAATAGCTGTCTAGATAACATTATATGGATGTTCCACCATTTTTCCTCTATTTAAAAATTACGTGAATAATATGTGAACATATTTTATATCATAAAACAATTCAAGCTATGCTAAAATATAAAGATAAAACATGCGACAGTGTGGGTTTGGCTGATGTTTCCCCTCTTCGTGTTTGCCTCCACTCCTGTCCCACCCCATTCCTCAGAAGTGTGAGGTGAGAAATTTGGTGGTTATTCTTCTAGGCTGCCAGTCTTTAAAAAAATTGTTTTATTTACTCTTTTTAGCCAGCGCATGCCCATTGTCTTCTCCTGGCCCAGTAGGGAATAACTGGGTTGTGGTTACTGTGTATGTTTTTGTTATTATATGTTCTCACAAAATATGCGTTGTTTTGTGCGTGTTTTTCATTCATGTGCATTGGGTTTTATATTTCTTTTTTTCACATTATTTTAAAAAACCTTCATTGTTAAATAATTTCAAATTTATGGAAAAGTTTCAAGAATAGTACAAAGAACTCCAGTATACTCATTTCTTAGGTGCATTTGTTTTCTCTTTCCCTATATATTTATAAAATTATTGTTATTGAAGTATTTGAGAATAAGTGGCAGACGCCATGCACCCTTGTTCCTAAATACTTCAGTGGGTGTTTCCTAAGAAGGAAGACCTTCACCTACATGTGACAGTGCAATAATCAAAATTAGGAAATTTAATATTGATACAATGCTATTATGTAATCTTCAGATCTTCTTCAAAATTTGCCCATTGTCCCCAAAATGTTCTTAATATTATTATTTTTTTCTGGTCCAGGATCTAATTCAGTATCACTCATTGCATTTAGTTTTCAAGTTCTTGTTAGTCTCCTTTAGCTGGAAACAGTCCATCAACTTTTCTTTGCCTTTTGTAACATAGATATTTTTGAAGAACACAGGCCAGCAATTTTATATACATTATGGTTTATTGTTTTATTTTAAACAATCTAAAACTCATGCAAAAGTTGTCAAGTATAAAGAACTTATCCTGCCCCAGATCCATTTGAGCATAAATTGCTGACATATGCTTTACTTTGTATTTCCAAAAAACAAGGACATTTTCCCTCATAATCACAATATAATCATCAAAATCATAAAATTAACAATATCACCGTCAACTACTTAGACCTCATTCAGTTTTGCCAATTGTCCTGACAATATCCTTATAGCGAAGGGATCCAGTCTAGATTATGCATTGCATTTGCTTGTCATCGTCTCTTTAGTCTCCTTCAGTCTGTAACAGTTCCAGTCTTGTCTTGACTTCCATGGCCCATTATTATGTAGCATGCCTGTCACTGTGGGTTTGTCTGATATTTCCTTGTGATTCAATTCAGATTATGCATCTTTGGCAGGAACATCACTGAAGTGATGCTGAGTTCTTCTCAGCATCCTATCAGGTGGGGCATGATTTTGATTTATCCCATTACTGGTGATGTTAACTTTGATCATTTGCGTAAGGTGGTGTCTGCTAAGTTTCTCCCTGTAAAGCTATTATTTTTCCCTTGGTACTTAATAAGTATTTTTCAGGGAGGAACTTTGAGTCTGTATATATCCGGCTACTCATCAAATTCTCTATGCATGGTTTATATCAATAAATACAATGGATTCCTATTGTATTCAATGGATTATAACTTGTTACTATCATTATTTACTTAATTTTCAAGTTGTTCCAAATATAGTCAGTGAAGCCCCTTCAAGCTGGCCTCTGTCCTTGTTTTTTTGTAACAACCTTATTGAGATATAATTCACATACCACACATTCACTTATTTAAAGTGAATTCAATGGCTTTTATTATATAGACAGAGTTGTGCAACCATCCCTATAATCAATTTTAGAACATTTTCATCACTTTGAAAAGAAACCTCGTACCCATTAGCTCTCTACTCTCCATCCTCTCATGTCCCCAGGCCCTAGGCAACTATTAGTTCACTTTCTGTCTCTATAGTTCTGCCTATTCTGGACACTTCATATAAATGGAATTGTATGACATGTATGGTCTTTTGTGACTGGCTTCTTTCATTTAGCATAGTGTTTTCAAGGGTTAGCCATGTTGTAGCATGTGCACATCATTCCTTTTTAATGCTGAAAAGCATTCCATTGTAAGGACATACCACATTTTGTTTATCCATGCATCAGTTGATGGACATTATGGTTGCCTCCACTTTTTGGCTATCATGAATAGTGCTGTCATGAATGTTCTTGTAAAAGTTTTTGTGTGGGTATATGTTTTCATTTTTCTTGGGTATATACCTGGGAGTGGAATTGCTGGGTCAAACAGCTAACTCTTGTTTAACTTTCTGAGGAACTGCCACACTGCTTTCCAAAGTGGCTGCACCATTTTACATTCCCACCAGTAAAGTATGAGGGGTCCAATTTCTCCATATCCTCGTCCACTTACTACCTGTCTTTTTGATTATAGCCATCCTAGTAGGTGTGTAATGGTTTCTCACTGTGGTTTTGATTTGCATTTCCCTGATGACTAATGATGCTATTTTTTTCATGTGCTTATTGGCCATGTATATATCTTTGGAGAAATGTCTATTCAGATCCTTTGCTCATTTTTTAAATTGGGTTATTTGTCTTTATATTATTGAGTTGTAAGAGTTGGTCGTATACTCTAAATATAAGTCCCTTAACAGATATATAATTTGAAAATGTTTTCTCCCATTCTTTGGGTTGTCTTTTTGCTTTGCTAATAGTGTCCTTTGAAGCACAGAAGTGTTTATGTTTTTTCCCCCTGCTTTATCTTCCCAAATCCCCCTGGTACATAGTTGTATATCTTAGTTGCAGGTCCTTCTAGTTGTGGCATGTGGGACGCCGCCTCAACGTGGCCTGACAAGCGGTGCCATGTCCACACCCAGGATTCGAACTGGCAAAACCCTGGGCTGCCGAGGTGGAGCGGGCGAACTTAACCCCTCAGTCATGGGGCTGGCCCCGAGAAGTGTTTACTTTTGAAGAAGTCCATTTTACCTATTTTTTCTTTTGTTGCTTATACTTTTGGTATTATATCTAAAAAACCATTGCTAAATCAAAGGTCATGATCATTTAGGCCCATGTTTTCTTCTAAGAGGTGAATTTTAGTTCTTACATTTAGATCTTTGATTCATTTTGAATTAATTTTTGTATATGGTGTGAGGGGAGGGTCCAACATCATTATTTTGCTTGTGGCTATCCAGTTACTCCAGCACCATTTGTTGAAAAGACTATTCTTTCTCCATTGAATTGTCTTGGTACAATTTGTCAAAATGTTCTGCTTCCTTTTGACTTGTCCCTCTCATTCTTTGAGCATTTCCATACTTTCTGGCACAAGATGCTTTAATTTCACCTTGTACTTTTCCATCCTCTAGCCCTTGAATCAGCCATTTTTCCCAAGGAGTTCTGATTCTTTTAGTGGATAATGTTATTTAGAAGCCAAGATCTGGGTCGTAGCTATGGCCATTGCTGTTGGGGGTCACAGCTACAAGACCCTGGCAGCAGACAGAGCCAGGGAACATATGTATGTACTTATAACACATTTATGTTTACATTTATTGAGACCCATAAATTCACACCAATAGCTCCAATTCCAATCCAACATCACAGGACTCTTTCTAGTTTTCCTCTTTTCTGTATTCGTAGCTCCCTTCCCTGACAGTGAGACACCTGGCTCCTATCATCCTCACTCTGTCTATTTGATCAATCCCCCACGTGTCTAACCAGTTTCCTGTTGCTGCCTTGCCTCCACTCACCCCCTGGCCCAAATGCAGGGGCCCTTCTCACCCTGTGGGGATGTGACACCCGGTCCTGAGACACTAGATCTCCCTACTTGGATCCCAACACCCACACCAGGTCACTGTGGCACATAGCCTCCCTTGTGCAGACACTTGCCTTTCTGGGCCCCACATAATTGCTTTTGGGTGGAATTTTCAGGAAGAAAGAGCAACCTTATGCTTTTAAAGATCCACCCTTCTTGCTCCATGCACATCGAATCTGTTGGTCCCACTGCTGTGTAGCACTCCACAGTGTGCGGCTATCTTGTTTTCTTGTCTGTTCTTCCACGGAAAGATACCTAGGTGCCTCCAACGCCTCTGCCACCTGAAATAATGCCACAACGAATGTTCTTGTACAAGTTTCCTCAAGCACCTATGGGAAATACCTTTGGGATCCACACGCAGGAGTGGCATTTCTGGGTCACATGGCAGGAAAATGTCTAACTTGCTTAAACACTGCCAGCTCGCTGTCCAGAATGGCTGCTCCAGTCCACACTCACCGGCAAGGCACATGAGTTTCTGCATCCACATGTCCCCTTTGCCCCTTGGTATTTCCCACTCTCTAGTTTTTGCCAGTCTACTCATCATCAAGGGATATTCTGTTATTTAATTTTCATGTCTCAATTGCCAATGATCTTGAGCATCTCCCAGGTGCTTGTTGGCCTTTTGGCTTTCCCAGGTCTGTTCCTATGCATTTAGCCACGTGTTAATCCTCTATTTTCTTAAAACCTAAATGGATTCGACTGTTCATATTGTTCTCCAACTTTCTCCCTTCATTTCAAATGTTTTGAAAATCTTTTTGTCAGCTGCATGGAAGTCCACAGCTTGGGTGACCCAAAAAGAATTAAGCATTTTCCTATTAACGGGCATCTGGGCGCTTGTAGGGTTTTTACAACCACAAACAAACACTCCCATCACCGCCCTTGAACACACATCTTTGCACCATGGCAGAATTTCTTTAGATAAATTCCTAGAAGTGGTGTCTTTAAGTTAGTGTGCATGTTTGAAGACAGTGGGTTTAGTCACACGTACCAGTGTCCTCAAGTCTGTAGTGGACACTGGGGACTTAGTCAGGGACAAGAGTTTGGGGAGAAAGAAGGTGTGGCTGAGAAGCGTTCCTGGTTTTAGAAATATAAAGAGGTGTTGAAGGTGGAGTTAGGTGGTGAGGAAGGTCTCCAGGAGACAGAGCTGAGCACAGGGGACTAGTCAACCATCTTGGCCAGGATGTGCCAGACAGCAGGGGAGGCGGCCACAAGCTTCTTGAAACTGCCCTGTAGACTCCATCAGGTCTAGAGTCAGAGGCTCTGAAGAAAGCCACAGGGAGTTGTGGGAGTAAGATGTGTTATGTTCTCATACAAACAGTGACTTCCTTCCCCTCTACCCCCTCCCCCCATGGCCCCAGAGTGTGGAGGTGGACAAGTGGACATCTGCCTAATCACTGACTTATACACAGTCTGAGTTTCCACTCTCCATGAAGCATGGCAGGATGCAGTTTTCTGCCATGTACAGTTGGGCAGTCTGTGCACTATAAAGGTCACCCGGCCCAGAGGGTACATAGGAACTGAAAACGAGCCTGAGCTAATTTTCACAGAGGTGCTGCATGGGTCAGAGGTGGACTGCCTCTGAGGCATGAAGGAGAAGGCAGTGCCCAAGTTTCCCTGGCCTCAGGCCAGCCACATGGAACTGTCCAGGGGAGGGGCCCCAGGACCTCTCTCTCACCAGCCGTCTCTTCCTGAAGAGGACATGTTTCCCTCCCCAGCAGTCCGTCAGGGAGGGCAGCCCAGGCTCTCTGGGGAGATCCCCCCCCCCCCCCCCCCCGCCCCATGCCTCTTTGGGCTGGGCTTGAGTGGGACCATACAGTGATCAAAATAGTAGAATTTCCACAGGCTGCAGGTGAAGCAACTGGGCTGAGCTTCCAACCAGCTTTCTTTGGAAGAGAGTTGAGGAGGGCTAATCATATATACCAACATCTGGCATTTGATGAAGGAGCTATAAAGAGATGGTGTTCCCTCTTCCTCCTTCAGGGTCCACAGCCTCACTGACACCTCCCAGCACAGGCAGAGTTAGGCAGAGCTGGAGACAGAAGTGGGTGGAGACCCAGGCACAGGCAGAGCACTCTTAGGGGGACTAAACACCCAAGGTGAGCTAGATGGACCACAGGGGCTGTGGGAGAGGACAGTGCATCCTTCACACAGCAGGAAGGCCAGGCTGCCCGGACAGAGCAAAGCCTTTGGGCTCCACGGGGCTGGCATCTGAGGGTCTGAGTGTCTGATTTGGACTGAGATCTGAGTGGGGACTCTGTGAGGCTCTGCGTGGAATCCCCATAACCTCATCCCAACTCAGCTCTTTGGCTTCTCACTGGCTTCCTGACAGTTATTTTTATCAGGGCTGGTGTTGGGCCCTGGTAATGCCAAGATGACTGACTCTGAGTTGTCTACGCAGGGGAGCTCATAATGTGAGCCCCTGAGGTGGGTCAGGGTGGGGCGGGCGGAAGAGAGACATGCACAGACAGGCAATTATGATGCAATAAGAAAAGTGCTGAATATTTTCAAGTACCATGTCTGACTGGGCAAAGGAAACAATAGAAAAAATAAACAAATGGGACTACATCAAACTAAAAAGCTTCTGCACAGCAAAGGAAACTATCAATAAAACGAAAAGACAATCTAACAATTGGGAGAAGATATTTGCAAACCATATACCAGATAAGGGGTTAATATCCAAAATATACAAAGAACTCATATGTCTCAACAACAAAAAAACCAACAACCCAATTAAAAAATGGGCAAAAGATCTGAACAGAGATTTCTCCAAAGAAGATATACGGATGGCCAACAGGCACATGAAAAGATGTTCAACATCATTAACTATCAGGGAAATGCAAATCAAAACTACAATGAGGTATCACCTCACTCCAATCAGAATGGCTATAATGAACAAGACAGGAAAAAACAAGTGTTGGAGAGGATGTGGAGGGAAGGGAACTCTCATACACTGCCAGTGGGAGTGCAAACTGGTGCAGCCACTATGGAAAACAGTATGGAGATTCCTCAACAAATTAAGAATAGATCTACCATATGATCCAGCTATTCCACTGCTGGGTATTTATCCAAAGAACATGAAAACATGAACGTGTAAAGATATATGCACCCCTATGTTCATCGCAGCTTTATTCACAATAGCCAAGACTTGGAAGCAACCTAAGTGCCCATTTTAAGGGACAAATGGATAAAGAAGGTATAGTATATATACACAATAGAATACTACTCAGCCATAAGAAACGATGAAACCTGGCCATTTGCCAACGTGGATGGACCTTGAGGGTATTATGCTAAGTGAAATAAGTCAGAGGGAGAAGGTCAAGTATCGTATGATCTCACTCATAAGTAGAGGATAAAAACAACAACAAAAAATCATATAGAGACAGAGACTGGATTGCTGGTACCAGAAGGGAAGTAGGGGGTGGAGGGGCAGAGCGTGAAAAGTGTGGTTAGGCACATGTATGTGGTGATGGATTATAATTAGCCTTTGGGTGGTGAGCATGATGTAATCTACACAGGAATCGAAATATAATGATGTTCACCTGAAATTTATATAATGTTATAAACCAATGTTACCGCAACAACAACAAATATATATATAAAGAAAAGTGCTGATAAGGACTAACACTTATTAAGCATTTACTTGTGTGCCTATGAGCTCCATAATGACTCAATGAGATGGGCTCTACTACCCTCATTTAACAGAGGGGAAGCCAAGGCTCAGACAGGTTAGATAACTTGCCCAAAGTGACACGGTAAAGGTGAGACTGAAATTCTTTAAGTCTCAGGGCAAAGCTTGTTTCCTCCACCCCTTGCCGTACCGTAACGCCCATGGACTGAGCATGTAACTACGCTGTCCTGGGTGTCAGGGACCGCAGGACGTGCGCCAGGCATGCGCACTAATGCCCCGTCCCCGTCTTTCCGCTAACTACCCGGAGGCTGGACGCCCTCTCTCCTTCTCCCGCTGCCCTCAGTCCGGGGGCAGCCCGCGCTCCTGCAGCGACGCCGCTAGCGTGCTGGCCGCCTCCAGGGAAGCGGCCTCGTGCTGCCCCCTGCTGGTCGCAAACTTACGGAGACGAGGGCTTTCGCCCAGAGCCTACTTCCCTGCGCATGCGCCCTGGGCGAGGGGCACCCGCCCTCTCGGTTGCCCACGCCTCCCCTTCCCGCCCAGGATCCCGGGTGGGGGTGGAGGTCGGGGCGGATGTCTCAGCCGAGGCCAGGCCCCAGATGCCGCTCGCGTGTCTTACTTCTCTGGTTTACCTGTCTGCTCCCAGTGCAGGGGTCCGCTGTCCCTAACCCTGGATGGACGGGAAGGGGCGGAACCGAGGCCCCCTTAGGACCGGGAGCCCAGAGGGCTGTGGCCGGGGCAAGGGGGCGTCCTGTATTTCTTCCGGAAGTACATCCTGAGTACTGAGGGTACAGGGATGATGAAAACACCCACCTGGATGTACTGAACAATGGCAGCCCCCACCCGAGGCTGCCCCATGGCCTGATGTCACCGTCCTCCTCTCAGTGATTGGAGGCCATTTTGAGAGTCTGCTGGGGGAGACAGACATTGGAGCAGACGACAAAGGATGCTACGTGGGAGAATAATTGTGGGTGTAAAGTACAAGCATGGTACCAGGAGGGTCAGGTGACACCAAGAGATTGCACCTGAGCACGCAAGGTAGCAGGTATAGGAGCCCACCAGGCGGACCTTTCTTGTGCAGAAGGGCCCCAGGAACAGAGATGTAGGGGGGCGGTTCTGATATGTACATCTGTATCTGCTCTGTTCCAGGCGGCACCTGTCTCTCCTGAACTTCCTGCCTTACATCTTGGCAGGCTGTGGGAGACTGGGTCCTTCGAGACCATGGGGTGGTAGTTTTTTACTGTGTTTGCCAACTTGAGGACAATTATTGTCTTTAACTGAACAGATGAAACATGACAACAGGAATACCAAATATTTCAGGGGAAGGTGGGGTGCCCCTAATGCTCAGGAGGATGACAGGCCTTTCCCAGCCCCCTCTTCTGCTAAGAGAGGACATCCTTGGCTGAGAACTCTTCTCCAGGAGAACAGTCACAGAAGGGAGTCAGAGGCTGCTGCTCTCATTCCTAAATCTGGCCACTTTGGACTGTTGGTTTCTGTGGCTCAGTTTTGTCTTATGTGCAAAATTGGAGGAAATGGACTGTGGCTGTTATTTCATCTGTCTGAATGTGGGATCCTGGTGCTCCTCAGGTTACTGGCCCAGGATGTCGGTGGACCTCTGACCAGGACAATGGCTACCAGGGGACATTCATAAGGGCAAATGTGTGTCTTGTTTGAGTGAGAATCATCTAAAATGGTCCTGGAGGATGCTACTGGGAATTTGTGGTGTTTTAGAAACTGTGCCCATTTCAGCACAAAGTACCCTTGTTCAAGGCAGTGGAGATATGACACATAATGCAGATAACTAAATTATGGGGTTGAAGGTGATGAGGACCTTAAAATAGTTGCCCCCAAAGTGGGCCGAGAGTTCAGAGGAGAGAGGACCTTCTTATTGTGGTGTTCAGAGAAGGCTTAATGAAGGAAGTGGCATTTTTGATGGATTGTGAAAAATGGGGATGATTCAACAGGCTGGGATGACATGGGCAATGTTGTACCCATCAAGACATTAGGGTCACAGGCTGGGAGAGGCTCCTGGAACCTGAAGGTAAGACATTGTGTGTGCGTGTGTGTGTGTGTGTGTGTGTTTGAGATATTTATTAATTTTAAAAATCATATGGTTTAAAATCAAGAGTTACAAGAAAGTGTAACAGCTTAAATTTCCTACCCCAGTCCCTAGTGCTCAGAGGCATTCCATAGTGTTAGTTCCTTGTGAAACTTTCCAGGAGTGTCGTGTACACATACAAGCAAATGCACATGCACCCACACATGTCACCCTCTTTACACAAATGGCAGCATGTGACAGTGTTCTGTACCCTGCTTTTTCACTTATATTTTGAAGATGGTTCCGTTTCAGTTTGTGGAGCACGTCCTTGGGCTTGCTGGGGGACACTGGAAGCATTTCCACTGAAGCCAACAACAGGACCCTGTGGTTTTTGAAATGTGCCTCGAGCTACACTCAACAACCCTGCCATTAAAAAGCTGCAAAGAGGTGGAGCTGTCAGTTTAACGTTGGGTAGACTGTTATTTTAATTTTGATTTGCCCCGCTCCCACCACATTGCTTTGGGACAACCATTGTGTCCTCCTTCAGTCTGTGAAAATGGCCCATAGGGCTTTGTGGGGTATCCATGGGGTACTGTTAGGACAGAGCACAGGCCTTGCTGGGGTAATTGGGAAAATCCTTGGGGACTGACTGGCCTCCTGCATTTATCCCCTATATTCCTCCTCCACTTCCCCAGGGCTGGTAGGTCATAATCCAGGGAGACCACCTCCCCCCAGTGCTGCTTCTCTGTGGGGTCTGAAGTTGAAGCCTTGACTTGAGAAGTTGCCTGGTGGGATGGTAGCTAATAGACACGATTACCTGTGGGTCTGGTGCTCATCCCTTGGGCTCATTCCCACCTTCTTTTTGTGCTCACAGGGCTGACATGGACTAAGGTCTGAGCTTCAGTCCTTCCCACAAACTCACTGTCAGATGGAGTAGTTGGAATTCTGTGAGGAATATGAACTCACGGGCCAAAATAACTAGACACCTGAGGAGAACAATTATCTCAAAAGAAAATAACAAATGAGGCAATATATATCTTTTGAAGCATTAGAATAGATGGATCAGTAATGTAAAATAAGCTTGATAAATATACTTTAGGAGACAAGGGAAAATATTAGTAATACGAAGTGAGAACAAGCTCTCATAAAAAAGAAGCAAGAGGAAATATTAAATGCAAACAATAATTGAAATAAAGAACACCACAGATGGGATAAATAGTAGAATAGGCAAAACTCATTCCTAGATATGTTATAATGAAAGCTAAGACTATCAAAGACAAAGAGAAGATTCTAAAAACTTCCAGAGAGTAAGAGCAGATCACCACCCAAGAAACAACTCAGGTTGACATCAGATTTCTCAATAATAACACTGGATGCAAACAATAATCAAGCAGGACTTCTAAAATATTAAACAGAAAGAATTTTGAAATTAGAATTTTATATCTAGGCAGGTTGTCATTCAGATATGAGGGTGTAATGAACATTTTTTCTCAGTATATGCTGAGGAATGACCTGCACTGAAAACAATTTTGGAGAAAGAACTCAAAACAGAAGAGAAACAAACCTAGCTATGTATCATTTAAAACAGGCACACCTAAGGCATAAAGGTACAAAAAAGCTGAAAGTAAAGAGATAGAAAAATATATATCAGGCAAACAACAAACAAACAGCCAATGTGGCCTTGTTAATATGCTACCAAAGGGCCTTTAAGGCAAAAAGCATCGTTAGAGATGGAGAGGGACTCTAGATATCAATCTATATCTTCACCAAGAAGATATAAAAACTCCAAACATGTATGCACTTAATAGCATAGCTTCTAGTGATAAAGCAAAAACTGATGGCATCACAGGGAGAAATGTACAAATTCATCATCCCTAGTGGGGGATTTCAGCACACTTCCAGATTATTCATAGGCCAAACAGATGGAAATGATATCTCTGTGGCACATCTGAAATCACAATCAGATCGGAAGCGTTATGCAAGTCTAGAAATGTAGTTTCTAGCCTTCCACCTGCTATGATATAAGGGAGAACGTAGCAGGAATGGAAACGAATGCCGAAAATCGTTAAATAACATTTGGCACATCAATTCAGTATTAATATTAGTATAAGTATGTAAACATTATTCACAGCTGAATCACAAAGTATATTTTCCTTTCCTGCTCTATTTTTTGGTGGGTGGGGGGAATGAATAACTGTTTTCTCTTTTTCATTTGTTTATTTTTCTGTGTACTTTGAAATTATTCAAACTCCAACTTTGCCAGCTCTCTGAAACTCCTCTTAATACCTTCAGAAAGATCTATGATTTCATCCTCTTTGAGATATTTCTCCTAGGCTGGCCAGATTCCCCAGAGAAGCTTCTCCCAGTCTCCTGCTGGGAGGGAAAGGCCAGGCTGCCAGCAGTTTGGGAGCCGGCAGAAGGGGGCTGGGCATGGAGAGGAGGTCTCAATATCTGGTAAACAAACCCTGCTTCCCTTGCTTCTTTAATCACTTCTGAAGGAAGTTGGGATTTTCATAAAATAACTTTACCAAATATTGAGGCAGAACAATAACAACAAAAAAGACCAAAAGAAAAAAAGAAGAAAAAGAAAGAAAAATGCATTCTATAAAAATAGCCAGATTCTAAGGATCAGGCTTCTGACTCTGCCGGAATGGCTCACCGTTAAGACCCCTGGGTTCTTTCCTGGCTCACAGCCCCCTGCCCAGGATTACCACACTCCAGCCCAGAATTGAGCAGAGAAGGCTGATCCATAATCTCCACTCTGATTGGTTTGAGTGCGGCTGCTTGGGGCACTGTGCTGGGGACTCCTTTTTTTTTTTTTTTTTAGAGCCTTTTATTATTCATTCTCAAGCAAATACAAAAGTAGAGAGAATAGTATAAAGATCCCCATATACCTATTACTCAGCTTCAACAATTGACCAATCTTATTTGATCTACATCCCTATTGTTCCGCCTCAAATTGTTTTAAAGTAAATCCCAGCGATTTTCTACTGTGAATACTTCGGTGTGTATCTCTAACAAGGCAGAACTCTTTAGAAAAACCACGATAATTACAGCTACAAATTAGTACTAATTCTTTTTCTTTCTTTTTTTTTAAGATTGGCACCTGAGCTAACGTCTGTTCCAATCTTTTTTTTTCTTTTTCTCCCCAAAGCCCCGAAGTACATAGTTGTGTATTCTAGTTGTGGTCAGTACTAATTCTTTTTTCCTTTTTTTTTAAAGATTTTATTTTTTTCCTTTTTCTCCCCAAAGCCCCTCCAGTACATAGTTGTATATTCTTCGTTGTGGGTTCTTCTAGTTGTGGCATGTGGGACGCTGCCTCAGCGTGGTCTGATGAGCAGTGCCATGTCCGCGCCCAGGATTCGAACCAACGAAACACTGGGCCGCCTGCAGCGGAGCGCGCGAACTTAACCACTCGGCCACGGGGCCAGCCCCCTCAGTGCTAATTCTTAACATCACCAAATATCTAATCGTTGTTCACATGTTCTATACTATTTCGTATGTGTCTTTCTATGAGTAGCTTGTTTCAGTCAGCATCCAAACAAACTCCACGCATTTTGATACATCGTTGGGCTTTTAAAATCTGTAACTGTTCACCTTCCTCTGTGTGTGTGTGAAAACTACATCATATGTGCTTAGAATTTTCCACTCTGGATTTTGGTGGTCTCTTTGGTGTCTTTTACCATGTTGCTCTGTCCCCTGGCAATTAGATTTTGGGGTCTAATCACATTCAGGCTTGACTTTTCCTTTTTTTGGACAGTAGACCCTCAGGAGTGGTGCTGGGTGCCTCCTCTTGTGTCGCATCAGGAGGCACGCACTGTCCGCTGTCTTTCTTTTGTGCTGGAGGACTTCCGCTCTGACTATAAGCCCTTCTGGTCAGGGTAGCAAGGGAAGAGTGCCCCTTTATTCTTGGGCACCCACCTGGGAATCCTGCAACTGCAGGTGCCCTGTGAACCCCCTGGCTCCCTGGCCCTTTCCTGGTAAGTTCATAGCAACCCCAGGTCTAGGAGTTTGAGGACTTAAGTCAAAGTTCTGACGTCACTAGGTGACCTTGGGAAAAACTGGCTAACTTCTCTGGGCCTTGGTAGCTCCATTTTACATTGGCTAACTAATTAACTAACTAAATCACTAATTAATTATTTCAATAAATATTTGAGTATAGTGTAATGGTTAAGAGTGGACTCTGGAGGTAGGCTGCCTGTGTTGGAAAACTGGATTTGCCACTTAATAGCTTTGTGACTTTGAATAAGTTGCCTAATCTCTCTGTACCTCAGTTTCTACATCTAAAAAGTAGGAGTAATCCTAGCTAACCATCTCACGGGGCTGTTGCAAAGAGCAAACGGGTTAATGCAGGTGAACTGCTAAGAAGGGTCCCTGGCTTACATGGAGCGCTCACGACGTGTTCTTTGTGGTTGTAATTGTTGTATGGCAGGTACTGAGCTAGGGGCGGAGGCCGCATAGAGAACATGACTCCGTGTCTGCTCTTGAGGAAGACACAGGTAGGACGGTATGCTCAGCTGTGCTGGGGGTGGCCCGTAGAGCTGGGAGAGCCCCAGTAGGAATCTGCCCTGGTTTGGGGGTCAGCGATATCTGAGCAAAGGAAGCCGAGTCTAACCTGAGACTTGAAGGAGTCAGTGAGGTGGCAAGAGAATGGCATCCCAAGATGAGATCCTCCTGGATTTAGGGTGGGTCTAAATCCACCTTCCTCAGTTTGTGGTACTTTGTTCTGGCAGCCCTAGAAAACCAATATGGGTGTCAAGGATGATACTCAAGTTTCTGGCTTAGGTGACCTGGGACATAGGGCCAGGGTCAGACTTGGTGGCCGGAGGAATGGGAACTGTGGCAGATGGTGTTGAGGTTTGGTTCAGGTTTGGATATCCTGCCTTTGACGAGTCTGTGTGATAAGCAAATGACCCTCAGCAGCTGGGTTCACGAGTCTGGTTCAGACTGAAATAGAGTCAGGGAGGGAGGAGGGAGAAAGGAGACCGCCCAGGGAGAATCTGTGTGGAGAGCAGGGAAGAGCATCAAGAATAGACGTACAGGAAGACCAGTGCCAGGGCAGACTTGGAAGAAGAGGAACTCATGGAGGTTCTGAGGAGGAGCAGCGGGGGAGCAAGGCAGAAACCAGGAGCAGGCGGGGCCTCAGAATCCAAGGGCCTGGGGAGCTTCAGGGGGCGGGATGGGAAGGAATGCTGCAAAGAGGTAAAAAAAGGCAAAGAGAGGAAAGTGCCTGTCGAATCTGGAAACTGTCTTAGTTGCTGCTGTAACAGAATACCACAGACTGGGAGGCTGAAACGACAAACATGTAACTCTTACAGTCTGGAGGCTGGAAGGCCAAGATACGGGTGCCAGCGTGGTCAGGTTCTGGCACACCTGGTTTACCGACGGCCGTCTTTTTGTTGTATCTTCACAGGGCGGAGAGGGAAACCATTTCTCTTATGTTTCTTCTTATGAGGGCAGTAATCCCATTCATGAGGACTCCACCCATGTGACCTAATCACCTCCTATAGGCCCCCCTCCTAATACCATCACATTGGGGGTTAGAGTTTCAATGTATGAATTCTGGGGGGCACACACATTCGGACCATAATGAAACAAAAGGGTCGTTTCACCGTGTCCTTGGCAAGAACATCTTTGGTGGGGGGATATGTGGAGCCCCCCACTGCCTGATTCCAGTTTGTGGGAGTCTACTCATAACAGGGAACTCTGCCTTTCTAGACGGTCTGAACTCTCAGGACTGAACTTGCCAGGGCTTGCTGTATTTAGCAGTCACAATCTGGTGGGAGAGAGGCCACTTCCATGCTGGCTGGGTCCTGAAGACCAAGACTGATCGTGTGTGTCTGCTCTCTGGGGACGAGGCCCACAGTTGTCTGCCTGCCATGAAGCCATCACCTGCCTCTCTCTGTTTAAAGAATGTGGCAACTTTGTACATTTACTGAAGTCTCATGAGTCCTGGCCTAGGGAGAGAGCCATAGGGATGGTATTACTAGTATTACCAGCTACATTTATTGAGGGGTCTGGAATGCCTGGAAGGCCAGGATTCCATTATATCTATCGTGCAGTCCCACAAATTTCAGAGGGGACCAGATTCACACACATAGTAAAAAGATTACTCTGAGCAGTGGCCAGTCCTTCTGTGCCCAGCCGAGGGTAATGGTGCCATCTACAGGTCACTGAAGGAGAAGCATGGGTGTAATTGTAATAACAGTGGCAGGGCGTTCAGGAATGGGATTCCAGGTTCTTCCTTTTGATTAGTGAGAAGTGAACTCTACGGTGACATGATCTTTGTTTAGTGACCAGGTGTTTGAAAGTAACCCAAGAGATGGATGGTGCAATATTGAGCCTGGGTGTGAATTAGGGAGGGGGGAAGATCAAGCTTGTGGGTGTCTGTGTCCTACAGAAGCAGTGCTAAAGGCTTCCTTTCTAGAATATGACAAAAAGAGTGGTGGGATTGGGGTATGTCCTTGTGTGGGGAGAGGCAGTGGGTCACAGCTCGGGGCCAAGTTTGTGGCCAGATGCAAACAAATAGAGCTGGGGAGGTGAAGTCTGTGTGCCTCAGTTATTTAATAATACCCACCACTGCTCACCAAGTGCCAGACATCTTCCTAAGCATTTCGAAACTCGAATTAACTCATTAACGCACAACATTCCTGCGAGGTAGATGCTGTCTTAGCCCCTGTTGTATATGTGAGGGAACTGAGGCACAGGGAGGTTAGATAACTTGCCCAAGGCCACACAGCATGGGGAAACCAGGACTGTAACTCTGGCTGTCTGGCTCCAGGCCCAGGTCCTAACCGCTGTACTGTCCTGCTTCTCTGACATCTGCCACCAACATGCGCTCCATGTCCTTCTAAAGTGCATTGCATGTTCCATGGCTTTTAACTTGGAGCATGATGAACATAAAATAGGCATTTATTGATGGTTTAGATTAAAGTGTTTGTCACTCACGACTGCACTAATCCAGCCCCAGGTTCAGGGGCTGCTGAGAGGTGGCTCTCAGCTGCCAGGTCATGTGGGGTTCTTGAGTCTACTTATTGTAGACTTTGCCCCTCGGGGATGGAAAGCTATGGAAGTGGTTTAAGCAGAGGAGTGGCATGGTCTGATTTAGGTTTTAGAAGCCGATTTAGGTCTCCAAGGGTGATGGACGTGGAGACCTGGCAATGACTGTGAAGCCAGAGCCCCTACAGGGGTGGTCTCCTGGCCTGGCTTCTGTGGTCTTCTAGGGGCTGGTGCAGAGGTGGAATTTGTGAGTGAGGAGGAGAGGGGCATGGAGGGCCCAGGTGAGTTGGGATCAGATACCCTATATCTTATTCCCTGTTCTCTTCCCCCAGTGCCTCCCGAGGTGACTGTGTTCTGCCAGAGTGCTCCAGAAGATAGTGTCACCCGTCCTGCTGGCCACTGGCTTTTGCCCTTCCTCTGTCTTGCTTCACTGGAAGGAGGACTAGTTGCTGGGTGAGTGGGGCTGGGGGACTCTGCTGACATTCTGCCCAGTGGAGAGGGCACATTCTACCTGTGCATTGCCCTGGCGCTGCTGACTGGGGATACAGGGACGGGCTGTGCCTGCCTGATGGAGCAGATCCAGCTGGCAATGGCTGCTGTGTACCCTGGTGAGTGCCTTACCTCCTAGTCCCGTGGGCACCCCACCCAACCCTTTTAGAGAGGACAGAGCGCCAGGCAAATAGTCCTGCTGGTTTCTCCGGGAATCTTGGGATGGGAACTAGTATGGGAGAATCCTCAGAGCAGGCCAGGCCAGGGCCCAGGGGACCAGGAAGGGACTACACTCAGGAGGGAGAGTCTTGTCAGGTGCGTCTTCTCCCTCCTCCTTCCTCAAAGTGCTCCCAAGGCATGGTCCTCCCCCAGGATGCCTACTGGACACAGCTTTCCTTTCTGGGCTCCTCTCCGCTCTAGCAGTTGTCTCCCCCTGCAGCTCTAGGAAGTCCACTGGGGAGGATTTGGGCCTTGTGCTTAAGCATCTTAGCAGCGGTCAGTCTAGTGCTGGGTTCAGCTGGGGACGTGGAAGAAGAGGAAGGCAGGAGTGTGAAAGAGTGCCGAGAGAGGGATGATGGTGAGAAGGGAGATGTTGCTGACCTCCCGATGGATCTAGCGGCAGCTGAGGGTAAATTTGGAGGAAAGGGTCTTTTATGGGTTATCTTGAGAAGTCAGTCCTCTCCCTGTCCAGAGTTGCAGAGCCCTAGTTGGGGAGCAGGTGGGAAGAGTCTGATCTGGAGACATGAGCTCTGTTGTCAAGTGCTTGTGGTCTCCTGGGGGGGCATATAATCCTGACACCTGTGGTACCAGCACAAAAACAGACACTCGGATCAATGGAACAGAATCGAGAGCCCAGAAATAAAACCACACATCTGTGGACAGCTAATTTTCAACAAAGGAGCCAAGACCATAGAGAGAAAGGAGAGACTCTTCAATAAGAGTTGTTGGGAAAACTGGACAGCCGCATGCAAAAGAATGAAAGTAGACCATTATCTTTCACCACACACAAAAATCAACTCAAAATGCCATAAAGACTTGAACGTAAGACCTGAAACCATAAAACTCCTCGAAGAAAATATGAGCAGTACACTCTTTGACATTGGTCTTAGCGTCTTTTTGAATACCATGTCTACTCAGGCAAGGGTAACAAACGAAAAAATAAACAAATGGGACTACATCTGGCTGAAAAACTTTTGTGCGGCAAAGGAAAGCATCAACAAAAAGAAAAGACAGCCTAACAATTGGGAGAATATGCTTGAAAATCATATCCTATAAGGGGTTAATCTCCAAAATATATAAAGAACTCATACAACTCAACAACAAAAAATGAACAAATTCCCCTGATTAAAAAAGGGAAAAAGGATCTGAACAGACATTTTTCCAAAGAAGATATACAGATGGCCAACAGGCATACAAAAAGATGTTCAGTATCACTAATTATTAGGGAAATGCAAATCAAAAGTACAATGAGATATCACTGATGCCCATTTAATAATGACTATTATTAAAAAGATGAGAAATAATAAGTGTTGGAGAGGATGTGGAGAAAAGGGAACCCTCATACACTGCTGGCGGGAATGCAAACTGGTCCAAACAGTATGGAGATTCCTCAAAAAATTAAGAATAGAACTACCATATGATCCAGCTATTCCACTGCTAAGTATTTATCCAAAGAACGTGAAAACACTAATTTGAAAAGATATATGCATGCCTATTTTCACTGCAGCGTTATTCACAGTAGCCAAGAGATGGAAACAACTTAAGTGCCCATCAACAAATGAATGGATAAAGACGTGGTGTGTGTATATATGTATATATATACCAAATGGAATACTACTCAGCCATAAAAAAGATGAAATCTTGTCATTTGTGACAACATGAATGGACTTTGAGGGTATTAAGCTAAGCAAAATAAGTCAGACAGAGAAAGACAAACACCATATGATTTCACTCATGTGGAAGATAAAAACAACAACAACAACAACAACAAACAAACACATAGATAGAAATTAGATTGGTGGTTACCAGAGAGGAAGAGGGGAGTGGGGAGGACAAAAAGGGTAAAAAGGCATATGTGTATGGTGACAGATGGCAATTAGACTTTGGGTGGTGAACACGATGTAGTCTACACAGAAGTCGAAATATAATGATGTACACCTGAAATTTACATAATGCTATAAACCAATGTTACCTCAATAAAAACAAAGTCCCTACACCTGGGTTGCCCCCTCCATAACCATAACAACAGTTTTCTGGCCTCGGCCTGCAGGGACCCCCACAGGCAGGGGGCCAGATGAGATGACTCATGAGTCCTTTCTGGAATGGTCATTTTCTTCTTTCTCTTTCTCATTTTGCTGTGTGCAGCAGGAATCCGAAACAAGTGAAGGCTCCAAGAGCAAAGAGGAGGTGTCCTGATGTGGCAGAAAGATTTGAGCTACCAGCTTGGTGAGAAGTTCACAGCGACCTTCAGAGAAATTTCACACCCTGTGGAATTTCTGCAAGAACCCCTTTCCCACTTCCTGCCCTTAACCTCCACTCTTTGCTAGACCTTCCCTGTGGCGATCACAAAAATGCAGCTGTCGGATCTCCAACTCCGGGGGTGTAATTGACCGAGGTCCTCAGCTGCTGCGCCCTGAAACCCATCACTTCCTTGGTGCTGAGGCCACGGCTCCCACAGCTGCTCCCAGCCAGAGGCAGAGGGCAGTGGGGACACTATGGCGGGATACTAAGGGAATGCCGGGGAAATGTGAGAATCCTTTGACGGGTCACTTTGGCTCCAGGACTTCCCATTGGCCTTACCAAACACTCCTTAGATGACCAGCAGCCTGGAACACTTCCACCCAATCTCCTCTCCTCTCTTCTTCCTTGGGGTCATACTTGCATTGGTGGTCTGATGGCTCCCATCCTCTTCCAGCCCCTTCCAGATTTCCCCCCACAGGCATTTCTGCTAATAAACCTATTGCATGTTTCATTGTCTCAGCATCTGCTTCTTGGAAGACTCAGCTTAACACACTCCACTTGCTCAAGGATGGGAGCCCCCTTTTGGGCTCTTCCTCCCTGGGGTTCCAATCCAGATCCCCACCTTCACCGAGCTGCTGGCACTGAGGGGTAATGTGGAGCAGGGGGAGCCTTTGAGGTGCTTGGTACCCCAGATCAGATGCCTGCCCTTCGGTATCCATCACCAGACCTCCGAAGCCAGGAAATCCTGTGTTCAGTGAGGTAGCTGGTCTTGTGTGACCATGGCGTGGGCGGCTGCAGCAGTGCCTGGAGGACATCGATGTCCGTCTGCACGCATTGTTTGCCTCCGTGCCCTCATTCACTGCCCTTTGACTTCAGCCATTCTCCCAAACTGCTTGTTCTGGGGGGCAGGTAAATAAGAGACGGGCAGAGCTTCCAATGGTGTCTGCACCTCTTCCCTAGCCCTCTTCTTCCCCACTGTCAGCCTCCCTCTTGGCGTCCTCATGGAAAAGAGAGGGCCCATGCACCCTCCATTTTAAGAAAGTAAAAAATTGTGAAAGAAAAATTCTCCCACAAGAATAGAGCCAACATAGGTGGCCAGGGAGCCTTCCCAGGTTCCTTTATTTACTTATTTTAGTTTTTTAAACATGTATTGAATGTTGTAATAGACACTGCTAGTCATTTTTATGGATCTCTACAGTCAATCCCTACAACTCTGGGAGGTAGGGACTGTTGGTTATCAACCCTGTTCAGCTGAGAGGACTTGCTCTGAGGTCATAAAGCTAGGAGATAGTGGAGCCAAGATTTGAACTAAAGTTGTTTGACTTCAGAGCCGCTGATCCATTCAACAGATATTTACTTGAGTGCCTTACATTGTTCTGAGCACTTGGGATGCAACAGAGAGTGGAACAGATGAAGATTCTTGACCTCATGGAGCTTGTAGCCAAGGGCTTGTTATGCTTCACCAGCTGCCTTTGCCAGAAAATCATTGATTTCAGATTCAGGCTGGGTTTGAACACTTGCTCTGTTGCATATCATCTGTTATCCTGGGCAAACCACTATGGCTCTCTTTCCCCCAGTTTCTTCTCCTGTTCAAGGGGGCTACATGGGTCCAGCTCAGAGAGGTTGTTTCGGATGAGATGAGGCATGTAATAATGAGTAATATACTCTGGGTACAAAACAGGATATCCCTAAATAGTAGACAGAACTGAAAGAATGACTTTTCATGAAAAAGTACAACTGAGGCACAGGCTGGGAGTGTGGGTGAGCTCATGTTAGACTGTCTGGTGTGCTGTGGCAGTAGTGGTGAGGGCCCTGGCCCTACCAGGGCCTGGGCTGGCTGCACTGACTACTGACTGCCGCTGCTGCTTGGTAGTGGCCTGGCTGATGTCTCCATAGATGCTGGTATCATCTCTTTAACTTCCCCTCAAGGCTTCCTTGGCTGTCCTGACCATTTGGAAGGGTCTTCACTGTCTAGCTCAGCTAAGATGTATTTAAAACTCTTCATAATATTGACCATGTTAATTTGAGCAATTTGAGTATGATGTGCCTTGGTGAAGTATTCTTCATGTTTCTTGTGCTTGGGCTTTGTTGAACTTCTTGGATCTGTAGATTATAGTTCTGTGTAAGTTTGAAAAGTTCTCGGCTATTTTTCTTCAAAATTTTTTCTGCCCCCTCTCTCCTTGGGAAATCCATTTGGCTGCTTAAAGTTGTCCAGCAGCTCACTTATGCGCTTTTCATTTTTTCAAATTCTTTTTTCTCTTTGTATTTCATTTCATTTGGGATAGCTTCTATTGCTATGCCTTCAAGTTTACTAATCTTTTCTCCTTCGATGTCTAATCTGTTAATTTCATCTGGTGGTTTTTTTGCGTGTGTTTTTAAAAAAGCTTAGACTTTATAGTTTTCATTTCTAGAAGTTTGATTTTGGACTTTTTTTGTTTGTTTTAATCTTCCATGCCTCTCCTTCACTTTTTGACCATATGAAATATAGTTATAATGTCTGTTTTAATGTCCTTCTCTGCTAGTTCTAATGTCTGTACCAATTCTGGGTTGATTTCAGTGGGTTGATTATTCTCCTCATTATGGATCTTGTATTCCTGCCTCTCTGCCTGCCTGGTAATCTTTGATTAGATGCCAGACATTATAAACTTTTCCTTTTTGGACACTGGCTATTTTTGTATATTTGTGAGTCTTCTTTACTTTATCCTGAGGTGCAGTGATGTCACTGGGTCACAGTGAGCTCCTTTCAGGTCCAGCTGTTCTGGTTTGTGAGAGAAGTGCCCTGTCTAGGGCTGGGTGTCCTCTACAGCTGAGGTAATACCTTCTGAGAACTCTACTCGGTGCCTGGTAAATTATGAATGTTTCCAGTCTGCCCAGCTGGAACAGACACCATTCTAGGCTTTTTGTGAGTGCTAGCCTTTGGTCCTCCTAAGCTTTTTGAATGGTACTCTCTGCAGCCTCACATGCTTCCCTCACACTTGTGCATGATCAGTACTCTGCTGGATACTCCAGGGGGCCCTCTGCAGATCTCTGGAGTTCTGTATCTGTGCAGCTCTCCCCTCTTGAGTGCTCTGTCCTATGTTCTCTAGCTGCCTCAGTCTCCCTGGACTATCAGTTCTGTCTCCTCAACTCAGGGAGTCTGCCTGGCCCTGCCTGTTCTTCTTCCCCATGCTGTGGAAACTCTCAGGATATAATCTGGGGCAATCGTAGGGCTCATCTCACCTGTTCCCTTCATCTCAGAGATGGCATCCTTCATTGACTAAGGTCCAGTGTCTTAAAGACCATTGTTTTCTGAATATTGCCCTTTTTTCGCCCAGGTGGGAGAGTAAACATGGTCTCTGTTACTCCATCTTGGCCAGAAGTAGAAGTCTTCATTTGACTTCTTTAGTTTTGAACTAGGCCAGGCCAAATTCCTAAATGGCTTTGAAGATGCCACTTAGAGGAGTCCTAGAGCATCTCAGTAGACTTGGGCCCAGCCCCTGTTCTCAGGGTTCACACAGTAAAGGCATTGTTCCTCCCCATCCCAGCTGGATGTGGTTGGTATTGCAGGTGTGTGATGTGTATGGTTCTGTGGTCCCATAGTGGAGTCCTCAAGGATATACACCCAGTGGCAGCACTGGCAGGAAACAGTCTCTCTGTCTAGTGGGACATCTTCTTGTTCTGGGTCAGTGGTCCTTGGGATGAGGGCTTCTGGATAGAGTTACTTCCTAATTTCTATTTCCTCCATCAAGACATGTTTGCCCCAGGGTTCAAGTATTGCTGTCAGAAGGCAACAAACACTTGTCCCAGGATCTCCAGAGCACTTGCTGGCCCAGAAAATTCTTCACTATGGTTCCAGCTGAGGAGGGCTCAGGACCTGAGCAGAGTCAGGGTTGTGGAGCCCAGGGGACACCTAGAGGCCAGACGGGGCCACAGTTGGTGCACACTTGCTGAGTTTCCAGCTCAGTCACCACTCAGAACCCTGTCCGTGAGGGGCTGTCAGGCTGAACTAACAGTTTTTTTAAAGAAGAAAACCATAACTCGAGTCTAATCACAAGGAAACAATCAGACAAATCCAGAACTGGGGACAATCTACGAGCAACTGGTCTGGACTCTCTGAAATGTCAGTGTTATGAAAGATCAAAAGAGGTGTGTGTGTGAGTGATGGTGGCCGCGGTGAGGCTGTTCTAGATTACAGGAAACCACAGAGACCTGACAATCAGATGCAATGCATGAACTCTAATTGGATCCTAGAGTCAGGGAAAAGCTCCAGCCATAAGGGACTTCTTTTTTTAGACATGTATGTACAGTTTAGATATTGTAGCCACGTTAAATTCCTTGGGTGTGGTAATGGTATTATGATTATGGTGGATAATGTCCTTGTTTTTAGGAAATAAATGCTGAAATATCGAATAATGCTACAATGCTGCAATTTACTTTCAAATGGTTCAGCAAGAAAAAAATATGTATATGTATATAGACACATACATGCGTGTGTATGTGTATATACACGCACAAGTGCGAAGGACCTGCGGAAGAAACAGGCATGGCATATTTCCAAACATAAAAGAAGCCACTGAGAAGTGCTGAGGGATGGGAGTGCAGAGACAGACAGGCGCCAGATCCTGAAGGGTCTTGTTAAAGATAACAAAGATTTTTTCTTTTCTTTTAAGGGTAATGAGAATCCTTTGTAGCAAGGGACTGACATGATCAGATTCATGTTTTAGAATCCCATTCTTCATCTCATTTCTTCCCATGTACCTGGGCAGTGTCCCTAGGTCCCTGGGGTTACTGCACCCATGGAAAGGGTTTTTGTTCCTTGTAGACATGTAGCTGTTCCTCCACCCATCTCTCTGGTGGCCAAACACGGGGCCTTTGTGGTCCTGGTGGTTCTTGTTTCAGGGAGACTACCCAGAAGCCAGGGGAATTTCCTGTCAGGTCACCCACTCCTGAGAATGTGACCATAGGCTACACCCAGGAAAGGGAGCCATGCCCATGTCCAGGAGTTGCCGTCATGGGGGAGGGGCAGCCAGGTCTCTTACAGTCACGGAAGAGGAATGGTTCATTCTGGAATTTACAGAGAGAACTTAAAACAAGCAACAGCACATTATTGGTGGAAATTGTTGAAAATGGACAAATAAGTTCTCAGAATAGAGGATCTCCAAGAAGGATGGGAACTCACTCCTTCCATTTTATACTGGGTCTTTGCATCTTTTCCCCACTGTGGGTCTCCCTGACAGCATTTAACAGTACCCCTGTTTTCCCATCCCAAACCTACAGCTGAATCCCTTCCTCTCTTTCCTGGAGCAAGGCTGGAGAAAACCCACAAAAATGGGTAGATTGGGGCCATAGGAGGAAAACAGGACTTGTCCCTTAGTGGTGTGCTGGAATTGGCCCTTACAGGCTCTCAAGAGTCTATTGTATGCACTTCTTCTCAATTCTGCATTCAGTGACCTCCTGTTGGTAACTTGATGGCCATGGTGGGAATATTTACACAATGGTAACTGGCAAATATTACAAGTCAAGGTTTCCCCTTTAGAACTAGAGGACCAGTGGTTAAACATCTTTGAAGATACTGCTGGATATTCTATTTGTTTAAAATTCTCTTCTCTCTCTCTCTCTTTTCTTTTTTTCCATATTGAAGTTTCTCAGGACTTTTCTTTTCTCCTGGACTAATGGATTTAACCTTGAGAATAGGCTTAACTTTGAGTATGATGCTCACAAAAAAGATCTTAGAAACTTAAGGAGAAAATATTCCCTCCCACAAAACTATAGGAAGGCAGACCTATTTAAAGTGAGTTCTGATGAAGAGTATATTGAGACTATTCACAAAGAGCATCAGTTTTACTCTCCTGCCCAGTGGGAAGACTTGTTGGAAGTGTATAATCCTGTTCTGTTTTCATATAACAGAGAAGTCTTTTAAAATGCCTGGACTTCAGAGATTGTTGTTATGTATTGTGAAGTGTAAACTTTAACCTTTGAAAGTCCATAATTCTGACTGGTTATCACTCAAAACTTTGATGCCCTGATAACAATATTTACATTGATATATTTTTTTCTGAGAGTATAGTGTGCAAAGTTAGTCCAGAAAAGGAGCTTTGGCATTTCCCTTGCCTACCCCCATTCATTGCTAGATTCCTTATTCAAAGGGTCTGAGAGACTTTGAAATTGGCAGGAGCACTTTGAACTACAGGGCCACTGTGAATAAGTGGTCTCAGGGGTGCCTGTCCATTTCCCTGTCTTTGGTGAGTTTCCCCTTCCATTCTCCTGTGCTGCTATTCTGAATCTTCACTCTTCTTTTCAGTTCCCCTAGGCAATGCCAGCAGACGATCCTTCTCATTTCCAACGCAGTCTTTCCTTTTCCTTCATCAAACAACCAGAAAAGAGTGAGGGGGAAATAGTCACTGAGAACCTTACAGGCAAATTTCTGGGAATAATGGTGGGGTTGGAGCTGACTAGCTAAACACAGCCACTTCCACCTGAGCGAAACGAATACAAGTTGCAAAGACTTCAGTAGCAGTGCTGGAACTAGGAATGCCAAGAATTCTGAAAAATGTCATCTAGACACAAAAATTTGGGCTCTAAAATTGAAATGCGATTATGTAATCCAGTATGATTCTTCTGGAGAGTAATAGTGGGGCAAAAGGAGGCATGCAAAATTCTGAAAAATTTCGTTGTTACTGCCACCTCTACATACTCTGGACCAGACCCATTCCCAAGTTCTGTTCATTCTGTTCCTAAATATGTGTGGAATCCTCCCAATTTCTCTGTATATCCATATTTTTAATGGGTTGTTTCTGGTATACAGGAAAGTTATTCACGTGGATTATTTTTGTCCATATGATTATTGACCTCTCTTATCAATTTAAATAACTCTTCCAGATGATTCTTTCAGATTTCATAGGTAAAAATCCAAGCTTCCAAGCTTAGAAGTTATGATAATAACTTTGTCTTCTTCCTTTCAAAAAAGGCTGGGACTTACAAGAAGAAAACTAAAAAATATTGACTGACATATAAAGGAAACAGAGGGACATCAAGTGCATCTAGGTATAAAGACTGTTTTAAGGATATCAAATCTTCCTAAATTATTCTACAGCTTTACTAAAATTACTAAATTTGCTAAAACTAAGCTTCACTTAAAATTTCAATAGGATTTTGTTTTTGTAACTTGCCAAAAGGTAATTTGAAAGGACAAGTTAAGGATGGCTAAGAAAATTATAGTTTAAAAAAATGGTTAAAAGGGGAGCTGCCATATTTTGAGATGTTTTGCAAAGTAATTATTAGCTTGGTAATATTAAAAGAATTCAAAGATCAGTAAAACAGAATAGAGAGGCCCTTAAGAGATCCCAGAATACAGCACTTTATTAATGTCAAAGAAAGCATCTGAAATTAATGGGGAAGGGGCAGATTACTCAACAGAATGGTGCCGATATTCTGTGGGTAGTGTGGCTTCCTTGGAAGGGGGCGATGATTCTTTGTGTGATTCAACTGGAAAGTGGCGACATGTCACAGAGCAAACAGAACTGCAATCTCTCTCTGAATCTTCCTTTCTTGACTTCAGGCCAGTGTTTCTCAGAGTGAGAAGTGTCATCCGTTAAGTAAGTGTAACAGAAAAATGGTAATGGAAACCCTGTTATAAACAATGTTAAACAGATTTTCTTAACACAGGACTTCACAGAAGCTTTAATATGTTCACAGTTACCAAGAATCTTCAAGAAAGGCATACAGCATGGAATGTTTACCAAACCTATTTAATCTTCAAATCCATTTTGAGCATATTTCTGGACTAATGTTCCGTACAACGCACTTTGGGAAGACTGGATCAGTTTTAATAGGAAAGGAGATGTCTTGGTGGGTGTATCAATCAGTGCTCTTGATTGGAAACAACAACAAGCCCATGTCTGCATAATTTAAGCATAAAAGGAGTTTATTGGGAAGGTAACCACTTGTTCTCAGACTCAAGGTGAAGGCTTGGAAAATGGGGCAGGAACGAGGAAGAGTGGGCCTCAGAGAAGAATCACAAGACGTCCTTTGAGCAATCTCAGATATCTCTGAGACAATGCATTATTCTCTCAGTCACACAGGTGGTAGCATCTGGTTGCCCGAGTCCGGGTAATGTGCCTGAGAGCCAGCTGCCAGGGGGTTCGGCAGAAGAAATGTCTGAGCCTCTTTGTCTTTTGACTTGGAGTTGGAGTCCTGTCTACCACTGATTTGGGGATTTCTCTTTATTAAGAAGGGTATTCATATCATGGACAGTCAAAAAAGACAACCATCTATGCAGCCCAACAGCCATATACACCTCTTTCCTCATACTGACACTTCCTCAAGCTGCTGTCACCTGACCTAGTGCAGCTATATCTTATCCAACTGAAACTCACCCTCTTTCGAAGAGTAGACAACCCACTGTCTTTTAAGTTATTGCGTCCAGATCCAAGTGCAGCATCACTGAGCAACAGATCTTCCTCTTTAGTTCTGTCATGGTCCCTTCTGGGTATTCTGAAGTGTTATATTCAACGGTAAGTGGGAGGAAAAAGAAATAAAAATGAAATTAAATAAAATATAAATTAAAAATGTAAAAATATACATGACACAGCAAGAAGGAAATACAAGCTCTGGCTTTAATCCTCATTTTTGCCCTCATATAACCGTTTATTCCGTTTTCCTTTTCCCGCTAGTCAGCACATCAACTGCTTGGGTTCTTTACTTGGTGGGATGAATCAAACATCTTACTTTGTTCGTCATCCTGTTTGCCAAGAGTTCCAGAAGAATTCCAGATTTTACAGGTTGAACTAGAAGATCCCCCAGGGTATCTATTGCTTCGGTTCCAGTCGTGGTCTTCCCTGCCCCTGTATTAGATGACTACATCTATTACCGCATAAAAAATTACCCCAACGCCTAGTGGCTTTAACAAACATTTATTATCTCAGTTTTTGTGGGTCAAGAATCCAGATGCAGCCTACGTGGGAGCCTCTGACTCAAGGTCTCTCATGAGGTTGCATTCAGGCTGTTGGTTGGAGCTGTGATCTCATCTGAAGACTCAACTGGTGGGGGAGGGTCATGCTTCCAAGCTTACAAGGGCAGGAGTATCAGGAGGCAGAGATCATTGGGGGCCATTTTATTTTATTTTATTTTTATTTTTTTAAATGAGTTATTGATAGGTTGCGATCTTGTGAAATTTCAGTTGTACATTAATGTTTGTCAGTCATGTTGTAGGTGCACCACTTCACCCTTTGTGCCCACCCCCCACCCCACCTTTCCCCTGGTATCCACTAAACTGTTCTTAGTCCATAATTTTAAATTCCTCATATGAGTGGAGTCATACACAGATTATCTTTCTCTCGCTGGCTTATTTCACTTAACATAATTCTCTCAAGGTCCATCCATGTTATTGCAAATGGAATGATTTTGTTCTGTTTTGCAGCTGAGTAGTATTCCATTGTATATATGTACCACATCTTCTTTATCCATTTGTCTGTTGCTGGACACTTAGGTTGCTTCCACGTCTTGGCTATTGTAAACAGTGCTGCAATAAACATTGGGGTGCATAGGACTTTGGGGATTGCTGACTTCAAGCTCTTTGGATAAATACCCAGTAGTGGGATGGCTGGATCGTATGGTAGTTCTATTTTTAATTTTTTGAGGAATCTCCATACTGTTTTCCATAGTGGCTGCACCAGTTTGCATTCCCACCAGCAGTGTATGAGGGTTCCTTTTTCTCCGCAACCTCTCCAACATTTGTTGCTATTAGTTTTAGATATTTTTGTCATTCTAACGGGTGTAAGATGATATCTTAGTGTAGTTTTGATTTGCATTTCCCTGATGATCAGCGATGATGAGCATCTTTTCATGTGCCTATTGGCCCTCAGTATATCTTCTTTGGAGAAATGTCTGTTCATGTCTCCAGCCCATTTTTTGATTGGGTTGTTTGATGTTTTGTTGTTGAGTTGCGAGAGTTCTTTATATATTATGGATATTAATCCTTTGTCAGATATATGACTTGCAAATATTTTTTCTCAGTTAGTGGGTTGTTTTTTTGTTTCAATCCTGTTTTCATTTGCCTTGAAGAAGCTCTTTAATCTGATGAAGTCCCATTTGTTTATTCTTTCTATTGTTTCCCTTCTCTGAGAAGGCATGGTGTCCGAAAAGATCCTTTTAATACTGATGTCAAAGAGTGTACTGCCTACATTTTCTTCCAGAAGCCTTATGGTTTCAGGTCTCACCTTTAGGTCTTTGATCCATTTTGAGTTTATTTTGGTGAATGGTGAAAAAGAATGGCCAATTTTCATTCTTTTACATGTGGCTTTCCAGTTTTCCCAGCACCATTTGTTGAAAAGACTTTCTTTTCTCCATTGTATGCCCTCAGCTCCTTTGTCAAAAATAAGCTGTCCATAGATGTGTGGTTTTATTTCTGGACTTTCAATTCTGTTCCATTGATCTGTGCACCTGTTTTTGTACCAGTA
This sequence comes from Equus quagga, assembly GCF_021613505.1. Lineage (NCBI taxonomy): Eukaryota > Metazoa > Chordata > Mammalia > Perissodactyla > Equidae > Equus > Equus quagga. The sequence goes on from NC_060271.1 coordinate 79,969,233, forward strand.
CTGTGCTGTTTTGATTACTGTAGCTTTGTAGTATGTTTTGAAGTCAGGGATTGTGATGCCTCCCGTTTTGTTCTTTTTTCTCAGGATTGCTTTAGAAATTTGGGGTCTTTTGTTGCCCATTGGGGGCCATTTTAGAGGATACCTACCACACCCCATTTGTGTTTCAGTGAACCTTCTTCCCTTGGTTGTCAGTATCAACCATCCTATGTGGTGGACATGGAGGTATATTTCCAAGATCCCCCTTCAAAGGAGAACAAGTTGCCCCAACTGTTGGGAGGGCTGTCAACAGATGGTCTCCAGCTGTCAACTCCTTCAGGGAGCCTCAGTTACACAGATTCCCTCAACCAAGGGCATGTCCTTCTCTGGGTGGCGTATACCCAATGATCCAGGGCTAATCAGGTGTGGCCATTTTGGCCCAACGTAGGACAACTCTGGTGGGTCATATACGCTCCAGAGCTTCCCGTGGGGTTAACTGAGGTTTGTTGGGCCTGCACTACAGTTCAAAAGTTCAGTTTCTCTCTCTTCCCAATCCTGCCTCCTCCCACCCCCTACCCCAGATGTTGATCCTTTATATGTATCCTTTACAACAAACTCCATCTCAGTGTCTGCTTCTGGAAAACTCAGTCTGAGACATTGCCAAACCTGTGATCATTTTTTTAAAAACCTGTTTTCCCAGTGGCATGAGATGATTGAAATAGCCTTGTAGCAGTCTCAGCTCCTAATTCAGGGGAATCATTGTTGAGTGCCCTGTTAGAAATATTCGTCCTCTGGCTACCCTAAGTCAGCAGATCCAGAGTTTCAGAAATAGGAAGTAAAACCCTGGAAGATGGGTCATTATATGACAATGTGAGAGATATTACCTATTTATACTCCCTGGTACCCAGGTCTATGGATTTTTTTTTGAAGAAATAGTCCTTTTATGCTACATGCTGCAGAACAGCTCCCAACATTTCAAGATGTTGTCTCCCAGCTGGTACTAGAACTGACTCTTCAATAGACGAGTCCACTCTTCTACAAGGCCAGCTGTTCTGGGTGATGGAATACATGATAAGTCCAGAGAAATGGGCACAAGCCCTTTGCCTTTCTTCTTTCACTCTGAAGTGAGTTCCTTAGAGAAGGGATACGTTGTATGGGATGCTATGACTTTCAATAAGTGACTATGGATGGTGTTGCTGGCAGAAGCATGGCAAACAGTGAGAACAAACCCAAATCCAAAACAAGTTTCTTGGCAATGAAGACAAAGCACTGCCCATTCATGATGGCAGGTGTCTAAAGCAATCAATCTGCTATTAGGTGGCAGTTTGATTCACCTAGGGAATGGTACCATTTTGAGGGTTCAGAGTTAGCTGCTGTGCTGGCAGATTGGGTACTCAGCAGTGGCAGCACCAGTGAGGAGAAATCCGTGCTGTTGAGCCTACGAATAGCTTCCATACATGACACTTTGAACATGAACCCAGTGAGTAATTACCAAGAGGCTGGGCAAAGAAGCTGACTTTCATCCACAGAAGGGTCATCTGGTCCACTGATTATTAAGAGTGTCTTCTTCTAGGGGACTCTTAGGTGAGTATTGATGTAGGACAAGCATATTCTCACACTCTGGGCCAATTCGTAATCCTACTCCTGATGGAAAAGTTCCAATGTGATCAACATGTTACTAGGTAGCTGAATGTTTCCACCCCTAGGTGTGGAGAAGTAGGAGTATCATTATTATTAATGATGATAGTAACACTTATTGAGTGCTACTATATGCTTGAGTTTGTATTAACTCATTGACTCTCTATCAAAACCATATGAGATAGATATCATTACCATACCCATCTTACAGGTGAGGCGGTTGCAGCACAGAGAAGTTAAGTAACCTGCCCAGGGTTATGTATTGAAAGTGGTCAACCTAGATTTGAACCCCAGTGGTCTGGCTCCAGAGCCCTTGTTCTCAAATGCCATGCTGTGCCATCCCTTTGTCCCAGTCTCTCTGACCTTCCTTCTCCCCTCCAATGTGTCACACTCCCTCGGGACCCCGCTCCTGCGGGAATGCCTCTTTCTCTGTCACTAAAGTTTACTTCCACTTTTCCTTCAGATGTCAGCTCAAATGTCACTTTCCAGAGAAGCCTCTCCAATCCCTGCAGACAAAGTTGGCTTCTCTTTTACGTGGCTCTGAGCAAGATGTTTCCACCTAAAGCTGTCTCACTACCCTTGAACTGACACAGGTGACAGAGGCTCCCCAAATCGTCCACCCAACCAGCATGTGGCAGAGCCAGGATTCCAGGGCTCACGTTTTTCCACTGGATCAGCGGTTTTCAACCCTGCTGTACGTAGGACTCACTTCAAGAATTAGTAAAGATTCTGCCTGAGCCCCATCCCACACTGATTAAGTCAGAATCTTTGGGAATGGGGCACTGGCATTTTTACAAACGTGCTCCTAGGGTTGAGGACCACTGCGCTAGGCCCTAGACGCGTACCTCTCATTCTCCTCCCACCCCACCCAGGGAAGGGGGCTCTGGGCAAGGGCTGTGTGAACATGTGGTTCTCATGTAGTTGAGAGTCAGATATATTGCGAGAAATAGATTTATTTGCAGGAAATAAAAGCACGCACCTATATCTCTGTACTATGTTTTAAACAAAAGTAGTTTGAAAAAATGTCATGTTTTACACCACTTTAAGCTACAGTTTTTTTTGTTGTTGCTTTAGGCTTAATCAGGGATATACTTTATATATAAAGTATGTACGTAATATATATGTATTTTGTATATATATATATACTGCAAGAAGGCAGGTAGATGCTAAGAATTATCTAGAGAGAATTGCACTCTCCTGCAGGGCAGGGAGCATGGCTGTTTTGTTTGAGGCTGAATCCTCAACGCCTAGCATACAGCTTGGCACACGGTAGGCACTTGATAAATTTCTCTGGATGAAGAAATGAACGCCTGAGTGAATGAAGGAGCAGCAATACCATCCATTCTGTGGGGAGGTTCCCAATGGAGATATGGTGGGAGACTCCCATTCTAAGCATCCTGGGTCAAAGCAGCAGCTGCAAGGACATCTCTAGGGAGCAGCAGAGGCAAAGGAAGGTTTAAAGTTCCACTTAGGGAAACTGACTCAGCTAATGAGCCAGCTCGAGAGCTTAGTGGGGGAAAGAAGTTTGTAACCTTAGTAAGATGGGAAAAGAAACTAAAAGCAGAAAATTGCAGCTGAGAGCAGTTATCTCACTTACTTTGCGAAAAAGAGCAAAATGGAAAAGTTTGGAAAAAGAAAACTAATGTTGAAGTTGAAAAGGAGAGTTGGAGGGAACCATACACAGCATTGGTGTGTAAAGTGAGCAGTGTTATGATTTATTAGAATGCGGGCGTATGTTGGGGTTTTGTAATTTATTGGCTGGATGATTTTAGTTTGTAGAGGACAGTATGTCCTGTTGTGGGATTGAAGTTATTATTGTGGGATTCTGGGTTTGGGTGTAGGTTTGAGTAGCACACGCAGTGCAAAAAAGTCCCATTCAGGCAATATTGGATATTGGGTTTCTTGCTGGGTTTTACTTTCTCTGGGAACTTGACTCCAATCACCAAGCAGGATCCATGAGGTTAAGTACTAAGTGATTATGACACAAGTTATTTATACATTATCCATGGAGGTGAAAGGTCAGCTCTCATTCCATCCCCTCACTTCTGGGGGATGGGACCCTGGCCAAGAGCAAGGTGAAATATGGATGAATGCATCATAGAATATATACCACGGGTTATGCTGTTGTCGTTGTCAGTTCTTCAGTTCCTCCTTGTAAGGAACTAGCGCTAACTCCTGACCAGTGTGGTTAAGCGGACAGTTTCGATTCTGGGGATTCTCTTCTGGGTATTCCAGGAGGTCTCTTCCCCAAAAGGCTGGGGCTACTCTCATTTTCACCTCTTGTCCTTTTCTCTGTCTAAGGCCGTAATCAGCAGTTCTCCATCATAGCTCAGGTCTTGTATGATCTGAGAAGAATGGCTGGGGGTGCAGGGTGGATGGGAGAGGCTGTGATTCTTGTCCCGTGTTGAGCCTGTGGTCTCTACAGCTCTGGGGACCCCTAAAAGTTAACTAGACTTCAATAACCCGCTTTCTGAATGAGCTGGACTGGTTACAAAGCACCTTTATGATTTCCCACCATTTCACCTTCGAATTTGTCTTCCTTTCTTGTTCTTTCTCACACCTGGATGGAACCTCAGGCAGGTATCATAGCTTTTCTGTTCACATTAGTATACCCCCAAAATCCAGTCAAATCATCACAAAAGAACATCTCTCATTGAATTAGCCTTTCTCCTCCTCCCCAGCCAGGCTCCAGTCTTGGAAGTATGAGACGGCAGAGGGGGCTTGACTTTTCGTCTCCTTCCCCTCCTGTCTCTCTTCCTCACTCCTACCCATACCCATCCCTAAACTGCACCTTGCCCCAGGTGGCAGAAAGGTCTTCCATGACCGGAACAGTTGAAATCTGGTATTTGAGACCTCTAGGTGGAGCATATTCTAAATGCCAATTCATTTTCTTCGGCATGCTTTTGGGGGTGTTTGGGAGACCCATATTGTGGAGATGTCTCACTGGCTCTTGGCACAGCGATGCCTCTTCTGGCTGTCTGCTTATGGCCTTGCCTCAGCGCCTGCTTTCCTGTGGGACCTCCACACACTCCTCCAGGTGCTCCGTATCAGCACAGTCCCTCTCAATCAACAAAGAATAACTTCCTACTAGGGGAGCCCAAGTCTGGTCCATTGACACATATCTTTTCCCCAACAAACTCTGGAAGAGCAGATTTTGCCTTTAAATTTTGCCTTTCTTCCCTACTCTGGTGTCCCAAGGCAGTAGCTCGCTAAAGCTTCTTACCTTAGATTCCCCCCCCCCCCCCACCTTTTGAATAGACCATTTTTTAGAGCAGTTTTAGGTTTACAGCAAAATGGAGCAGAAAGTAGAGAGTTCTCATATACCCCCTGTCTCACCCCCCTCCCCCAGCCTCCTCCACTATCAATATCCTTCATCAGAGTGGTACATTTGTTATAATTGATGAACCTACGTTGACATGTCACTATCACCCAAAGTCCACAGTTCACATTAGGGTTCACTCTTGTTGTATATTTGATGGGTTTTGACAAATGTATAATGACATGTATCCATTATTACAGTATCATACAGAAGAGTTTCACTGCCCGAAAAATCCTTTGTGCTCCATCTAGTCATCTCTCCCTCTCCTATAACCCCAGGCAACCACTGATCTTTTTACTGTGTCCATAGTTTTGCCTTTTCCAGAATGTCATATGGTTGGAACCACATAGTAGGTAGCCTTTTCAGATTGACTTCTTTCACTTAGTGATATGCATATAAGGTTCCTCCTTGTCTTTTCGTGGCTTGATAGTTCATTTCTTTTTAGTGCTGAATAATATTCCATTGTCTGAATGTACTGCAGTTTTTTATCCATCTGAAGGCCTTAGATTTTCATTCCTGTGTCAGGTACCAGACTCTATATCTCTCAAACTCCAGGGATATATAACAAGTTTTCTGAATGGCTCTGTTAAGGCTACTCTAACTTAATACGGTGAGGAAGTGTGGTAGGTAGAAAAATGGCCTCAAAGATGTCCCTATCCTAATCCCCAGAACCTGGGAGTATGTTAAGTTATGTGGCAAAGTGGAATTACAGTTGCTAATCGCCTGACTTTAAGATAGGGAAATTATCCTGGATTACCTGAGTGGGCCCAATGTAAGAGTCTTTAAAAGTAGCAGCAGGAGGCAGAAGACTCAGTGTCAGAATGATGGGATGTGATGAAAACTCAACCTGCTGATGCTGATTACGAGCCCAGCAATGTGGGTGCTAAAAAGGGGAGTAATTTTTCAAGGGAAGAGATTCTTGATATAGAATGGGGGTGGGAAGGATGCTGGAGAAAATACACAGGAACTGTCCCATTCAAGACTTATATAAATATATGCACAGTTTTAGTTAGATATAGCAATCTATACAGATGTAGCTGTAGATACCTATACACATAGATAGTTAGGAAGAATGGACTATGTGTATGGCTGGGTTTTTGTTTTCTGGTTGGTAGGTAATTTTTTTTCTTTGTGCTTACCTGCATTTTTTCTATAATGAATATCATGTTATACAATAAAGACATAAAAGATTTAAAAATAAACTATGTATACTTCTTCCAAGAGCCCTTTGTAACTTTCCTGACGTGAATTTGCCCACTTAAGGCCACAGGCAAGAGCTCTTTGACTTGGATTGTTCAGAGCCACCTCCTCTGCCTGGAACACAGCGATTCGTCCATGCAGCCAGCTTGCCCACACATATCCATACCACACCGCTTATTATGGCACCAGATAATGGCCTGTTCACTGAGGTCTGGCCCATTGTCACTGTTCCAGAGAAAGCTGCCCCTATATGATGTCCTAAGAAAGGGGAGCACATTCCCAAGATCAAGGGGGACCGAGAGAAGCCCCTTGTAGTGTCCTCGGTCCGTTTCAGTCTTGGGAGAGACTTCCCTTCTCCCTAGGACTAAGGATGCCATATTTTCAACAAGAGGAACACTGTTTCTGAGGGCAGGGCTATGGCTATCTTTGTCCTTGCACCTGGTGCACAGCAGGCATTCCAAATGAATAGATGGATGAATGGTCTCACCTCCCACTCCTTTCTTCTTGGCTTCTCTGCCCTATCCCTGTTCCCGGGGCACACATCCAGAGAGTGACATGGAATCCCTTGATTATCTGGGATCTGCCAGTCAAATCCCACATTACATTATACACGAGAGTCCCCGTCTGAGGCCTGTGGAGCAGGCCTGACCAGCTGTAATAGCATCTCCTTTTTCATTTCATAGTCATTCTCCCCTCTCCTCTCCCCACTTCTCCTCCTCTGTCCTCTCTCCCTGGTTTATTGTCCACTCTAGTTTCCTCCATGCCTTGAGGAGGGACTCAGATTGCTACTCCTTGGGGATGATGCTGGGCCCTGCTGGGGCATTTCAAACAACCTGGGCCTCTTTTCCACTCCAACTGATTATGTCGGTGGTCCAAGCCCAAGCATAAGGAGAGTCCCAACCAGAGAAGGGGAGAAGTGGCCCAACTGCTTCCCTCCTCCACCCTTATCCAGAGAAGGTCCCAGAACCCCAGGAGCGTGACAAATGGGGAAACAGAAAAATGGGCCCGAACTTCCCTTTCTTTCAACACAGCAGTGAGTTTTGGTCACTCTAGGTCTGGCTCAAATTTCCTCCTCTGTTTGGAAGAGCTGGGACGGCCTGAGTGTCTGGGAGAATCACCCATTTTCCTGGCTGGAAATCATGGCTGAGGCACCCACCTCCTGCTGTCTTTTCTCCTCCCAAGCTGTCAGGCCAGGGGCCACATAGAGCGCCCGGAGGGACAGGCTGCAGATGGACTCAGTAAATACCTGCAGATGAGCATGGCCACAGGAAAACAGCTGTGACTCACTCCTTCCTCACCAAGTGGGAAATGAAACTCCTTATGGCTGGGACTTTATACCCACTGTCTCTGAAACCCCAGGGGGCCCACAGCCCAGGATTCTGGTTGCTTCTTTCTCGGTTTCCTCATGTTGGGTCTGGATCAGTCTTTTGCCCAGTGATGAGCAGAATATCTACCTGAGGTCTCCACTTTCATCACTTGGAGTAAATGCTCCCCAACCTTGATGAGGCTTCTGTATCCTTTCCTGGGACAGCTGACAGGGCTTATGGGCATTGCCTCAATAACTCATTCTATAAACCAGCAGAGGTTTGGGAAAAGTCAACTTTTTGACACAGAGGGAAGGGGCCAGACACCCTCAAGTTGTGCTGTGTGTCAGCTTCTCTCCCTCAAATGCCTTAGGGGGAGACCAGGACCCCCAAGGGTGCCTTTTACCAGAGTCTTGAGTAACTCGGATTCTTATCCACCCCTCTGGGCCCTGGACTATAGCAAGTGTGTGGATGTAAGGCCAGGAGCCAGGAGCAGAAGAGTGGAGGTGACTCTGGGGTTAGACTGGGTACCAAGCAGGAGAGCCCAGAGGCAGAACATTCTAAGCTCTTCTGAGCCCTTGTGGAACCCAGGCTCTGCAACTAGATGAGCAGCCTGAAGAGAGTGGGTGTAGTTGTAAACATTCAGAGACAGGCAGTGAGTTAGTGAGGCCTTCAATTTGCGGTGTTAGCTAATGTCAAAGATTAGAACAGATAGCAGCCCTGGAAGCTATAGACAGAATGTGGGTAGAAAGGAGATGAGATAGGATGAATGGGTCACCATCATTGTGAGCCAGCCTCTTTCCTAGCACTTGGGAAGTGTGGGGTGGAGCCCTCTTTGCCTTTCCTCTTCCAGTCAGAGAAGGAGCTCCAGTCTGAGGCCTAGTCAGCCTGGAGAGAAGCAGCAAGGGGCCTATAGGTACAATGGGCTGAGCACATCACTCATCAAAGGCAGCAGTGTAGGTGGCTAGTTCCTTGGCCCTGCTCTCTTAGCTTCCAACCCTTGTCCCTGACACTACTCTGTCATCCAGATCCACTGGCTCAGACTCAGCAAGTCTGGGCCAGCTTTGTGGTCCTGTGGCCAGAGTTCTTGCGCATTCTTGGGTAAGGTGTAAATCACACTTCCCTCATGCCTGTGCTATGGAAATGAATGAGAACTGCTGGAAAGAAGCAGTAGCTTCTGGAAGACAGATCTCAGTCCATAGACTGTAGGTTTCAGAGTTGAGTAATGATGAGCCATCAACTCTTCCATTCATTTATCTTCCATCTATCCATCCATCGATCCTCCATCCATCCATTCATCTAATTATCTGGACTGACTTCTTTCCTTTTCTCCTTCTCTCCCTCTCTCCTTTCCTCTCTTTCCTACCTTCCAAGAAATATTTGTTTAGAATCTGTTATATACCAGGTTTCTCAGATCCTCAGACTTCTTCAAAGCATGAGAAGCTGCCCAGGAGAAAACTTAGTCCTTCATTGAGCCCCCAAATAGTTCCTCTCTGCCTTGCACATCTCTCATATATGAAAGAACAGTTCTTAGTTGAGCCTACCCACTTTGGGAAGGTGACGTGTGCAGGAAGCGGGGAGGAGAATCCACATCTTACACTTATATTTTGAATCGCCAAGCCCATTTTATAAAGGGATACTGTATCATCTAAGATGCCTTGACAACAGAAAGGAGGATATTCTATTGCAGTGGTCTCTTTATGGTCTCCCTGCCTCCAGGCTCCCCACGCCCTAATCTATGCTGCTCACCATGATCAGAGCAATCATTCTGCAATGTCCCTGTCCTTATCTCTCTCCTGCCTGAAGACATCCATAAGCCAGAGTTCAAGCTTCTTAACATGACCCAAGAGGATTTCCATGATTTGACCCCAGGTGCCTCTTTAGCCCATGCCCTGCCGGCTGCTGTCATATATTGTACATGCCAACATTGCCAAACTACTTCCAGTTTGCCAGACACTCCATGCCGTCTTTTGACTCCATAGTTTTGAATATGCTAATCTTTCTACTTTTGGAAATTTTCCCCATTACTCCTTTCTCTGTACTTCCTTTGAAGTGTGTATATTCTTCTATTGTTATGCTCATCACCTTGTAGTGTAATTTATTTCCTCAGGCGTGTCTTTCTTACCGGACCATAAGCTGCTTGAGTACAAAGACTGAGCTATTCAGCTTTGTGGCCCAGTCCTGGTCCAGTGCCTGGTACCTAGAAGACACTCAATATGTGTTTGTGGGATGAATGGACGGGTGGATGGATGATAGATGAGGGGAATCTTATAAGAGAAATAGGATAGCCTTGGGACAAGATGGTTAAAGTGTCTGTGTAACAGACCCCCCCAGAGAAGAGGACAAATGGCTTCTTCCTGAAAGTTTAGATCTTTAAGGGGAAGACTGAGCTGTGGCCTAGGCTAGGCAAGGTGTGTAAGTCAGGAATGGGGAACTTTGGGATGACATGATGGCTTCCTGTGGGACTCACTTCCTTTTTCCTCTAGATAAAAGGTCCTTGGAGAGAGAGCCAGCTGGAAGCACCTGTGCTGCAAGGGTGAGCGTGCGGGATGAAGGCTGCAGAGAGCGAGGTCCCTGATGCGCACTTCACTGTAGATAAACAGAACATCTCCCTCTGGCCCCGAGGCAAGCACCAGTCACTGCTCAGAACGGGCTCCGTGCTCTGTGCCCAAACCCGCTGTTTGCCGGTCCTTCAACAAACATTCTCTTCTTCTTTCAACAGAGCCTCCTCCCAAGATGGGTCCGTCTCTGGTTCCGAGGAAACTTCTCACAGTCCGTGCTGCAGTAATCTTCCTGCTGCTGGTCCTGGTCGCCTCCGTCACACTGCAGGCCATTCTCTGTAAGTCCTCAGGCTTAGCTGTCTGGGCCTGGTCCTTCTCCACAGCCAGTCAGCTCCCTCGACATCCGGACCCTCTCTTTCCTGCTCTCCAGTGGTGTCTCCCACCTGTGGCTTTTCATTTGTCTCTTTTCTCCTCCTTTCACGTGCAGTCCCAAGCTCCCTGTCCCCACAAGATGAGCTCCTGCTCTCTTCTTCCCAATTCTGGGGAGATTTTCCTGAGTGAGACCAGCACTTACCTGCTTGTGCACAAAGATATGCTCTTTTGTCCCCAAGAAATGTTCACCTATTTCTTCATCCCATGTCATTTTCTCCTCCATCTCTAAGCTCTGTGTCCCTTCGATTCAGAGTCTTTTGGGCAGCCCCCAACAGTCAGCAAAAGGTTTCCTGTCCCCACAAGCAATGGGGTCCCCACTATACCCTCAGCCCCAAATGGCTAGATGGAGAATGTGGCCAACGAGCCAACCCATGGCCGTGGTTCATCTGCTCACCAGGACCCCTTTGCACTCTCTTCATCCTCCTGTTCTTGTGGAGCTCCTTCAAGGGAGGCTTCCTACTTCTTCACTGGTGTGTGACTTATCTTTCTTCCTCTTCTGGCTTTGGCAAGCCTCATGGCCTCTGCTGCTGGCAGAGCCTTCTTGCTCCCACTACGTCTCCAGAAAGCAGAGGGAGGGAACGTCTATCTTCTCCCTTTTAGGCCTTGGGATATTTTTGGTGTCAGACTTAGAGCCTCTGAGCAGAGTCTCCTCTGCTTTGAGACTTTCTGGTTTACTTTTGGTCTCCTCTATGGCACCCGAGCCTGTCACTTGAGCAGAGTGTGACAGTGGGTGGGATGAGGGAAGGGGAAAAGTGGTTTCATAAATCTTCCTGTCTGCACTCTCTGGAGAAGTCACTTCCAGAATAGAAGACTGCATGGCTGGCCCCTCGCATGGTCACGGGGGCCTGTGGACAGACGTGGGAGGGAAACTGCTGCCCTGGCTGATGGCCGCTGCAGGGGTCTCTGAAAAGAGAGGGCTGGGAATCAAGTGACGGGGCCCAGAGGGATGTGGGGCAGGGACGAGGGGGTGGTTGAGGGCATCTTTTTGCCAAATATGCCCTGAACACTCAAAGAAAACTTAGGACTGGGTACTAATCCCCACTTCTGCTCTAACAGAGGGCCTGTGTTTTATCAATCTCTGCATTATCTGCAGCCACCAGAGTTCCTGGCACATGGTAGGTGCCTACCGCAGGTTTGTTGAGTGAATGCATTATGAGTGAATGGAAGGTAGGTGACAGCTCTTTGGGTTGGGTCCTTGAGAAGCTTGAGCTTGTCCCTTCCCTTCCCTTCCTTTGATCACCCTGACAACACCCTCCTCCTGCCCCTGGGGATCCCCTTAGCTGACCTCTTCACTTTCTCAAATCCAGATTCCTGGTTTATGGGCACAATATCAGATGTAAAGAGCAATGCCCAGTTGCTGAAAGGTCGTGTGGACAACATCAGCACCCTAAGTTCTGAAATTAAGAGGAATAGAGGTGGCGTGGCGGCGACTGGCGTTCAGGTCCAGATGGTGAATGCCAGCCTGGATCGTGTGCGTTCTCAGATGCGGAGGTTGGAAACTGATGTGAAGGAAGCCAATGCTCGGATCCAGACGTTAACAAAAAGTTGGGAGGAAGTCGATAATTTAAACGCCCAAATCCCAGAGTTAAAAAGAGACTTGGACAAAGCCAGCACTTTAAATGCAAAGGTCCGGGCACTCCAGAGCAGCTTGGAGAATGTCAGCAAGTTGCTCAAACAGCAAAGTAAGTGACTCAGAAAAGAAGTCACTTTGCAAGCTGCTAGTCAGCTTCAGGCCTGAGGCCACTGGTCTGGGGTGTGGAGAGAGGAGGAGGGCAGAAATGCCTGGAAAGTTAAGAAGAGAGGGCTCAGCACTGGCACTGGGGAGGATTTGGGGACTGTTCAGGAGAGAGGCGACCAGGGACCAGCTAGGGCTCCCATACCAAGGCACACAATATACAAGCATTAGGGAGGCCTCTGTTCTGGCCCAAACCTAGCCATTTTCTATTACGTTCCTTGCCTAGAGACCATAGGCTCAGCGACTTGTGATGGCCAATGGAGAATTGTTTCTCCTTCGTGAGAGAGACAGATTCTTGATCCATCTTCTCTCACTCTCCCCTCTCTGAGCCCAGGGTCTCTACTAATCTCAGTCAGACTTTCAGAACCTGAGAGAGTGTCCCCTAGCCCCTACCCAAGGACCCAAGGACCCCAGAGCCCAGCCCCATTCACTGTTCCTCTGGGATCCCACTCAAGTACTCCTTCCCAGCCAGCACCCAGAGGAGACAGGACACCGGTGGTCACCTTTCACACTTGTTCCCCAGATGACATCCTCCAGGTGGTTTCTCAAGGCTGGAAGTACTTCAAGGGGAACTTCTATTACTTTTCTCGTGTCCCAAAGACCTGGTACAGTGCCCAGCAGTTTTGTATATCCAGGAATTCACATCTGACCTCAGTGACCTCAGAGAGTGAACAGGTGAGTGCTGTTGCCCCCATGGGCTCTAAGAAGGGGCTGTATGAGTAGCTGTACCAGGCAGGAGGGGCAAGATTATACTGTGGTGACAAAAATCCCCAAATAGCAGTGACCTAATGATGAAAGATTATTTCTCATTTATACTACACCTTCTGCTCATGGTGGTTACTTGAAGATCCAGGTCAAAGGAGACTTCATCTCAACAGTTGTTTCCACGATTGCTGAGGCAGGAAAGGGAACATGACAAATTTGCATTGGCTCTTGAAGCTTCTGCCTGGAAACAACAGATGTAACTTCTGCTCACATTTCATTGGCCAAAGCAAATTACGCGATACTCCTAGCTTCCAAGAGGGCAGGGAGGTACAATCTTTCAAGTGCCGCAAAACCAGAAATATTTTTGAAATGCGTTAATGACACTATATAACCCAAGAAGCCTCCCACGTGGTGAGGCAGAATACGGAATAAACCCCTTCCATACAGGAGGTGGGCTAGCAGCACAGGAAGGAGCATGGGCCCTGGGGTCAGTTTAGAGTCCCAGCCCTGCCTCCAACTGGCCCCAGAGCCCAGGGTAGATTATGCAACTTCCTTAGGCCTCAGCTTATTAATTGACAAAATGTTCACGATAATGGTACCTCCCTCCGAGAATAAATGAGTAAATGCATACCTGTGCATCTAAATGCATAGTGCCTTGTGTATATTAAGTGCTCACTAAATATAGCTATTATTAGGGGGGCTGTTCTCCTGGGGTCCCTGCTCTGGGGTTTAGCTGAGTCTTTTCTGTGCCTGAGCCTCTGCTTCCTGAGGGGCAGAAAGGCCTGAGTCCTGAGTCTGTCAGCTGCAGGGCAAAGACAAATCATAATTTGGATGATGGACTCTGGGCTCTGGGCAGGGACAGGAAGAGGTTTGAGAGAGGTCAGCGTGCATGGTGTGTCTTGGGTTCAAGGACTGTCACTGAGGACAGGGCAAGAGCACCCAGAGAGACACATGCGTCCACTGTGAGTCATGGCAGCGTCTCTGCTCATTCGTCTTCCCCACAGGAGTTTCTCTACAAGGCAGCAGGTGGCCTTCTCCACTGGATTGGCCTGACCAAAGCAGGGAGTGAGGGGGACTGGCACTGGGTGGATGACACTCCATTCGACAAGGTCCAGAGTGCCAGGTGAGACCCCAGAGCCCTCCTTCCCAGCCTGGCTTCCCAGGCCAGGGCCAGGGCATGAAGGGTTAGGTGACATTTCCCCCAACTACAGAGTTTGTGATTCTCCCCTGTCCTAGGGTGGCAGGAGCATTGAACCGAGATCTAGTTCACTTCTGCCACTAATTGGCTGTGGGACCAGGGATGAATCCATGGCCTCCCTGTGCCCTCTAAGGTTTGGCAGCATGGCCCTCCACCCTGCTTCAGCAGGGACCCTGTGCTCGGTCTGGGTCTTTGCACTGTGGTTTGCGTAGGACCGGGAGAGTGGTGGGCTGGTTCTCCCCTAACTTGGGGGGTGATTGTAGACTCACAGGTTGATAGGTCACCAATCCATCCCCTGCCTCTCAGGCTTGGGTACAAAAACTCGTGATGCTATCACCTAGGACCAAAGTTGAGATTGAAGTGACTCATTTCTTCACTGCTCTCCAACTTTGTAAATGCATTTTTCTTGTTTTTTTCTCATGGTAGATTCTGGATTCCAGGTGAGCCCAACAATTATGGAAGCAATGAACACTGTGCCAATATAAAGCTGTTCTCGCTTCAGTCGTGGAATGATGCCTCCTGTGACATAACACTCCTTTTCATCTGTAAACGGCCCTACACCCCATCAGAAGCGTGACAGGACTGGCCCCCAAGCTCACGTTTTGAGCTCCAAAGCTAGTCAAACTCAAGGAAATGCTGCTGTTTCCTCCATACTCCAGGGTCACTTTGCACCTTAATTTTTCTTGCTTCGAAATTGTCCCAAAGGCATCCTGGAGTCTGTCTGCCTTGGCTGGGAATTCTCCAACCCCGTAGAGATAGCTGGAATGGAAAGGAGATCTTGGGTTAAAATGGGAGGGGAGGGTAGAGAGGATTTAGAAGTTCAAACTGCCTCAGTAAGGTAGATCAAGACCCATAATCTGGGGCAACACCCTGGGGGTCGCTTCCTTTCAGAGAAGCCTCAGTTTCATCACGTGGAAGTTACTGCAGACCACCCAGGCAATTTTCCTGATACCGAGACTCAGGGCTTTTCCAGCTGATGCCCCAGAATTCCCTGCTGTCCGCTTAGGCTGCCATGTTCTCAGCGGGAAGAGCTCTGCTCTTGGTGACCCTGTGCATGCCATGTCGCATCACCCTCTTTGTCACGTTGCTTGAGGTCTGAGCCTTTTCTTCCCTGGGATGGGCTCAGTTGGTTCAGATCAGGGGCCGACAAGAAACATGTCTCTTTTAGAGCTGGACCAGCAACCACGCTTCTTCTCCCCCGACGTCCCTTACTCGGTAAACTCCCGGCCCAGCTCTGTCTTCGTCCTCTGCCCAGCCCTCTGCCTCACCTCCCCGCACCTCTTCTTTCTTCCATATTTCCTCTCTTCCCATGCCCTGTGCAGGCGAAGTGGCCCTCAGTACCTACAGAGTTCAAGCCTCATTAGAATAAAGCTCTGCCCGGGTGAAGGCCTGCCTCAGTGTACCTTTTTATTCCTGGGTGTAGGGGTGATTGTGTGGGAAAGGCCATCTGCTTTGCTGGCCATGCAGTTCTGGGACAGTCTCAGGAAACGGTTGAGGGGTCAAAAACAACAAGGAGTGGGGAAGTTCCAGCCCTGGAAATGCCGCAGACAGCGCGCAGTCCTTACCCCTGGTTTTTACTGAAATCAAGTAGAGCGAGCTCTGCAGTGTCACGACTTTCTTGGTGGTCTTTCCTCTTGGATGTTCAGTGGACCATCTTCTAGCCTCTGGCTTTACTCCCGAGGGGCGACGCCTCAGGTTTCCCACTCTTCACAGAGACCCTGTTCACAAGCATTGGGTCCAAATCCCACCTCCGGCAGCCGAGGCAGGAATCCAGACCACAGCAGACAGAAGGGGAAGCAGGAAGGAACGCGATGAGCACAGGGGTGGGCTCAGCAGGGCGGCCTTCCCCTCCTTGGGGTCTTCGTTAGAGCCCTCCTTAGGGAGAGGACATTTTCCTTCAATGTCTGTGGCCAGCAGCATGGTGCTCTGGGTGCAAAGGGGTCGGGGCTTACAGCATTAGGAGGAAGCTTGAAGGACAAATGGGGATTTTAAAATGTGATGGATGAGGGATGGGTAGTCAGTGATTGCATCCACGCAGGATGCATTTGCAGGCCAGTTCCAGAGACTGTGGAGGTCTGAGGGGGTGAGTGTGTCAGGGAAGAGAAGATGGGCAGCCAGAACTGGGCTGCTGCGGGTATAAAAGAATTCTTCTACATCGCCCCTAAGGAATGTTTTGTTGTTCCTGCTCTTCACAGATTCAAATGAGCAATTACGGGAGGATTTTACTTCTTCCCCGTGTCAGCTATCTGGGCATAGCACAAGCTGATGTAGAAATTAAATACAAGTGATGGGCTCCAGAGCTGCCTCTAGGGAACTGCCCCTTTGTGTTTCTAGACATCGCGCTGCTCTCCATTTTGCTCTCATACTTGACGTATTAGTCACAATGTCTGGGCTGCCATGTTGAGTAGCATGGGACCCTGCTCCGCACTCCACCTTCCTCCCTGTGGTGGGCACTCGTTACTAAGGCAGCTGATTCACAGGCTCATATTGCAAGGCCTAAAAGTTCATGTGCTGCTGTGATGAGCCTTGCAGGGCCCCAAAAGCCTCATGTGAGTTCCCTTGCTCTCACCAGATATGCTGCCCCACCTGGAAAGTTCCCCTATTAACTGGACCACCTGCACTCAACCTAGTTTTCAACCTAGTGGG
This sequence comes from Equus quagga, assembly GCF_021613505.1. NCBI lineage: Eukaryota > Metazoa > Chordata > Mammalia > Perissodactyla > Equidae > Equus > Equus quagga. The sequence continues at coordinate 79,985,887 of NC_060271.1, forward strand.
TTCCACCAACCCAGGAAACTATTCAAACAAGCCTGTCACATCCTCCTGCTGAAACCCGGGACACCTTGTCCTCTTGTTACTACAAAACCTGCCTCCCACAGCCCTTGCTGGTTCACTCTGCTCCCAGGTGTAACCCCCGTGTGGCCCAAATGATGTGCAGTGTCCTCTTCTTTGCACTGTGAGTGTATATGACTAATAAGTTAGTGTCAGTCTCATCTGTGTAGTGTCAGATGTCAAGTGTTCAGCCATATTGTACTATTTGGGGTGGGGAATTCCTTCCTTACTGCTATGAATTGAATGTGTCCCCTCAAAATTCATATGTTGAAACCCTAATCCCCAATGGGATTGTGTAGGAGGTGGTGACTTTAGGAGATAATTAGGTCATGAGAGTGGAGCCCTCATGATGGGATTCGTGCCCTTAAGAAGAGACACAAGAACTTGCTTCTTTCTCTCTGCTGTTCTCCAGGTGAGGGTACAATGAGAAGATGGTCGTCTGCAAACCAGGAAGAGAGTCCTTACAAGGAACTGAATCTACTGGCACCCTGGTCTTGGACTTCCTAGCCTCCAGAGCAGTGAAAAAGAAATTTCTCTTGTGTAAGCCTCTTAGTCTATGGTATTTTTGTTATAGCAGCCTGAGTTGATGAAGATTCTCACCAGTGGGGTGAATAGAAGGTGATCAGAACAAGGCTGGTCAGAGATCTCTGGTTGGTTCTGGTGTGAAGGGATGGGCGGGACAATCTGACCACTTCTCTGGGGGAAGAATGTGAACCTGAAAATACCCAGGGGATGATGCGGTTAACAGAGGGAAGTCGTGCTGGAAGGCCCTGAGTTAGAGAAAGGCTGGAGGGGCCATCATGGGGCATCTGCAGAAACCGGGAATAAGCAGAAGCCAGGAGGCAGAGAAGGAAAGCACGTGAGGAGTGTATCTGGCAGAGAAGGGAGAGTGGCGCAGAGGGAAGAGTAGCTGAGATGCGGAGAGGAGGGCAGCAGAGTGAACGCCCAAGGGCTCTGGCTGCTGAGGTTCCTGGTGCCACTCAAGATCCAGTCAGGCCCTCCTGATCCTCCTGGGTTCTGTGCGTGTGGATCCCATGGCAAGACTTGCCTCCTGCCCCCACCTGTTGCTGTTATTCCAAAGTGACAGAGCCCGAGTCAGTGAGGATGTGTTTTTATCTGGAGTCTGTGACCCATCCTGTAACTAGCCAGCAGAGCATTGCCATGGCCTCCTGCCTTCATGAAGCTGGGACGGCTGTTGCTTTGCCTTGTCTTGTGACCCTGGCTCACTTACCCCCACATGCAGGGCTCACCTCTCCAGTGAGGTCACTATATGGGTACCTGCCTTCTGCTGACAACGGGGCCTCACCCAAGAAGTCCCGGCCTTGACAGTGCTTCAGTCCCTATCTCAAGTGAGGGGCGGGCATCAGCAGTACTTGGCTCCTCAGGTCATGGACACTGTAATATTTCTAATAAAATTCCAGGAGTTTTTCCATTGTCAGATGGAAAGTTGGGAGCCAAAGACCAGTAAGAACTTAGTCTCACCTAACTTGTGTATTTATTTTATTACAGTAATTTTTTTCTGATTCAGCAGGCTAACAATTCTTGACACACTGTCTCTCAATGTTGCAATAAAGTACTATTGAAAAATCTGTACTTTTGTATTTGAATATAAAAGAAGAGGGACAAAAAATATTGGACTCATTCTTATGGATTGACGGATCCCAACTCTTGTGAACAGGTACTTACTGTAATATTTTACTTCTGTGTTTTCATGCTTCATCTATCTATCTATCTATCTATCTATCTATCTATCTATCTATCTTCTATCATCTATCTATCATCTATGTATCATCATCATCCATCTATCTTCTATCTATCATCTATCGATCGATCGATCTATCTATCTGTCATCTATCATCTTCATCTATCTATCATCCATCTTCCTTCTTTCTGTTTCTTCCTCTCTTCTCAATTTCTCTCTTTCTCTGTTTTTCTCAACATTTGTCATGCTTTTGTGGTCCTTCTTTCACACTGAGTAGCCTCTTGCTGTAGATAACTTAGGGTTTCTGCCTCCCTCCCCACTTCTCCAGTCAGCAGCAGAAGCAGTTTGTGCGGTCTTCCTTGCAGAAAGGTGCAAGTGTGTGATCCAGACCCCACTGATCAGATGCACCCAGGAGAAACCTTTGATTTGGTCCTGGTGTTTGTTTGGGGCTTAGACAGGGTTTAGTGTTGCTGGTTCTAGAGGTATCTCACTGTTGTCAGAGCATTCTTCCTGTCAGTGTAGACTCCAAAGCCAGACTTTCTGGTCTTCTGAGATGCTGTAAAATAACAACATCTCTTTTTAAAAAAACAAATTTTTATTTTAGAATAATTTTAGCTTTACAGAAAAAATTGTGAAGGTAGTAACAAGAGCTCCTGTATACTCCTACCCATTTCCTGTCTTATTGACATCTTACATTAATGTGGTACATCTGTCACAATAAATGGACCAATATCAACACATGATAACTAAGTCTAAAGTCTATTCTTTATTCACATTGCCTTAGCTTTTCCCTTGTGTCCTTTCTCTGTTCTGGGGTTCCATTTAGGATTCCACATTACTTTTAGTCATCACGTTTCCTTAGGCTCCTCTTGGCCGTGACAGTTTCTCAGACTTTCCTTGTTTTTGATGACCTTGACAGTTTTGAGGAGTACTGGTCAGGTATTTTGTAGAGTAGCCTTTAAAATGGGCTTGTCTAATGTTTTTCATCAGACTGGGGTAATGCATTTTTGGAGGAAAACTTCAGAGGTAAAATCCATGCTCATCATGGGTACATACAGTCAACATGACTCATCCCTGTTGATGTTGACCTTGATGTCCAGACTGAGGTAATGTTTGTCCATTTCGTTCACTGTAAAGTGACTCTACCTCTACCTTTCCATATTGTACTCTTTGGGAGGAAGTCCATCTTAGTCTGTTTGGGCCACTATAACAAAATGCGACGGCTTGAGTAGCTATAAACAACAGAAATTTATTTCTCACAGTCTGGAGGCTGGAAGTCCAAGATCAGGGTGCCAGCATGGTGGAGTGAGGGCTCTCTTCCAGGTCACAGACCTCTAGTTGTGTCCTCACATGGCAGAAGAGGCAAGCAAGTTCTCTGGGGCCTCTTTCAAGGGCACTAATCTCATTCAGAGGACGCCACCCTCATGACCTAATCCCTTCCCAAAGGCCCCACCTCCTAATACCATCACATTGGGGGTTAGGATTTCAACATAGGAATTTTGAGGGGCACAAACATTCAGACCACAGCAGTCACTGTGTGCAGCCCACACTTAAGGAGTAGGGAGTTAAGCTCTACTTCCTTGAGAATGAAGTATCTACATAAATTATTTGGAGTTTTTCTGCATGGGAGATTTATCTATTTATTTATTTAAACATTTATTTATATGAATATGGATTTGTGGATTTTATATTTTGGGTTATAATCCAATACTATTTTACGTATTTTCTTGCTCAAATTTTTCCAGCTTTGGCCACTGGGAGCTCTTTCGGTTGACTCTTGTGTCATTGTGAGATACCTGCATTATTTTTTTCAAGCATCTCCTTACTTTCTGATGATACAAGATACTCCAAGCTCATTTTGTTTATTTCCTGCCCCCATCCTAGAATCAGCCATTTCTCCAAAGAGCCCTGGTTTCTTTTTTTTGGAGAATGGTACTAGAAACCAAGATCTGGGTGCTGTGTGTCGTCACTGCTATTGGGGTGTCATTGGTTCTTTTTGGCTAAGAAGGTTAGTTCATGTATGTGTATACATCTAATTGTTTTTTGGAAAGACCATTATGCCTGCTATATGGTGACAGCCCTTGAGAGGGGGCAAGACGAGAGACAGGGAGAGCAGTGAGAAAACTAAATGAGTGAAAGCCAGGTGGGATGGTGGGCTGCACTGAGACCTGTGATGTGAGGGATTGTTGTTGCTGTTGTTGGGTTTGCTGTGGGATGTGAAGTTGGGACACCTTGTGCAGCTGGGTGCAGGAGCTCACGTCATGAAGCTGCCTCCCTCCAGCCCTGTCTCTGGTTTGGCGTTAGTGCCAGGCAGACTCCCCCCAGTGGTGGTCTGGGTAACTCCAAGCCCACAACCTCATGGCTCTACTACTTCAGAGGAAAGAACTCCCTTTTCCAAAAGCTCCAACAAAAAACCAGCATTGGGTCACACGCTCTTCTCTCTGAAGCAATAATGGAGGTCAGGGAGATGGGGTATGTTGATCGAGCCACAGCTCATTCTTGGGGCTGGGAATTGAGTATGGGTTCAGCCTCGCCCTTTCCAGACAGACTGAGCGTGAGAGAAGGGTGGTTCTCAAGATAAATCCCAGGGGTGATGCTTGAAGAAGGGGGACTGCTGGCTCTCAGCTGCTCTGGGCCCCTGCTTACAGGCCGTAGGTATCTCCTTACCATCAAAGCTGTTGGATCTAGCCACCTCCTGGCAGACAGCTTACCACCTTGTGTTGTTAGGGGTTGATATGGATGACTGAAAAACTTCTGAGGTGTCTGAAGTGAGGGGTCTGCATCTCTAGCAGCATGGCACTGTATCCTTCAGTAGGGGCGGGAAGAACCACTGTGTGAGAGGTCCCAGCTGACGAGTGGCTCTGGTATTAATGTATAAAATGTCCATTTGATTTTTTTCTAGCCACAGAACATGGAACTCTCTTGGCAAGGATGCAGCAACCTCCTGGTGTTTCTTTCCTGTTGGCAGATGCTGTTCCTGTGGAGAAGTAAGAGCTGGGAGCCTGGGGTGGGGAGGGGCGTGGGGACAGGGAAGTGGGATGAGAGGAGAGGTGCTGCTGATCACGTCTCTGAGGCCACTGATATTGACCCTGATATCAGTTTCCCCATGTTAAACCCAGCATATGTGGGGTTAAAACCAAAACACTCATTCCCTGCTTACTCTCTGGCTTCCTGGTTCCAGAATCCACTATCCTCCATGGAGACAGACACCGTCAAGGACAAGCACCTGGATTATCTCCTCCCCGCAAAGAGATACAGGCTGGTGGGGAAGCTGCTGACCAGCAAGGTCATGGGTTCCCTCCTGTCTGCAAGTAGTCTGAAGGCCAAAGACAGGCTGGTGGGAAAGCTCCGACCAGCAAGGCCATATGCTCCCTCTCCCCTACATAAAACCCCAAACAAAAACCCTTCCTTTTAGCTTTTTGGGGAGTTTGGGATTTCAGCGTTAGCTGCCCTCTCTCCTTGCTCAGTGCTGTGCGAAAATAAAATTCCTACTTTCTTCCACCACACCCAGTGTCAGAGACTGGCTTGCTGTGCAACGGGTGAGCAAACTCACTGCAGGTTCACTATCACCATGATGCCTGGAGGACTATACCTTTCTCCTGCCCAACCTCTGCCCTTCTAGCTGGGCAAGGGATCCACACAGTTCTGCTTTTGAGGCTCCCTCAACTTCTCAGGCCCTAGGAGAAATCAGCTCCTGAGTGGGCCTGGCCTGAGCCATTCCTGTGTTTGGGGAAATAGAAACCACGGCAGGCCCTTTCTTTTCTGCTGCCACTCTGGGCCTCTCCCGGGCCTCTGGGGATGTACTGTTAGCAGCTCCTCTCCCGCATGGAGGGGAAGGGGCTCCTCGGGTTTCAGGCAGAGCTGTTGACTGCTCCAGAAGTGGATGCCTTCACATTCCTCCAGTATCCTTCCTCTCAGGTCAACTTTCAACACACAAGAGGGAAAAGGCCAATGGATGGTGGAGGGGAGGGTGAGGGGCAGGTGCTGATGGGAAGAAGGAGAAGATGGGCCAGGACAGACTGGCGCCTGGGAGCCCCGAGGGGAGGGGCCCTGCTGGGGTGCTTCTGCAGAGTCAGCAGCGGATGGAGGCTGAGCTTCCAGGGTGGTCAGGACCTACTCGGGAGCATATAAGTCTGGGGTATCTAAACTTCGCTTGCCACCACTGCTGGCCCACAGCACGACTCTTTAGGTGGCAGGGAACAGCATTTGAGGTTGAAGAAAGAAGAGATGAATGGTGACAAGGTCTACTTCCACACAGACAACCAGAGTGTCTCCCTGCAGCCTGGAGGTGAGGAAACTGGGGCCTCAGCCCATCCTCATTCAGGGACTGGCCTGCTTGTCCCTCAGCCCTCTGCCATTTTTCCCAGCCCCTCCTCAGCAGGCCAGAGCTCATCACTGTCTCAGCCTCTAGAACAAACAAGCAGGGGCAGAAGGTGGGTCAGGCAAGGACGAGGAGCCTGGGTCACACAGCTGGTCCCCACCTGAAATCTCTTCAGACCCCTTTCCTTGGGGATGACCACCTGGCAAGAGAAAGAGGGTGAACTTTGAACCCAGAGGGAACTGGTTTTGAATCCCATCTCCACACGCTGGGCTGGCCCCATGAGGCCTCCAGGGCTCCAGGCTGGGGTTTCTCCACCTTTGAGTGGATTTCCCTGTACAGTCTTTATCCCTAGCCACAGCCCCCGCACTCCCAGGACCAGCCCTTCTTAGGACGTGCATGGGGGCTTTCTGACCCCAGTAGAGGCGGCCTCCAGGACTGACCCATATCAGTTTGTGCTGGCAGCAGCAGTCTGAAAGGGCTGTGAGGCATGCTTTGGTCAGGATTCATGAGCAAGACTGGCCCTGGGACTCTGAGGTCAGGGTTTCTGCTCTCTCCTTCCTTCCCTCCCTCCCTTCCTCGCTCCCTCCTTTCTTCTTTCAGTCAAACCACCCTTTTGTTGCCCTCCTGCTCTGTGCCAGGTTCTGTGCTCTGGGCACCTCCTTCCGGTTCTGGGCTGTGATCTTAGCCTTTGTGTCGCTACCACATCCCTGATGAGCTCTGGTGACTGTTTCAAATTGCTTCATTCCCCTTCCCCATGATAAGCATGGCAGGTGTTCTCATCCCCATGAGACGGGCCAGGAGACTGAGCCCGAGCAGCTGATCCGGTCCGGCCTCCACAGCACAGTCTTCTCCTGGACACTGGCTTCTCCCTTGCAGGGGTGGACTCCATGGAAGTGGCTCCCACAACACCCAGGATGACAAGACTTATTCAGGCCACCCTGGCATGTATAGCTGTGACCATTGTCTTCTCTCTCGTGGTTCTCCTTGTTGTGGGTAAGTTCCTAGGTGACCCAAACCCCCAGACTCTCTCTCCTTCTTCTTGCACAAAGGCCCCAAAGGGACCAGATGCACACCCTCTGCTCCCAGAAGGGTCAGTTCACCTCTGGGCCCAGGCCCAAACCACAGCTTTCCTGGGACCTGACTGAGGCCACTGTCCAAGTAGGAGCCTCTCAAGAGCTGAGGCCTGCAAGGGAAACTCTGAGGGGCCCTTGGTGCCACCTGCCTCCTTCTGGAACTGTAACTGGGCGTGGGGGAGCCTGTTCCCTCAGGCTCAGTGCTGAGGGATTGTGTTGACCCAGGAATTGGGCACCTCAGTGCTACAGAACCCAAGACCTGCACCAGAGGCATATGCCTCCTTCCAAGAGTTTCAAGCTACAGTTCCAGGAGACAGCACCATGGGGCAATTCCCTGTGGAAGCTGACAGTGAGTAGTCACACTGGGGGATGGCGGTGGCAGGAAGCTGGGGCATTCGGATGCCCAGACCTTAGCATGAGCTTTTCCCCAGGCACCTCTAGGCCCCTGAATGGGTTCCACTCTCCTCACAGAAAGGCGTAATCTTTTTTCTTTTTTTAAAAAGACAGTTTTATTGAGGTATAATTGACACATCATAAAGTACGCATATTTAAAGCACAGAATCTGGTAAGTTTTGACCTATGTGTGTTCCTGTGAAACCATCATCACAATCAAGATAACGAATGATGTTCCTCCTCCCCCCGCCAAATCTTACTGCTGCCCTCCCTCCCTCTCCCCTCCTCCCGTCATCCCTAGGCAACCACTGTTCTACCTGCTGTCATTACTGATTACTTGGCTTTTTCTAGAGTTTGCTACAAAAGGGATCTTATAGTATATACTCTTTTTTTGTCCTTTATCAGTCTTGTGATTTGCAAATATTTTCTCTCAGTCTGTGGCTTGCCTCTTCATTCTTTAACAAGATGCAAATTTTGATAAAGTCTAATTTATCAATTTTTTTTTAATTTTATGGATCATACTTTTGGTCTCATATCTGAGAAACATTTGCCTATGCCAAGACCACAAAGATGTTCTCCTGCTTCCTTCTGGAAATTTTATAGTTTTTGGTTTTACATTTAGGTCGATGGTTCATTTTGAGTTAATTTTTGTATAATGGTGAAAGGTATGGATTGAAATTCATTTTTTATTTTGCATATGGATATCCAATGGTTGTAGCATCATTTGTTAAAAGGATTATCCTTTCTCCATGAATTGCCTTTGTATCTTTGCTGAAAATCAATTGTCCACATATGTGTGGGTCTATTTCCGGATTCTTTATTGTGTTCCATTGATCTGTCTATCTTTAAAAGGTGGAATATTTGAGTGGACTTCCCACACCTTCAAAGGCCACTGGGCTCCACCTGGCCTTACCTCAGCACAGTGGCTGAGGCCTGACAAACCTACCAATGCAGAGCAGGAGGCATAGGATAGGAATCCTCCAGAAAGGGTCTCTGCTTATTTGGGTTCTTTTCCCTATTCCTGAGGAAAGGCTGGAATCAGGAGCTTGAGACCATGAATGTCTGAGATTAGGTCCTAACTCATGACGGGGGCAAAGGGTGCTAACAGGACCAGAGGCCGCTCCAGGTAAGGTTTTAATAATGCAGATTAAAGGTCTACAGAGTTTCCTTGCATGACCCCCTTTCACTCAGGTCTTCCATATCCTCAAACTGTTCTGTAGGGACCCTTGTAACATTGTATGTATGTCCCGTGTAAGATTGGGGGTGCCAGCCCTTTAAAAGACCATTTCAGCTTCAGGGTCCAGCATCGCCTGGAGGGCCTCCACGATAGCCCTGTGGATTGAACAGGATGTTTCCTCCATCTCCACCTGTTTTGTTTTGTTTCTGTTTTTTTTTCCCTATGGAATTTGTTTTCAGAAAATTTCTGTTTGTGGTCTACACGGTTTTTAGGAAGTAACCATGGTGAATCAAGAGGCTTCATGCTCGGTGTTGTACAAATAGAGCACAGGACTAAATGTGGGCTTTATTCATACCGATTTTCCTTTTCATAATGACTCATTTAATGGTGAAATTAAACTTCAACAGCTCTAAACGATATAATCGGGTCCTTTCAAGTTCAGTTACAATGGCAAGATAATCCAAGCCTTACCAGCATGACTTGTGGTGGTAGCTAGTCTTTAGTAGGTAAGTATTCCAATCCTTCTGCCACTCAGCTCATGTGGAATGGCTAAGTAGGCCTTTATTTATTTTGTTTTTGGGCCGCGTTCTCAGGTGGCCCATCCCCAGGGTCTGGGTGGTTGCAGCGAGCAGCAGGCTGCTTGAAGAGCACTCAGGGTTGTGCTGTAGACATTTCCTTTGTAAGTTTCAAGAACACTCTGGTTGGCCCACATCATGAATGCTTCCCTATGTAACGGGCCTCTTTGGCTGCCTTCTCCATTTCCTCCCTCCAGATCCCCACCACTATGGCAGGGTGGCAGAGTTGCAAGAGACTTTCCAGATGTTTAAAGGCCACGTGGAGAATTCCAGCACTTGCAGTGTGGAGGTCCAGATGCTGATGTGCAGAGTGGACAATGTCAGTTCTCAGATCCAGATGCTCGGCGGTCATCTGGAAAATGCAAATGCTGACATCCAGATGGTAAAAGATGTTCTAAAGGAGGCCAGTTCCTTGAGTTTGCAGACCCAGATGTTCAGGAGTTCCTTGGAGGGGGCCAATGCTGAGATCCAGAAGCTAAAAGGAGCTATGGAAAAGGCAAATGCTTTAAACTCCCAGACCCAGAGTTTCTTGAAAAGCAGTTTGGAAAGCACCACTGCTGATCTCTACATGTTAAACAGAGACTTAGAAAACGCCAACACTGAAATTCAGGTGTTGAAGGCAGGGCTGGAAATGGCAAACACCCAGGCCCGCTTGGCAAATAGTAGCTTAAAGAATGCTAATGCTCAGATCCTTATTTTGAGAGGCAGTCTGGAGAGTATCAATGATTTAAGGGCCCAGAATCAGGTTTTAAGAAGTAGTTTGGAAGGAGCCAATGTTGATATCCAGCAGCTAAAGGGAAGTCTGCAAAACGCAAACACTTTAAACTCTCAGACGCAGACCTTTATACAAGGAAGTTTAGACAACACCAGTGCTGAGATCCAGTTATTAAGAGGTCATCTGGAGAAGGCTGGTGATGAGATTCACTTGTTAAAAGGAGGTTTGGAGACTGTCACTGTCCAGACCCGAGAGGCAAATCGTTGCCTGGAGCAGACAGATGCTCAGATCCAAGTATTCAAAACAGAGCTGGAGAAGGCCAATGCCTTAAATTCCCAGATTCAGGTGTTAAATGGTGGCTTGAAAAATGCCAGCAGAGAGATACAGACCCTAAAACAAGGAATGAAGAATGCTGTGGCCTTATATTCAAAGACCCAGACGTTAGAGAACAGTCTGCAGAAAGCCAATGCTGAGATCCAGAGGCTAAAAGACAATTTACCAGGTGCCAGAACGCTGACTAACAAAATCCAGGAGGTGCAGAGTCACCTGAACACCCTCAAAGCAGCCTTTGCTTCGCTGGAGCCACAACGTAAGTGGGAGGGCCGGGGGCGGGGGGAGGGGATGGGCTGGGGAGGGTGCAGTCTCTTGGCGGGTAGAGTCTCCTGTCCCTTTAGCCTCTTTTTTTACTTCAACATGCATCCCCCTGGGAAGGAGCGTGGGTGCTGGAGAGGGGCCGAATCCAGTCAAATGGGCTCCATGTGCCTAGGCAGTAGTGGAGGCAGCTTTAGGCAGCATAGTCCTTGCTCTCAAGTTGCTTGTCATCTGGCCAGAGTGACAAAGCAAACACTTGGGAAACAAACTATGTATTGTGAAGGTGTGTAACAAGGACAATGTGTGCTCATGGGGCCAGACAGCCTTAATCTGACTTCCTGCTCTCACAAGTGGTGTGCTTTTGATCGAGTTACTCACCTTCTCTGAGATCCAGTTTTCTCACCTACAGTGTGGGGATGATAATATTTGCTTCACAGTGAGGATCAAATGAGTTAACACATATATAGCATTGAACGAAGTACCCAGCATTCATGCATTCATCTGACAAAATTTTTTTGAGGCCCTGTTATGTGTCAGGGGCATAAAGATGAATAAGATGTGATGCCTACCCTTGAGGCTTAGAGGCTAGTAGAGCAGCCATGCATGGAAGACATGGGAGAGCTGTTGAGAGGTTTTATATTAAGAGCAGGTCTAGGAACTGGGGGTGGGGAGGAGCAAAAATGAGGAAGAGAAAGGATCTTCCGGGGGCCAATGTCCTCTGGTGCAGAAAAGGATCTCCTGAGGAGGAAAGAAATCTCTTGGGGGAGAAAGGATCAAAAGATGCTTTGTTGAGAAGATAGCCCCTGAACTGAGTGCTGAAGGACCAGTAGGTGTTTGCCAAGCAAATAGGCTAAGAGAGGAGCAGGTTCACATGCTTGGAGACGTGAAACCATGAGGTTCAGGAAACTTCAGGCAGTTCTGTCCGACAGACTGCGGCCGAGAGGGCAGCTGATGAGGTGCAAGCTGAGAGGACAGCAGGCAGGGGCCGGAGCGATAGTTTTCAAACTGTTTGGAATATAACCACAGCATGAAATTCATTTTACATCGTGACCCAGGATAATTGTGTGTGTCACATACACAAAGTTTCAAAAAGTAAAACTTATCCCTGCATGAATGCACTCTGATATTTTACAATCTATTTTTTTAAAAGAAAAAACCCTCAACGCAACCCGCTAATGGGTTGATGATTGCCGTTTGAAAAACTCTAGGCTAGAAAGGTAGGCAGAACTGGAGAGACGCAATCTAGATGTGGAAGGTCTCTAAGCTTGGGTTTCATCCTTTAGGAAATGAGGATCTGTTGAAGGGCTTCAAGGGCACTGACTAGGTGGGTCATCCAACTGAGACAGGGAGCAAAGAAGAAGAGCAGCGAGATTGGGACATGCTGAGTCTGAGGTGCTTTGGGGGTATTCAAGTGGACGTCATCTGCAGGCCTCTGGAGAGCAGGGGAGAGGCCCTGGCTGCAGGCATAGATGTGGGAGCCCTGGGTGTGTTGGTTCTGGTTGTGGCAATGGGAGTGTGGTGGCTTGCATGAGATAAAGTGCTTTGCAAGAAGAAGGTTGAGGGTGGAAACAGGAAGTCAACCATTGAGTGGCAAGAAGGGAAAGAGGTGTTTGTACAGGAGACTGGAGGAGGCAGTCTGAGAGGCAGGAGGAGGACTAGGAGATATGCCTGGAACCAGGAGCTGGGGAAACCAAGGAAGAGGACAATTTCAAGGCAGTGGCTAGTTCTGGCAAATGCTTACAAGAGGCCAGGTAAGATAAACTAAGCACCCGCTCACTCTGGGCAACTAGAAAGTTAGTGGAATGAAGTTTCAGTGGAGAGCTGTATGCGGCCTGGAGGCCAGATCACAGTCAGAGGGATATGAATGAGAGATCAGGTGCTCAAGTCATTCAACGACCTTGGCTGAGAAGAGAAGGAGAGATGAGGCTGAGGAGAGGGGGATGGCAAGGTAAAAGGACGATTAAAAAATGTGTATCATTGATATTTCCATTACAAAACCTACATATTCCTTATAGACAATGTGGAAATCTTGAAAAAGAGAAAGATAAGAAAATAATCACTTGTATTTCCATGAATGTTTCCATATTTCCATATGAACCCACTGCTAACATTCTGGCGAACTTCCTTGAGAGGGTTTTTCTAGATTAGGATAGGCTTGATCTGAGAGTGAGAGAAATGAACCAGAGAGGGAGGAGGTTGAAGGAGAAAGAGAGACGGTGGGGGCAGAAAGCCCAGGGTTGGGGGAGACAGAGAGAGAGGAGAGAAGCAAATGCGAAGCCTTGAAGGGTTGGGACGGTACTTGAACCTCTGGGGCTGGGAGGGGAGGAGGTGTGGAAGCAGATGTTCATCAGATTATGAGATGTGAGATCACCAAACTGAGGAAGCTGATATTTAGGAGTGTCTCTAGGTAGAGTAGGAGGTTACGGATGACAGAGGATGCAGGGAGGTGGGGCAGGGCTGGAGCAGCTGCTGAAAGAGATGGGGCTGACAATTAAGGGGCTTGGCAGGCAGGACTGAGGACCCACTCTGCTGCTCTGCTCTGCACCCCACCTGTTGTCAGAAGCCGGGAACTCTTCCCATCTCAATGCGTCTCCTCTGCCCCCCTGCTGCTCTCCCGCCTCCCTGCTCTGTCTTGCTCCTGCTTTAGTCCAGACCAGTGTTTCTCCACCTTCGGGGTGCGTCGGAATCAGCCAAGAAGCTTTAAAAATACTGATACCTGGGACCCACCTCCACAACTCTGACTTTTTCTTTTTTTTTTTTCTTTTTTGATGCAGCTTGGGCATCAGAATTTTTTAAAAAGCTCCCTAGGTGATTCTGATGGGCAGTCAGGGCTGAGAACCATTAAACTTTTTCTTAAAGGGCCAAATAGTAGATATTTTGGGCTTCTGACTGAAGAGTCTTTGTTGCAACATCTCTGCTGTTGTAGCCGTAAGGCAGCCAAAGACCATATGTAAACTAAAGGACGTGGTTGTCTTCCAATAAAACTTTATTTACAAAGAGGCTGCTGGCAGGCTGTGGTTTGCCAATTCTCAGTTTAGACTACTGGTTCTCAGACCTTGGAGTGCATCAGAATCAACTGGAGTGTTTGTTAAATCACAGATTGTTAAAAAAGCGATTTCGGATTTAGCTGGTCTGGGGTGGGGTCGGAGAATTTGCATTTCTACCAAGTTCTCAGGTGATGCTGATTCTGATGCAGCTCTGGGACCACACTTTGAAAACCCCTGGTTTATACACTCACCATCCATTACTGAGACATTAGAAATTGTGTTCTAATTGGCGTCTCCGTCCCAATTAGGATTGCCTTCTTCTTGTTCAGTCTCCACACTGTCACTGGGTTAACATTTTTACAGTGCAAATCGGAGCATATTACCTTCCTTCTTAAACCCTTCAGCGCTTCCCATTCCTCACAGGGGGAAAAAAAACCCCAAACACCTTCACAGGGGATGTACCATTTGGTGCTGGCGACACTGTCCAAGTTCATCTCCCACCTCTATGCGCCGACCATACCAAGTTCTTGAACAGATCGGGCGGGACCACACTGTTTCACGCCTTCATGCTTTTGCATCTACGGTTTCCCCTACCTAGAATGCTCTCCTTGGCACTGACCACCAGGCAAACTGTTCCTTAGTCTTTTAAGACTCGGCTCAAATGACATCTTACCTTGGATGTCCCTCTTGAGCCCCAGCTCCAGCCCAGGTGAAATAACCCATACCCTCTTTCATGCCTCATTTAACATGCAGATGGTTTTCAATCAATGCATCTTCAACACCTTTTTTTTTACATCTGTCTCATTTGCTAGACTGTAAGTTCCTTGAGGGCATAAATCATGTCTTCAGTGAGTCTGTTTTGGCACCATTTCAAACAGCTGTGGTATAGATGATGTTACAGAGCAGAGAATCATGGTGGAGGGGATGAAAGAGCTGAGGGAATCAAGGCTTGTGTGCACAGGATGAGCTAGAGTTTGAAATTGTGAGGTCAGGTTGACCAGGTCACAGATATGGCCCTGGGTGTGGGCAGCTGAAGTGGATGGAGATGAAGTCAAGGAAACGAGTGATGCTATGGGATGGCTGTAAAATCTCCCAGGGAAATGGCAGGAATTGAGGCACAGAGGACTGGCAGGTGACAGCAATGAGTTGGGAAAGAGAGTAGGGGAGCCAGAGCAGGAGTCTGGAAAGAGTGTTGTCTGGGCAGCAAAACTGTCCAAGGATCCCTGGAGTGATGGAGCCGGGTATCCTGAGCTGCTGCTTCCTGGAATATTAGGTAGTGGGCTGAGGGTGCAACCTCTCAGGCCTTGCCCCTGGAGCACTGGGCGCCAAGCATTGCACGGGCTTGTGACCCTCAGTGGTCAGTCCCTGGAGAAGTCAGGAAAGCCAGTTCTCAGACATCCACAGCCAGCCCCTGGTTCTCTTTCCTCCCCTACCTTTGCTCCAGATCAACTTCTCCAGAAGATTCTGCAAGGCTGGAAGATCTACAGTGGGAGCTTGTATTACTTTTCTGACGTCAAGAAGTCTTGGCAGGAGGCTGAGAATTTCTGTGTGTCCCAGGGAGCCCACCTGGCCTCAGTGACATCGAAGGGGGAGCAGGTCAGAGCTGAGGACTGGGTGGTGCTGATGGGGTTGTTGTGGGATAAGGGATTTTGGTCCTTTGGTCTTCTCCCTCTCAGAGAGGGCATGGCAGAGACCTTCATGTCTCCTCTGTCAGTTAGGGAGCAAATATTTATTGAGTTTCAATGAGCATCTTCCACTGGGGGTAGAAGCACTGACAGCGAATCCCAAGGTCCTCAGTGAATGAGGGAGACACCCAGAGGCCCACAGATGTCAGCAGTGAGCAAGGGCAAAGGGAGGTGGCACCAGGTGACACCCTTAAAGTGTTGGGAGCATACTTTCCTCCCTATCCCCATATTTTCCCCTCAGCTTCCTGTCTAGTTGTCAATCTTGATTTTAATGTCAGCTCATCCAATGGTTGTGGAGGGACCATGAGCAGGAGATCCAGGCTTCTTGGGAAGGACAGACACACTCATAGGAGTTTGGGGACCGCCAACGGCAATATAGTCCCTTGGTAGCCCATCTGCCAAAGGTCCTTCTCAGAATTTATTAGTTATTGACAAAGGACCACAATAGGTTTGGTCCAGTTCAACTTACAGACCTGCCCATCCCTTGTGGTTCTCCTGAGACTGTTCTTGTATGTCTGTCAAAGAACATGGTATTTTGTAAAATACATCTTAGTAAACTGTGACCAGGTCTGTCTTTGTCCCAGTAAAGCCACACTCCTCATCGAGTCAACAGGAGAGAAGCTGGACTTCCCTTGAGGGGACCTGGCTGCTGCCCTAGATCCTGGACACACCATGGAAGGCACAGGGAGGGGCCCAGGTCCTGTAGAGGAGACGACCTGGACTCCTCTTCCACACGGCCGGGAGAACCAGCTCCTCACACAGGGTCACACAACGCTGCCTTTTGTCCACAGAAATTTCTGACACAGACCACAAGTGATTCTTACTACTGGATTGGCCTCACTGACAGGGGCACAGAGGGCTCCTGGCGCTGGGTGGATGGGACACGATTCAATGATGCCCGGAGCAAAGAGTGAGTCCCAGGCGCTCTCTCAGGCAGACCTCGCTAGAGACTCGTATATGTCTCTGTCCTGTGTGTGTATCCCTGTCCAGTAAGAGTTAGTGTTGTATGTGTATGACATGTGTGTGTGACGTATGTATAGTGCACGTGTGTGAGTGTATGTGTGTGTGGTGTGATGTGTGTATGATATGTATGATGTGTGTGATGTGTGTGTACACATGGACGAAGTTGTGATCCTTGCCTGGACCCCTCCACAGGGAGGCGTCAGAACAGGACAGGTCCTGGGGCTGGCAGGCAGCCTGTGAGTGGGTCTTCCTGTTTTTTGGGTTTTTCTTGCCTATCCTATACCCTATGTAGGCCTGGTCCCGAGGGGCCCTGTCCCTATCAGAAGGTATCTGGACGAGAATTCTGGTATGGAGGATTGCAGCCCCAGCACCCTTCCTGTCCCTCGATCCTCAGTAATCTCAGCAGACCCACCCTCAGGGCAGCCCTGGCCCCAGCTCTGTCCCCATCCTGGGGCCACCAGGGGATTAGGGGCCCCTGTCACTTCAGCTCCTTAAGCCACAGTAGGCAGGAGGGACACCTCCTTCATCTTCAGAATAAAGCCCTCTTGTTTCCAGGTTTTGGGATACGAATCAGCCAGACAACTGGCGGCACAGTAACGGGCAAGTTGAAGACTGTGTCCACACTCAGCAGAAGTGGAATGACATGATCTGTGATGCTCTCTATCCCTGGATCTGTGAGAAGACCATCGCCCAGGGTGTGGCCTGAGGCAGGCCGGAGCTGAGAGGTCACCACCGCTGCCAGCTCTGGACCCTCTCTACCATGATGCCTTCTGAGCCCATCATTGGCCTTTTGTGTTTCCTGCTCTGTCCGTTTACTTAACCCTTCAAACACGTTTACCCCACGTGACCCAGTAGGATTAATGGCTCTTCAAGGCAAGAGCCTTGCTGTGCCTCTCTATCCCCGTCGGCAACCAGCACAGGCCTGTCAGACAGCAGGTCCTCAATAAATACTCGTTGGATGAACGAAAGCTTGTACTTGTGTCTGTGACAGCCAGCACACTCGCTTCCCCCTGGATTAGTCCTCCTTCCTTTACTGTCTTTTCTGTCCTGAAATAAACATGTCTTTGCTTAAAGACTTTGCAGCTAGGAATGTTTAGTTAGTTCACTGAAAAACAGCCGAGGTTTGGGCCAGCTCCAGTGGCCTAGTGGTTAAGTTCGGTGCGCTCAGCTTTGGTGACCCAGGTTCGGTTCCTGGGCACAGACCTACACCCCTCATCTCTCAGTGGCCGTCTCTGGCAGCAGATGTTAGCTCAGGGTGAATCATTCTCAGGAAAAAAACCAAACAGCAGAGGTTTAACACAAACTACAGGGACATCGTACATAGGAGGTACAGACTCCCAGGACATCATAGCCATCCCAGGTGTTCCACGCATTTCCTTTGTTGCAGATGGGGCCAAAGCTGGATTTTTCCAAGCCTTTAAACCACTCCCCAGAACTTATTTTTCTCTGTGGCTGGCCTCACCTTATCGTCAGACTGTTAATTCTCAGAGCCACATCTCTGGCTTCGGCCTCTTCTTGTGGCCCCAGTCACCCTTCAAAGTACTCAGCTTTCTGCCAGCTCAATTTAGAATGAGAATTTCTAGAGCAATTCTTTGCCCCACCTTGTAGCGTCCATTGCATGCATGCACAGGGAGCCCTATGCAGATCTCTGGAGCTCTTTCTCTGCATAACTCCCTCTCCTACATACTCCTCCTCAAATTCTATCACACTCCGTCTCCACAAATGCCCTTCTTTCTCTCTCTAGCTTAGTGAGACCGTCATGCCTTGTGTGGGACCCTTCTCCCTCCTGTGGTCTGGAAAGAGCCACCAGGAAGAAATCCGTGGGCTCCTCAAGTCTGCTTCCTTATGCAGGAACTTGGGTCACAGTTTTGCTCTGACTGTTGTCCAATGTCTGATAACAATTGTTTCAAGAGTTTTGCTTATAACAGAAGAGCTGGTCCAGCCAGTTACTCCATTATGACCAGAAATGAAAATCTTATATCTTTGACTTTAATCTGTATTCATATTTTCCTTTTGGCTTTCCTTTGGCCTTTTCTTTTATGGCTTTTCTTTTTTATCAATCTTGGAAACTCCTCCTCTATCTCTGGGTTGAAATAACATTTTGCTATGTTTCTTCTAGTAATTTTATAGTTTTGTTTTTTAAATTTACATTACTAGGCCATCTGGAATTTATTTTTGAGAATATCATGAGATAGGCATTTACTTTTTCTCAAATATCATTAAATCATAACCTACTCTTTTTCACTCATTTGAAAAGCCAACTTTCTCAAATACTAAATTCACAAGTTATTTCTGGACTCTTGATTGCATTCCAACGAGCTCTCTTTTCCTTTACAGGAACCACATTGTTTTAATTATAGTTTTGTAATATATTTTGTTATCTAGTAGGGCAAGTCCCCCTTTAACTTTTTCAAAAACTTTGAGATCAGTGTTTTTGCACAGGTTTGTTGATTGGTGGATTTTACTGAAGGGCATAATGTTACTATCTGGATTTTTCATTGAAGTATCCCTATTTTTTTTTTTTTGAGGAAGATTAGCCCTGAGCTAACTGCTGTCAATCCTCCTCTTTTTGCTGAGGAAGACTGGCCCTAAGCTAACATCCGTGCTCATCTTCTTCTACTTTATATGTGGGATGTCTACCACAGCACGGCGTGCCAAGTGGTGCCATGTCCACACCCAGGATGGGAACTGGCAAACCCTGGGGCTGCAGAAGCGGAACGTGCGCACTTAACCACTGTGCCACTGGGCCGGCCTCTAAGTATCCTTGTATTTTTAATCTCAGTTAATCCAATGGCTGAGGAGGACTTCTCAGGAATTCTCCAAACTTTTGCGTAGGAAATAAAAGCTCAGCTTCCAGCAGCCTCCAGGCCCTTGAGGGGAAGGGGGGCGAGCGTCTCACTGTTTGGTATAGAGATGGCCCCTGAGGCCCTCTGCTTTCACTTTGGCTGTGCAGACCTCTCTGGTTATAAACCGCCCTTTGGCAGTGTGGACAGCTATGGGGTGTTGCCTTGTTACAGGAGGTGGAAGAGGGGATGGGTGAGTTCTAAATGGTCTTCAAAAAACTTTCAACCAGTTCCCCTGTTTTCAGTCTGCCCTACACCCCTGCCTGGAGAGGTAATGGGTACTTCTGAGTTGCGAGCTCACCCAGGTTGTCCTGATTTTTGTCATTCCTCCTCTACTACCAGCTAGAGTTCCATTTCTCAGTCCTGCTAAGTCAGTTACCACTCATCCACCCACTGCCAGCTTCCAAATTTTGTCAAAACTTCTTGTCTGCTGTTGCTTCTCCACCCATTCTCTTTGTCATTATGGGTTTTTCTTGTTTTCATTCCTTTACTGTCATTATAGTAGATTTTCGGAGGAAACAGACACAAATGCATGCATTGTATCTCTCTCTTTTAACTGGAAATTCATTATATTCTCCAATAAGATATTATGACATTAAGGAAAGCTATCAACTTTTCATATTTATCATGTATTAACCACTTTATTGAATATATGCATAAGAACTCCAATTAGTTCTTATATATATATTTTTTAGTTAATTGCATTGGGTTTTCTGGTAAACAAAATTATTTGCAAGTAATAATAACTAATAGTTCTTTTCTGGAATTTATAACATTCCTTTTTCTTTTGTTATCGTATTGGTAAGGACTTTAGAAAATGTTGACTAGTAGCAGTGATGGCTGGCATGCTTGACTTGTTCCTGACATCAACGTGACTATTTCTAGTTTTACAGTATATCACTTGTTATCGGTTTGCCGATAATGACCTTTTATAAAGTGAAGGAAATTTCCTTCAATTCTAATTCACTGGAGGTTATTTTCTAAATTAGGAATGGATACTGAATTTTATCAAATGGGTTTTCAGCATCTACCAAAATATTAATAAAAATCTTTATCCTTTTATCTGTTAGCACAATAAATTACATTAATAATTTCCTGATGATCAATTATCTTTGCATTTCTTGAATAGAAACCTATATCGTCATGGTATTCTTTTAATATGTTGCTGGATTTCATTTCCTGATAGTTTATTCCTTGACATTTTGCATCTATAGCAATATACGTACATAGAGATGTGTTTATTGTTTTCTTTGTATGAATCTCTATTCTTTGTTTTAGAGTTTTTCTAGCTTATACAAAAAAAGTAGGAGCGAGTATTAGATAATATGTCCTGCTTTTTTGGAATTTACTGAGATTTTCTGTGGGGCCTATCATATGCTCACTTTTAATAAATGTTCCATACACATATTATGAGATTTGGCTTGTAACTTTCATTATTCAGATATTCCTATTTCCTCATTTATATTTTATCTACTCAACCCATCAGTTTCTCTAAGAGGATTCTTTAAACTCTCCCATATTTAACATTTATCTATGTTTATCATCTCATCACACTCTTGTATTTCTAATAGCTTTTGATTTATGTATTTCAGTGATACATTGATGTCTAAGGATTCATAACCATTAAACCTACTTGAAGAATTTTACTTTTTATCAATATTCACTCAATCAAGGAATATTTATTGGGCCTCTACTATGTGTCAAGCGCTCTTCAAGGTGAACCAAACAGATAAAAATCCCAGCCCTCGGGAAGCCAGCATTCGAGGACACGCAGCCACTTCTCACAGCCACAGGAAGGAGTCCTGTTGAGCTCGAAACCTGGGGTGGTGACATTCAGGAGTAGCAAGCAGCTCTTCATCATCATCCAGCCAACCACAGCCTGTGATCTAAAGCTAACGGGACAAGGACAGGGAGAGAGGAAGGACTCTCCTGCTCACACTCCAGGGTCAATTCTCATGCCCGGGCTGTCTTTTCTCTCTGCCAGAGGAGGTTCTGAAAGCTGCAATTTCCCCAAGAGAGAGCCAAAAGGATGAGGAATTAAGTTCTCCTCAGACTGAGTGGAGCCATCGGGGGAGACAGAGTGAAGTCCTCATTGTCCTGGGGGGAAGTGGTCAGCTTGTCACTGTGGAGTGCCTGCCCCATCCTGCCTCTGCTGTGGGACCCCTGTACTCTTGTGACCATGGACTGCGCTGGTGGCAATAGCAGGCTGTGATAGCCAATTGCCACCACATGGGGAGTGCTGTTGGCACCCTAGTGCCCGCAGTCTTTTCTCCCAGAGCCGTGGTTTCCAGTCTTTCTGGGTCTGAGGACCCGATTGTGGTTTGGGGGAGAGCCAGATTCTAGCACAGGGAGAAGAAGGCATAGACTTTTTGGTTGTCATGAAATGACCTCCCAGGCCTGGTTTTCTAGGGACAGGGGAGAATTTCTTAGTCAGGGGAGTGAACACACTCTGGAGGAAGAGGTCACAGCATTTTGAGGATGATGGAAGTCACTAGTTTAGAGGAAAATGTACACATGCCAATAGTCGGCAACTCTGAGTATCCTCTACCAACAAACATCCCAGCTGTCCATGCTCCAGAATTCTTACAACACTTGCTCCCATATACCCAGATTTGGGCCTGGGCCTTGGCCCAATCACCCGTGTATGCCTACATCATGCCTGCTGGAAAGACCCTCTCCCTTTGCATTGCTCTCACTTATAAGGGTGAGTTATAAGTGGCTCTACCTCTATCTGCGGTTAGCAGTTCCTGCAGCTCAAAGCTAATCAATCCCAGGACCCCTACCACCGATGAAAGCCCTGGACCCCAGTGAGAGCCACAGAGGAGTGAGGAGGCCAGGGTTGCCCTTGGGACAGGTGAGTTAGGATAGAAGAGGGGCCTGCCACTGGGCCTCAAGAAGGCTTCCTCCTGCAGGACAAGGCTCCATGCAGCAGGGAGTCCAAGCACAGCTGTCCCTCTTTTTCCCCTGCCCTCCTCAAAGCAACCTGCACCCCGCTTCCTCTTGAACCTCCCCAAAGCCCAGGTTTTGCTGCAATTTTACTGTTCTAGGCTCTGACAAGCCTTTCCCACTGCCTCCTAGATGTATAGGTCCCAGGACCAGGATTTCAGGTCCTCTTCAAGGGGACCCCAACGGCCCTTTCATGACATGTCCCCTCAACCAACTCTGATCACAGCTTCTGCACTATTGCTCAAAACGTCCCTCTGCCTGAGTCACTTAGGATTTGTCTGTACAATAGCAAGTTTCTGGACATTCTGTCTGGTTCGTAAACCATCATTGCTATGGTAGCCAGTACTTACAATATGGTGGGAGTTACATGAAGTGGGAGAGATTGGCGCTTATAGACTCAGGCTCTGTGGCCAGACTATCTGGGTCCAATTTCAGCTTTGCTCCTTTCTAGCTGGGAAAGCTGGTTACTTGACTTTTGTGTCTCAATTCCCTCTTCTGAGTACATCTCTCTTGAGGCTGTTGTGTGGATTAAGAAAGTTAATGCATATGACAAGCTTAGAGTAGCACATGGCCCACGGATCCCACTGTACAAGTGTTAGCTGTTATTGTTATGCCAATGGCCTGATTGACTCCTCGCTACAATTCCAAGGAAGCTTCTATCACAATGTTGGCTTTACAGGTGGCAAGATGAGGCCTAGAGAGTTTGAATGACTTGCCCAAATGTGTCACAGAAGCTCTTCCTCTCTGAGCCATGACTAACTCTTGGAGGCTGCTTAAGTCTCAGCTCCTCTATGAGGCCCCTTCAGCCCACAGGGCTCTAGGTCTGCATCAGCCCCTTCGCGAGGCTGCCAGGCATCTTTCTGCATCTTGTCAGAGCTCGAAGCTTCTGGCTGCCGCTGAAGCACAGCCGCACGAAGCAGAAGGACTTGAGCTGAGGCCCCTGTGAGGAAACGACCTCTCACCAGTTTTCTAGGAACAAAGCCTGTAGGTCTATTCCTCTTCTTTATTTTTGGAGGAGAAGCACTTCTGACCCACTGTTAACTCTGCTCTGGTGTGGCCAAGATATTAACCCCAGCTCATGCCCATGGGGGTGGAGGAGGAGGAGCATGAAAGAAAGCGAAAGTATGGGCTATGGTGAGCAGGGCCTCAAGAGAGGACCAGGGCCTGTGTGTCAGGGGACCAGTCAGCCAGAAGCCTGGGGGTGGGCCCACGGACCTTGGGATGGAGGCCACTCAGACCTTGAGGAAAAAGAACTGCAGTGGAGGCAGCAAACCTGAGTTCTAGACTCAGCTCCGCCATTGACCAGCAACGTGACCTTGGCTAGTCACTCAACTTGTCTGACATTGATTTTCTCATCTGTACAATGGGAGTAAAGTGTAATTCTCAGGAATGTGGTGAGATAAAATAATACATACTATGTAATAAAAATAATATGAATTTATGTGAATATGAATAATAATCTGAAATTGCCAAATTGATTTGGATAGGAATTCTGGGCAACGTAGACTTGTCTCTTTATAGTTTTTGATCCCTTTTTAAAATTTCATTCTTTGCCTTCTCTCATTAAAGCTGTTTTTTAGCAGCTCTTTCATGTCTCGACTGAGTTAAGGAGATTAAGGGAGCTGTGTCTGAGCCAGGATCTGGTCGGTGTGATGAGGGGCTGCCGAGGGCCCAGGCAGACGTAGGAGGGGGTGATCCTCTAAGCTGATCCAAGGGTAACGAATGGGCAAAGATTGATGAGGTGAAACTAGCGGGCATGAGATGGAGCGAGGGGCAATTTCTCTGTGTCTTGCTCGGGATGGAAGATCCTGTGGATTTGCTCCCTCAATGCCCATCCTCGCTCCCTTTTTCCAGGGTGTCTGTCTGCATTGCAGAAGCAGGAAGGGCAGAGCCCCATTTTTCAGAACCCCTTGTACCCAGGATTCCGAATGCCAATTAAGATGATTTCATTAGGAACAGTTGTGTAAGATTGTGAGCATGGATGTGAGGCAGAGCTCGCCTTCCTGTCCTTTCGCCTACTTCCTGCAGGCAAGCCAGGGGGTTGGGACTTGGCGTTTCCCTGCAGCAGTGGTCCAGAGCCTCTTCTCTAGCTTTGAGTGGGTGACTGGCAGCTGCAGGAGCAGTGGCTTCCTGCTTCCCAGTCTGCAGCTTTGGTGGTGTATTCTCAAACTCAGAGCTCCTCCGGCTCCTCCAGCCCTCCCAATGAATGTGTAAGCGCCTACATCCTTGAATTAAATCCCTAGAAAAGTTTCTGATCCTGCTCTGAACCTGGGGCTCAATCCCTGCCAGGCACCAGAGATGTCAGAAGCATCTAATGGGACAGCTCCATTTTCAGAAACGACACCCAGGAGCAACGATGGAGGAGCAATGATTTGGAAGGAAGCTAAGACCCTGAGTGACCATGAGGAGCAGAGATGCACCACTGACCTACATCTTTCACACTGTTAGAGGAGAGAGAAATAAACCGTCTTGTTCATTAGGCCATTGCATTATTGGGTGACGGCAAGCTATTGGCACTAAGTCACTATTAGGTGTAACGCCTTAGCTCAAATTAGCTCACATGATTGCCCTCCCTCAGAACAGATGGCTCAGTGTAGGAATTTAACTGACAAGAGGCCAGGAAGTTATAGTTGGAGTTGACGGAGGGGAGTATGAAGGAATAAAGTCTGGAGTTCTCACACTGGGTTCCAATGCACACCAGCTTATCCTCTCAAGGGTTTGGCAATAAAATAGAATAACGCCAATAATGTCCTTGGAAAAATAAAGTTCTCAAGGAAAGTTAAGTAAATGGGTAAACTATCTCCATTTTAAGCTTCGTTCCCATATATTTGGCTCTTGTTGCTTTCTATCTGCCTCCCAGCAGAAAATACCAAACGAACTTGGAGCAAACAAAATTATTTTCCTTCTTAAAAAAATATTTTTTTTAATTCTAGAAGTGACCTATGCTTATTGCGAAAAAATGCAAGCAATATAAAAGATGGGATGCATGGATCATATCTCCCCACTCCCAGGCCCACTGCTCAGGGGAACCCCAGTTAAGCATTTGGTGTGTTCTTTTCTCTTCCCCTTGCCCTTCCCTTGGAAGCAGTGCTGTGGTGGGAGCTGAGGAGGGGATGGGTCTGAGGAGGTGGCTAGGAAATTGGTTATATATGAGAATTGTGCAAATAAGTCAATATACTGAGGATAACCAGAGTCAGGTTTCTGGCTGTTGGAGAAAGGAGTTATAAATAAGGAAAGGGGGAAACTAGAGAGAAACCTGAGGTGTTAGTTTGGAATTGGAGGTATTAGTGTGAACTCATGCTTTTTAAATATATCTATCCATCTCTATACACAGATAGACAGATACAGCTGTATGTGTATGTATGCTTGTGTACATCCCTGCTATATTTCCTGTCTGCAAAGGGCTTAGAAGCAATGACATCTCAAAAGGAATGAACAATAAAGCATCCAATTTTGGTTTCTAAATCCCACCTTCCACTAAAAGGAGAATTGACTGATTCCAGGGCTGGGGCTAGGAAAATTCAAGATAAGCCTGGAACACGTTGTGACTTTAGGCACAAGTAAGAGAGTGCTCAAAGAATGATGGGGTCACGTCCAAAGGGCAGAGGAGCCAGCTTGAAGGGGTTCCCACAGGCCAAATCTGGGAAATTTGAGCATAGAAAGAAATAATGATATGAATGAATTACATCTTATTGAATAAAACAGACATTCATGAGCTCATGCTGACATAAATACAAAAGGAATAAGTAAATGGGGAGAAGGGAAAGTTCTTCCCCACAGTAGGCTGTCAACCTTTTGGCCATATTCAGGGAGGTGGTTAATTCAGGCAGAAAGCAGCAATGCATGCTAAGGAATATCTCCTTACAAAATGTTTATCAATTAAAAGGAAAAATTAGTTTATGGTGAAGGAACCTGGACACCACCTTGACCAGGTGATCAAGGTGATGTGATCACTGGTGGGATAGGTCAACATCATTTATCTACTGATGTGATGCAGTTGAAAGGCCCAGCGTCTTTTCTACGGGGTCCCCGCCCAGAGGGCATGACCTGGGTCTGGACATGAGGAAAGATTCCACAGATCCAGGTTGGACATCTTTCGGAAATGAAAGGATTCGACCCTTCGAAATTGTCAAGGTCATGAAGGCAGGACAAGACTGAGGAAACGCTTTAGAAAAAAACCAGTTCAAATAGTTCAGAAAAAGAATAAGGAAAGTGGAAATATTCGTGGAGAGAAAGAGGGTGATGGAGCAAATGTGAAAACAACTTGAGAATCTAGGAGAAGGAGATACAGGACCTCTTTGTTACTATTCTTGCAACTTGTTTTGCAACTTTTATTTATTTTGAAATGAATTTTTTAACAGGTTTTGTGTATTCATCAAATTTTTCTGGTAAATGTGTATGTGCATATGTATATTTGCATGCATGGGTATACATATACCCAAAAGCTCAGGCCTCATTGCAGGCTCATTAAGTCAGAATTTAGGGGATTTGTGCCCAGGCATGTGGATTTTTTTTTTTTTTAAAACTCCCCAGGTGATTCCAGTGTGTAGCCAAATTTGAGAGCCAGCGCTACAATGCAGCGTGCACGATAATCACCTGTGGAGCTTGTTAACCGCAGATTCCTAGCCGGACCTGCAAGAGCCGGACCCGGTTTGTAACAAGCCGGGCAGGAGGATGGGCGCAGGTGGTCCAGGCCCCCGGCGGCCTCGCGCCGCCCCAGGTGCCCCCGACGAAGGGCCCGGCCGCCCGCCGGCCTCCGCGCGCCGCCATGGACGCCTTGCCCGGCCTCCTGGGCGTCCCGCAGGCCGAGGTGCTGGAGGACGTGCTGCGGGAGCAGTTCGGGCCGCTGCCCCAGCTGGCCGCCATCTGCCGGCTCAAGCGGCTGCCCTCGGGCGGCTACTCGTCGACCGAGGACCTCCAGTTGGTGCTGGAGCGGCGGCGCGTGGCCAACGCCAAGGAGCGCGAGCGGGTGAGCTCCACGCCCCGCGCGGGTCCCCGGGCCACCCGGGACTGGGCCAACTTCCTCTCCTCTTCCCGATCCCCGCTGCCCACCCCCGAACACCCGCTCAGGACCAGGGGCACCCACTCACCGCCCACTCGTGGGGCCCCAGGAGACTTCGACCTCCCGCGGGCCGGCTCATGTCCTAGCTTGGGAGTATGACAGTGGCCTTGTCACTCTTCGCCCTCGTCCAGCTGCTCGTTCGCGGCTGCTGGGGTGGCCGCCCCACCTGCTAAGCCCCCGGACTTGTGTGGGAACCGGGTCTGGGGGGCCGAGGAGGCCCCTGACAAGTTGGAAAACATCGCCCTTGGGCAGGTGCTTTTTCAAGGCTTAGAGCGCAGGAGGCGCGCTTTGGTCTCACAACCTTGTGCGCTTGGGTGCACGGCCCCCTCAGCTCTTCGCCCTGCTTTCTGCCTCGAAGCACAGATGGGGTGAGGGGACCTAATGGAGGTTACTCTTTTCCTTACTTTAAACAAAGAAACACAGTGCCCCAGGCTGCCCCCAGACTCCCACTCAATCCCCCCGTCAAGAGAAAGTGTTACAAAGTCAGGCGCGGGCGGTAAACCACCGACCGGAATGGTCCTCCGGCCATGGGCCGAGCGGCATCTACTGGTAGCTTTTAGTATTTCTAACTAAACTGGGGCCCCAGACTTGTCAGGTCCGGTCGCCTTTCTGCCCTTTGCGGTCTGTGGGGTTGGTTGCAGCAGAGGAGATCCTAGAGAGGGAAGGGTGGGCGGTGGAGGACGGAGGGGGCGCACGGCGAGGCCTGGGACCTGAGGAAGTTCTGCTGGGGGCTGCTCCCACCCGCTGCGGGCCCGTTAGAGGTGTAGCTCTGGTGAAAGGACCAAGTAAGAATAGAAGTCTTAGGGGAAGTCGGGAAAATTGCAAGAGTGGAGCAGCATGGTTTTACCAGGCACTATTTTCAGAAAGACCAGTCTGAAAATAACCCTGTGGTCTGATGTGATGACGTGGCCCTCAAACAAGATTCTGATCCAGTATTTTGCATTTTAAGTGGGCCTTCCCGCCAGAAAGGAATTGCTTTCTATGGGGAACTGGCCCTGGTGTTATCCACTATTTTGAAACTAATGACTTTTATTCTTTATAATGATAAAATTAATACACTTGGAAAATATAGAAATGACTAAATAGAGGATGGAAACTCCCATAACACAAATATAACTAGCATGAACTATCATGTACGTATATATCCTCACAATGTTTTTTCTAGCAATGTGTGTGCATATATATAATTTTACAAAACTGTGATTATCTAGTGCATATCTTTGTATATTTTCACTTAACATTATCAAAAGCATTTCCTCATGTTCCTAAGCATTCTTTCAAAGAACAACTTTTGATTGCATAGTCTGACGTATAAATGGACCATAATTTATCCAGTCTCGTATTGTTGGGCATGTATGCTTTTTTTGCAGCTTTTTACTGGTACATAAATCTATGTGCATATCTGATAATTACTTTAGAATAAAATGCTAGAAGTGGAATTACTGGGATATGTACAATTTCATGACTTTTGATACAAATTGCCAATTGCTTTCTGGAAAAGTTTACTATTTTTTATCCCCTTTTACAAGATATAGGACTGTTCCTTTTTTCCATCCCCAGTGCTGGGTATGGTTACCAAAACAAAATGTTACCAGCTTGGTACATAAAAAATGGTATCTAGGGGCCGGCCCAGTGGCGCAGTGGTTAAACGTTCAAGTTCTGCTTCAGCGGCCCAGGGTTTGCCAGTTCAGATTCCGGGTGTGGGCATGGCACCACTTGGCAAGCCATGCTGTGGTAGGCGTCTCACATGTAAAGTGGAGGAGGATGGGCACGGGTGTTGGCTCAGGGCCAGCCTTCCTTAGCAAAAAGAGGAGGATTGGCAGCAGTTAGCTCAGGGCTAATCTTCCTAAAAAAAAAAAAATCTAGTTTCTGTTTTAATTTGTAGTTCTTTGATGAGTAAAGCTGCATATTTTCATGTTTATTGGTCATTGTATTCTGCTGTGAATGGGCTATGTCAGTCGTCCCCTTGGATGTGGGTGGGAGCGGGCTCTCGATATAAGTGAGTATATTGGCTTTGTGGTGGTGTGGGGGCCAGTTCTTCCAGGGCCTGTGTTCAGCAAGGGGGTGATCATCAGAGTTCCAGGCCTTCAGACCCTAGAGATTCAAAAAATAAAAATAAATAAATGAGGCGGCCCATTCTACGCTTCAAGTCTCACCAACATGCAGACTCTCTGGACTCTAACACTTCGTATCATCAACTCAGCTGGGAAAGAGGTTGAAGAGTTGATGGCACGGTGCTTGACTAGATAGGTCTTAGTACGTTTTATTTATTATTATCAGTACCACTTATTGAGGACTTTCTATGTGCCAGGTCAGGAAGAAGTGTTTTATGTGTAACTGTGTCACTTAATCACCCCCAAAAAGCTACAAGGTGGGTATTTTCCACTTTGCAGGTAAACAAACCACAGCTTGGCAATATGAAGTATCCTACACACTCTTGTAAAGCTAAATGGTAGAGCTGGGTTTTAAATCCTGGTGTATTGACTCAGAGCTTTTAGCCCCTACCCCCGCTGCCTCTGCCTTGCACTGCAGTGGGTCTGCCCTTAGAGGAAGAGGAGGAGGTCACGTGGACATGGACACGCCTCCAGCCCATCCGCCCACAGAGCTGAGTTTACGCCACTCCCCTTTCTCTGCCAAGGAATACACTGTATCGTCAGGGGAGCGGTGACTCTTTGGCATGTGCCTGCTTAGATTTGCACAAGACAGCTGTGGAAATGAACCCTCATGACCCCCTCCTGTGGTTTGGGGGGATATCTGTACCAATTAGCTTCTCTGTGTGTCAATGTCCCTTTTTGTTTTCCAGATAAAAAATCTCAACCGAGGTTTTGCCAAATTGAAGGCACTGGTGCCATTTCTTCCCCAAAGTAGGAAGCCTAGCAAAGTTGATATTCTTAAAGGTGCAATTGAATACATCCAAGTTCTCAATGATGTTTTGGAAGGAGCCAAAGACTGTGAGGTAAAGAGTTAAGAAGTTATATCCACCGTTTATTGAGCCCTTTCTATGTGCCAGGCAATGTTATGTATACATTCCAGTTAGTTTATAACACTCCTCTGAGCTGTTTATGATCCTTGTTTTACAGAGGAGGAAACCAAAATACAGGGAAAGGCCATGCAGTTAGGAAATGTCAGCACTGGGGTTTGAATCCAGGTCTGTGTGAGCTTTGGAGGCTAGTTCCTGACCATCTATATATTTAGCATCTGTCACTGTCCAGGGCACTCAGCTCCTAACTGCCGAATCTTTAATAGGACTGTGGCGGCTGGGGCACGAGAGGAGGCTTCCATAAACCCACTCTGTGGTGGTGGTTTCCCTTTAGCAGGACAGACAGCAGACAGGACACAGAAAGGAAGATGCATTTCTTTCCCCAAGGGGCCTCCCCTGGGAGCGGCCCTTCCTGAGGGACAGCACTGCTGGAGAGCTCAGCAATGGTCTGGTGATACCAATCTCGAGGGGTTTTGAGACCATTCAGAAGAACATAAATGAACCTGCTTTGCAAACCGTAAGGCACCATAGTGTCACCACCGCTATCAGGGTCCTCAGCTCAGAAGTATCCATTAGGTAGTGGCAGGTGTGGGCTAATATTATGGGCTTGTTCCACGGAGAGGCAAATCTTCAAGGCCTGAAAATGGATTAGTTATCAGAAGAGGTAAGATAGGAAGAGACAAAGGCCTTAGAAATGAGCACTAAGTGACTCCATTGACAGGAAGGAGGAGCCAACAGAGGGAAGGTGGAGAAGCAAGATGGGGTCCTAAAGTCAGGGAGGGGACAATCTTGAGAATCCGAGGGTGGGAAGTAATGTGAGAAGCTACAGAGAGTCCAGGAAAGGCACCCAGGCCCAGCATCTGAGATGTGGAATAGGAGTGGCCCGGAAGTCAACTCAGAGGGGGCGGAGGGCGTGTTGTTGGTAAAGGTCTGGAGTCCGAGCCGAGGGAGGTGGCAGACTGCAAGTGCGTTCAACCTGGAAATCTGAAGCTGGAAAGAAGGGTCAAAATAAAGGGAAGTAGAAAAGCCGTTAGAGCCAGCGAAGGTCTTTTCTAAGTTGCGGTGTGATCGTGTTTAAGGGGCAGAAGAGAAGGACAGATAGTAGAGAGAAGAGAAACTCATTCTAGAAACTTGGGGCAGAAATAGCCAGTATTTTTAGTTTTTTGCCTTGTCCACAAGTTCAACTTAGGTGCCTCCTGGGAGGCTTCATTCCACCATGATGGGAGCGGATTGTCCTGTTGACTAGACTGGACGGGTGGGTTGTGGCATGGGCATGGTGTTTGCACATGTGCTGGTGGCTGTCTTAGTTTTTCCTGGGATATTAATTGTGTAATAGAAGTGCTTTGTTCTGTGCTACATTCATTATAAAACATAGGATCTGTTCCATGCTATAATCTTCCTGTTGCGGTTGCCCATTGCACAACACTTTAAGGTTATAGAAGAACAAAATACAGTCTATTGAGCAATGATTTTTCTCTCCATAATCACTTAAGCCCTGATCACTTAAGTGAAACTTCATCGGTTAAAACTTTGAAATACGTTGATTTAAAACTTCAAAATCTGACTGTCCTTCTGTTTGACAACTGAATATGATTTCTAGAAACAAGACCCAGATCATCAGAACTATAGCAACAATACTTCTGAACCACAGATATCCTTGGCTAGAGAGCTATCGAGAAACATCACCCAACATGCCGGCTGTGCTGTGGGCTTGAAGAATGAGGAGGAAGGGCCCTGGGCAGACGGTGGCCGTGGTGAGTTGGCATACGCTTGCCGCCAGTGTGTGGTGTCTACTACTGGAGTTACCTCCCCAACCAGGAGTCTGGTAAAGTGCTTCTTCTTAAATCACCATGTAGATGTTAAAAAAACTCAAAGTGCATCCCTTGAGGTGTGTGGTGTTTTCTGTGCTAAAACATGATGGAAACAAGGTCATTTTGCAAAAGCGCCTAGGTGGCGAGGTGGAGTCTGCCAGTTTGGCAGATCTGTTACTAAAATGAACTGGTAAGCAGCTCAAGGGGAAGGCAGCTCCTCCAGAATCACCCAACACAGACCGAAGCTTATTTTTTTATGACCCTAATTAGTACATCAAAAGGTTTTCTGGGTTCTGAGGTCTCCAGAGAAAGAAAGAAGTAGTTTGCCATACATAAAGCTGCATGGTGATACCAAATACAAACACACTCGCTCACATACACACTTTTTTTTTTAATTGGCCTTGTTGGAAGGCAGCATTTTCTACGTGATTACAAAGGAGTTTATTGTGACAGCTCTTAGTCCTTTGCTAAATCAACAAAGCCGCTGGACACAGCAGCCTGCTTCTCCAAGTGTGGAAGATGTGCTTCTTGCCCTGCTGTGTCTCCGTGTTACACAAATGAGACCCCTTGCTCCATCCTACAACACAGTTGCTGCTGAAATGAGAAAGGCTTCTGGAAATCTGGAACCAAGCGTATTGTAACAAGCAAGTGACGTAAGGGACTGTGTGGGCTGTGAAGTCACAAATGATGGTTGGTGGTGGGAGAATGTTTAGAACAGCAGTTGAGTGCAGGCTCTGGAGACAAAATGCAGAGGTTGAAACCTTGGTTTTACCCTCACTAGCTGTGTGACCGGTGAGCTGCTGAATCTTGCCAATCCTCAGTTTCCCCATCTGTAGAGTAAGAATGATAATTGTACCTGCCTTGTACGTAAGGTAACTGTGAAGTTCAGATGACCACGTCAGCTAAGTGTGTAGTGTGGTACCTGGCGTGTCAATGTTCGCTTGGACATACATTATTAAGTCTGCTTGACTCACTGTGAGCCATCAGTATTGATTGGTGAGCAATCAACAGTGAGCCGTAAGCATCCTAGCTCTGTTTGTAACAAGGGTTCTGGGTTTTCTCACTTTGCTCTCTCCAATGCTCCACTCTGGTTTGAGATCTTACAGGCTTCCTGCTGACTGGCTGGCCTTGGCTCCCATTTCTGATTTGATTACTGCTTTCTAAGGATTCCACTTGTGCACATGTTCAGTCTAGATTTTCAAATTCTGGCCACTTGAGAGATAAATCTTCCCTTGCTGGTTAACCCATAGGAGACACAATTCCTGTTGGTACTACATGAGCTGACAGGGAATGACTGAGAACAAGAGTGAAGATATGACCTCAACTGAACCTTGAAGCTAGTTATCTAAGTTAACAATAGTAATTCTTCTACAACTGTAAGTTTCAATATCTTCTAGATATTAAGGCAAGAATCTTACTTGCATTTAGTCCTCACCGATCCTTATCAGGTAGGCATCACCGTGTCATTCTCATGGTGAGCTACCTGGCTATTCCCTCCTGTCAGGCCTGTTGGACCTGGTGGCAGAGCAGGCCTATGCGTGGTAATACCAGCAGCAAGGATGTACGGGAGGTCCTTGTTTTCCAAGGATAATTGATCCCGGGGACAGGTCATTTATAGTAAATTGATTTAAAGTGGCTATTAACGTTTTCTTGTAGGAAATAGAAAAGTTCTGACCGGAAGTTTCTTTTAAAGAGACAACAAGACACTTAAATTTTAGTCTATTAGCTAACCGAGTTTAAGTTATTAGTCAGAAGAGTGTGCTAATTCTTAGACTGAACAAAAAATTAATCATGTATTTGAGATTTTTATATATGCATGTAACTTCTGTCAAGTGTGACTTCCAAGGCCTGAATATAGAGAGCCATTTTTTGCAGAAGCATTTTAGGATTTCATGTTTTTGTCAAGGGTTTCTCATTCTTTGACATTCAAATTATTCATTTTTAAAATAAAAACATTTATTCTGAAACAATCGATTTATAGAAATGTTGCAAGTACAGTACAAAGAACTTTTTTCTTGACCCATCCGAGAGTAAGTCGCCAACCTGATGCCCATCACCCATTCCTTTACTAAAGTAATTACTTTAGTGTGCATTCCCTACCAATGGGGACATTCTCCACAGTGCAGCCATCAAAATCAGGAAACTAACATTGTGGCAGTACTGTCACGTAATCCTCGGGCTCCGTTCAAGTTTCATCAACAGCCTCAATAATGTCCTTTCCAGCAAAAGGACCAGCTGAGAATCATGAGGTGCATTTAGATGTCATGTCACTTTAGCCTTCCGTTTGGAACAATTCCTTGGTCTTTCCATGATTTTTATGACCTTGACACATTTGAAGATTACAGGCCAATTGTTTTGTAGACTGTGTCTTGATTCAAGCATGTCTATTTCCTCCTGACTAGATTCACATATGCATCTTTGGCAGGAATATCATGGAAGTGATGCGTTTTCTACTCATTGCACCCTGTTAGATGGGGGAGATTTTGATTTGTCCCATTATTAGGGATATTCACTGATCACTTGCTTAATGTGGTGACTGCCAGATCTCTCCACTTTAAAGTTAGCCTTTTTCTTTTGTAATGTGTATTTTGTGGGGAGGTGCTGTGTGGGGAGGATATCTAGATATCCCATTACTTATCAAAAATTCCATAAAACTTTTTACTTGGAAATAATTATAGATTCACAGGGAGTTGCAAAGATAGTACAGAGAAGTTCTATGTACCCGTAACTTGGCTTCCCCACATGGCTGCATCTTATGGAGCTATAGTACAGTATCAAAACCAGAAAATTGATATTGGTGCTATGTGTGTGTAGGTCCATGTAATTTCATCAAATGTGTAGATTTGTGGAACCACCACTGCAATCAGGATACAGAACTGTTCCATCACCATAAAGTGCTCCCACATGCTACCCTTTTAGAGTCGTACTCACTCACTGCCCCCACTCCTCCACTCTCCCTAACCCCTGGCATCCATTAATCTGATCACTATCTCTCTAATTTATCATTTTGAGAATGTTATATGCTATATGGAATCATGCAGTACATAATCTTTAGAGACTGGCTTTTTTTGCTTAGCACGATGCCCTTGAAATCATCCCAGTTGTATCAATAGTCAGTAGTCTGTTCTTCCTTTTTTTTTTTTCACTTGAGGAAGATTGTGTCTGAACTAACATCTGTGCCAATCTTCCTTTATTTTATGTGGGATGCCGCCACAGTGTGGCTTGATGAGTGGTGCTAGGTCTGTGCCCAGGATCCAAACCTGCGAACCCTGGGCCACCTGGAAGCAGAGTGCATGAACTTAACCACTATACCACCAGGCCAGCCCCTGTTCTTCTTTTTTATTGCTGAGTATTAGTCCATGGTATGGAAGTGCCACAGTTTAACCGTTCACTTATTGTAGAACATGTTGGTTGTTTCCATATTCATTTCATTTTTATATTATAGACACATGGTTTTATATTTAATTCAGTGGATTATTATGTCATCATATAATATCATATAGTATTTCATGATTTGTTATTCAAATTGTCCTCATTGTGGCCAGTGACAGCCCTTTCGAGTCAAACCTTTCCATTCGACAAGTCACCATCATTCTTTGATCTCTTCCATTCCAGCAGGAGATGTTCCGAGCCGGCGCATCTTGTACCCTCCCACCTCCAGCCCTGGAATGAGCCTTTCATCAAGGACAACCCGTGTGTAACTTGCCTCCCACCTCTGTGCCATCTCCTCCCTATGTGGCTCTTCTCCTCACCCCTTTTGGGCTTTAGCACCTGTATTCATTTGCGAGGGCTGCCATAAGGAAATACACAGGCTGAGTGGTTTAAACAGCAGAAATTTATTTCTCACAGTTCTGGAGGCTGGAAGTCTCAGATCGAGGTGTCGGCAAGCTCAGTTTCTTCTGAGGCCTCTCTCCTCGGCTTGCAGGTGGCCCTTCCTGTGTGTGTGCCCCTGGCATCCGCGTGTGTGTCCAGATCTCCTCCTCTTATAGGACACCAGTCACACTGGATTGGTGCCCACGCTAACAGCCTCATTTTAACTCAATCACCCCTTTTAAGGCTCTGTCTCCAAATACAGTCACAATTGGAGGTGCAGAGAGCCAGTGCTTCAACATATGAATTCGAGGGGGAACACAACGCAGCCCATAACAACACTCACAACAAGCCACCCCTCCCCCCCCAAGAACCTCTCCCTCTCTCACATTCCACTCGGGCCACTCCCTCCCCCAGGCGGGGATGCCCCCTCACTCTGCTCAGCCTCTGGCTCACTGTGTCAGGTTGCCTGCACACGTGGGTTCCTGCCTCGCTTGGCTTGGGCTTCTCCTCCCTGTGCTGCGCCGGCCCTCTGCCTGGACACCCTCCTTACCCAGTTTGGGCTCTTACAACTCATGCCAGGCCGCCCTTCCACAGCCCTTCTCACTCTGATTAGGCTTTACTGCTCTGCACTGGGCCACCCCTCTGGGTGGCCACTCCTCACATCCACTTGGTCTCTGACATCCTGTGCCGGGCCACCTCCTTGTGTGGATGCTGACCTCACCCTGCTCAGGCTCCCATAGTTCACTCCAGGCCACCATGGCTCCCCCTACCTCACTGTGACCCAACTAACAGCCTTAGGACTGAATTGTTCAGGAAAGGGAGAGAGAAATCTTCTTTTCTTTGAAGTGACTATCTTTCTGGCTAGTTTTCTCTTTGTTACTAGATATAACTCTGAGATCCTTATTTGCATGTGGCTTGAGCATTTTGGACATCACTTTTACTAACTTTAAAAAAGCATCCATTTTACAATTAGTAACCAGTATGGATCAAGATAAAGGGCCAAGGAAACAAAGCTGAGGCTGGCCTTTATTTGCCAGATGATCCTCATAAGGCTCCAGCCCAGTTTACCTGAGGGGTTGACTACAGAGGGTTTCCGGATCCTGGCCAGGTACCCTAACTGGAGACCTGGTGACAGCTGGTGTGGTTCATTGGACGGAAATGCATATGTACGGAGGGGTTTAGGATTTGGGAGGCAGGCTGCCTCTTGCTTCTGTTTGCAGGAGTGGCCCCCTTCTTCCCACGCTTGGAGTGGATCTGAGGAGTGGCATCCTGGTGCTGGCAGAGATGGGCATTTTGGGGGGTTTGGGGATGGGGTCAGAACAGGCTGTGCCAGATCAACAACATTCCTGAGAGGCAAAATCCCAAATGAAGTTCATAAGAATCTGCTGATGGCAGGGATGGAGATTAACCTCTCCAGCCAGAGCAGGTTCACTTGGGGACTGAATCAGCAAGTTTGTGTGTGGATGGAGAGGGCCGTGAGCCACGTAAAGCCACAGCATCTGGCCTTGATAGCAATAGGGATTAACGTCAGGGTCCAGGCAAGGCTCCTTTCAAATTGGACTTTCAAGGTGTGAGATTTGCTGTTTTGGGACTGGGCATGGCTGGGTGGCAAGATGTTCACTAGCCCACCCTTGTTTATTCCTTCTATTTGTCACCTGTGGCTATAGCTTGGGCATGTCACATCGTGCAGGGCTCTAATTTGTTCAATGTTGCCTGTGATCCCGTAGAGGTGGTGTCCCAGGACGAAGGCCACCCTTAGTGTTGGAGTGAGATGCCAATTGTCCTGGGGTCAGAGGGGCTCTGGAAAGAGCTACACAGATGAATGTAAGTGTCTGTTATGGGGCCTGGATGTGCCGTCATCGTGTGCTTCTGAATTTTGGCCTGGGTTCTAATTTTGGGGAGTTTCTGAGAGAAGGAAGCCTATGTGGATGGTGGATTTCCAGTACCCCCTCTGCAGGTTGTGGTAATCTGTGTGTGAAATTGATCACTGGGGACATTTCTTCTAATAGCGTGTTAAGCTCTGAAATGAGATGCTCTGGCTAGTTGGGATGAATTTATTAGCACCCTGGGAAAGCCCTGGAGCATCTATCTTCTGTCTTCCATCTCACATTTCCCCAGATAGTGGCTCTATGTGATAGCAAAAATTCTACCACAATAGTGTGGTGTGGCTCTAAGCTTTTCCCAGGGAAGCACATTTGTCTGCCCAATGTTCACTGGTGGCCTAGGGGGCATATTCTGATGAGTTTAGTCCATGGAGTATTTTAAAAAATTGAACTTCCTTTTTGATGGGATGGGTGCTCTCTGGTTTGTCAGTCCCCACCACCCCTTATTGCATCACCAGTTTAGGCATGTAACTTTGCAGCCCCAGACCAAGGGCACTGGGGCTCAGAGGAAAGGCTCCTCTGGTGGTTGCATTTGGCTCTGGGATGTTATCGTGTCTTCTAAACTCTGGCGGTTTGTGGGTTTATGCTGTGATGATATGGATGCTGGTTGTTCTCTCTGGAACTTTGGAAAGGTGAGATCTGGGGCATGCAGAACAGGATCCATCTAACTTTGGAGTGATGCCACCTCTGATGGTGGATTCCCCAGGCTGCAGCTACTCAGGAAGAGATTCAACAGCACCAGAGGAAGAGTCTTAAGGCCCAATCTGATGAAGATAAGAAGAAAATGTCAGAAGGAAGACAAATTTCTATTTCTTTGTGAAAATAAGAGAGGGAGATTTCTTTTGTTGGAACTCTAATTTTTTTATGGGGACAAAAGATTGAATCAATCATGGAATTGAGTTTATTGTGTGTGAGTGAGTGTGTGTGCCTGTGAAGTTTGGTGTGTTTGACAAGATCCCTACCTGGTATGGGCTCCTAACCCTGTCACTGAGCTAAGGATGATTTGAGAAAGCCAGTAATTTCTTTTCCACTTCTCTGACATGTAATGGACCTGGTGGCCAAATTAATTGAAGTAAGACCTCATCTATTCTAGTGGACTTCTTGAGAGAATATTTATGAGTTTTACGAAAGGTCCATCTCATCGGTCCCACAGCTATACAGAGAAGAATGGCAAGAATTGGATGGAAGGGTCTCTGAAGGTGGAGGCAGGACTTCTCTGAGGTGCTGCTCGCCTCCCTTGAGACAGTCAGCTCTTTGGGTTAGAGAAAACCACCAAGTGCTCGGACCACATTAGCTTGTCCCTGAGGGAGGTCAGTGTGTCCTCCCACCCTCCACGCTCTCCCCTTATTCTAATCCCTGGGTTATCCACAACAGATCAGGGATGAAATGGACTCCAAAGGCATAGTGTTAAAGGTAGCTCTTCTAGTGGGGGAGGGTAAAGGGATTTTAAATGCAACTTGATTATTTTTAGGAACTCTTCCGGTCCTCTTTGGAGCACTCTCCTCCTTTTTGGAAGACTTTTCCCTCCAGGAATGTGTCCTTCTAGGAACTCTAGTGTGGAAGATGGGCCTGGGGCACCTGCCTCATTGGGGTACTCTGAGGTGAAAGGAATCCAGGAGCAGAGTCCCCATGCATCTTGTGATTTGGACCAGGTCCCCAAGGGAAGAGACAGACCACATAGGGCTTGGTGGCCAAAGCCCTACTCATTATAAGGGACCTTCATTTGCTGGAAGGTCATCTGTATTGCTCTTCCTCTAGACATGAGACAGTGAGGCTGTGGCCACAATGCTGGGTTCTGATCTATGGGTCCTGGCTGGACTTTCACACACTGATGCAGGATTGACAATTATGAGCACAGTTTAGATGGGAAGAAATGTAACTTTGTACACTGTATTCCAGTTGTTCTGAGAACCCAGTAATACCCTTATGACTCAGATGGTGGGAGAATTCTTTATCTTGCCTCCTTAAGGTCTATCTAGTAAATACTGAATCAGCATCCCTATGGGGGCTCTTTGCCTCTTACTCGATCTCCTCACCCAAGAGGATCTCCCCACCCGCCTTCTCCTCTAGGTGCAGTGGGGAGTGGATGCACTACGGGGGCTGGAATGGGAGCACTCATGTATGTTTCCCCACCTTTGACCCCAGGTAGTCCTCTGGCCCTGATCGTGGGCATTGTTGAGCTGACATCTGCTCCTGACCCCCATGGCCCCATTGTGCCTTCTCTTTTCTTTAGGCCAGGCTTGCTGGGCCTTCTCCGTTCAGAACCCAGAGCTCTTCTGGTCTCCCTGGCTTTCCCACTCCCAGGCAGGCTCAGAGGCTGCTCTCAGGCTCATATACCTGATGCTGTCCCTCAGCTATGTGGCCGCTAAATTCCTGTCAGGCTACATCCTAAGAAATGGATACAAGTCCTTGCTTTCCTCAGAGTCCACTTTACCTTTCCTGAGTCTTATTATCATATGTAACTCTTCCCCATCCCTAGGTCGAGGCCCAGGATGGCCCGGTACAGGGGCCCTTCTCAGGGATCAGGCAGCTTCTACACACTAGTTCCGTCCTTTCTGAATAACTACCTCCTGCTGTTTTAACATTCCTCTCTGGTTTGGGTTGTAGGAGGTCTTCTTCTCATCATTTCTTGCCTCCTCCCTGCTCTGTGACTACCTGATGAGCAGCCATCTAAGCTCTGGTCCATCAGAACCTACATGTTCATTACTCTCCCTTTCAACAGAGTCAGCTTCTTTCAAATGAGAGCCTTGCTTTTCCAGACTATTGCTAAGCTGGGAACTGAGCTCTAAAGCTGAGTAAACAAGGAATTCTGGCCCGTATCTATCTAACCCTATCCCCACCACCAAGCCTTGGCTCAGTAGGTGGAGGGAAAAGTAAATTGGATAATGTGTCAAATTATCCAGCTACACAGCCAACAACAGGAGTGTACCCACCTTACTGAAGGAGTTGAGCAGCAAGCTGGGTTTCTATTCCTCAGACCACCCTCTTCTTGGACCTTCAACTCCTTCACTCAGATGAGACCAACAGGCACTTTTTTCCTAACTGTGAGAATAAGACAACATTGATCAAATTCAAGTTTTCATATTCTGATACTTAAATATTACATTCCTGGGATTTTCCAGTTAACTCTTAAAAGCAAAGACAGCGATGTATAATCCATGAGACTAAATCATTCTTTAACCCTCAGGTAAACACAGCAATATCTGAATTTGTTTCTTAGCTTTAAAAGGTTCTAGACATATAAAAAGTTAAAAAAGTATAAATAAAACTTCTAAAGCTAAATTTGAACTCAAAAAAAGAAAGCTTGATCCGATGTATAGCGGAAAGACTTGATCAAGATCAGAAAAAATAGTGATACTTATTTTGTGCTATTCCTGGCAATTTATACATAGTAACCTATTTAATTTTCACAACCACCCTGTGATGTACAAACAACGATATCCATTTTACATGTCAGGTGTCGAGGCAAATAACCAATAACCATTCTATATATAGGCGAGAGAAGGTGAGTTTTAATTGAGCCAGGCTGAGGACTATAACCTGGGAAGATAGCCTCCACAAAGGAAGACAGTGTTCCAGAGAAGCTTGATTTTTCAGTACAGTTTTTTTTTTTTTTTTTGAGGACAATTAGCCCTGAGCTAACATCTGCTGTGAATCCTCCTCTTTTTGCAGAGGAAGACTGGCCCTTTGCTAACATCCGTGCCCATCCTCCTCCACTTTATATGTGGGACGCCTAGCACAGCATGGCTTGCCAAGCAGTGCCATGTCTGCATCCAGGATCCAAACCGGTGAACCCCGGGGTGACCAAGTGGAACGTGCGCACTTAACGGCTGAGCCACTGGGCCAGCCCCTCAGTACTGTTTTATCCCTTTTTAGAACAAAGAACACACATCAAACACACCCAGGATGCATATTCATCAAAGTTTCAAAGAGATATTCAGTTGCAGATTAGCAGGTCAACATGACCCTGATGGTGGGAAGGGAACTTATCTCAGCAGTACTGGTCCCAGTGTTGTGGAGGCGAAGCATGCATCCTTGTCTTTAAAGAGTGCATTCTTTTACTTTGCAATAATGTTTAATGCATTCTTCACTTTAATGGTTAAAGCAGATGTGCAATGTATGTTTGATAGGCATAAGTCCGGCTTCTTTAGTTCAGGCCAAATCAGGTTCAAACCAGAATAGCTACCCCCCATATACCTCAATATGTGACAATTTCTTATCACATGAAACTGAGGAACAGAAGTTAAGTAACTTGCCCAATATCCAGAGAGTCAGTGAGGGGGTGGAGTTGAGGGATGTGGGTAATAGTGTTAAACCCTCTAACCGCCTTTCATTCTAACAAAACTCACCCTTGAAATGTAAAGAAGAGCGAACTAGGAAATAGGTAAATGTGTTTTTTTAAGCTAAATTAAAGTATTTGATTGTAGTATTTTATTATCCCTGGTGATATATGTCTAGTTTCCAATATCTGAACTGCCTGATCATGATTTGAGTGACTTTATTTTTCAGTCATGGATTTGTTTTTTCTTCAAGTTGAGATTTCAGAAAATTGAGAAGACTCAAATGATCTTACCATCTTAGTAAAACCACTGACGGAAATGTACTAAAATGCTTCCAAAATTTTCTCCTATACCATTGAATTTGCAAATTATACAGTACAAAACATTGTGTGTTCTGTTTTTTCTTATTCTACCATTGGCATGTTTAGAGGTTACTATACGGTCTTTATAACAAGTTTTAATGGGCCATTAAATGGGACAGTGTTCTAATTGTGGGACATTTAAGATGTTGTCAGTTTTTCTCATAAACATGGCAAATAACCTGATATGTTTAGCTCTTTCTGTATTTTATTTTTCTAGGATAAATCCCCAGAAGAGAGACTCCTGAGACACAAGTAGGTACAATCTATGATTTGGTGCATAGTCCCAATTTATAATACCATTAGCTCTGTAAGAGCGCCAATTTCATCATATCCTTGCCAAAATGAGATCTATTAAAATGATAGAATTTTAATAGTAAAAAATGGTGTCTTATTTACACATCTTTGATTACTAATGAAATGAATTTTTTTTACATATTTCTTTTGTGATCGGTCTGTTCTTATTCTTTAGCCATTTACAATGGACTCTTTTCTGTGTTTCAGGCTCCCTCAAGTGTGAAAAGTGAAAAGACCAGCCCAGGGCTACCTTCTTGAGACAAATAAATGCAGTCTTGAAAGTTTTGGAGTCTCTTTTTTAAAAAACTTGGTATTATCTCAATTTTTTTTTTAACAACTACCTTTCAAATGGTCCTGTCTCTCATAAATTTGCTTCCTCCTTAATTTCATGCTTTGAAGAAATAGGCTTCAGGGCCTTCAGCCTTCAGTCTGATTTCTTAACCTCATGAAGTTTCCATCCTCATCTTCTCAGGACCTATACCTAATGTCTTTCATTCCATCTATTTTCATCACTTGAGGAATAAGTGCCTGTTACCCTTCCTGGGGAAATTAACCTTTAATAGGAATACAAACTTAGCCCCAAAGAGTATATGGAGTCGTAAGCATTGGTCAGTGGGAGTGAGAGTTTTCAAGGCTATCTAAATACCCAGCTAAGGCCACGTGGCACCTTTGTGCAAGTTTGACCTTGAGCACAGAGGCAGTCTTCATCTTTACAACAATTGCTCACAAAGACATAGCACTTAATACATGCTGGGTCTTTTCCCCATACTTTACGGATGTTTTGTTCTCATAACAGTCCTATGAGATAGGCATGATTATTCTTGATTTACAGATGGGGAAACTGAGGCACAGAAAGTGTATAGTCTGCTCGGGTTGCCATAACGTAAACTATAGACTGGGTAGCTTAGATGACAGATATTTATTTCTTGCAGTTCTGGAGGCTGGGAAGTCCAAGATCAAGGTCTGAAGGGTTTGGTTTCTGGTGAGGTTGCTTCTCCTGGCTTGCAGACAGCTGCCTTCTCTCTGTGGCCTCACATTGCGGGGAGAGAGTGCTAGAGCATGCATGAGCCAGTGAGAGAGCAAACTCTGGTCTCCATTCCTCTTATGAGGACTCCAATTCTATTGGATTAAGGTCCTACCCTAACGACCTCATTTAACCTTAAGGACCTTCTAGAAGCCCTATCTCCAAATACAGTCACTTTGGGAGTTAGGGCTTCAATATATGAATGGGGGGGGCGGGACGCAAATCAGTCCATAGCATTCTGCCTCTGGCTCCCCAAAATTCATGCCCTTATCACCGCATGCAAAATACATTCACTTCATTCCAACATCCCCCACAGTCTTAACTCATTCCAGCCTCAACCCTAACGTCTGCAGTCCGCAGTCTCATCTAAATATCTCAGTCGTGTAAGGGTGAGACTGGAGATATGATTCAGCCTGAGGCGAAATTCCTCTCCAGCTGTGAACCTGTGAAAACAGGCAAGTTATGTGCTTCCAAAATACAGTGGTGAACAGGCCTAGGATAGACATTTCCATTCCAAAAGGGAGAAACTGGAAAGAAGAAAAGGACGATGGGTTCCAAGCAAGTCCCAAACCTAGCAAGGCAATTTCATTATATCTTAAGGCTCCAGAATAATCCTCTTTGGCTCAGCGTCCCACTTCTAGGCCCACTGGGGTGGCAGTGTCACCCCATACAACACTCTGCAGTGGCCCTACCCTCTGAAACTAGGAGGAAACAGACTTGCCGCCTGGGCCTGTGG
Source organism: Equus quagga (assembly GCF_021613505.1). Taxonomy (NCBI): domain Eukaryota; kingdom Metazoa; phylum Chordata; class Mammalia; order Perissodactyla; family Equidae; genus Equus; species Equus quagga. The sequence continues at coordinate 80,030,157 of NC_060271.1, forward strand.
TCTGAGTGGCAGTCCCGATGATCTCTGAATCACTTTTGGGGTCATTCTTCTTTTTCCTTGAAGAATAGTGCACGTTGCAACTGAATAGCTCTATGGTCTCGTAGAATCCAAGAAGTCCAACGGCCTGCCTTCATTCTGTCCTGCGTTCTCTGTCCCCTTTAGTTCAATCTGGCAGTGTCTTTGCTGGTATAATCTCGTCTCTATTCCTGGCCTCTGCTGAGATGCTGATTAAGTCCATGGGTTGCACCCACGATCTCTTTATCAAATGGTTGTTCAGCTACACGCTTACTGCTCTCTTCAGAACAAGCTGTCTCACTGTTTGCAATATCGATAGGCTGAGAATTTTCCAAATCTCCAAGTTCTGGTTCCTTTTTGTTTAACAAGTCTTCTTTAATTGATCTCTCTCCTTTTGCATTTTACTGTAAGTGGTAAGGAGGACCCAAGTTGCACCTTCAACAGTTGGCTTAGAATTCTCCTCTGCTAAATATTCAATTTCGCCACTTGCAAGTTTTACCTTCTGTGAAACACTAGAACACAATTGAGCCAAGCTCTGCCAGTTTATAACAAGGATTGCCTTTCCCCTGGAGTCTTGGGCCTCTCCAACGACTGTGTGTGGTGCCTTGCTGCCCTGCGTGGTTCCTCTCATGTGGCTGGGATTAAAGGCGCAGGTTATCTCATTTTGATCAGTAATAATAAGACTGTAAGCACTTCTACCTGGTCTCCCCTTTTGTCTGCATGACAACGCTGGGTGGTAGCAGACGGCATTAGTTTTCTAGGGCTCCCACGACAGAGTACTGCAGACTGGTGGCTTGAAGAGCAGAAACTTATCTGAGATCAAGAGATGAAGGTGTCAGCGGGGTTGGTTTCTTCTGAGGCTCTCTCCTTCCTGTGTCTTCACCTGGTCTTCCTTCTGTGCTCGTCTGTGTCCACAGTTCCTCCTCTTATAAGGCCCTATTGGATTAGGGCCCACCCACATGACCTAATCTTTTCCTCTTAATTATCTCATGTACTTCATTAAGTATCTCTTGAAGACCCTATGTTCAAATACAGTCACATTCTGAGGTACTGGGGGGTTAGGACTTCAACATGGAAATTTAGGGGGCACATAATTCAACCCATATCAGAGAGTAAGCACTGTTACCCTCACTTTACAGCTGGGAAGTGAGACCCCAGGGTCAGAGTCTTTCCTGAGGCCACACAGTCATGGGGACCAAGGCTAGAGCCCCAGGCCCTGGACTCTCTTTCCACAGCAGGCTTCAGCCATGGGTTTGGCTGAACTTTTACTTGTTGAGAGAGTGATGTCTTCAGGAGATCTAGTCTTAGAATTTATCATTGGTCTTGCTTTGAAAGTGCTGTCTTTCCCCCCTCCTGTCTTAAACTTGATTCCCTTAAAAGTACGCCATGATTTGTAGTTTATTTGGAAGGCGAGCCCAGGAAACACCAATGGGGAGCAGGAAAGTAATATAGGGAAGAAAAGCCAGCCTCTACAAGATGCATGGCTGACAGGTTACTGCTGCGGGCAGCCAGGGCTCAGTCCTGCTGAGGCATTCTGGGAGACTATGTGCAACATGCCTCAGAGGTGTCCCCCCAACACGCCTGGCATGAGGGAGCCAGGCTGTTTATCCACTAACTCCTGATAGTCGTTGGTTGAGAGCTGATCTCCTAGGGTGCCGATTCCTCCAGCTCCTCTGGCATGCCCTGGGGAAAGTGGTTGATAAGATTGCCTGGACCTGGAGAGTGCTAAGGCACCGTATTAGTTATCTATTGCTGTGTATCAAATTACCACAACCTTAACAACCTAAAATAACGTGTTTATTATCTCACAGTTTCTGTGGGTCAAGAGTTACACCTGGGCATGGCTTAGCTGGGTCCTCTGCTTCAATGTCTCTCTCAAGGCAGAAATCAAGGTGTCATTCTGGGCTGAGGTCTCAGCCGACAGCCTGGCTGGGGAAGGATCTGCTTCCAGGCTTACGTGGTTCTTAGCAGAATTCTTTTCCTCTAGGACTTTTGGACTGATGGGTTCAGTTTCTACCTGCCTGTTGGCCAAATGTAGCCCTCAGTTCTTTGCCAGATAGATCTTCCCAACATGGCTGTTTGCTTAGTCAAAGCATGCAAGCCAAGAAGGCAATCAAGAGAATCAGCTAGCTAGATGAAGAATCTTATGTATCGTAATTCCAGAAGTGACATCCCATCCCCTTTGCTGTATTCTATTGGTTAGGAGCAAGTCATGGGTCCTGCCAGCACCTAAGGGAAGGTGGCTACACAAGGGCATGAGTACCAGGAGGTGGGGACACTGTGGATGTCTGTTACACTGCCATCTGATCTCTTTACAAGTTATTGCTGGCCAAAAACATTTTTGTCAAGAGACTTGGAGATTAGAAATAATTTTACTGCAGATAAGTCAGAAAATCTAATTTTAAACCCTCTGGTCATTGAGGGCTAGCCAAAGGTGATCTTTCTGGGTACAATGTGGAGTCTCCTATGCTTTCCTGTCCCTACTTAAGGGTCAGGCGTCTTGGGCTTTCTGCAGTGGGAACTCTGAATTCCAGTGATCGTCTCATGACAGCCTGTGGAGCTACCTAGTTATAGTTCCTTTTGTTGGATTTCAAAGTGAATTTGGAATTGAGTGAGTGAGAACTTCAACTATATTCCATATAAGCTATAATATGGAAATTAATATAATGAGGTCTTGTTTCCTTTCTGACATTGAACAATTCCTAAAGCCACAGGATGGCGCCACTCTTCCCGGCGTGCCTCATAGTCAGATGTTATATTTAGATGACATCTGGGAGAAGCTGGAGGGACATTTTTTTTTTTAGAGTCTGTGATGGCTAGAAGAGCAGAATCGGTTTTTTGGGAAAAAGAGAGTATATCAGTCTTATCAACTCTATCAGTCTTGTACTAGTTCTTTTTAAAGTCAATTTTTTGCCCCCTCTGAGAGGCCATGTACAGGCTAGTGGTTAGGGCTCACAAGCTCTGGAGCCATAACGCTTGAGTTTGAATCCTGGCTTGGCCACCCACTAGCTGAGGGACCTTGGGCAAGTGTCATAACCTCTCCGTGCCTCAGTCACTGCATCTGTAAAATGGGATAGTAACAGTATCACCTTCATAGAGTTCTTGTGAGGATTAAATGAATAAAAATACATGTAAAGCCCTCAGAACAGTGGCAGGAGCCAATAAGAATTTTCTATTATTAGTTTGAGAAAACTAAATAATACACCAGGAAGAGAAATTTTTGAGTGATCCTAGAGATGACCAAGTCCCGGGATTTATGAAACGTGCTATTTCTGGACTAAACAAAAATTCTTGATTCCCTTTTGGGGTTCTAGTTCAGAAAAGGGCCCACCATACCTGTGATTTCAGGGCTCTGGAGAAGGCGTTCCTGACTTCCTAGATGTTGACACTGGGCACCAACAGAGCATGGCCACCTGGAGTGTCTCAACCAACACAGCACTTCCTGGTTCTGGCCAGACGGACTTCTGGTCCTGGTGGCTGAGATGCTTGTGGTTCCAGCAGATTTGACAGGAGAATGGGGAGAGGCTTGAGGACTCAGGGATTCTGAAGATGAAATGGGAAGGAATGAGAAGCTCTGAGTGGGGAAGGAGGGTGTCGAGACTGGGGGATGGAGGGGTTGGAGGAGCTAGGGCAGAAGGACAAACTTTCCTCTGGTGTCTGAGATTGAATGCCCGCCAGCTGTTCTGCGGTTGCGGTGGTGGGCATTTTCTTTTTTTCCACACAGGAGTAGCCTGCATCAAGTGGCATTTCTTAAATGTTAGCGTGCAAAGGAATCCCTGGGCATGTGTGTTAAAAATACGGATTCTAGGCCACTTCCAGAGAGTCTGATTTCTGCAGCAGCACTGTGGTGGGTCTGGTGATTTCTATGGAGGCGTCTAAGGCCGGTGGTGCCCTAGAACCTGGAAGGAGCAGAGGGGCCATGATCTGGTTGGGGGTAGTGACCAGGGGCTTCTATGGAAGCTGTACTTGTCCTGCAATCAACATTTTAAGAAACAGAGTGAATGTTGATTTAAAGGAGCTTTGAGGAGCTGGTGGGGATTATGGGGCTGGAAAGTCTCAAGCTACCACTTGATATCCCTACTCTCTGAGGGCCGTGTATTGAGAAACACTGTCAGAAAGTAGAAGTGGGATGTTCTTTAGGTGAACCACAATTTTACAGAGTTAAGATAAGGCCCAGAGAGGTTAAGTGACTTCATCAAAGTCACACAGATAGTTAATGGCAGGTCTGAGAATGTAACTGAGCATTCTGCTTCTCCATTCAGTTCCCCATTCACTAAACACCTGTTCCCGCTGGGGTGGGAGCCTGGGGAGGGGAGACGGTGAGAGCAGGAAGTAGTGAGAATTGGAGGGAGCTGGGCGCAGGGCCCCAGAGGGTGTGGCAACAACAAAAATTTTGCCCTATTGAAAATGGAGTCAGAATTAGGATAGGGAAAATTTTGGCTGGAATTCAAATGGTCAAACGATTGCTATTAAAATACTGATAGAGCGAATCTTTTAAAGGCAACATGTCCCTCCCAGACAAAAAATATTCCAAGTGTAGGACTTTTTTTTTTTTTTTTAATCCCAGGGAGGGTGCATCCCCTAATGGAGCTCACGTTTCAGATTTTCTTCCTAGTACCAGAATCCTCATATTGGCTCTTGGCTCTCGGGGGCAGTCGGTGGTGGTGGCGTGGCCGTGGGCCGAGGGCCTGGGCGGCGGGACTGCGGCAGCGCGGGCGGCGGGCAGCGCGGGCGGGGCACTGCAGCAGCGCGGCCCCCGGCGGCCGGCAGCGGCCCGCTCGAGGGGGCGCTGTGGGCACCGCCAAGCGTCCTTTTGTCAGCGCGCACCGCCGAGAGAGCTCTCATTTCCTCCCCGCCTCTTGCGAGAAATGGATTTAATTCTGACGGCAGGGCTGTAAGGCACGAGCGGGAACGAAAGCCTTTTGTCAAGGAGTCGCAGCCTCTGTTGTCTGGGATTATCACCGACGCGGAGAAGCTGCATTGCTGGTGGAATTCCAGGCAGCGCTGACAAGTGCGGTGCTGTTAGGATGGGTAGGAAACATTGCTCTGCAGATTAGCTGGGTGCATTTATTAAGCAGATCCAAAAAAAGAAAAAAACGCCACCACAAAACAAAAAAACCCAACAGCCCACAGTGGAAGACCAGAGATGGATAAGATGCCGTGCAGGAGGTAAGCCCGTTTGGGGAATGGGCACTGTGGGCTTGCCTTGGTTTTTATTTTAATGGAATTTGAGACCCCTACAGCATCCTTCCACCGTGCGGGAGCTGTTTGGTCCAGATGGGTGAGCATCTGTTAGTGAGTGCGTCTGCGATGCAGCCCTTCCCCGCGGCTGAGGGTTTATGCCTAAAGGTTTCTGTTGATGGAGAAACCTTTGGAGGTTCTTAGGAAAGCGGGGCAGCCGAGCGCTGGCCTCTGCTCGGGGACAGTGGGACCCACTCGCCCGGAGCGCAACGCCTGACAGGTGGGGCTTTCTTCTCGGTCCGGGCGGGCGGGTGGTAAGGCTCGCCTCGCGGGGCCGCGCCTCCCTTCCCTTCGCGCTCGGCCGCCGCCCTCCGGGGAGCCGTGCGGGCGCGCTCGGCGGGGCTGGGCGCGTTCCTCGCGGCCTCGCCATGGCCGGGGGCGCCGCGCTCCGCCGCAGCTGCGGGGCGAGAAGGTGAGACGTCGGCTGCCGCCCGCATTTGGAGCAGGGGAGCTGGCACGTGAGCGCGCCCCGGTGGGTTTGGATCTTTATGCAGCTCCACCAATTTGGAGGGAAAAAAGGCCACTGTCCCCGAGGAGGTCTGGCCACTCATTTCATCTCTTAGCTTCCATCTTCCCTCCTCTCTCTCCTCCGTCTCCCCTCCCCTCCTTCGCTCGGGAGGAGGCCACCCTCTGGCCGGGAGGCGGCGGCCAGCGTCTGCTTGTTTTGAAATCTCCACCACAGCCTACCTGGTGTTGGGGGGCAGGGTGGGAGGGGCAGACTGCTTTAGGATGCTGATCAGGCGCTCGGGGCTAGCCTATTGTCTTGCCTGTTCTCCCCTTCCTTTTCTTCTCTAATCTCCACCCCCTTGCCAAAAAAAAAAAAAAAAAACCAACCCAAAACGAATGAGAGAAAGGGAAGGGAAAAAAAGCCCCAGCCCACATGCTATCAAATTCTTTTAAAAATTGTCATTTATCTGACACATGATTATTTTCCATCTGTTTCTTTACACCCCCTCTTGCCCCCTCTTGCAGTTGCCGTCTAAGATTCAACTGACTCAAACGAGCCTTATGGATAATAGAAATCAAATCTCAGTTTCCTAAATGGACGTTTTGTGCTTTCTGACTAACCCCAAAGGAGGCGTTGGTCTGGCATCCTGGCAGGAGCAGATGATCCGAGGGGGGGACTGCACTTCTTCCACATTTAGTGCGTGGGGCTAGGTGGGGTACATGAGATGTTTAATTGGCGCAGTGAGGGGGGTCCTCAATAATGGGATTTGAAAATGATGTTTCATTTTAAGGGAAAAATAGTGAAAGTTCTGTAAATGAGTCAGACCAGAGAAGATAACTGTGAAGTTTCATACTTGCAAGTCACTCCTCCCAGTAGCATATGAATAGTATCTGTTAGAGATTTTAAAAAGGGGTTTCGGCCATTTACTATTTTTACTTTATAATGTTCTGCCTTCATTCTAGAAAGTGATCAGATTTCTCAATGCCTAGGAACCAGGATGTCACCCAGACCCCCTTACTCACCTCTGCTCCCCATCCCCCCATCCCCAATAGGGCACAGTAAAAGCAAACTTTTCATTATTACTTTGATGTCAATACATTTTAGAGAACCACTAAAGATAAATGTTTCTTTGATCCACAATCCATAACATTTTTGTAGCAAGCCCTATGTTCTCTCTTGTCCGCCCGATTGCATAGCCCTGTTAGAAATGTACTTGTCACATACAAAACACACCACACTGCCTAAAACAACACACCGGGAGTGGTTTCTAGGCTAGGGTGGGATTTGCTTTAAATATTGGTCTGGTGCTAGAATTAGCAAATCTCAGTTATTCTTAAGGGTTTACAGGTGATCAAATGTGTTTGTTGGCAGAGAGTTTAGTGTCAACATTTTAAATATATATAAAAAAGACTTTAATAAATGTATGTATCACCTACCTTGTTCCACAAGGGAGCTAAGACAGTTTACAGGGATTCATAAAATATAGCAAGGTAGACTAACTTAGAAGTAAAGGAGAAAGAAAAAAGGAAACTAAGGGTAGAGACTAAAATGGTATTAAGAATGAGGCTATGGGGCTGGCCCGGTGGCACAGTGGTTAAGTGCACACATTCCGCTTCGGCGGCCCGGGGTTCCCCGGTTCGGATCCTGGGTGCAGACATGGCAATTACTTGGCAAGCCATGCTGTGGTAGGTGTCCCACATATAAAGTGGAGGAAGATGGGCACGGATGTTGGCTCAGGGCCAGTCTTCCTCAGCAAAAAAAGGAGGATTGGCAGCAGATGTTAGCTCAGGGCTAATCTTCCTCAAAAAAAAGAATGAGGCTAGTACACAAATACGAGCATAAGACCCTCTACACCTGCTATGAGGGGGAAACAATCCAGGTCTAAACTTTCTAGCAGCTCATGCGAAAAGGAGAATTGACCAGCCCATGGCTCATATGTTTTATTTATTCGTTGACTCATTCACTCACTCGGTCACTCAACAACCGTTCAATGAGGACCCACTACGCACGAGGCTCTGTGAGAGGCGGTGGGAACAAGGGGTGAAGCAGACAGATGTGGTCTCTGCCCTCACGGCACTTACGGACAAATGCAGGAAACTGGTATTCATCAAGAAAGCTCTCAAATGAATGTCTAATTACAAATGGTGATAAGAGCTGTGCAGGAAAAGCATGAAGCAGGAACGGTCACATGTCCAGAATGTGAAAACACGTAATAAGACTTCTTAAGAGAAGCACAACCATTCTTGATCTAAGAACAGAAAGGAACTTTCTTCAAATATGACGCAGTGTTTGGAAGGATGTCCTCAATCGTGTCCTTGTCAATCACAAGGGTGGATTTCATTCGGCTGTTTCATATGCTGTCCCTCAGCGTGAGCTCATGATGTCACACTGCGGGTCTCTCAGACCCCTGGGCTTCTCGGGATATATGTATTTTGAGGGATCTGTGTCTTCTCTAAGATTATTGGTTTTATTTCAATGATAATCGTTAATAATGAGTAATAAAAATGTGTTCTGGATCATCTTGATGGCAACCCAAAAACCAGCGCTGGGGCCTGTGTTTGCCTCCGTATCCTGCCATGTGAGCAGGGGCAGGCCTGGTGGCTCCCCTCATAGCATGAAGGGTAGGGAGGGGAGTTTAACAGAGGCGTGTGGAGAGAAAGGGCAGTCCACACAGGGCACAGCTTGCCAAACTCGAAAGAACAGCTCCTGGGGTGGCCACTGCTATATTGGCAGCGAATGAAACTCTCATGTCAATTCACCTTCTACAGACTAAGTTACAGCAATTTAGTAGCAGCAGGTGTTGTAGTAATAATGCAATGAAAAAGTTACTGTTGCTGGTTTCAGCAATAATTGGATTAGATCTCCATTTAAGACTGGTTTCGCAACCCCCCAATAAATACCTTATGTCCAAAACAATGAGACAGGTAGTTTGCTGTAATGGTTAAGTGGAGCCAGACTGCTGAAAGCAGTAATTTTTCTACTTATTAGCTGTGAGACTTTGGACAAGTTACTCAACCTCTCTGTTCTTTAGTTTCTTCTTATGATAATATGTGAATAAACATGTGGTACTGAGTTCATAATGATATTATGAGGATTAGAGGTATTACATGGGAAAGACTTGGAGCATATAGTAAGGTTCAACAAATGTTAGCGATTATTACTATTTTTATTAGTATAAAATGGCCCCTCATTTATGTACGCTTTCCAAGATGGTTTGATAGCTGAATTTTAGATTATGGTAACTTATTATCCTCAAGGAGCAAGTGTGTTTCTGAGGTTATTAACATTGTTTTGCACAACAAGCTTGATGCGTTGTCTGCCTTAGTATTGTTGAAGTCGAAATTCCGATAATGATGCCACAGACTAACTGGACCTGAAGCTACGTCTTTCTATTGCTAAACCCAAAATGATGTTTCAGTTTCAGCCAAGCAATATCTGTTGCAGTGAATTCATTTTATTAATTTGACATTATAAAGCTTGATAGTTGTATTTATTTGCACATTCGTTTTGACATCTAAGTTATATGATAGCTATAAAGTATAGGTGTTTAGAACCAGTCTTTATGAGAGTACATATTTAGGTTAGATTTTAATAAAAGTGACTTAGGTCAATGCCGGGTCCATGAGAAATTTTTTTCCTTCCACAGGGATTTCTATATAGTTTAGCTATTTTGGACTGTGTACAAGGACACACCCAAGAGTCTTGGCTTGGAATTTTTGATCTCTAGAAGACAGATTGCAGCCAGTATCTGACTCCATATACCTGGACTGCTATAGTTGTAGCCTGAAAGAATTTTAAGGCAGTAATACAAAAAACCGCCTCTGTCCTCAAGAACAACAGCAAAATGCCCCAGACACAAAGAACACCTGCGGAATGGAAAGCTTCCAGCAAAGGTTCATCCTGGCCTGTCTTCCCAGATGAGCTGCGTGTAGAAGGTTTGCCAATGTTGTTGAATGAGGTGAAAAGAAGGTCTATTCTCTCTGGAGGACAATGTTCAATTGTATGGATTAAAGCAAGTTTATGGATTATATTGTCCAAACCTAATTTTAAATTTTCTTTGTACCTAAGTGATCTGTCAAAGATTACAGGAAATATGTTAGTCTCCCACTGTAATCATATTTTTGATAGCTTTCCTTTTGATATATACATATCAGAGACATATGCATTTATATGTATACACACACATAGTACATGTCATACATGCACACAGTTATATTTGATGCTGTGTTACTTAGGGCCCTGGTTGCCCAGGACTGATGGGTTTCCTGGGATGGGACTTTTGGTACTAAAACCAGGGCAGTGCCAGGCAAAGGAAGACAGCTCCGTTTTAGTTTTAGAGGACAGGGAGAGGACAAACAATGGGCCCAGATTCTATAAGGATTTTCTAGAAGATATGGTACAGTGGTGCCAACCAACATCAGCCAGCCCCTGATTCAACAAGGGGCCCCCCTGGTAAAAGTCAGGGATGTTCTCCCAGCTGAATCCTAGAATAATCTTTGGGCTCATTGCACCAGGCCCCCATGGCTGTGGTGTGCTCGCGGAAGGGTGGGGTATACGACAAAGGGCTCTAGGAGCTCTGTCAGGACCTTCTACCTTGAGTGACCAGGCCCCCATGTGCTGAGGGAGCCCCCAGTAAACTGGGACTTTAACACAGCCAGCTTCAAATCAGGTCAGTTCTGATCACTCCAACGGTTATGGCTAAAAATAAACATATGTAAGTACATAATAAACAAATGCAACTTGTCCCAGCAGTAAATATTCCTAATGTATTTGATCTGACAGAGGACCTCACCCCACCAACAGCCCAGGCAGGACCTGGTGGTCAGGGAGTTTAGGATGTGATTGCCAGAAAACAAATTTCAGTGCTCCATGTGATATCCGGAATGGTCTTCCCTGGACCCAGCCTTCAGGTGGCTGGAAAGAACTTGCCAAGCCAAGTAGCAAATCCCTCTGGTTTTTATGAGCAGTAGCTCTAAGGGCCATTTGGCACCCTCCACCCCAGCCCCACACACATGTAGACGGTTGATTGGACCAGGCGTGGACCTGTGAGGACTTGGAATCTTAGGGCTTGTGGCCATATTAGGCCCAACAGGGGAGGGGGTCAGGGTGAAGAGACCAAAGAAAGGAGAAAAAAGCAACGAACCAACCAAAAACAGACATGAAGGAAACCATGGGCTATCCCCCTACTCCCATCACCAATTTAGAGAAGAAGCCACTTGGCTTCCTGGAGATGGCCACAGTGATTCCAGTTCTAGTAGCTTCCATGAGGCCCAGGTAGACTTTGGTCCCTATGTTGATGAGGTTGCCCTCCATCCTGCCTGGGCTAGTTTGCTTAGGTTTCTGTTTCTACAGCCACACTGCTCCTAGCTAGAACTCTTGATTATTCCACAGCCTCCCACTTCTCTTCCCTGCATCGAGCTCAGCCTTCCTCCATCCCTCCACAGAGATCTTCCCAAAGCAAAAATCAAATCTTGTCATTCCTCTACCCTCAGGATAAAGCCCAAAGCCCTACCTATCTCTGCTGGTTGACATCTTCTCCCTTCACTCTCTACCCCCTAGGTGGGCTGAACCACCATCTTCCTGGACGTGCCCCCTGCCACACATCCCCCACAGCTTCCACACCTTTCACAGGCTCTGTCCTCCACTTTAGATGCCCTTCCACCATTTTTTGTCTGGCAAGCTGGACCTTTTCGGAAGCCAACCAAATAGACAAACTTCTAGCAAGCCTAATGAAGATAAAAAAGAAAAAAATTTCACAATACTAGAAATGATGTATGGAACAAAGGGGAGAAGAAGAGATTTGAAATCGTAAGAACACTACGCATTATTGTATCCTAACATATCCTAAAATCTTGATGAAATGGATCATTTTCACAGAAAATATGAACTACTATTTATTCTAGAAATCAAATGTCATGTTCCTGGATGGGAAAAATGGATGTTGCAAAGACGTCGATTCCTCACATATTCTGATGCGTGGATGGCAGCCTTCCTGGTAACCAGAAGTGATGCAGATTTGTTCCTATTTTTACATTCCTTTGGTAATTTTCTGTGGAATTTTGAAAGGGGTAGTTAACCGCATATGCTCAATTGCAAATCATTTTATTGATGAGAAAGCCAATACATGTGTATTTGAATGTCATTTATAAATTGTTTTTCTCGAAGAACAAATAGAGTTATCACACTTTGAAATGCATGGAGACTTTATGAAGACAGAATTCATTTCACAACCGACGTGATCTTCCGCCCATCTTATTTTATTGAGTATGAATTTCATCATGCTCGCTTTCTTTACTCTGCATGGAGCCCATATAAGAATCTCTTGGCTTTTACTTTGGTGTAAATCTGTGGTGAAAAGACACTGGAAAAGTGAGGGTGGGTTCAGTTTTTTCCTCCTTTATTCGTGTCAGATGGCAGAGCATCCATACTGATCATCTTAGCATTCCCTTATTTAGAATTTATTCTCCTTCCCTCTTAGCACCACATTTCTCTTAGATCCTTCCAACACCCTCATTTGTGTCCTAAATTAGCTACATCTGTTACCATAGTTATGCACTATCCAGCTTAACCCATTCCAAGCTTGTTCCTACCATATTGTGCATGAGACTTCTTTTCTTTTGTTTCATAAAATACACCAGTATTTTTCTTTCTTCTTCTGCCCCCCAATTTTTATTGTTTTTAAGGCAATGCATGTGCATAGTTAATAAATCACATGGGACTGAAGATCTCCTAAGAAAAAGCAACAATCCCTGCCCACCCCCATCCCTTATCCACAGGCAAACCACTTTTAGCCGTGTTTTCCGTTCTGCTGTGGTAACCGCTGTATCTCAAAATAATATGCATATACTGCTGTTTTTGAATTTCATCAACTTCAGTCATTGTCAAGCGATTTTCTGCCATGATAATCAAGGATGTAGCTTATTTACACCATGCTTGCATCTTCTCACCACCTTTCTCCTGGTCATCCCTGCCACTCTAGACAATGCATTTATTAAAACCAGATTTCTTAGTCCATGGACTGTTGATTGGGTCACGTGACTCTCTGCTCCGTAAGATAAGGCTATTACCACCACCTCTCCTTGCCTGCTTCCTCCTTCCCTCTAGCTGTACAATTGCTTTTGCATTATCAATGTTGATGAAATATTCATCCTGTTCCATAGCCGTGGTTGGTTTCTGTGATTTGTCTACAAGGTAATTCTAAAAGCTGAAAACTCTTACAGTGTTCATTATCTGATGGGGTTGATGTTGTTCACCACACAATAAGTAACATGCTAGGATTTCATATCCTTCTCAGGGGCTCCAAAGTCTCACCCCTTGGGTCACTAAGTGGAAAATGCTCCCAGGGTGAGGTGCAAATGGACTCTGTTGTCTGGGGGCACTAGTACCATCAGAGCTGCTCTAGTTTGCCCCTGCAAGATGTGTGGTTTCTCTAAGAAGACCCATCGAGGGGTCCAAGTTGGTAAATTCAGAAACAGCAGTGTGTGCATAGTATTTTCAGATACAGAGGTAATTAGAGCTGAGTGTCTGGCTGTGGGCCATTGTACGTGGGGACAGGAGGGGGAGCGGGCAGGGTCCACTGCTTCATATAGAGACCTGCAATTTGTGCCCCTGTGTTCAGTCTCTTTATTTCCTGCCCTCCGTAATACCTGCCATCTCAGAGCCTGGGACATCTCTAGGGCTCTGCCAGACCCATCTTCTGCCTCCTTGGCTCCAGCATTCTCTGACTGAAATCTAGGCTGAGGCATCTTTTGCTTTGAGGGTCATCAGGGTATGCTCTCTAATTTTGTATATTTTCAAATTTTTCCCTAATTAAAAAATGTCTACTGTTTTGTACTGTTTGCTGTTTTATTAAAATCTGAGCCTTTCATCTTAACCATGATGTTAAACATTAAGTCAACTTCAAACCCCAAATGAAAATAGCTAGAGTATATTGTTAAAGGGCAAATCTGTTAAGTTGATTTATAATAACAGGACAAGTATCCACAGATTCTGCAACTGGGACACCCAGGCAGCAATACAGTACTTAATTAAGTTGACAATGTTATAAAGCAGATCTATAGCTTTAATTATGCAAAGGAGCCTTGTTTTTATTGCTGTGAATTGGGTTCATCAGGATTTTATGGCCAGCCAGGTGGATGCAGCCCTAGAAAGAAAAAGTGTGCTGGGAAATGAGGAGCAGGGCCAAGAAAGCGAGGCTTCTATTTGCAGAGCAAGTCCACATGCTGATCTGTGACTATCTTGGTGTCTCTCCTATTTGAGGTTCTCCATTACCTTTTATCTGCTGAAAGATTCTTTCAAATTTAGATTTTGAGAAAGAAGTTCTCCATTCCCGCTTTGTGATTCCCATGGTACATCATTATGCGGTTTAGCGATGTTTTCGCTGCTGCTCTTGGAAGGTGGTGCAGCTGAGGCTCTTGGACCAGACAGCAAGGGTGGGCTCTCCCTTTCAGGATGTCAGTCATTTTGATTCTGCCAATGGGAGGGCCCAGGTGGTTGTGGATTTAGAGTGAGGTCCTTTGTGCCCTGTTCAAGGAGGGGCTGAGATGGATGACTGCCCAGCTCCCAGATGGCAGCTTGAAATGAGCCCAGGAGTACCATGCAAGGGACTGCATCATATGCGGGTTCTTTCAAGGCTAGAATGCTGCTGCTGTCGGATCTGAAACCAGTTCTTTAAAAATGATTTATTCAGATGCTGCTTATGTTGTTGGTATTATTTATTATTGTGCTCCCCCAGTATAAAACAAAAGGACGTTAAAAAAAAAAACAGGCTTAGTTAACTTTAACTTTATTTTTCTTGTATAAAAACTATGTGGTGGCCACAGCTGGAGCCTGGGTCCTCTGCGTGGAGACTCTGGTGTGGATCTAGAAGGTCACTTTTTAATTTACGTAAAAGTGCTTTTTTTAACTTTTTTTTAAGTCAAGTTTATTGAGATAATATACATACAGTAAAATTCACCTTTCTTAAATGTATAGTTCCATGAATTTTGAAAAATCTATACAGTCATGTAATCACCACCACAATCAAGATAGAAAAAAGTTCCTGCATGCCCCTTTCTAGTGGATCGCTTCCATCCGCCCACAGCCCCTGGCAACCACCCATCTGTTTTTGGTTTTGCCTTTACCAGAATGTCATATAAATGGGTTCATACAGTTTGGCCTTTTGTGTCTGACTTTTTTTTTTTTTTTTTTTTTTTTGCTGAGGAAGATTCACCCTGAGCTAACATCTATTGCCAATCCTCCTCTAATTTTTGTATGTGAGCTGCCATCACAGCATGGCCACTGAAAGACGAGTGATGTAGGTCCATGCCTGGGAACTGAACCCGGGCTGCCAAAGCAGAGCGTGCTCAACTTGACCACCAGGATGCTGGGGCTGGCCCTGTATCTGACTTTCACTTTGCATAATGTTTTGAGATTCATCCATGTTGTTACAAATATTAGGAGTTCATCTCTTTTGATTCTGGTAATATTCCTTTGGATGGCTTGTACCAGTTTGTTTAGCTATTCACCCATTAATGGCCATTTGGGTTTTTCCAGTTTTTGATGATTATGAATAAAGCCACTATATATATTGGCGTACAGGTTTTTGTGGATGCGAGATTTCAGTTCTCTTGGGTGAATACTGAGGAGTGGGACTGCAGTGTGGTGTGGTAACTGTATGCTGAACTTTATGAGAAACTGCCAAACTGTTTCCAGAATGACAGGACCATTTTGGATTCCCACCGGCAATGTATGAGAGTTCTAGTTGCTCTGTACTTGGTATTGCTAGTTTGTTTGCTTTTTTTGATTGTAGCCATATGATAGGTATGGGGTAGTATCTCATTGTGGTTTTAATTTGCATTTCCCTAATGCAATGACTCCGAACATCTTTTCCTGTGCTTGGAAGCCACGGTATCTCTTCTTTGGTTGTTTCTTGTCCCTTACAGGTCAGTCGGACCCTAACATTCTAAGGCAAATGGGGGAAGGATGTTTCCTTTGTCTCAAAGGAGGAGCAGAAGCCTGAGGGGGAGCGGGCTGGAGGGATGTGGGGAGAGTTGCCTAAGACGAAGGTGATGGCAGGGGGATGAAGTCAGGAGCTGGGGTATCTGATCCTTTCCTCCCGCACAGACTGCTTCTGGAGCTCTTCTCTGGAGGATTTCGTGGTTGGTATTATGAGGGGCTGTTCCCTTGGAGAGGGAGGGAGGGAGGAAGGGAAGGAGGAAGACAGCTGTAATATTGAGTCCATTTTTTATTTGCTTACTCCAAGTTTAGTTCAGTAAATATCTCTTTAAAAGAGGTAAGTTTGGCCAACATAACCCCTATTGTTAATTTCTGGGGGTAGAGGAAGGGAGGGTTACATAAAAGATGTTCAAGAAAATGTGTATTTGAATTTGTTTGACGTAGGGGCTCAAAGAGATATTTGTACACCCGTGTTCCTAGCAGCATTATTCAGGATAGCTAAAACAGGGAAGCAACTCAAGTGGCTATCAATGGATGAAGGGATAAGGAAAATGTGGTATATACATACAATGGAATAATATTCAGCCTTAAAAAGGAAGGAAATTCTGACGTATACTACAACCTGAATGGACCTTGAGGACATACACTAAATGAAATAAGCTAGTCATGGAAAGACAAATACTGTATGATTTCACTTATGTGAGGTACTTAGAGGAGTCAAAATCATAGAGACAGAAAGCAGAATGGTGGTTGCCAGGGGCTGGGGTCGGGGGAATGGATGCTTATTGTTTAATGGGTATAGAGTTTTAGTTTTATAAGATGAGAAGAATTATGGAGATGGATGGTGGTGATGGTTGCATAACATTATGAATGTATTTAATGCCACTGAACTATACACTCAAAAACGGTTAAGATGGTAAATTTTATGTTACATGTATTTTACCACAATAAATTACTGTAATTTACCACAATTACATAATACACAATACGTGTATTTAATGTGATTGAGGTATACTAGCAACGAGTGATTTATCACAGTGGTCGGTAAGTTTGTATGGTTTGACTATGAATATCAGTCAGTCAGTTGACAAGTGTTTACTGAACACCCTTTGTGTGCAGCCACTGTTCCAGGTGCTGAGAGGCTGATGTGAACCAGGTGGTCACACTCTAGTACGGAGAGAAAGATGCTAAACATGTGAACAAACAAATGAATAGTGCCAGGCAATGATACTTGTTATGCAGAAGATAAATTCAGGTACAAGAGAGGGTGATTGGAGAAGCCTCTTTAAGCCAGAGTGGTCAGGGAAGGCCTCTCTGGGGAGGTGACATTGAGCCCACTCAGGTGGGTTAAGTGGACCTGGGTTGGAGGATAAGGCAGTGGTGGCTGATTGCATGCGTTTCGTTATGCTATTTGAGACAATAACATTGGCTGAGAGGGAGTGAAGAAGGTGTGAGATTTGGGGAGAGACGATAAGGTGGAAAACGATCCCCTTGAAGAGTCTACACCGAGGAAGGGCAGGTTGCCTGGCAATGTTAAGAAATCATTTGAAAGGTGTGGAGGGAGTTTTGAAATTAGTCCAGTCCTCACAGTTGTGTGCAGGGGTCAATTTGTTCAGATGCACGCCAGGAGCAAGTTCACGTAGTGTTTAACCAAAGGGGGGCGTCTTCGAGGTGAGAAGGACGGAGGACAGAGGGACAGAGGAGTTAGAAGTGTTGTTACCCAGGTGGACCACCAGTTAATTTAAGCCATATTGAAGAGGGATGTGAAGATGGAGTTTGGGGGTAGATAGTGAAAAAGTGAGTAAGAGGTCTTGGAGATGTTGAATTGTTCGAAGGGGGATATCAGAGTAGGTGAGCTGGAAGGGCTGGGTCAAAGAGGAGGATGTGAATTCCAGAAGTTGGAAGTGGTGATCTTATTGGTTACAGCAATATCTATACGACCACAGGAGTGAGTGGCTGAGGCTGAGGTGGAAGGAGAGATGATTGGCATTAGAAGCCAAGGAAACGTGAGGTTGGGTGTTGGGCAGATCACTGCGTGGATGTGGATGTTGCTGTCGAAGTCATCAGGAGTGAATAAGGGTAACGATGGAGAGGAAGATGGGCAGCCAGGAGCTGAAGTCATCAGTGAAGGAGGGGAGTGACCCGGAGAGTGGTAGAGGATAGCTGAAGGGAGGGTGATAAGAAGTCTAGTTGGAGGGAGTGAAATCCCATGGCAATGGGGTTTTTGAGGCAGTGGAAAGAGATGGATGTGGCTGTAGGGCACAAGGTGGCTATCTACACTGCGCCCAGGCCCTGAGGATGTGGGATGTGTGCTGTGAAAGAACAGTGTGCTCAGGAGAGAGCCAGGCTTTAGATTTTTGATTTTGAGATCACAGAAATAGGGCTTATGTAGCTGCATTAGCGAATGCTGCAAAGAATTATGTGATTGTTCAATGAGATTGGTTTCCAAGCAGGAAGAAAGGTAACCAACGAGGCATTATTGATTTTGGGCTTGTTCAAAACTCAATTAAAGGCAATTAACAGTATCTGGTGTTGTTTACCAAAGTACTAGTCCCCTGAGGGATCTCCTAGCACTTCTTGGGAATTGTGAGAAGAGAAGAAAGAACTTCCTCTCCTGAGGCATCTTGTGTTTTCATGTCATTAATTCCTGCGTCATCCCCCAGCCATAAATCTAAGAGAGAGGATGAAGCCTTCTGTCCTTTCATATCACCCTCTTGCTGTGGCTCTGCCATGACTCCCTTGTCTAGCCTTGCTCTGCTGATGGTGACCTTGAACATAATAAACTGCTTACGAGAATAATGAGAATTGATGGGGAAGATGCACTTTCTCATAATTTATGGGTCATGCATCAGAACAGGACATTTTTGGAGGAATGAAGCACGTTATGGGAAAACGGGGTTTCTTAAATGCATGGCCAAAAATCTCAGGAAAGCACCCTGCACTACTGGCAATCCTGAGGCGTTTACTTTTCCACTCTCCAAAATGACGAGTTCGCTCTTCCTTTGTTGAAATCTCCTTCCCTCCCCATCCCTACCCACCTTGCTAGGCCCTAAAGCGCAAGAATAGTGATGAGAACCCCATGGCCTGCCCTGGGCCACCCAGTCTTTCTTACGTAGTCTCCTTAAGGGAGCTCTTCCAGGCCTTAGCTTTAGATTCCATTTGTATGCTGAGGATCCAAAGTTTGTATCTCCCAGGAGCTATAGCTTAGTGCTTCTCAAACTTTAACGCGCATGCCGATCACATGGGGTTCTTGTTAAAATGCAGATTCTGACTCCATTGGTCGAGGGTGGAGCCTAAGATTCTGCGTTTCCAACAAGCTCCCAGGTGATGCTGATGCTGCTGGTCTTGATTTTTTGAGTAGTGTTGAGTGGTGAGGATGCAGACTCGTCTACCCAAATGCCTCCTTGACATTTCCACCTGGATGTCTGACAGGCATCTCAGACCAAACCTGACATGACCCTATTAGAGTTCTTGATTTCTTTCCTCTAACCCACTTTTCTCTGCATTACATCATCCTCCTGGTTGCTCATGCCAAAAATCTTGGAAGTGTCCTTGGTTTCTCTCTTTCCTTCAGTTTCCCATCCAATCCATCAGCAAATTTTATTGGATCAGTCCTCTAAAACATATCCCAAATCTTTCCACTTGGCTCCATAATAATAGTAGTAGCTGAGTACTTCCTGTCAGGCTGTGTTAATGATGGCTATAGATTGAATGTTTGAATTCCCCCCAAATTCATATCTTGAAACTTAGGCCCCATTGTGATGGTATTTGGAGGTGGGGCCTTTGGGAGGTAATTAGGTCGTGAGAGTGGAGCCCTCAAGAATGAGACTGGTACCTTTACGAAAAAGACCTCAGAGAGCTCTCTTTCGTCTTCCGCCATATGACACAGTGAGACGAGGGCCTTCTATGAGCCAGAAAGCAGGCTCTCACCAGACGCTGAATCTGCTGGTACCTTGATCTTGGATTTCCAGCCTCCAGAACTTTAGGAGCTAAATTTCTGTTGTTTATAAGCCACCCAGTCTATGGTATTTTGCTATAGCGGCCTGAGCTAAGATAATGATATACATTTTTATTTATATGTATTTAAAGTTTTATTATCATGACAATCCTGTAAGGCAGATGGTATCATTAATCCCAATTTTTTGAGTAAGAAAAGTGGACACATAATAGGCAATAAATAAATCTTTGTGAATTGAGTAACTGAACAATCTTTATAACTTATAACTTACAGCTAGGTAGCACTACAGAGACTTGCAGTTTATGTTTTTAAAAAATCCAATTCATTCTTTTGGTTAATTTTCTTCTTGGCTGTAAATATAATAGTCAGTAGTGCTGTTAATATACTTAGAGAATTAGGGAGACAGTATCTTATTTTAAGGTTTCTGTGTCCTTGCAAAGCATAAATTACTTGCAAATGTCCACAGGCAAATATCCAAAGGGTATGTGTGTTAGGGAATTTGTAGTCTCATTGCCTTCCTCAAACCAGCTTTGACAAGGGCTTTATGCATTTAAAACATTAAAGCTATTTATGTCTGACAATTACAATATTGTGATGCACTTTATGAAGACATTATGTCTTGTGTGTCCTTGCAAAAAGCAGGGATCCTTTTATTTCTCATTACATCACTGCATATTTTGTAACTTGTAGGATATATTGAGAAAGTGACATTCATGCTTCAAGATGTATTCCTTTCCTAAGCTTCCTTTACATTCATCAATTTCAAGGGTTTTGCGCTGTGTGTTGGTCATTACACTCACAAACCGTGATGAGAAGTGGCTGGGGTTCAGGAAGAAGCAGGCTCCATGGTCAAGTAGATGGAAGCTAGTTCATATGAAGACAGGCGAGGAACTTGTGTTGGGTTAAGCGACTGCTTTGCTATGCTGTTTATTTTAAAGGAAATCTTTAGTAACCTTATTTATAATATAAAGACATCTTTTGTAATATGAATAATTCACTTCGTTTTATAAGCATGAGTTTCTCTTAAGGGTGGCAAAGAGAAACACACATCATTATTGTCCTAGTGATTTCTATCACAGCCTTCTCCTAAGAATCAGTCCTCTCCTTTAGAACTTTCAATATGCCAAGGCAAACATTACACCAACATAACACTGCATTCTTTTCTCTAGTTCAGGTCAAAGGAATATCCTAGAAGTAGGATTCTTATATATAAGTGAATTCTTATACATAAAGGAACTCAGAGAAGTGCTAAGCATTAGCAAGGGTCTTCTTGGCTTTACGTTTCTGAGTAACGTGTGGCAGATGTTGCATATGTGGAACAGTCCCACTGGAATTCCAGCATGTCAAAGCGGAAGGCACCATGGAGATCTTCCAGTCCGACCCCTGAGTTATGGAGCGCAGACAAATGAAGCGGAGAGAAGACAAGGCACTGAAGGCGAGGCTCGTAATTCCTGGCAAATCCGGGGGTCCTGGAAAGCTGCTCTTCGGGGCATTTGTTTCTAAATGTCAACTTCTCCCTTTTTTAATGTCAGAGTTTTCAAGATGCCATTTAGTTTCAAGGAAAAGAGACAGGAGGAAGATGAGTTCCTTACAAGAATCTAAAAGATGGTGGAAGAGATGGGTGGGGCTGAGGTAGGCTCTCTAGATGGCCAGGCCTCCGTGTTGATCTTTAGTTCTCATCCCTGGACCCAGGAAAAAAATTACAACAATTTAAACTTTGTTACAATATTACAAAGTATATTAGTTTCTTTAGGGCTGCCTTAAAATGTGCTGCAAACTGATGGCTTAAAACAACAGAAATTTATTCTCTCATAGTTCTGGAGGCTGGACATCTGAAATCTAGGTGTCAGCAGGGCCGTGCTCCCTCTGAAGGTTCTAGAGAAAAATCCTTCCTTGCCTCTTCCTACCTTGGGCGGTTTCTGGCAATTCTTGGCATTCCTTGTTTGCAGCTGCATCACTCCAATCTCTGCCTCCATTGTCACACGGCCCTCTCCTCTGTGTCTGTGTGTCCTCTGTGCTTCTGTATGTCCAAATCTCCCTCTCCTTATAAGGATCCCCACAACTGGATTCAGGGCCCACCCTAATCCACTGTGACTTCATCTTAACTTGATTATATCTGCAAAGACTCTATTTCTAAATAAGGCCGTAGTCACAGGTTCCAGGTGGACATGAATTTTTGAGAGACACTATTCAATCCACTGTGCAAAGTTACAATGGTTTTATGTTTTAACTTTTGCTAGGAATTTATACTTGTATGTCCTAGAAAGGCATGTTGTTTCCTTGGTCCAGGAGAGAAAGAGAGAGAAGTGCACATGGAGCACTGTTTCCCAAGTGTATCCAGTGGACACTATTCCCAAGAAACGTAACATGAAATAAAAGTTTCAATGGTCAAAAGAATTTGGGAGATACTGTACTCTACCCTCCTCTTGAAGCATCACTGGCTCCTAGGATATCAAAGGTTGGGAGTGGTCCTGTAACGAGGGCCTGTGTCTGTGTAACACTCTACATTGATTAAGCATTGCCTCCAGCTTCATGAAGCAGAAACCCAACCACAGTAGCTTGGTCCGACAGGGGGTTTATTTCCCTCATCTAGAAAGTTCAGAGGTTGCAGTCTGGGGCTGGCACAGTGGCTCGTGACGGCACCAACGTGCCAGGCTCCTTCTGTCTCTGCTCTGCCATGCTTAGAAGGTGGTGTTCTTTCTCCTGACAGTTTGCAAACCAGGCACTCCATTTCCAATCTCCCGGCTCCCTTCTAGATAGGAAGAAGGAGGAGGAAGTGGTGATAGAGAAGGGATAGCATTTCTATCAGGAAATTAGACTTTCCCAGAAATTCCCAGCAGATTTCTGCTTACGCATTGTTGACTAGGATGCTATGAAATGATTGCTCCTAGTCTCAGGGAAGGCTGAGAAATGCAGTTTTTTTGTTGGATGCATTGTACCCTGCACAGAACTGAAGTTCTGTTAGGAAGGAAGGAGGGATGAATATTGCCTAGGCAGCTGGCAGTGACTGCCACGCACATAATTTCCCATGGCATTAGTGACCGCGAGATCGCCCTTGTTAAAATTTGTCCCCATTGTCCTTCACAAGAGAGTGCTTCCCATAGAATTCCAGGTTTTTAGCATCAGCCTCCAAATTTAATCCTTCCAAACATTTTAGCTCAGTACAACTCTCGAAGTTCAAGGGTGCCCATACTTATATGGCACCAGGATACACTGAGTGCCTTCTAAACGATTTAACGGCTTCTGTGTGTTTGCACTCCTAATTTCGTTTTCTTTAATGTGTTCTAGTGGAATTTGGAACTTCCTCTTTACAATTCCAAATCCCTTAGATAGACAGCTGCCATATGTAAAGTAATACACTTGGAATGCATTGTGGAAGCATCGCCGTTTCTTCTGGCCAACATTTAAAGCAGAGAAAAGGCAAAGGCTTCTACCTTCTCAGAGGCAACGGATGCGGCCTTGTGGCTTAAGAAACCTCATTATGGCAGAGGTCTTCAATGATCCCCGCTGTAGTCACACATTCTAATCACCAGGGGAGCCAAAGCGCATGCCTCCATTCCCAGGGAGGACCTGTAATGAGGAGCCTCTTGTAGGAGAAGGGGCCAGAAAGGTCTCCTTGTCCTTTTGGTTCTCCCTCTTTTACTTTGTGTGGTCAGGGAGAGCACACAGGCCAAGGGAGAAGAGGCTGGTTAGTGCAGCATAACATAACAGAAGCTGCAATGTCAAAGAGAAAGAGACAGAGACAGACGGCAGATTCCAGAAAAGGTTTCCTTTTTTATCTCTGCTTGAATATATGACATTTCTAATCTTACCTCTGGAGCAGGGGAGGAGGCGGAAAGGACCCCCATGATAAGGCAATCGGGTCCTCAAACCTGAGAAGAGGAATGTTCTTCGCAAGTGAGGGCCTGGAGGTCTTGGGGGAAAACAGTCGTGGAGAGGATGTCATTCTCCATTCTCTGCTCTGAATACAAGCTCTTTCCCTCATTCTGGGTGGAGGTAACCAATCTGGGATGTCAAAACACCCATCAGCAAAACGTGTCAAGATTTTTAAAAAACCATTAAAATTTTACATCATAATAGATTTCTAAGACAGCACAGGTCACAATGGCCTCATATTCAAAGGGAGCAACTGAAAGGAGCAAATGCTCTTGTACCATTTTGGTAGTTGACCTAGTGTCCAAAAAAATTGAATTTCAAATTGTAACCCCCCCTGAGTCCAAAGGAAATGATTTGTTTATCACTGTGTAATGTTTCAGAAAGGTCAGCCTGAAAATTGTAAGTGGTTCCAAGCAACTGACCCATAAAAAGATACTGTCCCTGGAACGCAAAATGTATGTAGAAGGTATAAGGAAGAGGGTAATGTAGCAGAAGACAGAATGAGTTTCTCTTGCACTAGTGACTGTGCTGTGGCGTGATGGGAAAGCATGTGGCATGATGGGAGAGGATGTGGCATGATGGGAGAGCATGTGGCATGATGGCGGAGCATATGGCATGGTGGGAGAGCTTGTGGCATGATGGGAGAGCTTGTGGCTTGATGGGGGAGCATGTGGCATGATGGGAGAGCTTGTGGCATGATGGGGGAGCACGTGGCATGATGGGAGAGCTTGTAGCATGATGGGAGAGCTTGTGGCGTGATGGGAGAGCATGCGGCATGATGGGAGAGCACAGTTTGTAAACTACCAGGTAAAGAATTGACCCCAGGTATTTTGACACCCAAGCCAGTGATTTACCTTTTTGCCCCAGTCTGGGAGGTGGCAGAGTCAGACTGGCTGAATTAGAATCCCAATTGTTTCCACTTACTAGCAGTGTGACCTTGGACACATTGCTTTTGCTTGGTTTCCTCATCTTGACGGTACCTACTTCATTAGGGTTATTATGAGGATTAAAGGAATGATTGCATGGGGTTAGTGCCTGGCCCCATGCCTGTTCCAGAAGTGTTAGCAGCTGCCAGCTCAATTACTATGAGTGCTTTTCATATTGGCATCCCCTTTAAGGCTCCAGAATGAGAAGGAAGCTGCGTAGTATGCTAGGTACTGAAATTGAAGAGAATCATCACACAGACTCACCATGATAAATAATTCCGCTACCCACTGCTGAGGGCCGTAAGGCGTGGCGGAGAGGCCTATTACTTCTGCCCGAGAGATCAGAGAAAACTTCACAAAGAGGTTGACATCTGAGCCGGGCCGTACAAAGCACAGAATACTCCTGCTTGATCTGATTCCTTCTTGGAAGAATCCTTTTAAGCCCAAAAGCTATTTTTTATTTATTGGGTACTGTTTTCTGAGTAATAATCACAGTTGCAGGCTCCCTAACTCATTATTATTTGAGTTCTGTCAAGGAGATATTTATTATTTACAACTTTCCCCTACTATTTACATAACCTGTAGGATTTAAAAATAGATTTGTTTCACAGTGAATTTAGGTTAAAATAGTCCTTGTTTTGGCCATAATCTACATGGTGAGATATTTATGTAATATGGACAGTTAATCTGTCTCTCTAACAATTGGCCACAGGGGCTGGACTCAATTTATCTCCTCTCTGCAGGGTCTTCTATTATCTTTGGATGCGCACCTCACGTATGTCCCTGAGTGTATGCAACTGATTAATCATAAAAATGATGACATTCCTTGGAGTAATTAGACATTATATAAAAAGCATCTGCTGTGCTTTCTCAAGAGGGAGGGGCAGGCAATCCTCCAGTCAGCACAGATAGCTGCTCTCCCTGGGGGGATGTCTTCTGAGGCGACAGTCTGCCTGGGGATGGGGATCTGGCCCCCAGCACATGGCATTTGTCTGTCTTGTGCTGGGATGTTAGAAATGCTGTGCTAACCTCAGAGATGTGGCCTGTGTTCAGGAGGAGAGCAGCCCCCTTTACATCTAAGTACCATTTCCATACTCGTAAGGCCTCCTCCCCACGGCGTAAACTTGCTCCGTCTCTGGTTCTGTATTTTGTGGCACTGTCTGGAAAATGGGTGTGGAAATAAACAAAACAAAAGAAAACAAAACAATCCCTAAACCTATAGGAAGGGTAGGGTAGGGGCACTTTAATAGTTCACCTGGAATCTTAGGTTCCGTTCCGTTAACGAATCCAAAGCCTGAAAGAAGAGAACCAGAGGGCACATCCAGGTCACCACCAAGTCCTGTTTGATTTTTCGTCTCCTAAACATGCCTAAACCCATGCACTTATCTCCATCTCCCCCATGCCCTGAATCTAAGTCCTAACACCCCCATCTGGACATCTGCAGTAGCTTCTGACTGGTTTCTCCACATCCGCTTGTGCCCCATCCCCTGCTCTCTTGTTCACACTGGTGCCAATGTGAGCTTTCAATATGCAAATTGGGCCTTGCTATCCTCTTGTTTAAAACCCATTAGTACTTCCGTTATTCTTAGAAAAAAGGCTAAACCTCTCTCTGCTCCGGTCTCACAGCACTTGCTCTCTTGCCCACTCTGCTTCAGCCACACTGGACTTCTTTCTGCTCCTTAAACTCACCAAGTGCTTTCCAGCCTCAGGGCCTTGGAACTAGCTGTTCCCTGTGCCTGAACTGCCATTTCACAGAGTCTCCCTTGGCTAGTTCCTTCTTGTCATTTATAGCTCAACCTAAGTATCACCTCTTCAGAGGGCATTCTCTCTCTCTCTCTCTCTCTATGTATATTGAGAGATATATATGTATTTACATACATAATATACATACATACGTATACATCTATATTTGCATACACATATATAATTTTTTTCTGAACTGTTTGAGAATAAAGTGTAGACGTAACACTGCCCATTTACCCCTAAATACCTCAGTGTGTATTTCCTAAAAACACTCATTCTTTTATATAACCAAATACAGTTATCAAAACCAGGCAGTTGGGGCTGGGCCAGTGGTGCAGCGGTTAAGGGCGCATGTTCTGCTTCAGTGGCCCGGAGTTCGCTGATTCAGATCCTGGGTGCGGACATGGCACCACTTGGCAAACGCCATGCTGTGGTAGGCGTTCCACGTATAAAGTAGAGGAAGATGGGCACGGATGTTAGCTCAGGGCCAGCCTTCCTCAGCAAAAAGAGGACGACTGGAAGCAGATGTTAGCTCAGGGCTAATCTTCCTCAAAAAAAAAAAAAACCCCAAAAACCAGGCAGTTAACACTGGTACAATCCTATTGTCGAATCAACTTTATTCATATTTTGCCAGTTATTCCACTAGTATTCTCTATAGCAAAATAAAACAATTTTTTTCTGGTCCAGTATTTCATCCAGGATCATGTCTCTTTGGATCCCTTCAGTCTGGAGGAACTGTTCCTCAGTTTTCCTTTATCTTTTGTAACCTTGACATTTTTCAAGGGTCCAGGCTAGTTATTTTGCTGTGCGTTCTTCACTTTGGATTTGCCTGATGTGCTCTCATGATAGGGTCAGATCATGCATTCTCAGCAGGAATACCAGAGAGCTGATGCCATGTTCTTCTCCCTGCGTCCTGTCAGGTGGCGCACATGGACTTGACTGGCGAAGGTTGTGACTGTCAGCCTTCTCTACTGTGAAGTTAGTATTAGTCTCTTGTAATCACTAGTATCTTGTGGAAGATACATTCTGAGACTGTGTAAACATTCTGTTTCCCATCCCAGTTTTGCCCAATAGTTTTAGCATCCAGTGATGTTTCTTGTTTGAGAAATAATTATTACCAGGTTGGTTGCCAAATGGTGAATACATCATTCTTTTTTTGTTTGTTTTTTCTTGAGAGTCTGTTTTTCTATTTTTTTATTGTGATAAAATATACATAACGTACCATCTTACCCATTTTTGGATGTACAGTGTGGTGATTGCTCTATTTTAATTCTCTTCATAGCTCTCATCACTCTGGGTTTTAAAAATTATGTTATTAATTATCCATCTAGGATGTAAACCCCATGAAAACAGGATACTTACCTGTCCTGTTCATGGCTATATCTCCTCTGGTGCCTGGAACACTATCTGACACATAGAAGGCTCTCAGTAAATATTTGATTGATGAATGAGTGAGTGAGTAAATGGCTGAATGGATGAGTATGACCCAGCACTGTTGGGCTCCCACATGTCACCCTCCCCCCTGCCCCGGATTCTCTAGGCTCCTTGGCTCTGCCCTGGCTACACTAGCCTTCCTTTGATTCCTCATGTTCTGGTCCACCACAGGGCCTTTGTACATGCCAGTACCCCGACCTGGAATACTTTTTCCTTCCTGCTTCATTGCTGACTCTATTCTTCCCTACAATGTCAGGTCAAATGTCACTTCCTCAGGGAAGCTGTCTCTGACTTGCTTTACTAGGAGACCAGATTCTCCAACTACAGGTATTCCTGGCCCAGTTGTGTCTCCTTCATAGCAGCTATCATGGCTGCTGGGACAATAGTTTCTGATTACTGATCAATGCCTGTTTCCTGCACCCAACTGCAACTTCCATGCTTGCTGGGCTGTTGTGTGGTTTTGCTCTGCCTTCGCCCTTCTGCATAGTGTTTGCTGAATGCTTTTTTCCTCAGTTGAATCACTGGCAACATGTAACAACAGTGTTCATTTCCTTCTGCAAGTGTTCAATTTACATAGTGTTGATTGAATGAGCACCTCAGCCAATTTAAATCTTCAGTGTTTTGTAGAAAATTCTTCTTGATGTGATTTTAACACTAAGAAGTGTTGAACAATGCTATTAAAATTTTCTTTAGCTTTGACTTCTGTTAGATATTTACTCAGGATTTTAAAATAGTCAAATGCATTTTGTTTGGAAAGCTAAGCCCAAATGCTTTCATTTTCAGTGCTGAATGATGTGTAAGCAGGTGATATTGTGGACCCTGCATTGCCAAATGAAGCTCTTGGGTTTATTAAAAATATCAACAAGATATACAAGGTAGGGTACTCTTGTTATGTTTCAGAGGTATTTAGCTAAGTTTCTTAACAGAAGAATAAACTCAGAATAATTTCTTGCTTCGTTTGAAATATTTATACCAACACCTTGCCTTGGAGAAGCCAATAAACTTACCAATGAAAAATGAATGTGCTGGATTTCCCTACCCAAAGTATTATAAGTAATTCTGAGAAGGAAGTATTTAAAACATCTTAATTTGCTTGACAAATTAAAACCTTGGTTTGAAGGGCACTGCCACCTTCTTAATAGCTTGTGCTTTTCTTCGCCATGCACAGGGGTGACTTTAAATAAGGTCCAGCCTCAGCTTCTGGGAAGCCTCTACTTCTGGGTTTTTAAAACTGGGTTAATTTAAGAATAAGCCTGACAAATCTTTGAGAATTTTACAAACTTATTTGAGATTTACCCACTTATTGAGAAGAAAAAATATTTTTTTCCTTCTATCACTAAGTGTTTTGAAGCAGGTGTTCTCCCTTACAAATTCCCTGGGTGATTGTAATGTAAAGAGGCAGCAGAAAGAGAAGCGTAAGATGCTGCCTCTGTGAAAGTGAAACGCTGAACATTTCCTGTAGAGCGGAGGTGCCTTATGCTCACGTTTATCTCACGGTGACCCAACTCCTAGAGAAAGAGAGCAAAAATTCGACCAGATTATATTTTGCACATATCCTTTTATGAGTCATACATTATAATGTACATACTCTATACCTGCACTGCACATTATGATGTAGGGCAATACATACAAAACCACACTGTCTTCTTCATGGCCATGGAGATGTTCAAGGATAATTTTGAGTATAGCCAATTTTGGCCTTACTGATGGACTTTGGAACCTAACCCATCATAAGATGTGACTTTGCAGTAACAATTTTGACCTACTTAACGAATTCATGAAATACAGTCTTGACATCTTTGGGGGACTGTGCTATCTGACAGCAGTACTGGTATTTTTGAAGCAGGCGTTTCATTTCACACATGTATAACAAGGTCCATAGTGTAAGATTTAATAACTTTTTTCCAGGGAGCATGTGTTTTTCCCTCTTGGGCAATGTTAAATATGCATTGTCAAACTCAAATATTATATAACTTTTAAAAAAGTAACATTAAGATGTTTGTTTTACAGTGAATGTGGCCAAGAACCTCATTTTTAGGTTCACTAGGTACATGTTCTATGGTGGGGACCCTAGAGCTGTTTTGTCAGATTTCTTTCTACAAAGCATATCAAGGACTTGAGTGGATTGTATTGACCTAAAAGATGAGCCCATGGACAGATAATAGCGACTGTATTTTCTTGTCTGAGTTTTTGTGGCCTTCCTCTTGTTTCACTCACTGTTGTCCTGTAGCCAGCAAGAGTTGAAGGATCAGTAGGTACCAGCTGAGTCTGACTTGATGTTTCACCTTGAACTTGATGACTTTGGCCACAGGCATCATCATATTTTCTTTTAAAATTGCCTCTCTTCCACCAGCAGTCCATTTCTCTTTTTAAGGGTAATTATTTCACTTCACCTAAAAGAAACAATATGTAGAAATATTGAAAGTTAGATAAGACTCTGAGAACTTAGTTTTGCCATGTCAAGAGCTGGCCCCAGATGTCGCTGAGCTGCCCGTGGTGTTTCATGGGGCCCAGTGCTAGTATTCTCCGGTGATGTACTTGATGGTACATTTTCACGTGAGCGGAATGAACAGGCTTTACTCTCCAAAAAATTACCAGCTCAGAAATAGAACTTTCCTATCCAAGGACGTGTCTTAGGCAGTTCTCAAATCTGCAGAAGGAAAAGAAGTCATAGAAAAGAAGAAATAGCACAAGGTACTGGTAGTCTCAGACATATTTAAATTAGAAATATTAAGGGCATGGCTTTTTATAGTCTTTCAGATTGTTAGAACAGATGGAATCAAATGCTTGTAGAATGCCTGATGCGTTTCTTTAGAACCTCCAGGGTTCTCAGAACACAGTGTGAAAACTTCTAATCGAGACCAACATCCTCATTTTATTGCTGATTAGAGAGATGTCAAAATTGATTAATTGATTTGCCTGTGAGTCCACAGCTGGATGGGGTGTGTGGTGGAGGGGCTGGGATTGTGATCCTGGCTTCCTGACTCCAGGGTGGTTAGGACTGGTCTGAAGTGAGAGAGGAAGGGGGAGAGAGAAAGGACAGAAAAGAGAGAGAGATCCAGGAAATGCCAGAGGAAAGCAATAAATAGTGATTGCCAAGTTAGACCTGCGAATGATGGTTACCAGTTAGATTGTTTTAATGGAATTTGTTTTTTTAGAGCATTTTTAGGTTCACAGCAAAATTGAGCAGAAAGTACAGAGTTTTCCCATATACCCCCTGCCCCCACACATGCATAGCCTACCCCATTATCAATATCCCCTACCAGAGTGGTACAATTGACAAACCTACATTGACACATCATTATCACCTAAAGTCCATAGTTTGCATTAGGGCTCACTCTTACCAGCTAGATTTTAAGTAAGGGCTCAAGTCGGAGGAGGTGCTTGACTTAGCCCTGAAAGGAAAAGTAGGGCCTAGATCGTCACCACCCACGAAGGTTTAACACTTAACTGTTGTACCGCATCTTGGGGGCATGTTGTTCTCCCCGTGGCCTGTGGCTCCCTCTCACCTCTCCAAGAACTAATGGCACTTTGTAGGCCAATCCTAGTGTGAGGCGACCCTCCTGATCCAAGGCAGTGTGATGCGAGATGAACCGGTCATGGAAATGGAGCTGTTCCTGTCCTCCCCAACAACTGTAAAGCCAGGGTTGCATTGTTCTCTGTGTGGAGAATTATGCTTGGGCTCATTAAGCATGGGGATTGTTGAAAATATGACTCTCCCTAGAAGTTGCTAGAATAATTGCTGATATCCAAGGCAAACAAGCAGCCATTTCCCAAACGTCTCACATCCTTCCCCAGCGCCATGGGCTGGGCTGGCTTTGCTTGCAGGTGGCCTCTTCCTGCCCTATTTCTTGCTTCCTCCAGCCCTCATAGATTTTTGTTTTCCGTATATATGCTGATATATTCCCAATCTCATTTCCAATTTTATTTATTTGCTGCTTCTCTCCTTTACTGCGTTGTGTAAATGTGTCTATTTATTTATAACCAGCTCTGGGATTAATTAATCAATTTTCTTCTACTAATTTTATTATTATTATTATTATTTTTAAAGATTGGCACTTGAGCTAACAACTGTTGCCAACCTTTTTTTTTTTTTCTGCTTTTTTCTCCCCAGATCCCCCCAGGATATAGTTGAATATTTTAGTTGTGGGTCCTTCTAGTTGTGGCATGTGGGACACCACCTCAACGTGGCCTGATAAGCAGTGCCATGTCCGTGCCCAGGATCCAAACCGGCGAAACCCTGGGCCGCCGAAGCAGAGCACGTGAACTTAACCACTCGGCCACGGGGCTGGCCCAAATTTATGTTATTTTAATTAATTTCTTTTCTCTTTCCTTAGATTTATTCTGTTTTTCTAACTTTTCAAGTTGAATGCTTAGATATTTTATCTTCATTCCTGTTAATAAAAGTAGTAAAGGCTATAAGTCTGTTTCTAAATGTGGCTCTGGCTGCAGCCCCTAATTATCAATATGTTGTGCCTTCCTTGTCATTTTCTAAATAACATGCAATTACAAGTTAGATTTCCTTTCTGAACAAACAATATTTAGGGGAGAGTTTTAAGATTTCTAGGTGGCAGGTTTTTGTTTTTAAAATTTATTACTTGGTTTTAATGTTTTGTGGTCATAGAATATGTCTTTGTCAATTTTAAGGATTTACTGAAAGTTCCTTTGTGTCCTAACTTGCAATAAATTTTTATAAACGTTCCGTTAATGTGTAATTCAAATATCTCTAAGACCTCCATTCTGTTTTTAATATGCAACTTACCTTTTCTTTCAATACGAAATCAAAGTGTCACTCAAGCCCCTGTTCTACAAACCGTGGGAAGGCTCACGCCTTCCACAGATTCCCCAAGATTTTTTGGGTGGAAGGGCATGCATTTCTTGGTCCATCATACTCTGTGTTATTGGTGCTTCTGACCCTGACCTTCCTCATGGTATTAGTCACGCAGGCCAACTACACTGCGGTATCAAGCTGCCTCATGATCTCAGTGGCTGAGCACAGCAGAGATTCTCTCTTGCTCCTGCTGCATGTCTGTTGAGTTTTGGGGGGGACCTGTCCCATGTCTTCCTTACTCAGAGACTTAGGCTGATGGAGTTGCCACCATCTGAAAATTGCTGGTGGCTGCAGCAGGGGGAAGGGTTCTAAACTGCTTCTTTCCAGATGAACTCCTGTTCATATTTCATTGACCACAAAAAGACACATGGCAATGCCAAATTGGAAGAGAGTGGGAAATTATCATTCTTTCCTATACTCGAAAGTAGAGAGGAGGCAGATACTGGTGAACAATAGCGTCCATCATACTTGAGAGCTTGCCTCCCAGAGGAGCTGCCCTCTTTGTTAATACATTTGCCCTCACTAAACACTGTCCTTTCTCCTTTCTTCTCCCAAAGCACCACTAACACAAGGCTCTTCTACATGTCAGACTTTTAATCAAAGGATTAGGCATACAGAAGCTATTTATATGTAGGGCCGGAAACAACTTTTAAATTCAAAGTCAGACATCAATGATTCTCGAAATTTATTGGCCATTCTCCATTACGGAGAATTTCTCCCTGGCTGTTTCTTTCTATAGGCCTCTGTTCTTCGCTGTGTTCTTGTCCCAGGGCCCCTGCCTGTCTTTGCACCTCCCATCCTTCCCCACTCGCTGTTGGTGCACCACTTCTGATTTTCTTGTTACTTCCTCTGCAGGGCAACTTAGCCCTTTGTTTCACCATCTTCTTCCACATCAAGGCTGGGGAGGGTTGGCGAGTAAACGGAAAACACTTCTGACACGAAATGTGTGGGTTTTTTCCCACATTGACCAATTCTCCAACACCAGCTGGATGCCCTATAATTCAATTCAATTCTGACGCTGTCTACCTGAACTTAGTGTCAGATCCTACAAGTTAGGGCTCAGTCCCACAAGACTGCCCCCACTTCAGATACCAACTGCAAGTCTAACCCTCTGCATACTTCTGACTGACTGGCTATGAATCGGTGGTTCCCACAACCCGCTCCTTGGGTTCAATAATTTGCTAGAACAGCTCACAAAACTCAAGGAATCATTTACTTACATCCAGTGGTCTATTATAGAATAACGGACATGATACAGGATACAGATGACCAACCAGGTGAAGAGGTACATAGAGTGAGGTCCAGAAGGGTCTCAAGCGCAGGAGCTTCTGTCCCAGTGGAGTTGGGGGGTACCATCCTCCCAGCACATGGATGCATTCACCAACCTGCAAGCTCTCCAAACCTGATACTTTAGGGATTTTTATGGCGGCTTCCTTGCATAGGCATGATTGATTATTAACTCAATTTCCAGCATCTCCTCCACCTCCTGCAGAGAATCGGGAGGTGGAGCTGAAAATTCCAAGCTTCTAATCGTGGTTTGGTCTTCCTGGTGACCAGCCCCCACCGAGGAGCCATCTAGGAGCCCACCAACAGTCACCTCATTAGAACAAAAGATGTTCCTATAACCAAGGAAATTCCAAGGCATTTAAGAGCTCTGTGTAAGATGCTTCTATCGCCCTTATCACTTAGGAAATTACAAGTCTTTTAGGAGTTCTGTGTTAGGATCTAGAGGTGGAGACTGGGATATATATTTCTTATTATTTCACAGCAAGGGAGACAGGAACTCACTTTTCGCATTTTAAGGAGCCCATCAAAAACCAAACCAAAACAAAACCCCCACTATCTCTCTGAGGATAAATAGTGCTTCTCCTAGAATGAAGAAATGCTTTGCTGGAGTGTTTGTTTTATCTGGCATTTTGTCCTGCTCTAGACACATGCAGTGAAATTGCTTTCTGTAATGTTAATGTATAACGTTAGTGTACATCTTGTCAAAATCTATTAGTTTTCCGAGTTTGTAATGTGCAAATGTGGACAGCGAGGGATACCTTTAAGGCTAATTAATCAACCTATTCAGGTTTTTTATTTCCTCCATCCTTATTTTAGCCTCTTTAATTTGTCATGGACTGAGAAGCATATTAATTTCATCTGTTATTATTGGGATCCTGTTATTTTCTCATCAATTCTCAATAGTTTTTGCTTTATATATTCCGTACAATGCTATGTTATTTGATGCATAACAGTTCAATATATTTTCATTATGGGAATTACTCTTTTCAAAAATAAAAAGAATCTTTGTAGGGGCTGGCCCAGTGACATAGTTGTTAAGTTGGCAGCCCAGGGATCCCAGGTTCAGATCCAGGGTGCAGACCTATACACTGCCCATCAAGCCATGCTGTGGCGGTGTCCCACATATAAAATAGGGGAAGATTGACACAGGTGTTAGCTCAGGGACAATCTTTCTCAAGCAAAAAGAGGAACATTGGCAACAGATGTTAGGTCAGGGCCAATCTTTCTCAGCAAAAAAATTTAAAAAAAGACTTTGTGTCATCTAGAGGATTTTATCTTGAATTTTATTGTCTTTGATATAAATATTACAACCCATAGTTTGTTTACATTTACTTTTTCCTGGTACATATTTGTCCAGCTAGTTATTTTTAATCATATTGTATGACCTCATTATATATATATCTTTTTGTAAGTGGCCACAGGTGGATTTTTGTCTGACTCTCACACCCATCCTGTCACAGCCACTTCTTATTTGTTTCTTCAGATCTCTGCCTGCAACACAGCGTTGTAATCCATGTCTGTCCCTGGCCACGTTGCATGACTGACATTGCAATCCTGGTACAGATGTGTGTGAGAGATGCTCACAGGGGTGATATGTGTGTAAAATAGCTCTGACCGCTCAAGGTGCAGCTTCCACATCATAGTGAGAAGTTTGCTAAATTTTCTGGAGGGTACAGACTCTGAGGCAGGAAGGAGACAATGGGGAAGGAATAAGGCCTCACCTTCTGGCTGTGGAGCTTTCTCTCCTCCAAGCGACAAAGACAAGTGCCTGTATCAGTCACTGTTTGTGCCTGTCCTTTCACTGGTCTTGTGATGAGTATGTGTTCATCCATCGTTCTGACTCTATCTAGTCTAATTGTCAGTCTTCATTTCTGGAGTGCTTATGAGTTACGATCTGATTTTGTGTATAAGTTGATATTGGTTTACAGTGAAAAGTTGGGGGAGGGTGAGTTATGAATCACTAACCAGACACCATCCTAAACTGGAATTTCTTATAATATTTGTAATCATTTAAAAAACTCTGGTCATCCCTTATTGGATTTTTGTTTTCATTTATAAATAAGTCTCTCAAGTATTGTTTAATTAAAAAAATAAACAAACTATAGAAACAATTGGAGGCCTTACAGTACACTGGACTTGGGAATCAGATGAACCCAGATCCAGCATTCAACCCTGCCACTTGTTAGTTGTGTTTTCCTGAGCAATTTAAGCCCTCTGGGCCTTCGTTTTCTTTTCTGTAAATGGGGAGAATAATTCCCACTCGAAAGAGTAGTAGTGAAGATTAGAGTTAATTTGTGGATTTTCGCCAGAATTTGCTCTCTTTGGGCCTCACATGGATGTGAGAAGCTGAATCACAATCAGAAGAATTCTTAGGGAGATAGAATCAGAACAGGGAAATCTGGATGAATTAAATGTTTCAAAACAGTGTCAAGCCTGAAGTATCCCTTTTATATCAGGGTGGGTCTCCCTCTCTCAGGAATTGTGCTTTCATGAGCATTCTGGGTGGACTAATGATTCTGCCTTCCTCCAAGCTGATATTATTTAAGTATCCATTCAGTCTTTCTTTCTTTTTTTAAAAAGCGAGAATAGAGAGAAATGGATTCTCTTCATGTCCAAAATAAAGAAAGCATTAACACGATTTTCTGAACTAGGCAGCTTCTTGAAAGGCATATGAAAGATTCTAGAAGCTATATAATCAGCTAAATAACTTATCTGTACATAGCGCTCTATCATGTCTTATTTGTTTTGGAAATTTCATCTGAATATGGTGACAGATGCCAGGGGACTGTCATGCTTATACCATGAAACCTGGAGGGGTATTTTGCAAAAATACTTAAAAATTGTAGGTCAGCACACTCAGGGAGCTGTCATAAGTTTTCTGTCTACTCAATGGGAACAGAACCAGTTTAAATGTCACCATAATGTGAGGAGTGGTGTACAGAAACTTGAGTTAACTGGTGCTGTTTCTATGAAAATCTGGCTAACTCGCACTGTATTTCTACATAAGCTTGAGTTAACTTGTGCTGATGGCATTGTAATGCTGCTTGATGATTAGGGCTCCAGGCGTCTGTCCGACTGGCCCACCCTTTAATCCAGCTCTAATCCACCTGCTGCCCCTGAGACAGTCTTGTTTATGCCTCCGTTTCTGTCCAACTCTCCTTCCTCCTGACATGGTCTTTCTTTAGGTGTTGGGACAAAAGTCCTTACCATCTATCTGACTGTCCTCAGCCTTTCTGCTCCCCTGGCGGTTGAAGAAGACTCTGGTTTTGTGTACACAGCTTCCTCCTTGCCATGTTGTATGCTCCTGAAGCGGGGAAGAGGGTGGCTGCCAATCACGCCTGCTCTTCTGGCTTCTGGGATGGAAAGTGGGGGACCAGAGACAGGCTTGGGAGGAGAGGTGGGCAGGTGGGGTCAAGGAAGGACAAATTGAATGAGGTTATAAATTTGCATAATAAAGCTGAGGCTGTCAAGCACAGAGTGAGAGGAAACGGGGAATAGGGAAGTAGGAACAAGGTGGAGCTGGCTGGGGCAGAGGAGGAGTTTCCAGGGGTGGGGAGGGTGGAGCCTGAGGAAAAGGCATGTGGCAGCTGTGTAGGTGAGCACAACGAATCAGAGAGGAAAAGGGGGATCTAAAAAGCACTGCTGGAGACTCTCTGTTCTTCACAGTGTTTGAGAAATTCAAGCAAAGGACTTGGGATATTTTAAACTTCATGTTGCATGAACCGTGTCCCCAGCACTGTGACATCCCTCCAGGACTGACTCACATGTGTGATGGCCTTTTGTCGTGCCATTACACTGTCAGATTAAAGTCTAGTCCTACTGGCCAAGAAGTCATTTTCTCTTTCAGTTAATCATTATGTAGATCTCTGTCCCAAAGCATTGTGGATACTCTTAGGGTTTAATTCAGAGGTCACTCTTAATTCCCCCATGTCTCTGTTCAAGTGTCTCACTGTAGCTTCCCTGTGCTGACAAGAATCATCACCATCATCATTATTATTATTATTCTTTTTTTTTCCTGAGGAAGATTTGCCCTCACAGAGTTAACATCTGTGGCCAATCTTTCTCTATTTTGTATCTGTGGCCAGTCTTGCTCTATTTTGTATGAGGGACGCTGCCACAGCATGGCTGATGAGCAGTGTGTGGGTATATGCCCGTGATCTGTGCCTGTGATCTGAACCCGTGAACCTGAGCTGCTGAAATGCAGCAAGCAAACCTAACCACTATGCCACCGGGCTGGCCCCTATTATTATTATTAATAACAATAAAGCAATCACAATAATTGGGACAGTCAGGTAAAGCACCACTAGAAGTAAAAATCCAGCTAATACTCTTTGAAGTCTAGAGACAGAAATCTTCAAATTCTTTCTCGTAATCACTTCAAAATTCTGAACACTTTCTGTAGGTGATTTCACAGGGTCTAGAATAAGCATTCCTTCATTTGTGAAAGCTTGGCAGACCCTCGACAGTCCTAGGATGTGCTAGCTGTTCTCTCAGGGTTGTGGAGGACGGAGGGAGGAGGCAGAAATGGATCCCTCAGAGTCTTGGTTTAAAGGACAGATGAAACGTGTATCCAAGTAGGCACAAGGCCAGGCAGAGGGTGCTCACTCTGAAAGAGGTGCTGACACAACGTTGGCTCAGGTTATTCAGAGGATCAAGCACATGGGGTGTTTTGGGGGCAAGATTGTCCTCAGCAGGTGTCACCTCAGGGCCTCTCAAATTTATTCCCCATGCTTGGTTTTCACAGAGAAGATCCCTGAAGATGCTGGTTGTCCTCTCCCCTCTCCTGCCAGCAGCTGGTCCACTCTCTCCTTCCCTTTTTCCTTTCCATCTTGGACTACCCCTTCATGGTGGTAGCAATATCAAGGCTCTCCTCTCCCCTCCTCCGAGACCCGTGTCCTACCCTGAACTCTCCAAATGCCCCCACCCACCCAGGAGCATTGAACCCAGGCCCTTTACCCCAGAAGGCTTCCCTGGGCCCCCCTCCCTGCCTCAGGTAGAGCACCAGGTTTGAACCATCGGATGCCAGCGGGCTGAGTCTCCCGTGTGGAGGACTGTGGGGGTGGATGTTTTGGAGGGAAAAGTGTTGGGCCGGCTTGGTGGTCAACCTTACTTCCCTAAGCCATTCCTGGTAACACGGGTCACTCATTTGGCACTTGTCCCAGGCCCTTGTCAATTGTCCTCTCCCTTTCTGTGTGGATAAACTCATTTTTTTCTATGGATTTGTTGGTGTGGCCTGTGCACCCACCCGCTGGTTGATTTGGGCTGTCGATGGAGCCCCCACTCCACTGACCAATGCTAGCGATTTTGTGAAAGGGTCTTCAGTGTCCCCAGTGGGGAGGAGATGGCAGCCCTGTCAGGAGAAGTGGGCAGAAGGCACCGCTGAGACAAGGCCCAGGTTTTCTAATTCTAGAGCTAAGAACAGACTGGTTTCCTTGACAACAGAGATGCAGTCTGCTCCTCTGCTCCTGGGGATGGGCTTTGTGTGTCTGTGGAAAGCGCTGGGACTTGGGGACAAGAAAGGCGATCCTTTCTTTATCAGGGCAGCAACCCACTTCTGAGCACTTGCCAATTCTGTGTTATTAACAATATTAAAAACTTCCCAGGTGGCACATTGACATCAGTTATGTAATCTGCACATTGGGAATCCAGATATAGAGCCTTCCCTTCCTTGCCACTGCGTTGCCTCTGATCCTTGATGCATCCTACCATACCTGCAACACCTTTTGATAACATGTTTTAAGATGTCAGTCAAATATGTACTCACCCCTAGCGCTCTTGAAGGCTAAAGGAAAAGCATTTCTTCCTTCTTCAGCTAGCAATGATTTGTGTGGCCAGGCTGTTGGGAGGAATTGAAAATTGGCGCTTGACAAGCTGATGTTGGCTCAAACCTGCACTTGTCAGATGGCATCCTGAGAAAAAGCTTTGGGATCCAAACCCTCATTCTTGATGCAAACCAGAAGTTTCACTCAGGCTGAAAGCTGGTCCATTTGCTTTGCCCACCAGGCCTGATTTCAAGGCAGCACGTCTTGGTAGCTGCGTGGTGTTTAATTCATGCACCGCCCCTCCCTTCCCATGCATTATTAAAGACTCCTTAAAAAGCAGCCGAGGGATCACAGGGGAGAAGACGTGCCAGCAGTGATTTCGGGTCTCCCACCACATCTGCTGCCAGAAAAACTCATGGAAAAGATTCTGCACAATTGTATAGCCTATGGCAGATCTAATAAAGATGGCCCTTAGACCCTGAGCTTATGAAAGCAGCTAATTTATTCAATCGTGTCTTATTTTTGTGTGTCTATGTCAGTGCAGGGAATTCTTGAATGTGAGGCAATATAGATGGGAAATTGTGAGCGGGACTTAGGTGCCAAGAGTGACTGTGATGAGATGGGAATTAATTAGCAGGGGAAGGCGGATCCAGACAGACGGATGAACAGACGGAGCCAGAACCTGGTTCCTTTTCCATGGGATGTTTCAGCGACTCCTTCCTCTTGTGAAGTTTGCAGCACTGTGGCTCGAATTTAGCGCCTGCATGTCCCTCTCCCCCAGTAACCAGGGGACAGGCTGTGGCATTCTAAAGCTTTCCATAAGTTCCTTTGTTTCCTTCATCTTCCTAAAGGAAAGACACCGACTCCTCCAGACAAACAGCGGGGTCCCGGGCTCCGCTTAGAGGAGGCTTCCTGGGCTGAGTTCTTTGTTTAGAGGCTGCCTCCCTGCCCCTGGTGCCCTTGCCACTCTGACTCTAGATGGCGCAGGATCCTCCTCTCCGTCCCCACCACCCACATCCCTGTGGGCCATCTGACCATGGCTGGGAGCAGGTGAGCCCAGGGGCTGTTTCTCCCCTCAGCCCTTCGCCCCCAGGGACCAAGCTGAGACACCATTGGAGCTGTGCAAAGCACAGACTCTCAGTGAAGGAGCACCTGAGAACTGGAAGGGACCTCAGAGGCTGCCTCGTCCCGCACTTTTTTTCATGGATGGTGAAACAGAAGCCCATAGGGGCTCAGTGACTTGCTCTAGATCACAGAGCGAGTTAGTTGGAGATCCAGGACCATTCCTCTGGTCTCTGGAGTCTGTCCAGTGCTCCTTCCCCACGACACAGCCCCGGGAATGAATGCCTGCTTAGTGCCCTGGGTTCTCGATGGTATGGCGTACGGTTCAAGTGTATCCGGGGATTGGGAAAGCTTTCTGTTTCATACATACATGATCTCGATTGGTCCAGACACACATTGCATTCTAATGTTTCTCATTCGGACAGAAATGTATTGAGGACTTACTGTGCACCTAGCATCGAGCAAGGTGCTTCTGCGTGGATCTGGATTTTTAGATGGGCTTTAGGGAGGAGTGTCACTGGCTACATCCACTGCTGTTTTGGATTGGTTACAAAATGGTTTTGCAAACTGTAAAGATCCATAGGCCTCATACTATATATTTTTGTACTGCTTCATGGTTTGGTTACAAAATGCTAACTTTGTCCTACCTTACTACAGAATCATGGCTAGGTTCTCACCTGCTGCCTGTGCCACTTACTCCTCTGAACCCAATGAGAGGGGAGGGGAAAGTTGAAAATATGGCCATGAACATCACCTTGGGGCATTGGGTCTAATAGAAGATCAGCAGTTTCATTTTGCCTGTGGTGCCCCAAAAATGAAGGATGCAAAATACCCCCAAAGAATTTCCTTCAGTGTCTTCTGGTGCAGAGCCTGCTGCCTGTTGAGCAACAGGTTTGGGTAAGGGAAACTTAAGGTTGGTTGGTGCAGCATCTCCCTCCTGCTGTGGGCGTCAGCAGGGAAGATGTGACATGTGGGCTGGCCATTTGGCAGATGCTGCCTAATGAAGGTAGTGACCCAGGGGAACAGCAGAAAGCCAGCAGAGTTCAGTATACATCTCTGTAGGGGTCTGCAGAGGGATCGTCCTTTTCCCCAGAGCCCGTCCATAACTCCAGCAAGAGGTTGTGCAGCCACGAATGGTCAGTGGGCCCTCAGAAATGATGCTCTTAGAAGGGCCTTGAGGGTCATCTCATTGCACTTTGGTCTGTACCATCTTCTTCATTTAGCCAATTCCCAGCAAGCACCTCCTCTCTTTCAGGCAGTATTCTAGGTGCCAGGGACACAGTGATGAGCAAAATCAGACAAGGTCCTTCCCTCTTAGAACTTCTGGTCTATTTCTTTGTTATTTTTACAATTTTGAGAAAGAAGGTTCTACACAATAAGCTTTTCCCCAATGGCACTCAGTCTTTCCTGTTATTTCTGTCCCCTGCCTCAGCGTCAGCCTTTTGCTCATGTCTCTTCCTCTCTCCTCAAAGAGGAAGCATCTTGAGGCTGTAGAGGGTGTGCATGGTGGGAGCCCGGCCAGGCAGGGGGTCCTAGGCAGAACCTTGGACAAGCAGACCTTCTCTCCTCCCTCCCTCCTTGTTGCCCCATCAACCTCTAAGTACCCCATTCCTCGACTCCCCAGGGTCTCAGGGTCCCAGTTACAAAAAGCAAGGCAGCCTGCATCCTCCCGGTGCATCTCCCTAAGTGTTCCATGTTCTCTTCGGGTTCCCTGACCTATTAGCTCCTGATGTCTGCAAAACTCCAGGAGGAAAGCTGTCTCATTAGGTCACACCGATGTAGGGAAGATTAGCAAATATCTGATCAACTCTCCCAGGAGTGCTGGCCTTTAAAAACAGGAGACCTATTTAGCCAAATAAACCTCTCAATGATCGAACTTCAGGCACAGAGGAGCGGGCTGAGGATGTTTAGGCAGCCCGGTGAGATTTGGAGGCAGGGCGCCCCTAACCCCCACTCTGCACCTGTGGCTTAGTTTGCCTTGCTGCAGGCTCACACACGTGGGGGTCATTTTGCTCTACTAACTGCTGTTTTCTTACAAGGGCCGTGTGTACACATATGTGTGTGCACGTATGTCTATGTCTTCTTGTTAGGTCACTGTTTAACTTAGACACTTCTGTGTAACTAATCTTGGCCCATCAGCCCTTTTGAAGAACATTAATGTTCGAGGTGCCCAAGAAGGTGCTATGCTCACATGTCCCCATCATGCAACCCCAGGGGGCTCAGGGGAGTCACACTCATCTTCTCCCACCACTCCATCTGCACAGGGCGCAAGAGACGAGATATTTCACGTATACTATCCCAGGGCTTCAATTTGGGAATGAAATAGAATTCATTTTCTTGATACTATCTTTCACAAGTTACAAATGGTAACAATTGCCCGTGGGATTCTCGAGAAATTATGAAGTGTTAATTAGCAGAAGCACTGTGTATTTAAAATATATGGCATATTTAAATAACTGTTAAATTAAACCTACTTTGCAGAGTTGAGAAACCATCTGGTCCAAAAATTTGAGGAGTTGAATTTTGCTGCATATATTAAGAGAAATATTTAAACGCTTCTGGAAATGGTAATTGTGGGTCACTTTTGTTTCCTTAGATGTGGAAACTGAGGCACGGAAGCAGGTGGTGACCTGGCTATGGTCACAGCCTGGGCCACTCTGATGTGCCTTCATCCCCAAAGTAAAGGTTTAAATTGTTCCTCACATCCAGAGGGTGTGTTTGGAACATGAAAGGGCTGTGGTTTCTATGACTGGGGCTGGTCTATAGAAGTCACGTGTCTCAAACTTGTCTATCCCAATGACTCTCAACTCTTTTGCCTTAAAAGTGAAAAGCGAGCATTCCCTGCCACGTTCTGCAGAGATGAGGAGGACAGAGGCAGGAAACCCAGTCGAGTCCCTAACAACTAAGTGTCACTGTGTCTTTCTTTGGACAAATCACACCCTCTCGGCCTCCGTTTCCTCATAAGTTTAATGAAGGCGGAGGGGAAGATTGGGCTGTGTATCAGTTAGGGTCTAACAAGGGAAATATGAACTTCTTCAAGTATCTCAATAGAGGGAATTTAATGCAGGACATTTACACAGGGCTTGGGGAGGTAGCCCAAAGATTAGCCCCAGTCAAAAGTCTTGAGTCTAGAAGTAGAAGGTGAGAAAGTGGAGTTGTCCCAGCCCAGGGGCCAGAGTCACTCTGCGGAAGCTGGAACATGGTGGGCTTCTCAGGCGGGAGCTGGGGCCATGGAGGAGGAGATGCCACTTGAGGCAGAGAGTGAGGGAGGAAATGCCCTGGCGTCTCTCCCCATCTTGGGTCAGTGCCTCCTATTGTGCCCAAACCAGCAGGAAGCCAACTGACATGGAGCCTGCAGGGGTCAGCAGGGAAAGCTGAGGAATGGTTAGGCAGCCCTGGCCAGGCTGTCTTTGAAGTCCCCTATAATTCACATTCAATGAGGGCTAGAACTTCAGTGGCCTTGTGGGTTTGCCAGTGGGGAAACCAGGCCAATAAGATCAGAGTGGTCTTTAATGAGACTCCCCTACTCCCACCATCAGAAATAAACATTCCCAAGGTGCACCTACTTTTTTCTGCACTGGACTTGCCTCTATAGGGGGAAGAGGAAACAAGTCTTCAGATAAGGTGTTTATGGGTGAGGGGAGGAGGGGAAGGCACAAGACGGGGGAGAGGGTGAGAAACAGGAGATGGGGGAGGGGTCACACCTGTGGGTGGAGAGCTGAACCCAAGGCAGAGGTCGAAGGGCCTCATCCATGACCAGGGATGGTTACTGTCTGTGCAAAA
Source organism: Equus quagga (assembly GCF_021613505.1). Taxonomy (NCBI): domain Eukaryota; kingdom Metazoa; phylum Chordata; class Mammalia; order Perissodactyla; family Equidae; genus Equus; species Equus quagga. The sequence continues at coordinate 80,074,459 of NC_060271.1, forward strand.
GGATGCTTCCCATCATAAAATAGTTCACAACAGGGCAGTGTCCATAGCAGGCTTTTCTGGAATGTTTAAGGTATTGTCACACAAAGCACTTTTTCATAGAGTGTCTTCAGTCAATACCTGTGAAACTGGATTGGTTGGATATCCGCCAACCTAATGTATTCTCCTCCGGAAGAAGGGGACGTGGTACTAGTCACACTCTGTCATCAGCTCAGGACAAACTGCTCATGCAGGCATTTCAGCCGCAGTGGAATTTGAGGTGCCCACAGACCCCCTTCTCTGGGCCTCAGGCTCTTTATCTGTAAAGTGAGGGGGCTGGGTGTGCTTTCAGGGACTTCCCAACTCTACCACACTGGGATCTGCTCCAGGCCCTGGCAGACAGGTGCAGAAAATGGCCCCTCAAGCTATGCCAGGAGGAGAGCACTCGAGGAGTAAAAGGGACACTTACATGGCCACATCCCACGAGTCCAGGCTGAGGTCACAGCTGTGGCCTGAAGGACGGACTTAAGTAACCTGAAGTCCTTCGTAATAACTTGAAGTCTTGCATTTCTTGACTGAAATGAGGAGTATGTAGACCATAGCAATGCTTCCTACAAATCCTCTTTTCTCTGCCACCTGCTGCCCTCACCTCACATTGGTGCTCTTCTCTCAACATAAGGCCTTAAAAAACCACCAACTTCCTTGAAGGTCCCATCTTCTTGGTCCCTCCCTGTCTCCCTTCCCTGTCAATCCTGCATTGTGAAGCCCAGAAGAACCAATAAGGTGAGGCAGGCTCTCCTTGGAGTTCTGGGAGGAGAGAGGCCTGTGAGAGGGGAAAAGCTAGGAACACTCAGACATTAATCACTTTTGTCCTGACTCATATACAGAGGTGAGTAATAGCAGGAAAAGATGCCAGTTCGGTGATAAATGAGGTACTGGAGCCGAGAAGAGGGAGAGAATTAGGCGTTAGAGAATGGAAAGAACTTGACCAGGAGAAGATGGGAGGTCTGGTCTGAGCCAAGCCACAGAGGCAGGGACATGTGTGGAGCTGGCAGCTGGCATGGGATGGACAGGGTGGTTCTTTCTGCTTGTCTGGGGTGGGTGTTTCATATAGAGGAAGAGTAGGAGATGACGCCTTGGTGCTAGCTTGAGCTTGAAAGCTAAGATGACTTTATCCTATTGTCCAGAAAGAAATGGCCACTCCTCCTTCCCTGAGCCCATGGCAGACACTGGAAATTAGTCCTCACATCCTTTCTGACTGAATGCAGGGGAGGACTCAAGTTCTCCTAAGGCAGAGCCACCAATCCACTGGAGTTGGTACATGATATAAAGCCTGTGACCATCTTGACTACAGAAAACAAGAAGTCATGGATGGCTTTTATGAAGCATTTTAGAGATATAACCATGTGTGCAGAATGGATTGGAGGAGGGGCTCTGGAGAAAAAGATCGGTGGGAAAATGAATGTAGTGAGAATTCAGGCCAAGGGACATCTGTATCTTCTTCTGCCCATTCCTACATTGGACTTAGTGGATCAGCTTATTTTGGTTTTTAAACCTAGGCTCTTTTAGTGGGTAAATCTACCTCACTCCCACCCTCATCCTGAGGCATATATGCCCGTGGCCTCTCTTCTCTTGTCAACTAACCTGAGCTTCTCAATACCCCCAGTCAAGTAAGAGCCCAGGCTTCACGAAAGGCTCATTCTGGTTTCCTTTTTGGACCAAATGTTCTTCACTCTATAAAAACATGTGAGCAAAAGTACTGGTATAAATGTCTCCATCAAGTTAACTGAAATTAAGAAATTGGGATTCTGTCTCAAAGTTTCCATTCTCCCAGGAATTGTTTTGGGCCCTTCATAAGCCAGGGATGAGAAAATATTTTTTCTTTCTTTCATCCAAAAGGATGAGACCACTTCTTGGTTGACCCTGTTAGAGAGTGATAAACTGGATTAACTGGAGCAGTCAGAACCCATTAGCCTTGCCCCAGGGAGCTGCTGTTCAGTTCAGAAGCATCGACAGAGCTCAGGAAGATGTACCACCAGAGGTCAATGACTCGCATCTACTCTTTATCCCACAGCTGAAAGCTGGGCTCCTCCACTGTCACAGTGGTCCAGTGTAGTGGCTGATTGGATCTATAACTTCTGTCCCTTTGTTCCAGGGATCTCCTTTGTTGTCATAGTGCTGCTGATGACAATATGCTCTTAAACCCTTGCTACTCAAGGTGTGGTCTGTGACCAGCAGCATTGGCAGCACCAGGGAGCTTTTGAGAAAAGCAGAATATCAGGCCTCACCCCAGACCTGCTGAATTAGAACCTGCAGGTTAGCCAGATCCTCAGGTGATTTGTATGCACATTAAGGTTGGAGAAACCTCGAGATAGTTCTGGAGTCCGGAAGGCAAAATCAAAGCGTCACCAGGGCTGCGCTCCCTCCAAGGCTCTAAGGGAGAGTCCTCGCCTACCTCTTCCAGCTTCTGGTGGCTCCTGGGGTTCCTTGACTTGTGGCTGCACCACTCTAGTCTCTGCATCTGTCTTCACATGGCCATCTCTTCTGTGTCTGTGTCTTATAAGGACACTTGTGATGGGATTTAGGGCCCAGCTGGATAATCTAGGATGAGTTATCTTGAGATTCTTAACTTAATTACATTGGTCAAGATCCATTTTCCAACTAAGGTCACACTCAGGTTCTGGGAGTTAGGACATGGACATATTTTTTGAGGGGCAACTGTTCAAGCCACTATAGAGCCCTTTGGAACATTCCCAGGCAGCTTGCTTCTGAGCTGCTTGCCAATGTTCACCCTCCTCAGCTGCTCCAGCAGCTTGGGATTTTGATCTACCCATACTGTTGAAAACTGCCAAATAATACAGCATTATTGAATGCCTCTTCTATGACAGACACTGTCCTGTGTATTTTACATGGATGAATCCGTTTGATTGCAACAACCCTTTCGGGTTGCTACCATAATTGAGGTGTGGGGTAGTTCAGTAACTCGCCTATGGTCTCACAGCCAGGAGAGCTGAACCTGGGATACATACAGGTAGTCTTCACCAGAACCTGTGCTCTTCACCATATGTAATAATGCTTCTGAAATTATGGTGGGTTGAAAAGGTGGAGGAGAGAGATGGCATCCAGGCCCTTTGTCACACGTCCCAGGGATGCTGGGCACAAAGAAGGGCGAGATGGAGCGCAGGCAGCTGTCCCGCCCCCACCCCACAGCGCATGGAGGTTGGGAGGCGGGGAGACCCCTAGCTATTATTTATTCCACCCCAAATCCTTTTTCATTTAGCGCTGTATAGGTACACTTTTCCATGAGACGGCTTGGCATGGCTGAACGTCTTGTGAGTGTTTATTATCGAAGGTCTTTAGATGGATATTTAGCATGGCTTCATGCACTTTCACTCCATATCATGCCTTGGCTAACACAGTCCATTTGTTTACTCACCACTATGTGAAACCTCATTTAATTTGCTTTAAATGCCCTTGTTTTGAGTGGTGACAAGTGGGATCTCCCCCTGCACTCACCCTCTTTATATCCTTCATGATTTTCTGCCCTGGTTTGCAATCCTTTGCCCCCTGTATTTTTCCCAGACTGACAATCTCACCCCTTTCTATTGAGTTTTGAGCTTGACTGCTAAGAAGGGCCAGAAGCCCTTCCTAAGGCGCGAGCATGTCAGATGTGCCTATAATAAATGGCTGGGTCAAGGCGGTCAGGGAATTAGCTGGAAAAACCTGCAACCCAGTCCAGGCATTCTCATCAGTGATGCAAGCGGCATTGTTACCAGCACTGGAAGCTCTAGGTTACCTGCTCAGATGGACAAGTGGAGCCCACCGTTTAACACTGTGTATCCGTCAAAAATCCACCTGTGTCTGTCGGACAGAAATTCAGCAGCCAACATAACCTGCCTAATTTTATTAAGCTCACCTTCACAACTTCATTGACATTCCCTTGAGAATATTTTATGGGGCAGTCAGCCCAGCTGTATGCTTGCTGGCAAGATGGAATCCAGACTATGATTTTAAAAATTCAGTTGTTACGATGTCAATAGACCACATGAAGAATGATTTAATAGTAGCACCAAACATTTATTGAGCTCTTAGAGCCCATAGTAGTTATTAGGCTTTGTGCAAAGCCTGTGCCTGCATATATTATCTCAAATAATCCTCTGAGGAGGTACTGTTCCTCTCTCCATTGTACAGATGAAGAAACTGAGGTTCAGAGAAATTAAGTAACTTGCCCGAGGTCACACAGACAGAAAGATGCAAAGCTGGGAATTGATCCTGGGCCCTTAATGTTCTTCAGAGCCTGGATTCTTAGCCATGATGCTGTATCGTGGAGCCAGCTCCCTGGACTCTTAATGGAGTGAGATAGCTTTGGACTCCTACTGAATTGTTTACCACCCTCCAACCCCTGAAGTAGTTCTTAATTTTCTCTCTGCTTGCCCCTCTCTCTCTGCTTCCAACATTGGGGAAATGCAGAGCAGATCCGAATGGCAGATCTAGGAACGTTCTTGGAGGGAGGATATAGGGGATGGGAACCAGCACTGGTTGAGCACCTACCGTATGCTAGTCCCTCTGGAGAGCACTTCCAGCCGTGGCGGTTTTCATCGGTTCAGCAAATCAGAAATCCAGGTAGTGGATCCATCTCCATTTTCATTTCATCTTGTTGTCTTTTAAGCTTTGGCCTTCTCATCCCAGTCTGGTCTTGTCTTCTGACATTATCTCCTTTTCACAGAGGAGGAAGATGCCTCCTGAGCAGAACACGGATGTGCACTGAGTGAAACCTGTTTGGGAGCCTGGCACATCCATCTGCCTTGCTGTCGTAGATCTCAGGACACGGTACCTGGCAAAAGCAGGACTGAAGCCAACAAACCTTGTCTGCCAATAAACCCCGAGTCAGTGTGTCACAGGGCTCTCCTAAAGCTCCACGCCCATTTCTCCTGTCTCTTCCCTTGGCTTCCTGACCCAGTGGATGACCTGCTGCCCCCCCCATGTGAAGGGTAGTCCCAAAGTTGGTGACACTAATTTCTAAGTTGGGTTCCTATACTTCATCATTTCTAAGGAACACATTTTTCCCTTCATGTCAATATCTCTGAAATTGGGATGTGTCCTCCAATTAATGATGACTTACAATTATAATTTGCAGTGGTTTTCCTTTATTAGTAATATTTAAAATAATGATGTGTCTGTCAATGATGTCTTAGATTTGAAGAAATACAGTAATGCCAATGTTGACTTTATTTTTACCCCTCACTATCAAATCAATTCCTGGGCTTGTATCTCTCTGCCATCAAAGGTCTTCCTTGTGCTCGCCTGTATGACTAGCCTCCCATGTCATTTGTTCAAGCAGGAGATGTCTTGGAAGCAAAGCTAACTGAGTCTCCAGTATCTGATAGCCCTCAAATTGTTACCATAATGTTTATGTTTTGTTCCATCCTTCCTAAATTTTATGGATAGTTTTATGGAATCTCATGAAGTTATGAGGTGGAGGGTCAGATTTTAAGATTTGTGGATTCACCTGAGTATTCACTTCTTCGAGTCTGGTGTTAATAGATCGATCACCCTGCCACCTAGAAATGAGTTTGATTGAACTTTATTAAGTTTTCTATAAACGGAGTACCAATTTTATAACCTGGGATGTGGGATGGAGCTGGTTTCCTTGATAATTGTCCTTTTATCTCTCTGATCTTAAGTGGACTGACTATTAAGGTAATTGCTATGGTCAGTTTAGTGCAGAAATTGCCTGGAGGTATTAAAAGTCACCATTCATTGTGTGTGCACCACATTTGATTTCCAGAAGACATGTGGTTTCCTGATCACCTTTTGTTAGAAGCTATTTTTTCTGTAGGTTGTATCTTAGGGGACTTGATTTCACCTTATTTGAGAACAAAGGAAAACAGAAGTGCCTTGAGAAAAGACACTTCAGAGAAAGATAAATGATCTGGAAATCTTAAAAGAAGGACTTACCTCTTATAATAATCTGCTATAGGAGCCAGAAGAAAAATGTCAGAAAACAATCAGGTATCCTTAATATAGTTCAGAAAGAGATGGCTTCTAAGAAAAGAAGAAGGTGGTTGTAGGAGAGAATAGACCAAGGAGAAAAGGTCTGAAGTGAAAATGAAGATAAGGTAAGGAAAGTATGCAAAAAATAAAGTGTTCAATATTAGAATTAAAATCCACATTAATTTTGCTGAGTTAAAATCAGTGAAGTTGGAAAGAACAATGACAAAGTGTCAGAATGCAAGGAAAGTGTCAATGACAAAACTAATGAGGGGAAAAATGAAAAAATTTAGAGAACAGAGATTAAACCTATGGATAATTGGTGATCCTGAAGGAGACACTAGAATAAGTGAAATGGAAGCAATAAGCACAGAGTTAATAAAACTGCCCCAAGCTAAAGAAAAGGTGTGAATATGTTTTCAGGGTAGGGTACCTGCTGTAACAACCTCAGAATCTCCATTCGGATGCTCACTGGGCTGCCTTCAGTGGCAGCCCGACTCCTTTCATTTGGGGCCTGCATCATCCCCAAGGGTCCCAGAGTTTCCACTGGATCTTCTGCATCCAGCAGGGAGGTGAGGAAGGAGAAAGAGTCGGGGGAAGGCATCCTGCTCTTAATTGCCTCGGCTTCAGGTGACAGACATCACTTCTGCTTATATTCCATTGACTTACATTCCATATGGCCCTATCCAGATGGAGGGGCGCTGGGAAACTGGGTGCCCAGGAAGAAGAGGAAGTGGGTTTGGTGAGCACATGACATTGTCTCTGACACATGGATATGCAAACACACAAACGGGTATATAGAGAAGGTGAAATCGTTCTTAATATCTTCATAATAAAATCCAAACCATACAGGATCATTGGGAGGATCATGGAGGAGTGGAAATTCAAACGTGCCTCCTATTTTTTTCATCTTATTCCTGACACCCTGTGACAGCCTGCACCTCACTTCTCAGGCTCTTGGGATGTCTCCACATGCATGTTCCAGAGGCCAGCAGAGTTCCTCATGTGAGCAGTTACGCCTTCTCACACTTTAACATATTTCCTGCAGTTCCCACCATTCCCTCTTCCTGAGCCTACTCACCCTCCTCCTTCCCTTCCAACTCAGAAAGTCCCAAGTCTCATTGGACTTGTGAATTTTTACAGCTTCCTCAGTCTGGAGAGGGGAGAGATGGTGTCAGATCCCTCTCCAGTCCTAGATGCAAGCTGTTCTTATAATTTTATCTGATGCCCAATTAGTGAGAAAAAAAAAACCAAAAACCAACAAAACCAATTTAAAAAAATCCAGCAAAATAACTTTGACCTTAATGTGCTAAAAGAGCATTTATTTCCACCTCTGTGGCCTAGGATATACTTTATTCTATTAGGCAGAGAAGGACACATCATCAGTAGCTGTTTCCTGGACTTCCCGGCTGGAGGTGGGGAGGGGGGAGAGGGTAGTCCTGCCACATGATTCAGTGGGTTCCATTCGCTTTCCTATTGAAGGACAGATGCTCTCAGATTAGGCCAAAAAGCAGAATCAACTGTTTTATGTTTGAACTTGACCAAGGTGAAACTTTTCAAAACATGGCTTCATTGGTTTTAGGTACAGTCTTGCCTGAAGGCAAAAGGTAGACAAGATGACCCCTTAAAAGTATCTGTGACTGAATTCAAGGACAGCCTGAGGTGTGGAACAGTGAATCAGGGCCCGTGTCAGTTCAATTAGACAGGCTTTTTGATGAGCTTTTATCCACATAGTATGCAAGTTTGGCTGACCTTTTCACTGAAGGGACTGAGTATTTGAAGCCTGAGCCCAGTCATCCTGCTAGGTTAGCTTTGTCTCTGCATCACCAGGCCTTCCTGAATCCCCCTTTCTTTCCCCTTCGTTGGAGGCATGAAGTCCACATGGTTTTGTGGGTGGTGGCAGAGGTATATGACAAGCAAGTTAAAGCTCAGCGCTGGAGCCTCGAGGTTGGGACTTGCCTGGAACCCCGTGGTTCATGAACTCTATCAGAGCACTGTCCCCCCCGAGTAGTATAATGATCTCTCTATGAGCCACCTCCTGCTCCTGCTCCATTGTGGGCCTTTTGAGAGCAGGGATTGTGAATTACATCCTTTGGTGTCCCCATGCCAGAAACAGGAACTTGAATTGTCCTTTAAGTTGCCGGCTGAATCCTTGGGGCTTCTTCCAGGAATATGGAGCCTTGGCCTTGGGCTTTGGCCATTTGCCGACCTCCTTCTCCACCTTCCCACCAGGCCGCTTACACCTGCTCACCTTCATTTGGAGGAGGGGAGGAAAGCATGGTGAAGTGAAAAGAGAGGACAGGCTCTGGACCCAGATGGGTTCAAACCCATGCCCTGCTCTTCAACAGCTCTGTGGCCCTGATCAAGTGACCCCGTTTCCTAGAACCTCAATTTTCTCACCTGAAAACCAGGATGAGGGGCCCTTCACTGCAGCGCCAACAAGAAGGGCCCAGTACAGCACCAGTAGCTATTTGGATTCAACAGCCCAAATTTTGTTGATTGAGTAATGTCTTCCTTCAAGGTCTAACTCAGGTCTAACTAAGGTCTCACTCAGGACATAAATGTGGACCCAAGGTTTCTGGTCTCCTGTTCCAAAAACATTGAACACATTCATTCATTTTCAGTTTCTTGTAGTGTGTTGAACTTAGTTGATTAACATTTGCCGTCATTCACCACATAATGATGTTTTCATCCAGGGTGGACCTCATATACGACGGTGGTCCCATAAGATTATACTACATAGCCTAGGTGGGTGGTATGCTATACCATCTTGGATTGTGTAAGTCCATTCTTTGATGTTCACACGATGATGAACTTGCCTAACAAAACACTTCTCAGAATGTACCCCTGTCGTGAAGTGATGCATGACTGTATACACAGGAAACTGAAAGTAAATGTCAGATGTGGTCTGAAATGAATGTGTTCAATGCTTGTTGGAAATATATATATATGTCTATATATGCCTATATAACTATATAGTTTTATTTGTATTTGTATTTTTCACCTTATCATGACCGTAGGCCTCTAGCAGACAGGGACTAAATCGTATTTCTTTTGGGAATCTTCCCTCTCATGCCCAATTCCAGTTCTTGCTCACTCTGGGCACCAATAGATACTCAACCAATGTGTGCTTGTCCAGTGAGAGGAGATGGAACTGATTCTCAGTGGTGAGAAAGAATGCTGGGTCCCTTCATTCCACAGCAGTGCAATTCCTGGATAATAGAAGAATGGAAAAAAATGCCTACCAACGGTTAGGTTTGGGGCCCCTTGCTACAAGAGTGTTAAAATTCACTGGCCTTCGCTAGGACGGTATGCCTCAGAGAAGCTCAGACACCAGCACTTCTCAGGCCTGCTGCAGTTGGGGGTTAAAGGATTCTTCCAGCCAAGGGGGTTTCCAGAGAAAGACAGAGGGAGACTTTACCATCCCTCTCCTTCCTTCCTCTCCCTTTCTTCTTTTAAACTATTTTCGTCCTAAATGGGCACAGCAGTGACTACCTAATGTAGAACTTGGGAAATTCAGAAGCGTGTGAAAAAGATGATGATAAGCTTCACCCATAATCCCACCATGCAGAGGCATGACCTTTCTCTATCTGAACAAACCAGGCAGGGTGTGGTCTAGTCCCTTATTCAACGGTCTCCATTTACTCTGCAAAGTAACAGCAGCAAGGCCACTACGACGTCTCCTCCCTCCCTTTGGGAGGTCTTATTCTGCGATGGGTGAGTTTGAGTTCTGACTTCAAGTCGGAAGCTTGGAGCAAATGCTGTGCTGTGGGGCTGGGGGTCTGGGGCATTCAGAGACTGGCACAACCATGGGGGTGGCTGTGCCCATGGCAGTAGGGGGAGTAGCTGGGAAATGACAACTTGCAGCGTCTTTCCACTTTGGGCTCCGGGTGCTCACACTGTCTGTTCCTGCCTGGAGACCTCCCACTGAAGTAGAAGGAGACAGTCCCCCGCCTCGCCTCAGTGCACACGGAGATTAAATAGATTTTAACAAAAAGTCAGACAACTTGGGCACCTGTTACTCCCCTTCTAGGCCTTGTGGCCTTTTATAGCTACAAGGAACAACCCATAGAAATGCGACTTCATACTCCAGTGATTACATGTACCTGGACAGGGAAGAAAATGACCTGTGACAAGGAGCGTCTTTCATGATTTGCAGTCCCCAGCTGCTCTCCTGGGAGGGTGAATCCCAAGCAGAGTCTTTGCTGAGCAGGGGTCAAGAGTGTGAGGAGGCAAACTGGAGACGCCACCGAGAGCAAGCTCTAGGGCTCCCCTGAGCAAAGAGTGGAGGGCTCTGGGTGGGGGTGGGGGAGCAGCTGCTGGAGGGAAGAGGTGAGAGAAACACATAAAGGGACAGGGCTGAACAAGGGGTCAAGGGGGCTGTGGCTTGTGGTGTGTTGTGTACATTATCTTCTCCTCTGTCTCCCCATAATCAATGTTACAGGTGGAGTTGGATTTGTTAGTTTGAGAGTTGCAATCAATTGCTGGAATTCTGCTTCAAAATAGGCAAGAAGAATGGCTGCCGGGGGGGGGGGGGGGGGGGTGCCCAGGCATTTGGGTTATATAACAAAAGCACATTTTGTTTTAGAGGAGGCGATTTAGGCACTAGGAAACCTGCCATGCAGCCTCCATGAATGCTTGGCGTCTGACCCTGAAACGGGCTGCTCAGGGTTCTGTCTCCCCACACTGCACCCTGAGCTCCCCTAGGGCCTTACTCACATCTGGGACCCCTTGGCCTGGACGGTGCTGCTTTGTGGAACAGGCCTAACTTCCTGGGTTTTAGCCCAACTAACATTTCTTCAGCATCTACCCGGCACCAGGCCCTATGGCAACACAGGGAATAGAGAAATGCCGGACACAGGCCCTGCCTGCTGGAGCTCGTGGTAACAGATTGTTGTTGTCAGATTGTAGGTGAATGAAAGGTAAGTGAAGGTGATGCGAGAGCCAAAGGGACAGTGGTGTAGGGGGAAGGCTTCCAGGAGGAGAGGACAACCTGAGCTAAAGGGAGAAGGCTCCAGGCAGAGACCCGCATTGACAAAGGCGTGAGGAGGGAACCAGCCTGGTGACTTCCAGGTCCTGGAACAGCCCCCGGAGTAGCAATGATTAAGTAGGGAGGGCGAGGGCGGGGACTGAGAGGCCCATGAGGCTTTGCATGCCAGCTAAGAGCTGGGACCTCATTCTATAGGGTGATGATCCTCAAGAGGAAGGAGGCGGGTGGAGAGAGACAAGCATGGTCCCTCAGGTGGGGATGGGCGGGTTTGAATTCCCAACATGGAGCATGCATTCAGTTTGAAAAAGCAAATTCAGATTTAAAATTTTATATTTGATAACTATAAAAAGAATATCTGTCACTTTTGTAGTACAATCTAAATCTGACTAAATTTTGACTAGAGGAGCAGGAATTAGAAAAAACGTGAGGGTACAGTGCCCCAGGTGACAGGAGCCAGGATTGGGTTTTTAGCAGGGCGGTGATGGGCATGGGCCAGATTTGCATTTTTAGAACAGCAACTCTGGCTACTGACCGGAAGGTGGGTATGGGAGAGCAAGAACTGCATAGAGACCTCGAAAGGGCTGGAGGGTTGGCAGCATGATTCAGGGTGCGATGCTCTGGATGGGGAGATATTTAGGACATAAAACCAGAGAACTTGGTGACACAGTGGGTGCACACGGTGAGAAGAGGGAGTGAAGCTGCCTTCCGGGCCCCTTGGTGGGGTGGCTGGCTGGGTGGGGGGCAGGCAGGAGCAGCTGCCAAGGGAGGGAAGCTCTGGTGCAGGGTTGGCTGAAGCGATGGTCTGTTGGAACAGGTCTATTTTAAGGTGGCTGTGGGACATCAAGGTGGGTAAAGGCCCCTGAACGCCTGTCACTTGTCCGGGTTCACAGTCTAGTGGGCATCCAACTAGGGCTGGAATCCGTGTCCTAACTCTTCCCGCCTCACAGCCCAGCTTGACTACACAGTGAGACAAGGAGCAGGTGGCCCCAAGGTGCCATGCCTCCCGAGAGGTGCTGGGGGCCCTGGGGGTTGATGCTGCTGTTCTCACTATCTGGGGTGCTTCTTGCCTCTCAGCTCTGCCTGAGGGGCGTGGGTGGCCAGGACCTGGGGTGAGCTAGGTTCTTGAAGCAGGTGCTGGGGAAACCGAAGGCTGAATGGGTGGTGATGCTGGTCTTGATACTGCAGCAGGCGCAGGCTCAGAGGGTTGTCAGGCCAGGGTCCCCCAAGGCCCACCCAGGGGGCAGGACCCTCCTGAGTGGCCCTTGCATCAAGCCTCTTTCTCATTAAGTCTTGCTGATCTGGTGCTTGTTCTGGCCCTGCTCAACCTGACTCTGCAGTCAGAGATTTGACAGTTTTGCTACCATAAGAGAATGTTTTACAAATAACGCGTTTGCCTACAATACCTCTCAGGGCTATTTTCATTTGAATCAGGGGATAACACCATAACCCAAGGAATGCAGCTCTAATAGTGGAATTTCAACACCGATGGAGATTGGGATGGGAATTATCTTGTTCAGTGTATACCTGTCTGGGGGACAGATGTCTGTCATCTTAGATGAATGGTACATGTCACTTCTAGAGGCAAAGGATTAATTCTCTCAGTGGACAGAAGAAATAGCTCAGACTCTGAAAATCCAAATCTTGGTAGGTTGTGGCCATGGGACAACCTCACACCTTCGTGGCAGGGGCTGCTGGGGAAGGGGAGGAAGCTGGTACTTCAGGTAAGACAACTTACCTGGCTGCAGAATTGGTCCTTGTGGTTCAGTGACCACCTATCAAAAGAATAGCATCCAGAGGTGTGTCAGCAAACCCCACCCTGGCACCAGCCCACCCTGGAAGGGAGGTATTGGAACAGAAGGGAGCCCGTGTTGGTAGGCATTGGCCAGAAGCAGCATCAAGTGGTAGCTGTGACTCTGTTCTAGTTAAAAAATAAGACCAGTGGAAGGAGGGCCCCAGCTGGCAGCTGGACATGCAGAACACAGAGAATAGCTTTTGGAAGCAACTGCCAGCTCCCTAACTAGAGGTGCGAGCATCAGGGCCTGGCTCAGGGGCCAGCTCGGCACTGAAATGCTGAGCCCTGGGTGCCCTGGCTAGGCCTCCCTGAGAGGGAAGCTGTGCCTCAGGGGGCATGCAGCTTTCTAGACTCCCTCAGGCACACCATACCTACCAAGACAGATTCTCCTTGCCCCGCACTGGTGACACAAGGCTTCCCAGATGCTCCCCTGTGGGATGTGGACACATTGGGTCAGGGATGGAGCTGAGCTGGCCAGTGAAGCAGGGCCGGTAGGGCCTGGACCCAGAGCTGTGGTGGGGGTGGGGTGGGGTCGCGGATGCTGCCAGCCCTGGATGAGACAAGCATCCTGTGTGTGAACAACAAAGCACCCACGTGAAAATGGGAAACTGTCGCTTGTCTTTTTCTCTTTTTTTGTAATATTGTGATGATTAACGTTTTGAAGACTTTGATTCTTAGGATTTTTGGAGTAGTAACTCAACCTTGTTTGTAAGATATCAACAACTTTACATTTCTCCTTCAGTAGTACTTTATGACCTGTTACCCAGTTTTAGCTGGGGGCCTTTCTTCCCCTTGAACTCTGGGAGAAATTGTCTTGAATCCACTAATTCATGGCCTGTGCAACTCCAAACCCCTCCTGCTTTCCTGGGCTGTGACATTCTTCAGGCTTCTTCTGCCTTTTGGGCTGCATCCAAAAATCACTTAGACCAGCATCTGTGAGTTTAGTGGCTGTTAGTGATTATTCTTGGGGGGGAGGTCAGGAAGAGGTCATATTCCTCCCGGCCCAGCAGCCTATGACCCCTCTGGGCTCCTGTAGGAGTCCCACATTCCACTCCCTCCACGTGGCAGAGCAGCCTCCCTCCTTGGAGGCCTCACAGCCAACACTCAGCAAAGGGACTTTCCAATTCCTCTCTTTGGAAGGAATTTTGATCCTAATTGTAAAGATAAGAGAGCTTTCTTTACCTTTTTATAGACATAATTTGCTTTTAAAATAAAAATTTATTTCAAGTTCATTTTGAAGAATTTCCCAGCAGTCCTTAAAATAAATCAGCACCCAATGGTGCTGCAAAAACAGGGTGAGGAGTCACCATGGTACAGACAAGACTCTGATATTTGTTGTTTGTGTTTTCCAGTTTCCACCTGGATGTGTGAAATCCTGTGGATGTGGTCGGCGTCCCTGAGAGCAGAGCGGGGTGCACAGGCCGAGTGCTGAAAAGAGGCAGCCTGGGAAGAGGCTGGTCCAGCCTCCCGGTAATCAGTCGATAGTTTTGGGTGGTGATGGGGGGTGAGGCACCCTTTTTGGTTGGGTCCATCTCAGCAGGATGAGCTTCCACACACTTGGGTCATCACCGTGAACTCCCCTAATCCTCCTGATGCCAGAGCCAACATGGAATCTAAAGGACCTTCAGGCTCCAGCTCTCCTTAGAGTCCAACTCTCCAGCAGCGGCAGAAGCCCCTCACAGCCTCCTGTAGTCCCCTGACTCCAAGGAGAGCTCACCACCTGACAAGGCAGCCTGTCCCGTCTTCCTGTTACTGGGCAGCTCTGGCTGGTAGAAAGTTCTCTTTCACACCCTCAGCTAAAGTCTGCCTACCTAGTTCTGGCCCTTGAGGCTCTAAGGAATCAGCCCCATCCCTCTTCCATGTGGCTGCCCCACAGATATCTGGGGACAAGTGGAGTGGAGGAGGGCAGGATCTGGAGCTGGGGACAGTCCTGCTTGAAGCACTGACCCCACTGTTATCTGTGTGATCTTGGGCAAGTTCGTCAACCTCTCTGTGATTCAGTTTCTTCGTCTGTAAAACTGGGACAGTAATGTCTGTCTCATGGACCGGTCCTGGGAATGAAAAGATATCATGAATAGAAGTTGCCTGGTGCTGTTGCATCACCAATTCTCTGACACCGACTGGGTGTCCTCAATTCTGACACTGTCCCGAGTTTAAGGGCACACAAGTTAACTACCACAAGTCAAGGGGCAAGGTCGCCGACCAAACTTCCCTGACTTCAGATGCCGACTACAAGTGGGGTCCCCAGGTCACCCACACTTCTGACTCACTTGGCTATAAATTTGGGGGTTCCCACGCCCTTTAGTTTCTGTAATTCACTAGAACAACTCACGGAACACCCTGAAGGCACTGTAACTGTGATTACAGTTTTATTGTAAAGGATCCAATCAGGAACAGACAAATGGAAGCAATACATAGGGCGGGGGGTATGGGAGAGGGTGGGGGGATTGGCGCAGAGCTTCTACACCCCTCCTTGTGGACCAGGCCCTGGCACCATCCCAGCACAGCAGTGTGCTCACCAACCAGGAAGCTGCCCCAAGACTCGGTATCCAGAGATTTTTAACGGGCGTCCTTGTTGGGGAGCCTGGCTTTATTTCTAGGCATAATTGTTTAAATCATCTGCCATTTGACTGAACTCAATCTCCAGCCCTTCCCCCTCCCGTCCTCCGGGGTTGGGGGTGGGGCTGAAGTTCCAACCCTCTGATCATGTGCTTGGTCTTTCTTGGTGGCCAGTCCCTCATTTGAAATATCTGAGAGCCACCATAAGTACCTTATTAGCGTAAACTCAGGTTTGGTGAAAGGGGCTCATTATGAATAACAAAAGACACTCCTAATGTCTTTTGGACATTTTGGGAATCCCAAGGGTTTCAAAGTTCTGTGCCAGGAACCGGGGACAAAGGCCAGATACATTCTTTATGGTGTCACACCTTGCCCATGAATGCTGGCCTCTCTGATCTTCAGCATTCTGCTTACCCTCTTTTCTGTGATCTCCAGGTTGACATGTTCTCACTTTCTGGTCAGAGAAGTAGGTATTCTCATCAGTCTTTTTCTGGATGTTCTTCCTTTTGTTAACGTTGCTCAAGATTGAATTAGGTTTTTGGACTAAAACATATAATTACAGTTATTTAGCGAGCACCTGTTTACGACTGAATCGTAAGCCTCTCATTACTCTAGTTCCTAATGCCACGGTGATTCTAGCCCCTAATGACACACAATAAGAGCAAATCCGTAACAGCACCTGCTAGGCACCCGGGCTGTTTTACATACGTCACATACATTGACTCATCTAATCCTCACAACCACCCAAGCCCTAGTTTTATATATGGGGAAACTGAGGCAGAGAGAGGTTAGGTAACTTGCCCAATATCTCACAGCTAATAAGTGGCACGGCTGAGATTCTGAACTCATCGTTGTGTTCCAGAGTCCATGCTTTTAACCACGAAGCCACGCTGCACAACTTTGATCACCTGTGTAACATTCTGGGAAGGGAAGGAAGGACCACAAACAGATGCCTCTGGTTCACAGAGCCAAAGGGTTTGCCCAGGCCGCTGTTGTCATGGTGAGGGAGTCAGGGCTTCCATTTCCTACCCACCCCACTGGAGCACCTCGGGAGCAGCCCTCTGGGCTGGGCTCTAAGAAGTGCAGGCAGGCCTGGGGGTGTGGTGGTCCGGCCTCCTGTCCATCAGGCCCAGAACTTCTTTCCCCTGCTTCAGGGAGGGGAGAGCTAGGTCAGAGCCTTCACATACCTGTTCCTGGGAAATGCAGCCCCTCTGAGGGGGAGAGAGGCAAGCTTTTCCTGCCTGAAAGGAAAGGATGTAGGCCAGGAAGGCTCAGGACCAGGCTGCACCGGCTCACATGATCCTAGTCCCAGGGAAGCTGAGAGCTCAGGTGGTTTTGGCACTGGTTGGACCGGAGTCATAATGAACGCGGGGAGCTCCTCCCCATGCTCACATCCAGTGTGCAATCACTGGGGGCATTGCTTGCTGCTGTTTTAAAAATAACATCAAAGATACGGGGCTGTGAAAGTGCCAAAGAGAATTAAAAGGGGCGGAGTGGAGTGCGGCAGTGCCCCTGGAAGAATTTTGGTCTGTAGCACGGTCTGCCCCCAGAGAATCTGGACGGCGACCACGTGTCTGCACGGCTCCAGTACATCCCCATTGTGTTTGACTTGCTACCCTTGTTTCTGCCCAGCTCCAGTTCCGAGGCTGTCTGGGAGCGTGATGGAGGTGAAAGATTCTTAACCCACAAGGCAACTGTCAGTAGGTCTTGTGTGTTCTTTGCAGATGGTTCGCTTTTGGCATTTGGCTTAAGAGAGACTCCCGAGGGAGAGGGGATGCAAGAAGAAGGCCTCTTGCTCCAGGAAACCTAGATCCTCAATCCTTCTGCCTTTTCTACATGAATCTGTCTCCCTCCTTATAGTGTCAGAGCTGGAAGGGGCCCCAGAGGTCATCTGTTCACTCCCTCATTTAGAGATGGACAAAGTGAGACCCAAGGAGGGAAATTACTTGCCCAAGTCCATGCAGCTAGAGAATGATGAATTGGGGCAACATCACAGGCTCTGACTTCTAGTCCAGAGCTAATTCCACCAGAGACATCCCTGATGGACACAATCACTCTTTCTCCATTTAGATGAAGAATCTGGCTTAAGGGGCCAGTCTAGTGGCGCAGTGGTGAAGTGCGCACATGCCGCTTCGGCGGCACAGGGTTCGCCGGTTCGGATCCCAGGTGCGGACATGGCACCGCTTGGCAAGCCATGCCATGGCAGGCGTCCCACGTATAAAGTGGGGGAAGATGGGCACGGATGTTAGCTCAGGGCCAGTCTTCCTCAGCAAAAAGGGGAGGATTGGCAGCAGATGTTAGCTCAGGGCTAATCTTCCTAAAAAAAAAAAAATGAGAATCTGGCTTAAATGTCACTAAGTACAAACTCAACAATTCCAGCAACCTGCCAAATCCGTTTCAAAAATCTTTCTTTAGAGAATTTTTTTTTGGCTGCCACTCCCAGAAGGCTCCCTCCTCCATATCCCATCCCTTGCAGCCAAATATCTCATCTACACGGCTGACAGGCCTGCTGCTGGTTGGGGAGATCTGCTGAGGGCATTCATATGGAGATGACTAATTAGTGAGAGAATAAAGATCAAAGGTCATGGTGTGGAAACCTTGCCAAAGCTGGTTGTGATGGCATTTGGAGCACTCTTGCTGTCCCAGGTCAAGTGTAAGGGGGCAGGTAGTGGTTGGAGTGGGAGGAGGGGTCCTGGACAGCCATGGGCAGTGGCACCTGGCACTAATGATAGAACATGAGGCTTTGTGCCATTTTTGGCAGGCTTGCTAGAAATGGCCGACACCTGGATTGGACGCCTTCCATCCCATGTTACAACCATTGACATCTACTCAGTGGTATTTCAGCCCTAGCTGTCCATTAGAACTATCCGGGGAGCTTTTAAAAATCCTGATGTCCAGGTCACACCCCAGACTAACAACATCAAAATCTCTGATTTCCTTGTTTTTTAAAGCTCCCCACATAATTCCAACGTGCACCCAAGGTTGAAAACCTGGCTCTAGGCCAAGGGTTCAGGCCGTCAGCCAACCCTTGAGGGACCCTGTCCATGTGCCTTCCCTGGAACTTGCTGTTTGCCCTGCCCCAAAGGAGAAGAATGCAAAAAGAAAGAAAAATCACCTGAGTGTTCTGGGCTGATGGGCGGACTCCCACTTCTCTTACCTAGTGCATGCTCCCCGCCCACCCCACTCAGAGGAACTGTAAGGTGGAGGGCAGAGTCCTGAGAGAAGGTGGAAGAGCAGCTCACCGACAAGGAGAATATGCTTTCCTGGCTGTCAGCAAAGCCCCCCTCGTAATGGGCTATTGGCTGGAACGAAGGGGAAGGCTTGGGCTGACAGGATCGGCCGAGGGGAAGAGCAGATCAGGACCCAGGAGGCCAGGAGTGCTCTGAGAGAACAAGAGAGCACCCCACCTCCTGGTGCAGGTGGAGGGGCAGGTCAAGGATGAGAGCCAGGTGTCCTGACCCCATGGAACCCTCTCTTGTTGGTATCTCACTATGTCCAAAAGCTAATTGTTGTTCAATCGAGGCACTTGGCTTCTTTTGCTGGGAAGGGGATCAGCCAAGAGGGAGAAGTCTAAAGCTCGTAAGGCTGCCTGGATGTCGAAGGGGCATTACCCAGATGTGACCGCCTAGCAGTGCTGACACACAAAGGGAGACTGGTGTGGCCCAAGTCCCACAGCTGGTTGGCGGAGGCTGGAACTGCAGCCCACTTCAGAAGGGCTCCAATATACCAATAGAAGACCTTCCTTCTTTCATCATTCAGGCATTAAAAAAGTATGCTTGAATAGAAAAACTAGGGCTTTTCCCCAGCTCAGCTCTCCAAAGGCTGCCCCAGTCCTCACTCCAGGGACCAGGTCTAGATATGTGGGACTCTGGGCATCCTGGCAATGTGGTGCCCTTCAAACAGTGTTTATGCTTTTACTACCTCTCAGTATTCATTTTAGTGGGGTTTGGGAGAAACTAATTTTCCCTTAGTAAAAATTTCATACCTCTTTTAAGATTGGAGTAAGAATCTAATTCTGCATTGAGACACGTTTTACAGAAACATATTCACCAACAATTCTTTTCCAGAGGCCAGAGCAAAGTCCGAGTTGTGTGGAAAAGCACTGTGTAAAATGTTTCCCGCGTTTTAGTAGTTCCTGTTGTCTTTTCAGTTTTCTTTTATGAATTTCCTACCACTCTTCTTCTTTTTTTTTTTTGGTGAGGAAGAGTGGCTCTGAGCTAACATCTGTTGCCAATCTTCCTCTTTTTGCTTGAGGAAGAGTGGCCCATAGCTAACATCTGTGCCCATCTTCCTCTATTTTGTATTTGGGACACCACCACAGCATGGCTTGATGAGTGCTGTAGGTCCGGGCCTAGGATCCCAACCATCCAACCCCGGGCCTCCGAATGGGAAGGGGTCGAACTTAAAACCACTAGGCCCCCGGCGGGCCCCCACATTTTTTAGGAGGCTTATTAGGGAGTTTACATTTAAGATGAAATACTAATTCCTGATAGTTTTACACTATGTAGATATGTCAGAAATGCTCGCAAAGGTCTGCAGGTCATGCTTGCACGGGAGGAACTGTCCAATTCCACTGGAGTGTGGCAGTTTAGGGCTGGCCGGTTAGTCAGGGAAGGGTGGTGGACCCCTGAGCCCGTGCCATATTTTCACTTAGTCGCATGATGCACTAGCGCCCCCTATAGATCAGCAGGTGCCGGCGCCCTGCCCTCCATCCTGAGGCTCCGCTTACACCCTCCTGGGATGAGCCGCATCCCTCTGTGAATCCAGCGGAATCCAGCCTCTCTGCTTTAGGAAACGTGTACCCCGACGGGCATCACCAACCTGTTCGCTCCCCCTCCTCCTTTCTCTGTAGGATTCCAGGCGTGGATTGCAAACCCACCAGGAAAATGAGTGAAGAGACTGTCCCCGAGGCTGCCTCCCCGCCGCCCCCGCAGGGGCAGCAGGACTTCGACCGCTTCTCTGAGGACGACCCTGAGTACATGCGCCTTCGTAACCGCGCAGCGGACTTGCGGCAGGACTTCAACCTGATGGAGCAGAAGAAGCGCGTCACCATGATCCTGCAGAGCCCCGTGAGTGGGGTCTGATCCTGGCGGGCGGGAGAGGCAGAAGGAGGCGCGGAGGGGAGGGGAGGGGAGGGGAGGGGAGGGGAGGGGAGGGGGCGGCGCTGATTCATCCGGGTGAATCTGAAAGATAAATAAGTCCTCTGCCGCTTGCTCAGGGTCGTAGCTATTTTAAGCCCGCTGAGCAAGATTCGTCTGGCAACGTGGGTGTTTGATTCTCTCCCTGGTCACCGGTGGATGGCAAAACCTGGTTTATGTGAGGCGGTCGGGCTCGGTGGTGGGAGGAGGTGGGCCTGAGAGACAGGAGCCTCACCTCCAGTTTCCTGTGCTCCTTCCGAGCCTCAGTTTCCAGTCTTCCCTCTTCGCCAAAAGTTGCAACAAGGAATAACTTGCTGTAAAACGGAGGCCAGCAGGGGGCGCCACGTGGAAGGTTTGAAGCTCCCCTTTCTGAACAGGGCAAGAACTCACCGTCAGGGCAAATAAGGCTTTGATATGTATGAGGTAGGGGTGAAAGCCTGGACGCCCCGGGAGGTGGGAGAGTGGAGGGTGCAGGGGTCACTGGGACAGGGGTCAGGGTCAGGAGGGGAAGACAGAATCACCCCACCAAGGCTCCAGACTTGAGGTCAGTTGGGGCCTGCCTGGTGTGGACGCAGAGCTTATCCTTGAGGCCCCGGTACGCTGAGAAGGACAGAGTGTGGCCTATGGACCAGTGAAGCAGGAGAGTGATACAGGCCCTTGCTAGGGCCAGGGGATGCGGGGAGAGGAAGAGCAGTGCGGAAGGAGGCAAGAGGGAGTCTGAGGGCAGTAGAGCTGGGGGGTCCTGGGAAACAGTGCATGATTCTAAGGGTTGGGAAGCCCAGGAGGGAGCTGGCGTCTCCAGGTGCTTGTCAGGATGGGCTTTGCCTCAGCTGCCATGGCTTTAGGGAGCCAGGGCATGTACATGGGCTGTGTGTGAGCCTGGCTGAGAGCACACAGTGAATGACCAAGCCTCCTAGAGGAGCACTGAGGGGATGGGCCTGAGGTCTTGGTGGTGGGGAGCCTGGAGGAATATGGCAGGTGCTAAAATCATCGAGATGATGGAAGACCCCGAGTGTGACTAGGAGGGATGGCAGGAGTGGTAAGAGAAGTGGCAGTGTTAGTGCTAACCCAAGTTTCAGGGCCTGAATGGGTGGGACTCTATTCTTAGGCAGGAGATGGGGACAAGAAGAGATCATACTTCTGTCCTTTTATAGATTTGCCAACACCTAAGTGGCTCCTGTTTCCTCCTGAGTGTTCCTTGCTGCCACCTGGTGGGTAGGCGTGCCTGATTTATGGCCTGATGGTCTGAAAAACCAAGCTTAGAGTAGTAGGATGTCAGAAGTGGAAATGACCAGAGAGGTCATCAGATCTTTCTGTATATGAGGAAACTGAGGCCCAAAAGAGCCATAGGCGTGGCTAATGGACAGGGAGGGTGGCACACTCTTGCATTCAGTTCTGCTGTTTACAATGACTCCTAATTGCGAAAGTGAAGCCCTGCCATGTCTGATGGGGAGGAGGGGTCTTGGCCATCACTTAGACACAGGAAGGACCTGGAATCTGGATTACTGCCTTTAGGGCAAAGGGAACAGGATCCATTCCCAGTATTTCCTTGTTTCTCCCCACGCAGCAGTTTGATGTGGCTCCTGGGGTCCCAGTGGAATGACCAGTGCCCTCTGGGACCCAAGGATCCCAAGTGTGGCCCTGGTCTAGCTGACCCAGGGGCTAGAGGTGGACACTTGGAAGAGCTCATCAGTTGGCTGCTGAGGTTAAGGGGCCCTGGGTCTCTTGCATGAGATGCACTGGGGGGACCAGCGCCTCGGGCCTGCTTCAGTCTTTCAGGGAGGAGCTGGAAGGCCTCATCCAGGAGCAGATGAAGAAAGGGAACAATTCCTCCAACATCTGGGCCCTGCGGCAGATCGCGGACTTCATGGCCAGCACCTCCCACGCAGTCTTCCCAACATCTTCCATGAGTATGTGGGGAGCTGGGGAGCTGCCAGGAGCAGAGGTGGGGGAAGAGGGGTGGGGAAGAATGGAGGGAGCAGTGAGAAGCAGCTTGGTTGCCAGGCTACGGAGTGAGTGGTGCAGTTGCATTAGCAGACCTGGGGGAGTTGAGCAGCAGCCAGAGGTACCTGGCTCTGCTTCTGTGCGGCTGCAATTTAAAGACCCACGGGAGAATTCTCTCTGATGCCCAGAAATAGGAGGGGTGGTGATGCTGCTGACTTAAGGGAGAACCTGTTTCTGGTTCTGCTGGGGGAAGGGGCAGGGTAACACAGTGTCACTGCTCTGAGAGGCGGGGCAGCCTATAAATGACCTCCCCACTCCCACCCCTCATCAGTGGATTGGCGTAGAGGGAAGAGTTTTGCAGCTCGAGGTCCCTCACCTGGCCTCTGCTTGAAAGCCCAGGAGTAGAGGGTGAGGATTCTGCTCGCTGTTACTCTAGCTATGAGTACAGAACCTAAGAAAAATCCTGGCGTCCCAGTAGCATCTGGCCCTGACTCAGGCTGCTCTTTCCTCAATCCCCAGAGCCACTCGCTTGGAGATGGAGTGGGGGGATGGGAGGAGGCCTTTGAAGCCAGTGTCTCCCTGCCCCACCAGACCGGCCATCCTGGCTTCATAGATGAGGGCCAAGAGCACACAGGGCGAGGCAGGAACCCATGCTCCTGGGCCCCGAGGCTTTGCCCACAGCCTTTAGGAAACAAACATCGAAAAATAATTCCCCTCAACAAGGTAAACACAGGATTATAGTTGGAAATTAGGAAATAAAAATCACTATACTGTATTCTTACAACCAAGAAATGACTATTATCAATATTTTGCAGTGTATCCTTTCAGCCTTTTTCTCTTACCAAACAGATTGTGCACACAAAAGTGGAATCACATGATATGTACGAATTTAATAGCCTTAACATATCTTGATTAATTTTTCACATAATAAAATAGAGTTCTATAATATAATTTTGGGGGGATGTATGGCTATTCTATGGCATGGCTGAATACGCCAAAGTTTCTTTAATCAATTTCCCATTTTTGGACTTTTAGGTTGTTTCCAACTTTTTGTTCTTGGGAATGACGATGCAGTAACCCTCCTTGTAAATCAATCTGTGATTGTGTCCATGACTGTTTTCTTAAGATAAATTACGAGAAGTAGACTCGCTGGATTGAAGTAGATGCATGTTTTAAAGACTTTAATGCATATGCCAAATTCCCCTGGACAAAGATGGAACCAGATTACATTTCCACCAGCGATGCAATGGAGTGCCTGTTTCCTCCACCCTGATCTGTAGTGTGTATTACCATTCCTTTCATCCTCCTGATTTGATAGGTGCTAAGTAGTACTTTATTTGTGTTTTCACAGGCATTTATGTGATTACTAATGAGGTTGGATATATTTTCACACACATATCGGCATGATTTTTTTTTTTTGTAGTAAATTGCCTGTCACATCCTTTGCCAATTCTCCTACTTGTGTGTTCTTTTCTTACAGATTTTCAAATGTTTATAAAGTAAGGCAATTTCCCTACTATCTGTCAAATATATTGCAGTTTTTTTCCAGTGTTGCCTTTGCCTTTTAATTTTGTCCAGGATGTTTTCGTGTTGTAGAATTCTTTAATTTCCGTGTAATTGAATCCATTGTTATTTTTCCTTGTGTGTTCTGCTTTTGATTGCATGCTTAGAAACACCATCACGTGTTTTATCATCGGATAAAATACCCTTAGTTATTCATCTGCGAATTTTTCTCAACTATCTGTACTGTTTCTCACTATTTGTAATGTTCTTTAAAATAAGTTCAGAAGTATTTTGTCAAGTCTCCCCATCTACCTCCAAAAATTCCTTTTAGGATTTTGATTGGAATGACATTAAATGAATAGATTAATGTGGTGCAGAATTTACAAATTTACAATTTTATATTAGAATGTTAGGTCCACCTAGAAAGGGTATTTGTATGTTTTGTTCCCTGCTATATCCTAGAATAGTGTCCTGGACTTAGAAAAGTGTCTGGCACATAGTAGGTGCTTAAAAAAGTTTTGCATGAATGAATTTTAAATCTTTTTAGAATTGATGTGTGTCTTCTATTTAAGTCTTCTTTAATGTCCATCAGAAAAGTGAGTATTTTCATATAGTCCCTACCAATTTCTTAGGTTTATCCTTGAAATTTTATATAACCTGTTATTTTAAATGATTCTTCATTCAACTTTCTGATTGTAGCTGCCGAAAATTGGTGAATATATATATTTATTTAAACTAGCCCCGTATTGAACTCTTAACTTCTAATATCCTCTCAGTTAATTGTTTTGGAGTTTTATATATGAAAATCACATAACCTGCAAATAATGGTCATTTAGCATCCTTTATTCCAATATTTACCCTTTGGTTTATTTTTCCAGTTTTCTCATTGCATCTGTTAAAATTCTTAGTACAATGTTTAATAATAGATAAGAGAGTAATTATCCTTGTCTTGTTTCTGACTTTAATGGAAAAATTTTTTTTTGAGGAAGATTAACTCTGAGCTAACATCCGCTGCCAATCCTCCTCTTTTCTTTCTTTCTTTTGTTTTGCTGAGGAAGATTGGTCCTGAGCTAACATCCGTGTCCATCTTCCTCTATTTTATATGTGGGATGCCCACCACAGCATGGCTTGATAAGTGGTACATAGGTCCACGCATGGGATCTGAACCAGCAAACCCTGGGCCATCTAAGTGCAGTGTGCAAACCTAACCACTGTGCCACTGGGCCAGCCCCTAATGGAATTTTTTTACCACAAGAGATAGTTATTCTTTATCATGTTGAGGACATATCTTTTTATTCTACTTCAGTATGGGTTTTCCTCAGAAATGGATGTTGAATTTTATAAAATGTACTTTGGGCACTTACTGATTTTCTTTCCTTGAACTATTGATATGATGAATTATATTAATAGATTTCTGAATATTGAACTCTTTTTTTCATTCCTGAAATAAATCATTCCTAGTTTTGATGCATTCTCTTAAAAATACTCGTCTGGATTTGATTTGCCAGACTTTTATTAAGGAGTTTTGCATCCATATTTGCACATGAGGTTGGTCAGCAGTTCACTATTGGGGAAGCCCTTGGTACTGAGGCTTCAATTTCATAAGATGAATCAGGGTGCTTCCCACCCTTTCTTTGCCCTGATGGAGTTTAAATAAGATAGAAAGTCTCTGTTCCTTGAAGATTTATTATTCACTTGTAAAGCCATCCAATCTAGAACGTTCTTGATAACTATATTTTTTTTCTCAGTTTCATCTAGGGTTCTTTAAAAAATTATTTTGCTGTTTCTTAGTATATTTTGGTCATATATTTTATATAAAAAATCCATTTCATGGAGCTTTTGAAAATTATTAGAGTGATTTACAATATTGCTTTTATCATGTAAGTTTCTGCTGTGGGTGAGGTGACATCCCGTTCTCATTCCTGGTGCTGTGTATTCCCACTTTCTCTTCATTGGCCAATCCAGGGGTTGGTTTATTCACAGATCTTCTCACATAAGCCAATTCTTGGATTTACACATTGGTTCCACTAATTTTCTTGTTTCCCAATTCATTGATTTTGTTTTTATATGCATTATTTTCCATAACTTTTCTTTGGCTTATTTTGTCCTTTATATTTTTCCTAGAATAGAATAAAATGGATTTGGTTTATTTTCATATTTAATTCAATAGTAAAGTCATTTAAGGCTATGGATTTCTTTCTCTGAGTATAAATTTGGTTTTACCCCATGAATTTTGACACAATACTTCATTTTTTTTCCCCTTAAAGATTGGCCCTGAGCTAACAGCTGTTGCCAATTTCTTTCTTCTTCTTCTCCCCGAAGCCCCTCAGTACATAGTTGTATATGCTAATTGTAGGTCCTTCTGGTTCTGCTATGTGGGATGCCGCCTCAGCATGGCTTGAGGAGTGGTGCTAGGTCCGTGGCCAGGATCTGAACCGGTGAAATCCTGGGCTGCCAAAGCAGAGGGTGCAAACTTAACCAGTTGGTCACGGGGCCGGCCCCTGTAATATTTCTTTTATTGTTAATTTCTAGATAGTTTGTAGTTGCTGTTTTGATTTATTTTTATTCTAAGAGCTGTTTGAGAATGTGCTTTCTCATTTCCAAGCGGTTGAGTTTATATTCTCTCAAAGATTTGTTGATAATATCTAGTTTTATTGCATAATGTTTAGCAAATGTGGCCTATTTAATGTCTGTGTTGGGGGTTTATTGAGATTTTCTTTGTGGCTTAATAATATTTTTAAGTGCTATCTGGGTATAGACTCTATCTCTAGGGCATAGTATTTAATCTATATCTTCATTTATTGGTTTTGATTTTGTAAAAAATGAGAGTTGTGTTGTCTCCCACTGTATTTGACTTCTTTTCCTTCTCTCTGTATTTATAATTGCTTTTGCTTTGTGCGTCTTGATGAAATGTTATTCCAAGCATGAGTCTTCTTTATAACTATAGCTTCCTTATGGGTTATACCTTTAATCCACATAAAATGACCTACAAAATGGCCCTTTTTGTCCAGAAGAATGTGATTTTTCCTGACTTCTACTTTGATAACATTATGGCCTCTGTTTGTTTTTCTTTTTACGTTGGCCTGCCATACTTTTGATGATCCTTTTATTTTTACCTGTTTGTGTCACTTTATTTTAGAGTTTGTCTTTTGTAATTCTCCTATAGCATTGTCTTTTGACATCTGTTGCTGTAACAGAGAAATCTGAGACAGCCTATTTTTTGTTCCTTTGTAGGTAACCAAATTTTTTTTAGATGCTTGTAGATTTCCCCCCTTATCCTTGTGTTTCAGAAATGCTGTCAGGAAGCACATTGTTGTAGGTTTTTTCTTTTTATGGAGTTTTCCCCCCTGGAATGTGGTAGGTCTTTACAGTTTATATACACAGGTCTTTTTTTCAGTTCAGAAATTGTTTGTCCTGTTATAGCAACACTGATGTCTATATGCTGGCTCTCTGGTCTTTGTCTCCCACACCTATCATAGTCTTTCTCATCATTTTCGTGTCTCCGGCCTTATACTCTTCCTTTTGAGAGAGAAACAGGGCTGACCAGCATTCCCACTGCCTCACCAATCAGCCTTTGTTAGGAAGACAGTTGGATGCCTGAAAATCCAATCTGTGCGCGTCCAGGGTGTCTGAGTCAGGGAGTGTGGAGAGGGGAAACGCAAGTGTCGTAAGTTCAAACCCAGATAGGTGGTTCTTTGTCCAATTCCATTTACCTTCAATTTTTTTTCCTCAATAATGTGTCCTTCAGTCTTAGCTTTCAGGAGGTTTGGTGAGTTTTCATCTTTTTCTGCATTTTCTTAAGTACTTTGAATAAACGGCTCAGTTAGATCTGAGTCATAAACCTGGTGCTCAGCCGTCCTAACTTTTGTGAGGCTGGTCAGAGTAAGCATTCTTTCTGTTAAGACCCTGAGAGAAGGGGATTGGGATTCCTGTGGTGCCCTCCAGTCTCTTCTCCCACCTCGGGCCTGTGGGTGGGTAATCCTCTCAGCGAAGCTCCGCAGGTTGGGAGGGAGGACTCTTTGATACAGAACACAGCAGACATGACGGAGTGAATGTCTTCAGACCTATTCTGGCCATCAATAGGACTCCAAAGTTATTTGTAAGAGAAGGATTCAAAGAACTCTGGGTCTGAAGACCCTCTCAGCAGCAGCCCCTCCCCTCCCCCACTTTACCCAGGGGCCTTCTGCTTTGATGTGCCTCCCTTCTTGCTTCCAGGGGTGAAGTAAAGAGGTAATTTCTTGTCTGGGCATGGCCTGGAGAGGAGGAAGGATCTCAGACTGGTCACTTTGCATTAGAAATCCTTGCCTTTGGAATTTCCTCGTTGCTCTTGCCAGTTCAGCCAGGCCTTTGAACCACTCTGTCCCTGTCAACCACATTTACTGGACGCGTGCCCTGGAGGTGTACCACGTCTGAGGGGCACAGACCCTTTCAGGGTGTATTCCTGATGTGGGGTGTTTGAGGCTTGCTCTGCTTGCTTTTTGTGGGCCCAACAGCACCCATACACCCTCTCATTCGCAGACAATCTCATCATTTCGACTAATGGCAAAGCTGATACAGGACATACCTCACATTGTGTAGCAATGAGATTTATAGAGATGGTGGAAGCTTCCAAAGACATTTTAATCCATTAAAGTTTTTAGGGGGATGCTGGGAGAGGCAGCATCAGGAGCCTCCCAGCCAGACATCGTTTTAAGCTGAAACCCTTCCTATTGATTCTTTTATTGGTTCCTAGACACTAACTAATCGGAGCTCTGGGGCTCAGACACCCTCTTCTGCCTTCCTGAAGCGTGCAGGCAGCAGTCATCATGGTTAATGGGACAATTCCTGGACCCTTTGGGTGCCCTGAGGAAAAGACTGTCAAGCTCTCTAGGCCCATTTCCAAATCTCTTTTGGGGGCATATCCCCCCTAAAATTCCCAGAAAGAATCATAGATAACCAAGGGACTGCATATCCAGAGGGGAACAGATGAGGCCCCCCTGAGGCCTCGATCCCTTCAGCCAACCACAGCCACGGTGACTTCTGGAAGTTTGTGACTTGACAGAAAAAATTGAGGAATGTACTTCCTGGCTTATTGGCTTTCTATTTGCCCTGTTTCCCAATCAGAGAATAAGTTGTGTTACAAGGCATAGTTAAAAGAAGATGATGATAGCAGGCCTAATGATCAGAAACTTCTTCATTAAAACCAGCTGATGAAGTGTACCCATATTTCCACTCAGCAAATTATTCTTGATTTTACTCAATGTCCGTCTTTAGGATTTATGGTAAACTTGGCGTTCTGAGAACCTGCATTCGGTGGCCTTGAGTCTTGCCACAATTTTTGGCCAAAAGTATGCTGTTCTTACCCGAATATGCACAGGACTTTTTGGGCACAGCTATGTGTTCTATGGGTTTTCTTCCCCTGGGTAAGGGTCAAAGAATGTTGAATTCCCGGCTGGCAGAAGTCTCTTGTCCAGTTGCAGGGCCAATGAGAATTTGGAGAGGACTAGGACAAGGAAGGTGGCAGATGGGAGCCCCTGACCCTGACAGCTGCCTTGTCCCTGCCCTGTCCCCCGCAGACTTCTCCATGATGACGCCCATCAATGACCTCCACACAGCCGACTCCTTGAACCTGGCCAAGGGGGAGCGGCTCATGCGGTGCAAGATCAGCAGCGTCTACCGACTCCTGGACCTCTATGGCTGGGCCCAGCTGAGCGACACCTACGTCACGGTGAGGACAGCATCTTGGAGTGGGGTGGAGTACTGTGTTTGTGGACCCCACAAAATTCAAAGGGAGAACTCCTGACCCTTGGCATGGCCATGGTACTGCTGGTGGCCTTTGGCCAAAATGCAGGGAATGAGCCCTTCCAAGGTTTCCAACCACCATGGTCACCTGAAATAGATAACCTGCTCAGTGGACATTTCTCTGGATGAAGAGCTGGGTACTCTTGGATCCTACTTCCAGGGCTACCCTTGACCACTGGGAGATTCCTATTATAGCTCCATTTCCCAGCTCCAAACAAAGGCTAAGTCTTCTTCATCTCTCATGGGTTGGGCAGTGGGGTGGAGATAAGTGTTTTTAGGAGGAAGATTTGGGTGTAGTGGATTCAGAGGAAGAGGGGACTCAAGCAGAGTCTCCTTGGAAATGACCCCTCTCCCTCCTTGCCACTGAGAACGTGTCTTTCCTCCAGCTGAGAGTCAGCAAGGAGCAGGACCACTTCCTGATTAGCCCTAAGGGAGTTTCTTGCAGTGAAGTCACAGCATCCAGTCTGGTGAGTATAGTCCAGCATCTCATTGCCCATTCCTTATTGAAATGACAGCACCTCCTCTGCTCCTACAGTGATAGGTCATCTCCAGATTAGTCACTGCCGTCCTGTACCTTGTGGAGCTTGTGATCTGGTGGGGCAGAGAACACACAATGACACAAAAACAAACTGAGTGCCCAGAGCATGACGTGGCCAAGAGACCAAACACAATATGCAGGCAGCAAGTGCAGTAGGAGGGAGCGGAGAGGGAGGGGCCTGGAGTCCTGAGCCTGGGATTGGACCACAAAGGCTGGGAGTGGGAGGCCTTCCCGGTTCAGGGAATACATTAGAATGAAAGCCAATGCTTCATCTCAAAGCAATGCAAGACTCGTCTAGTGCCCGTGTTATCTGGGGGTCTGGGACCACTTTCAGTTCTCCTCCTCCTTTTAGCTGTGGTAGGAAGAAACTTTCAGAAGCTGCTTTTGATCAGGAAAGATTTCTGTGTGGGAGGAGGAAAGCAGTAGAGGGGACTGTCTTAGGAGCAGTTTAGGTGTGTGGGCTGCGGCTGCTGTGCCATGCGCCTGGGAGAGGAGGACACCACCTCGGGGTCTCTGCCAGCCTTGAGACATGCTCACATGTTGAGTCCAGGGACTCAGTTAAAAGAGCAGGCTGACAGAGTCACAGAGTATCTGGGCGTGGCAGGACTTTGAGGACTGCCAAGGCCACTTTACAGGCAGGAGAGAACACTGGTCCCAGGGAGGGTAAATGACTCACACGGGGCCACCCAAGGAGGTCATGGCCAAGGCAGACTGGGACCACAGACACAGGGACGGCATAGGCTCTGTCTTTAAGGCATTCATGGTCGGGTGAGGGAGAGAGGCGAGGTAATCAGTGATTGAGCTCAGAGTGAAGAGTGTTCTGATAGAGACAAAGGAAGCTTGAGGAGCCTAGAGAAGGGGCAGTCAGGGTATTGAAGGAAGTGGAGGGGGCAAAGGAGGAGCTTCTAGGTGGAAACGGTGGTGAAGGAGTGAGTCCTCAGGAGCGCACAGGATAAGCAGACTTAGACCAGGGCAGCAGGGAGAGGCTGGGCAGAGGCGACTGTGTCCTCAGCAGGAACACGGCACATGCCAAGCCCAGCTGCAGGCCAGATCCCAGTGCACTGGGGAGGACAGGTGAGTGGCCGAGTCTGGCTCCTGTATTCAGTCTCTGGATGAGAGGCTGGGAGGGGGACAGGGACCAGATGATAAATGGCACTGAAGGCCTTGTTAGAGCCCTTTGGCTTCATTCTGCTGGACACGCAGAGCCTCAAGCATTGCAAGGCAGATGAGTGATGCAATGAGGTTTCCGTCGTAGAAACTGTACTCTGACAGCAGTGTGGGGCAGACTGACTTTGGGCCAACTGGTTGGGGCTAAGACAGTAAGCCGGGAAGGAAGTTCTGGGCAGCAGGCTTAGTGGGCCTGGTGATCCGTTGGTCTGGGAGTGTGGGACTGAGTTTGAGGAGCTGGTGGGACGTTCTAGAGAGAAGTCAGTTGGCATTTGGTTATCCTAGGTTTGGAAGACATCTAGCCTAGAGCTACAGGTTTGGGAGTCATGGGATGTTCGTGGGGTGGGTGTAGAGATAGGGTTGTTGTGTTTGGTTGTGCAGCTTGTACACTGCAGAGGGAGCCCGGCTGGTGACGGAGAGAGGAGAGGGTAAAATCAGACCTGTGCTCTGCTCACTAAACGTGTCCTGGCCCGGGGCTTGTGTTTTGCATTTGCACAATGGCAGTGTCCACACACCAAGCCCCGTGCCCCTGGGGCTGTCCTCAAGAGGGGGTAGCTGTCTCCTAACATGTATAAAGGCACTGGATGGGATAGTGGCTGCCCTGTTAGGCTGTGATCGATTGAGTGACAACAGATCACACATCCGAGGCCGAGATAAGGAATCTTTGAGATCCGAGAGACCATCCCAGAGACAGAAGTCTGAGTAGGCCACACATCTGAGGAGGTGGGGGAGCTGGCTGAAGGGAAACCAGGGGTCAGCGTTGGACATTCTCAGGTTTAAGACCCGAGGCAGGAGAGTTGCAGCCACTTCTAGGGATCAGCCACCGTGAAGTCATGTTCATTCTGTAAAATTCACTTAAAACAGATTTTTGTAAGAGGGGATTTGTCGAACATCTTACTGAAGCTTCTGCCTAAGCAAATGATACCAGTAGCATGTCCCTTCCCCACAGCAGTCTGTCTCCTTCCTTTGGTATCATCTTGTCTGCCTGGGCTTTCCTGGGTGGGGGAGAGGGTGGTCTGTGGAGCTGCCCCTTGTGCTGCATTCAGGATGTCGTGGTGGTGCAGTTTGAAGGGCCAAAGCTATTCTGATTTTTAGGAACTAAAATCCAGCTTGTTCATGCCCAGGAACACGTGTAGTCAATAAATTGGCTAACTGCCAGCTGCAGGGAGATGGCCCCGGGCAACCAGAGGGCTATTGAGTAAGAGGGTGTTAGGAGGGGCTTGTTTTGGGATTGGAGGAGGGTCCTAGGATGGAGGTGTCACCTTGGATGGTGCGCTGTCAGATGGAAGTTCTATGAGGCAGGCGGGGAATGGAGCAAGGGGCTGAAGCTGCCGTTGATGAAGCAGCACCCATGTCTCCTGTTAGCCAGGAGAGGGGGTGCTGGGCATTTTGGGGCTTGCACAGTGTTGCTTTGTCTGTGCTTAGACATGATTAAGGAGTGGTTTATTTGTCTTGCTGTGTCACAGTCAAAAGTGACCTTCTCTGGTGATGACGTTCTGTGAGATTGCTTATGTTGAGCAGGGGACACCACGGCCTAACTGTATGCCAGGCCAGCCACAGCCGCCAGCAACTATGTGCATACGCACACGCGTGCACACGCTCACCCACGAGTGGGTGATTTTTAGCCATGACACCTACTAGCCACCTGGAGTCAAAAGCAGATTATAGGAGCAGTGACTACTTTCCACTTGTCCTTTAGGACCTAGCCTCTGGATGATTGGTGCGTGTGTTCATTATACTATCCTCTTTACCTTTGTATATGATGAAAGAGAATTTTCAAAATAAAGAGTAAAAACAAAAGAAAAAGGCTCTGTTTAGGTGTTATCTCCCCTAGGAGGGCTTCTCTGATCCCCGTTTTATGGGATTGAAGACTCTTCCTATCCCATTCTAGAGAATTCTGTGAATGACTCTCTTCTAGCACCTTGCTACTCAGAGTGTGTTCTGTGGACCAGCAGCATAGGTATCACTTGGGAACTTGTTAGAAGTGCAGACTCCTAGGCCCCACCCCTGACCTGCTGAGTCAGAATCTGCCTTTTGACAGGCTCTCCAGGTGATTCTTAGGCAGAGTAAAGTTTGAGAAACTGCTCTAGCATTTTTCATGCTGAATTATAATTGCCTGTGTCCCCCGTTAGACTGGGCACTGACTGAGGGCAGGAACCAGCTCTTTTCCCCCCACCACCAAGCACAGACATAGCTCATGGTGTGGTGGAGTGAGTGAACGTGGGTGGGTAGGTGTGCGCTGGTCCACCCACGGGGAGAGGAGTGAGGGCCTCTGCCTGCCTTGCGGCCATAAGTCTCTTCTTCTTCCCTGGCCCAGATCAAGGTGAACATCCTAGGAGAGGTGGTGGAGAAGGGCAGCAGCTGCTTCCCGGTGGACACCACGGGCTTCTGTCTGCACTCGGCCATCTACGCAGCCAGACCTGACGTGCGCTGCATTATCCACCTGCACACGCCAGCCACAGCAGCGGTGAGTGCCAGCTCCTCAGCCAGCGTTTTGCTCCCTGAGGCCGGCAGCAGGCCCATGGTACCGTTTCTCTGAGATTCTCCCTGAGGCAAGACATAAGACCCCAAAGCTGGTAGCAATCTCATCATTTACAATAGTTCTGGAAAAATTTCCTGAACTCAGGCCGAGGTGAGGAGAAGGAATGCCTAACGTGGGCACTCTCATCCTCTCCATTTTTCTAGCTACGGAAGTCTTGGTTTGGAGAGATAAGGTAAAGATGCGTAATGTCTACTCCGCTGCGTCCTCCGCCCTGCCACATACATGACTGCCACCGCTTAGTCAGGTGACAGTGCCTCCTGAGTTTCTACTCAGGTCAGTCCTGTTGGGCCCAGGGCTGGCACCCGCTCCCCACAGCCAGGCTCTGGTAAGGAGAGATCTTGATAGAAGATAAGATGGTGGGAACCTGGACTTGCTCACTTTTCATAGCCCAGGGTGAGCTGAGAGGTGGTGACAAGAGCAAGGAAAACTGGGAGAGAGTAGGAGGAAGACTCTCCAGGAGCAGGTTGTCCCCCAAGCGTCTCTGGTAATTTTTCCGTGTGCCCCTGAGACGCTGCAACATCACTTGGAAAGACAGCAGACAGCCAGTTCTGGGTGTTTTCTCAACCTTCACCCCATCTTACTGACCCCCAGGCCACACACCCACTGGGGCAAAGCAGACTTGTCACTGGCCTGTGGCTCTCTCAGTGAAGCACGCCGGTTACCAGCGCTCAGACCTTCCAGAATTTGGACCAAGACCGAATGATGTATTCATGTCGAGTGTCCATCTCCGCAGAGCCCGGACTTAGGTGTGGGGCAAAATGAGTGAAGGAGGGCAAGAAGCTCTCCTCAACCTCTCCACGCTCCTTGCTTTTAATAAAAGGCAGGGCACGGGGTATGGTGCTTACAGCAGGTTTTAACCCTGTTCCCTGGCACTTGTAGTGCCCCATTCCTGGTAAAATGGGGCTTCTCGATGGGTTCCCTGTCAGTGAGGAGTTGTGGCTGTTTCTGCACTGACCTCAAGGCTAAGGGTCTCCACCAGCCCAGTCCAGGAGACCCTGGGCTCTGCTGCACTCCAGCCTGGTGCCCATTGCACCAGCCCTGCCTCTTCCCAAGTGGGGAGCGGGCAGCAGCACTCGCTCTCTCGAGCACATTCTTTGCAGCAGCTTTCGAAGGTGATATACTGACATGGCTGCTGTGAAAACTGTGATGGAAAGACAGTGGAAGAGCAGAAAGGAAGCAAGACCCCAACCAGGTGGAGAGAGTCAAAGGGGAGAGCCTTTCTCATGTGCTGTTCCCTCCCCACACCAGTCCCCAGAGCAGAACTTAACTGTGCCACTCGGAGGAAAGGGCAAATGTGACAGAGGGGCTGCAGCAGCTGCAGGTGCTAACCATTCTGTCATCTCACTAAAGGTGTCAGCCATGAAGTGGGGCCTCCTGCCTGTCTCCCACAACGCCCTGCTGGTGGGGGACATGGCCTATTATGACTTCAATGGCGAAATGGAGCAGGAAGCGGATCGGATCAACCTGCAGAAGTGCCTTGGACCCACCTGCAAGGTTTGGCTCAGCTGTTCTGGGAAGATGCTTCGGGGTGGGACTGCCAACATCATGAGTGACACAGGTTCACTGGACAATGTTTAGAGGTTGCACATAAATAAATGAAGTAAAATTCTCTCTGCCACACTACCCTGAGATTTTGGTGCACACTCCAAATATATTCACATATATTTACAAAACTAGGATCATAAAATATATTCTCCTTTTTTCCCTTAGCAATATACAGTAAAGACCTTTGTATGTTATTAACTATTTTCTACGTTGCTATTTTAAGTTATGCCTCGTTGTATGAATGGCTGTGCCACCATTTACCTGAACATTCCACTATAGTTAGACATTGGAAGGTTCCCCCCCCTCCGACATTTTCTCTTGATGTAAACAACACTGTGATGAAAATCCTTTCATGTAAATCTTTGTGTATGCTCGAGATGATTTCCTTAGGATAAATATCTAGAGGTGCACATTTTAAAACTCTTACTTCATATTGCCAAGTTGCCCTTTCCTCCCCCACAACATCTAGTATATGAGAATGCTGTTTCCCTGAGATCTCTCCAAGCTTGAGTGTTATCACTTTTTTTTGCTAACCTGAAAGAAAAAAAATGCAGTCTCATCATCGTTTGGTTGAAGCCTAAAGTCTGTTTTATAACAGCATGTAATCAGGGGTGGTGAGCTTAGTGTGGACAGTTTCCGAGCCAAGGCTGGGTTGATGGATGCTCGCTCCTGTCCTCGAAAGGCAGTCACCGCCTGAGTCATTTCCCATCTGAGAGTCCGTGTCTCCCCATCTCTGACACAGAGGAGCAGTCCCTGCCACTGTCTCCTGACATTCTCTAAAGCCTCGTTAGCAGTGCCTGGAGAGGGATGCGATGCTCACATCTATGAAATGCTACAAGTGTTTGAGAGATGAGGCATTTGTTATCTGCAAAATCATTTGTGGGCCAGGGTCTCTTTCCACTTCTCTGGCACTTGAGAGGAAAAAACTCCAGCTGTTTTCAGCAAGAGAAGATGTGATGATTAGGCCACCAGGCCTCAGCCCAGGTATGCAAGGGCACATCTGACACATGGATCTGTGTCCCAGCTCCCAGGTGAGCATCTTCTGGTTTCAGAGAGTTCTTGAGGATAAAACCAACTAAGAGGAGTTTCTGGCACCTGGGCCTTGGAGAGTTAGGCTCTTGGTATAAATTCATTTCTGTTTCTTTCCCTCCTTTCTACGTGCACCTGGCTGAGTCAGAAACATAGCACCAACAGGGAGAACAGCTGGGTTCCAGTTCTGATTCTGCCCCTAATTAGCTGGGAGACTTTCAATTCCTTTAGGCTTCTATTTTCTTTTCTGTAAAACCAGTGAGTTTGATTAGAAGGTCACGACAGCCTCTTTCATAGAACTGTAGGATCTCTGAACTGCCAGAGCCTCACTGAGTTCGTGCAGAAGAAACCTGGGGTCCAGAGAGGTGACGTGACTCCCTTGCTTCTGCAGAGCCATCCCTCAGAGAGCCCCCCTCTTTGGTTTTGACTCCCAAGGTGACTAAGTCACGGGGCAAGAGGTTGCTTGTGAGGCTGGACTCTCATATTGGACATCAAGTAATTTCATTCACTTTAACACAAACACTGGTTTTCCAGATTTCTAAGCTCTCCAAGGCCTGAAAATCCAGGCATTGCCCAAAGAAACTCACCAAGCTATTTAGTCTGATTTTAAAAAGCATCTTCTCTTCCTTAGGGTTAAAGACACATGTAGGGTAGCCTTGGGGTGTTTGTGTAGGGGAATGAGCAAGGAGTTTGGGGGGAGGACTCTGGGATTGGATATGGAAATTGATCTGAATAAAATGAAAAATCTCTCCCTCTTAGTTCAATTTTAAAAGGCTGACAGTTTAATTGGCCATTTGCTCCTCTACAGATCCTGGTGCTAAGAAACCATGGAGTGGTTGCTCTAGGGGACACCGTGGAGGAGGCGTTTTATAAGATCTTCCACCTGCAGGCCGCATGTGAGATACAGGTGAGCAAGGTCCTCTGGGGAGTGGCTCTGACAGGGGCCTGTGGGCAAAGGCCATGGCTCCATTGGCTGTGATTTAGGGAGTCCTGTGAGCCTAGCCGTCTAAAAGCCTTGTCCTATTTCTCTGCTTTGGCGCCACCTTATCATTCTAAAGTTTCACACTTAGAATCCGTTTTGTGGCTTTAAAAAATATATCACCTTTGTCTAACAACCAACACCTAACTCTTGGGGGTCAGTGCCCAGGACGGGGAGCTGCCTGGGTTCATCAATTGGACAGCAGGAGAACCCATAATAGGGCATATGAAAGTTCTTACCGTGCTCATGTATTGCCTGAGGTATGCCTGTTACATCTGGCTGTGTCCAGGAGACACCACACAGGTAGGTCTTCTTGTCTCTTTCTCTTTGGAGGGGATGGTTTGCAAAGACTGTGAACATGGTCAAGTCCAGCAAGAGGAGTGAAAAGCAGGCCAAGGTGGAGTGTCAGCATGGCAGGCTTGAACACCAGGGAAACCCCAAGGTGATATCCAGGGTGCCCACCATGATGTTCTCCTAACTAAGGGATAGGGTGGTGGGGGGGAAGTGTCAGTGGTCATGGGACCCCTAGAGGAGCTGGTGGAGAAACTATAGGAAAACACAAAACCTATAGCTTTACCAGATAACAAGGTGGTGTTGGATATGCCAGGCACATGCTTCTTTTGCTCCTTTCAGCGTGACAGGCGGTCAGAGGTGAGTAGGGGTCCCCAGCTCTGGGCTGTGTGCCCTCGGCTCTGGGACTTGCTCTCCGCGAGCCTCCGTTTCCTCAACTGCAGACGTGGGCCCTGCAGAGTACTTGCGAGGGCAGGGCCTTTCAGACAAGGAGAGGTGTTGCTGATGGTATTTTTAGGACTCAATTGACAGAAGGGGAGGCTAGCGGTTCCAGGATGAGTCAGCTCTTAGAGGGGCCCCTTTGGGTCCCGTCTGCCCTCTCCTGGCTGGTCTGGGCAGAGCAGCACCCCCAGCACGAAGGCCTGCCTTCCTCTTGGGCAAAGAATAGGATGATTCCAGAAGCATCGCTAGTGGAGGCTCTACAAGTGGGACCTTTCTCAATGGTTTTTAAGGAATATGTTGAGAGGACAGTTGCTAAGACAGTGGTGAAGAGGTGTTAGAGGAAGTGGTGTGAGACTCCCCCCACCAAAAAAAATCAGCAGCGGTCAGAAGAGGAGAACGCAGAGAAGGTAGAAGAGGACCAAAGTGGTGCCTTTCTGATGTGGTGGCCTCCTTGCCCCCAACCGGTGGTGCTGGCCCTGAGCACTGACCCCTGACTGATGTTAGATCCTGGCAGAGCTGCTCATATGCCCACTTTCCTTTCCCGACGCCTGAGTTCTTAAGAGTTCCACATCTTGCTTCTGAAGAAGAGGCCTCCGTGAAAAAATAGCTCTTATCTCTTTGCAAAGACAGCACAGCCCTAGGAATGAATGGAGAGAGATGCCCATGTCTGCCCCACACAGTGAGGTACAGCTCTCCCAAGCTCCAGACCCTCAGAGACGGCCGCTGTGCGATGTAACCAAAGGCGGGATGGTTGTCTAGCCACTGAGGAGACGAAAGGGCAGAGCTGCCAGCCACTGGCCCTGATGGCCCTCCAGCTGCTTCTCTTGGCCCTGCTTGCTGTCACTTTCTCTTCGGTGAGGGCTCTTCTGATGTGACCCTGTTAAATTGCATCAGGCAGTGGAGGCAGATAACCCCCAGGAAAGCTCCAGTGGCATTTTTTCAGCTGGTGGAGCAGGGAGGGTTCTAGAGGGAGAAATGAAGCTGGAAGCTGTGGAAGAAAAATAGGCAGGATTAGAGCAGAGGTGTGGGAGGTTTAAGGCATGGAAGACCCCAGGTTCCTGCAGTCTGAAGAAGCTGTTGGGACTGCAGCCCTGGCTGGGTCATTTCTGGTCGAATGGCCAGCACCGAAGTTCGTTTCCATCACAGGCCTAGTTTTCTCCCTCGATGACCTTGGCAAACGAGCAAACGTGGCTGTGGTCTTTCTAGTGTTTCAAGGCTAAGAGCCTATTCTCTTCTCCTGGGGACAGTGTTCTCTTTGCTCCCCATCAGTTTGGGGTTCCAGGAAACTGGGTCATCCCCAGCTGACAAGGCAGCTCCCTGCTCTCCTTAGCAGAGAGGAAGAAGCTCAGGCAGCTCTTCTCCATCTGGTACCCATCGCCCTGGAAACCGATGGGGGACGAGGGAGGTGGGAGGGGGCAGCTCTGGCAAGGGTGAGGGCAGTTCTCTCCTTCACCATGAAAGACCAGTCCCTTGGGGATATTGCTTCTCAGCCTTCCATGGTAAAACCTCAGAATTAATTTATTGTCAACATGTACATGGCACTCCCTGTGCACCAGGTGCTATTCTAAGTGCTCTACAAATATTACCTTAAATAATCCTCATGAGGTAGATACTACTATTTTCATTTTACAGCTGAGAAAACTGAGGCACAGAGAGGGTAAATAGCTGCCCAAAGTCACACAGTGAGTAAGTGGCAGAGCCAGGATTCAAACCCAGGCAGTCTGGTGTCCGAGTCCGTGTCGTTAACACTACATTGCACTGCTTCTCAGGGCAATAAGGGTCATTGGGAAAGGTCAGCTGACAGGCTAGGACCTTTCCTCAGGGAGCTGGCACTTTGAATCAGGGATTCAGGGTCCCGGGGCCAGTTGGAGGTCCAGGATGAGCTCGGCAATTGATCTGCCATCTGGGATTCGCTACCTTTGCAAATATGTTCCCACACTGTCAGCCTCGGTGCTGGGTGTGAGGGGCTTCAGAGTTAGGAAACATGGCAGCAGAGAGCAGAACTGGGACCAGAGAACGGACGTAATAAAAAGGTAGATTTCAACTCAGGGTAATCTACATCAGCTCGCTGTAACCCTTCTAACACCTGGACAGCAGTACAAAGGCTGCCTCCCCGAGCACGGGGCTGACCACCTTCTAGGGATGTTAGACAAGGACTCTTACTTCTGGTGGGAAGATGGATAAATGACCTCTAAGGTCCCTGTCTTTGCCAGGGCATGGAGTCATCCTTTTAAGATAAAAATGGAGCTGTTGATTGGATACATGTTTCAGATGAAGAGGGCATGGAAAATGAGTGTTTTTGCTTCCTTCTCCTCACAGGGTGATGGTGGTCACCGTGGGAAGGTGGCTTGGCTACCCTCCAGGAAGTCTCATAGGGGCCATTTGTTGCACGGTGAATTTAACACACCCTAGGATGTGTCCTGGACCCTCAGGGGTTCATAGACTTGTGTTTGTCAGCAAGCTAAATTGCATCCTTTCATTTTCAGTAAAAAAAAAACTGTCACAAAAACTGGAACACTGAAAGTTTATATAATTGGAGCAATTCCCCACAATAAGCAGGCTTACAGGGATATCAGATATTAATCAGAATGCTGGCATATTGATGTGTAGCACAAAACCCCTGGCTCACGACCTAGAATGCATGGAAACCACCATCCCTCTCTGTAGCTGGACTTGCCCAGGAAGCCAAATGATAACCAACTGCATCTGAGTGACAGATATGGGGAGTAAATAGAATGCACATTAGATGACCATGCAGTTAGAAAATAGGGAGATCAGTTAGATTAAGGAATGTTTTTCAGGATCATTCTAAAATTGCCTGCTGTGTACACACACCTCTTGCTGTAATACTCAAAGTTTGTTGTCTGCAACCTGTATCGTCCCCTCCCCGTGGAGCCTTGACAGTGGGACAAGCACTCTAAGTCATTGGTGACAGCTGCCCAACCCCTACATAGTGCCCACTGTGCGCCCTCAGATGTCCTCTGTCTCCTCTCTGCGTTCCTCGACTCACTGACCCCGTCGTGGACGATGCCTTCTTCCTTTAGAGCTGCCACACTCATATTTCATTGGTCTGGAAGCCAGGCTACTTCTTTCAAGTGACTTTTTTTTTAAATGGAAGATATTTCAAACAGAAAAATTCAGAGAATAATATAATATACACCTGCCACCCACACTCAGATTTAACAAATATTAACAAGCTTTTTGCTTCAGATCTTTTCCTCTTAAAGAAATAAAATATTACAGGCAAACATTGAAGGCCCCTCTGGAGCCCTTTGCTATCTCATCCTCCCACCCTCCCCAGAAATATTCACGGTTCGAAGTTGGTCTGTATCCCAGGTAACCTTCCAGTCCTCTATACTGTTTTATTCTTAGTATTTAACACTTGCTTTTTCCTCCTTCTGTATGGTCTCTAAGAACTGACATTAAGAAAGAAACTACTGGGGCCGGCCCTGTGGCTGAGTGGCTAAGTTCACGCTCTCTGCTTCGGCGATTCACAAATACGGCTCAGTTTCCCAGACATTTCTGTTTCTAATCTTCTCTGATCCCCACTCTCTGTTACACACACGAGCATAGATCAGTGCACAGGTACGTGTGTGTACACACACACAGGGTTTCTCCAGTTCGGATCCTGGACGCGGACATGGCACTGCTCATCAGGCCACGCTCAGGCGACGTCCCACATAGCACAACCAGAGGCACTCACAGCTAGGATATACAACTGTGTACTGGGGGGCTTTGGGGAGGAGAAGAAGAAAAAAGGAAAATTGGCAACAGTTGGTAGTTCAGGTGCCAATCTTTAAAAGAAAACAAAAAGAAAGAAACTACTACTGTCTCTTTCCCTGGATGCCCAACAAGTTTGGTGTGGCTTTTCCTCTGGGAGAAAAAGCCAAATACAGCTCAATTTTCCAGACATCTCTGTTTCTAATCTTCTTTGATCCCCACTCTCTATTACACACACGAGCATAGGTCAGTGCACAGGTATGTGAGTGTACACACCCACACACACAAGCTGAGGCCTTTCTACTCTTTGCTGCAGGTGTCTGCTCTGTCCAGCGCCGGGGGAGTGGAGAATCTCATCCTCCTGGAGCAGGAGAAGCACCGACCCCATGAGGTGGGCTCTGTGCAATGGGCGGGGAGCACCTTCGGACCCATGCAGAAGAGCCGGCTCGGGGAGCATGAGTTTGAGGCCCTCATGAGGATGCTGGACAACCTGGTGAGTCTCCTGCCATTGCCCTTCCAGACCAAACCATTGAGGCTTAGCCCCCGGCGCCAGTCAGTACGAGGCGTTAAGTGGGCATGAGAACTGCCCACATCACAGTTAAGTTGTTAAAGCCTCGTTGATTGGCAACTTGACTTAGAATTTGTGGTCATTCTAATAGCAGTTGAGTTTTCTTAGGCAGTAGCCTTTGTCACCGCCTTTGAAGGGCTGCGGATGTCATCACTCATGCAGGGTGCTCTTTGGAGAAGGGGTAAGAAGACGTTGGCAGAAGAAGTGTAGTCCAGTAAAAATCAGAACCACAGAGCCTTTCTTATATTGTGGCTCAGTTCACTCCTCTTTAGTAGTTAGT
Organism: Equus quagga; assembly: GCF_021613505.1. Classification (NCBI taxonomy): domain Eukaryota; kingdom Metazoa; phylum Chordata; class Mammalia; order Perissodactyla; family Equidae; genus Equus; species Equus quagga. Next base: position 80,117,233 of record NC_060271.1, read on the forward strand.
TCTGCCTTTCTTTCTAATCTCATGACTTTAATGCAGAAAACACATAATACCACTAATTTCCTTATTCCTGGGGAGCAGGAATAAGGAATAAGGAATATCCTACTATAATGATCCAATGAATCAATCATGTAAGGAGTTAACTGGTATGTGTCTAGGAATGGGCTGGTCCTTTAAAGGAAACAAAAGAATTTTAAGACATTCTTCCTTTTTCTAGGGGTTAACAATTTGGTTGATGTGAGACGTAAATAGGAGACAATTCAAGAAAAAGAGGAAAACATGTGCAATGAGGAGCTAATTGGGAAGAGACTCTAACTTAGATTGCTCAGAGAAGTGAAAGATGAAACCTATCTGTAACATTTCTGTATCTGATTCATCTTCCCCCGCCTTCCTGCTACAACCTTGGACCCTCTTTACTGTGTCTAGTTCTCTGAAATAATCAATCGTTTTCTCCTTGCCTCCAGTTCTTCAAGATCATCTCCACTTTATTACTAGGCTGACCATGAGGGTCACTTCATAATGATGAGAGGTGCCATCCACAATGGAAATACAACTTCCATTAATGTTTGTGTGCTGAGTAATCTATGTGTAAATAAAGCACCAGGACCTGATGGTTTCTTGTGGGAATTCTTTCAAATCTTTAAGAAACCAGCAATTCTTAGGCTGTTTAAACTGTTTCAGAGCAGAATGAAAGGACAGCAAACCATAACAATTATGACACAATCAAACCAATCTTACTTTGAGTTGATAAGAAAAACTGCATGAAAACTGTAAAGAGGTCACTTTCCCAAAATTAGTCGATAAATTCAATGTGATTCTCTCAAAAGCGGGGGAAGGCCTAAGGACTTAGCAAAATATTCTTCCAGGTGAAATGCAGAATGGCTGGGAAAATCCTGTAACAAGAGAATTAATTAAGGATACTTATCCCACGGCTTGGGGAAGCGTGATAAAGCCCTAGTGACTGAAGGGAGGAGCATTAGTGCAGAGTGGACAGGCAAGTCAATGTGACAGCTCAGAAAACTCGGAAATAGATCCCAAATATATGAGACTTTAACCCAGGACAAGCAGGCAGCTTATAAAGCAGTGGGAAAAAGATAAACGATAGCCATTTGGGAAATAAAAGTAAGGTGGATTGCTACCTCACTCCTTTCAACAAGATTCCTAATCTATCAAAAATTTAAACATAAAAAGTAAACTTATCCAGGCATTAAAACACGTATATTAATATTTTTGATGCTCTTGTGTTGCAAAGACCTTGTCAAGCATGGCAGGAAAGTGTGAAATCATGAGGACAAATATTGACAGATATGATTACATTTAAATTCAAAATGAGCATTTTTATAAACCATCCCCCCCACCACCGCAAAAAAGCAAAAAGACAAACGAGGGGGGAAATGTGTGCAGCATCTATGACAGTCAAAAGATTAATATCCTTCATGTAAAAAGAGATATTACAAATCAACGTGCCAAAGAGAAACATCACGACAGAAAATGAACCAAGAACACAAACAAGTTACAAAGGAAGAGATTCAAGTGGCCATTAAATGTAATTAAAAATATCCAATTTTACTGGTAATCCAAAATAGAGCAATGTCTTCCCCAACACAAGAGCATCAAAAATATTAATTAAAATTAGAGGATTATACTTTTAACTCATCTGATTGCCGAAGATTTTTTTAAAACCTTAACAATATTCAGTGTGGGGGAAGGGAGATGAGAATTGGAAACTGAAGCGTAATTGGTGGGAGTGTAAGTTGGCTCAACATATTGGGAAGATGAATATAGTAAATATATAAAAACTTATAAAAATGTGTACCATTTGACCCAGTAATTTTCATTCTAGGAATTTACGTCAAGGAGAAAAATCCCTTAATTGCCTAAAGAAAAATGTGTAAAGATATTCATTTCAGGATTGTTTATAATATTTTGAAAATGACCAAGTGTCGATCAGTTTAGGTTATATAAACTAAAATATGTCCATTCATTGACATATTATGCAGAAGTTTAAAGGTTGCTGTGTGTTTATGGGTTTAATATTGTGAAAAAAATCTCTAACCACTTTAGTAAAGCACTTATAAAGCTGCTTATGTAGCATTATTTACATTATTTACAAGACATGAAAGCAACCTAAGTGTCCATTGATGAATGATGAGTGAATGGATAAAGAAAATGTGGTATCTATATACAGTAGCATATTACTCAGCCACAAAAAGAAGGAAATCTTGCCATTCGCACCAACGTGAGTGGACCTTGAGGGCATTACACTAAGTGAAATAAATCAGACAGAGCAAGACAAATACCATATGATGTCACTTACACGTGGAATCTAAAAACACAAAACAAAGAAAAAAATCCCCCAAACCTAAACTCAGATACAGAGAACAGATTGGTGTTTGGCAAGGGGGTGGGGGGTGAGAGAAATGGGTGAAGGGGGTCAAAAGGTACAAACTTCCAGTTATAAAATAAATGTCGGGGGATGTAACGTGCAACATAGTGACTATAGTTAATAATACTGTGTTGTATACTTGAAAGCTGCTAAGAGAAATCTTAAAAGTGCTTATCGCAAGAAAAAAAATTTTGTAACTATGTGTGGTGATGGATGTTAACTAGATTCATTGTGGTAATCATTTTGCAATCTACACAAATATCAAATCATTTTATTGTACACCTGAAATTGGTATAAAGGTATACATCAATTATATCTCAGTTTTTTAAAAAAGCTGTTTATGTAGTATGGTTCCATTTATTTACTGTTTTATATAATATATAAATATAATATATAATTACATATTACATATAATTATATGTTATATATATATTTACATACGTATATGTATGCTTAGAGAGATTACTGAAAAGATTTTTAGTGTTTGTCTCTGGGGATGAGATTTTTGCATAAAATCCACTTTTTTCCTTATGTATTCTATATTGCTTAATTTTTCTATATGGGTCAGTACTTTCTTTATAGTCAAAAAAATATCTTAATGCCACTCTAATTTAAAACACGCAGAAGACAAGCAGCGCCGAGAATTGCTCTGACAGCCGACGAGATTCCTGAGTGTTGATTCCCACTGAGCAGCAGTCACTTCTGCCTTTGTGGGACATGGTCTTGCTAAGGAGACAGGGATGTCCTTGAGTCAGATTTCGGGGATCCAAGAGGGAAATAGTGAAGAAGCTTCCGCGTTGAAGAAGGGGGTGCTAACTGTTAGAGTCAGCTGGGAAGCTTTTAAAACTCCTGTAGCCCAGGCTGCACCACCGTCCACTGAAGTGGGCAACTCTGAACTCTGAGGTGGGCCCAGGCGTCAGCATTGTTAAAGCTCCCAGGTGATTCCAGTGTGCAGCCAGGGTTGAGAACCACTGGACCAGACGGGAAGTTGGAACCCTGTTTGGGAAGGAGCTCTGTCTGGTCCACAAGGTTCTAGGGTTGTCTTAGCCCTGATCCGAGGGCTTGTTGGGGTGGAGGAAGGTGGGGGTTGGGGGACCAAGACAGGGAACATTTTGAAATAGGCCAGAAGGGCGGCAAGGCCCAGGTTATGTTACGGAGATTTAGGTTTAAACTGAATCCTACAGATGGAAGGGGCAGCCTGCGTGTGTGGCTGTGCATGCAGGTGCATGTTTTTCCCACAAGAAGTTCTATTTTTGTTCTTTTTAGGGTTACAGAACAGGCTACACGTACCGCTACCCCTTTGTTCAAGAGAAAACCAAACACAAAAGTGAGGTGGAGATTCCAGCCACGGTGACCGCCTTCGTGTTTGAGGAGGACGGTGCCCCGGTGCCCGCCCTGCGGCAGCACGCCCAGAAGCAGCAAAAGGAGAAGACCCGCTGGCTCAACACGCCCAACACCTACCTGCGGGTCAACGTGGCTGACGAGGTCCAGAGGAGCATGGGCACCCCCCGGCCCAAGACCACAGTAAGGAGGGCAGAGGGGAGGGAGGGTGCCCGGCTATATTCGTGGGTTAAGCACTTCACGAGGGGAACAGAACAAACCTCCCCTGGGCCTGCATTCATGCAGTTTCCCCTTAGGGCTTCCTATTGGGTGTCTGGGATCAGCTGCTTATGCCCATGGAGCTTCTGATCACCTGTTTCTTGCACCTCTGTGCTGAGTTTTGGGGTCCAGAGGGTGGCTGGACCAGGTCACTCCCACCAGCATGAAAGGCAGGAGCAATTGATTTCTGCTTCTTGCTCCCACATCCAGAGGGGCCTTCTGGGAAGTTCAGGGGATGGGCATCCTACATTGGAACTGCATGTCTGATGCAAACCCAGGAGGCGGATGGGATATTCATTTCTGTTAAGTTGTCCTCTCCACCCGTCTCTCTCTCACACACAAACCCTGACTCTTATTTTTTCATTAACATTAAAGTAGCTGGCAGCCAAATAGACTAGCTCTTCTTAAAACAAAATAATGAAGCCCTGAAAATTCACATCAGCGAGCCATCTAATACTGAAGCTCAAGTGGCTGCGTGTCTGTCAAAGCTGGTTACCAAGGTTCTGACCTCTACTCTGAAGTGCTCTTTATGGCTCTCGACCTGGGGCCTTCTCTGGCAGCTGGGTCACTTGTTGCCCTTCTCCGTTCTGGGAGACAGGCATCAAAGAGGCCTCAGAGGAAAGAACAGATGTGGAGAGGCTTGCTGACCTTCCATGTAGGCTGGTCAGCTCAGATCTCATGGGGTGGACCACTGGGGAGGACACATGGGCCTTATTCTTTTGCCTTGCCCGCCTGGCCTTGTGTGTGTTCAGTGGATGAAGGCTGATGAAGTGGAGAAATCCAGCAGCGGCATGCCCATCCGGATCGAAAACCCAAACCAATTTGTGCCTCTCTATACCGACCCCCAGGAAGTGCTGGACATGCGGAACAAGGTAAGGGGGTAGTTAATTCTCTCTCTGTCTCTCCTCCCTCAAGGGCCGGGGGGTGGGGTCTCCAGGATACACTTGACTTACCAACATCCCAGATGCCTCTTATCGGAAAGAAACTACCATTAATTGGCCATATTCCGGTTACTCTACTTCCCGCTGTACTTCTGTAGTCCTGTATAACCCTCCTACCTAGAGAGGTGCTGCCTTAGACAAGACTTGACCACAAGCAGAGTTTTTACAAATTTTATGCTATTTTTTTGGCCTATTTTCAAGATTTCAAAATTGTTTGCATTTATTTCTCTCTTTTTGCTTTACAGTTTACTCCCTGTGTTTATAATGTTACTTTAAAAGCTTAGGTTGTAGCCAACCACCTCCAATAGGTCAGAGATGCTCACAGAGCAGCGTTTCAGTGTGTGATCCAAGGACCCTCTGAAGTGCTTGTTCAACATGCAGATTCCTGGGGTTACCGTCCATCCCTCCCCCCAAGAGATTCAGATTCAATAGGTGTGGGGTGGCCCCAGGAATCTGTATTTTAAACAAATTCCTCAGGGGCTTTTTAGGAATATTAAAATTTGAGAATCTCCCTTAAGGATCTACTATGCCTCGTTTCACTCTTCACCTCTTTTAATTACCTTCTCAGAATTAATGAGAATCTGATGTTTTACATAAACTACTCATTTACTCTGAAACAGACATGGAGACTGTCTCAGAGTGGATGTACCGTGTTAGGAGTAGAGGAGACAAGCTCCCCCACCATGGAGGACCTTTTTATACCCAGGTCACAGACCACACTGGACACCAGTATGCCCTGGGCATGCCACCTCCCAAACTCCATACTTTGACACTGAACAGCTAGCTCACTCTTCCACTCCCTTTCCATGCAGATTCGAGAACAAAATCGACAAGATGTGAAGTCAGCAGGGCCTCAGTCCCAGCTCCTGGCGAGCGTTATTGCTGAGAAGAGCCGAAGTCCGGTACAGCAGGAGCTGCCCCTGTCTGGAGGGGAAACATGTTTGCCTTCTGGGTCTTCAGTGCCCGGGACTGGGCAGCAGGACCCCTGAGTCCTCATGCCCACCTTCCCCTGTGATCTTGGGTGCTGGTGCTTTTGCTGCAAAACGGATGCTGTGAGGACCGGGCACAGTGTCTAATCATCCGCTCTGGGCGCTGGGCCGGGGAGCTGCAGCCCAGCCTGCCCAGGGGAGTGATGCCGACTTGCGTGCTTTTCCCCATGAAACTCCGCTCTACCCCCTATTAGTATCCTGCAAAGTGGGGATCACAGGAGTATGGCGGGCAGCTCCCAGCTGCTCCAGGCCTGCCCGTCCTGAGCATTTCTGGCCTCTGTGCATGGATATGGCATCATCAGGCCATAGCTTTGGGAAGATGCTCGTGTGCTCTCAGAGAGGAGGCATGTATATAAGGACTAGTGCTCCTACAGGATGGGAAGGGGCGGTTAGTTGCCCATGTAAACCCGAATAGAGTTAGAAAGTATGAAGTCGCTGTTTCCATGCTTTAGATAGAACAGTTTGTCTAGTGCTTAGCAAAAGGGGTGAAGATCAGAATTCTGGCTTATGTTGGAAATCATTGCTGCTCATTGCGAAGTAGCAATGGGCATGGCATCTTCCTTAGCAGTAAGAAGGGGAGAAATACAGGAACCATTCCTGTCTTCAGAGCAAATTGAGGTGATGTAATGATTTCAGATCAGGCTGTAGCCCACAAGGTCGGTGCACATTGGCAGGGAAAATGTGAAGGTTATGTCATCACACCTACCTCCACCCCACCTCAACTTAGCCAAGATGAGGAACACCAAATGTGCCACAGGGTCAAGGGTAGAAATACCCCATGATACTGGAAGAGGTGAGAGTTCAATACAATGAGCAAAATTGTTAAAAACTCTTATCATTTATACCAATTTATATCATTTGGAGTCCTTTTTCTTGGGATCCTGGCCTTGGACTCTCTTTTGAACCCCATGATTCCTTAAGGTAGACCCAGTGCTGCCCCTCTTTTGGAAGGAGCCCATGGGCCCATCGTCAGAAGACCTGACGGGCCAGGGAAAGATGGCCTGGAGTGCATGGTGCGGGCCTGGGGTTCACTTTCTTTGGTTCCTCCTCAGCTTCAGAGCGCTGCATTCTCAAAGGACTGTGGAGTCTGAATTTTAGTCCCTGTCTTGAGCCAGGGGGGTCAGAGGATTCCTGAGGCTTACACAAGGCCCAGCTTGTGAGCTCCCCAGAGCCAGGAGCTCCACAGAGGTGGTAAAATACAGTGATTTTGCCAGAGTCCCCACAGGGACCTGCAGTACAGGCGGGTTGAAGAACTGAGGTTCAGGACCTTGGCTCCCTTGTAATCTATGACTGTGTGCAAAACAGGACTAACAGTCTGGACTGAGAACATGAAGCCACTGTGTGTCTTGCATATGACTTACTGCTGTGTGCTGTGGCTTGTGCTGCTGTTGGGGGATGGGGAGGGGCATGGTGGGGATGGCTGGCATGGAGCTGGTTGAGCCAATGCTTTGCTTGCTGGGTTTTGGCTGACTGACTTTGGGCCGCTGACGGTATTTGCATAGTGATGGCTTGCAAATGTCCACAGGACGGATTGCAATAAAGGTGTGTCTTCCTTCTGCTTGGGAGCATCCTTTCATTTTATTTCTGGGGCAGAGGGTGGACCCCCTGCATTCATCCAGGCAGTTGCAAAGAATCTGGGTCTGGGGGTGAGGTAGTCACGGGGAGGAATGAACAACCCCTACCTGAGGCCTTGAGCTGTTTCCAAGGAGGGGCATGCCATGCTGTCCCTAGCAAGACCACTGGCAGCCACATGAGTCTGAAAGGAAGCTCGGGCCTGGGCCCCAACCACGGCGTTCAGGGAGCGACACACACTCTGTGGTTAACTTTCAGTCTACAGAGAGCCAACTGATGTCCAAGGGTGACGGGGATACCAAAGATGAGTCAGAGGAGACGGTGCCCAACCCCTTCAGCCAACTCACTGACCAGGAGCTGGAGGAGTACAGGAAAGAGGTGGAGAGGAAGAAACTAGAACTGGACGGTAAATAACCCAGGGGCACCAGTGCTTCAGGATCTCCAGGGTGGAGGGGAGGGCTCAGGGGCACCCAGAGAGGCTCAAAGCACCCAGCAACACTCACTCCTGGTCAGCAGCCCTGGGACCCATGTCTTCCCACCTGGCAGGGCCCTCCATCTACCCTTGGCTTGCTTTCGTTTTCAGTCTTCACTTGCTTTTCTCTCTCTCTTCTCTGTCATACCCGCAATTTGACCTTCCTGCCACACCACTAATAATATTCTTATCAGCATCATGCTATTAATCACAATAATGCCCCTTATTGCTCAGTGCCCAACAGTTACATGGTGCCGTCATGACCTCATCTAACCCTCTCACCTGGGTATAAAGGAGTTAATCCTTGTAGATTGCTTAGAATATTGTCTGTAAATATGGCTTAGGTCAGCAAACACCAGAAAAATGTTAGCTATAATAAAATAATAACTAAAATATAATAATATTATAATTAATCATCTGTCGGATCTGGTATAAACTTCATAGCCTGGCAATCAAAACTCTTCACCAGCTGACTCCTTTATGTCTTTTTCTTACTCCTTCTTTATTTTAGAATCTTCTTTCAAGGCCCTCTCTGTGTTGACTCCCAAATATTCATCCTCACAATGGCTTATATGCCCTTGTTCATGCTGGGTCCCTTTTGAGCATGGTTTCCCTTCCCTGCTAGCCTGATCCAAAGTTATCCACACTTCAGGTTCTGTCTCAAACCCCCCTCCAGCTAGGAAGCCCTCTGTGTCCCTCCCCACCTGCTCCATTGAGCTGTCCCTTCTTTTTGCTTCAAGAGCAGCTGAGCTCTGAGACACAGAATTCAGTGCTTGGTTTTGTCCACAGGCTAGGCTGTCATTCCCTCAGGGCAGGGTCTTCTCCCATGACCCCCTCCCCTCCCAGAGCCAGCCATCCTCCTAGGCACACAGCAGGCATTAGGAGAACCCTTACTGGCTTGCTTGGCGTTCTCATGTGCCAATCGAAAAAGTAGATAGAAAAATATGGTGCTTTTTATCCCTAGGGATTGTTCGACTGAACATGTGAATTAGAGAAATTAAATAACAAATGAGCTACATGCAAACAGATCACGGGCAGGAATTCTCCTGCAGTCTTGCCGTCCACATCAGAGGTAACATATTCCATCCGTGGATGTGTTTTGATGGAGGAAACAGAACCTGACTCTGACTCTTCCCTTTTGCCTCCCCTACGATGTAGCAGAAATTAAAAACAGGTTAGTGGAGGCAGCTAATTCCAGCCAGGAGAAATGAAGACCAAGTAGAAGAAAGCAGTTTTCTTTAATGCCCGCTCTCTCTGAGCCCCATCTCTCTTCTGCTTGGCCTCTATCCTGAGGTGGTTTTTCTGTATTTTCAGGAGAGAAGGAAACAGCCACGGAGGAGCCTGGCTCCCCTGTCAAGTCTGCACCTGCTTCTCCAGCACAGAGTCCGGCGAAGTCAGAGACGAAGAGCCCCGTGGTCTCTCCCTCCAAGTCTTTAGACGGTGAGTTGAGCTGAGCAGCCTGGAGGGAGGGAGGCGCATCCACAGGCTGAGAAAGAGGTCTGCGTGGAAGGTGGGCAGGTGTGCACACTACAGGGACCCTGCTTTCAACAGGTGTTGCCCCCCTACCTGAAAAGCTTTCCCTCTGCTATTTCTGAAATAGGTGTCACCAAATTTAAGCTTGCTTCGTTCCCAAGCTGTCACAATACACCTTACAGCTTAAGCCTGGTCTAAGCAATGATGATTAAGTTAATGATTCACCCACAGCTTTCACACTTATGATTCAGACTAGGTTGGCTGATGGACCTTTCTAGATGCCCCAGCCCAGTGCTCAGACTTGCATGTGCATGGGGATCACCTAGGGATCTTGTGAAAGTGAAGATTCTGATGCAGTAGATCTGGGGTGGGACCTGAGACTGCATTTCCAGCAAGCTCCCAGTTGAGGTTGCTGATGTCATTCTCAACCTTGACTGCACATTGGAATCACCAGGGAGCTTTAAAAATCCTGATGCCTGTCTGGGTCCCACCCTCAGCAGTTCTGAGTTCAATGGTGGGGCGTGGGAGTGGGGAGAAGTGCAGGCTGGAGTTTTAAGATCTTTGCAGATGAATCTGCCATGTAGTCAGGTTGAGAACCACATCATTAGAAAGATGCTAGTTTAGAAAATTGAGGTCTAGGACCAAATGAACTGCCAACTAACAGTAACTCAACTGCTAGTTTTAGAAAATCAGACCATCTCAGTGCCTGAGTTTCCTTGTCTGTCAAATGGGGCTACTAATATTTTCCCCTTTTAAGGTTCTTATACGTATAAGGGAAGTTGTACATAAAAACATACTTTGAAAGAGTAAAAGCATGGTTTAAATGTAAGATCTGATTAGGCTTATGATTAATATGATTATGATTATATATATGGTAGATAGAAATACTATTATAGTCCATACAACCTAGATCATAAAAGTGTCTTTAATGAGCTCCTGGATTCTCTCCAGGACATGAGCCTTCCTGCCCTGGGTCCCCCGGAGCCCTCACTAGGGAGGGCTATACCGCCATGCGGAGAGCGACAGCTTAGTAGCGTGTTAGAATCTTCTCCCTCCTGAGTAGAATGGCCACACATGTGGATGCTGCCGGACTCCCCCAAACCCTGACCTCCCTCCATAGGTGAATTGCTGCCTGAGTGCAGGCCCAGTGATGCCAGAGGAAACCCATCTGCTTGAGGCCAGAGCCCCAAGTGGATGTCCCCTGTCAGTACGTGTTCATTGTGTCTCATCGTGGTATTGTCAACCTGTCTCCACAATGTCTTCCTTTCTCTTCCCATTTGTGCCTTCATCCAAGGAGTTTCCTCCGATTCTGAATACTTGTCTCTGTAGTAAGTATAGACAGGCTGTTTACTAACTCACACCAACACTTTCAATGGGGGAGGGAGGACTTTTTCAAAGGAAATATATTTCTCCCCAATTTTTTCTTTTGCAACTCACAACCCTGCCTTTGGGAGGTTTCCTGGCTATAAAATTCATGACCAATTCCCATGTGCTCTGGATGGACTAGGCTTCCCTGTAGAATATACGCATAGGACACACTCATGTACAAACACACACCCATGCTCACTCGGGGCATGCCACCCAGAAGCAACAAGTCCCCACAGTGAATGGGCAGTGGGGCCAGCTCCTGGGCATTGCCTGTGGTGGAGTGCTTATGGCCCTCAGGAGCACACTACATCCCTGTGCCTAGTGCACGGGCTCCTCTGAGGAGCCCACGACCTCTTCTAGGCCTGTGGGCCAGAGCCTGAATGGCTTTGGGAACCAACTGCCTCATAGGGATGCAGAGAGCACCCAGTCTGACTGGTCTTCAGCATCCCTCAGCACATGAAGCTGCAGGCGGGAGAAGAGTGGGACAAGGGGTGACAATTCCATTTCAGCTCCCAAGAGCCCCTTGGAGTGACCTCTGCAGCTCAGCAGGACAGAGGGCAGGAGGAGGGGTGTATGATGGCTGGGGTAACTGCTTACCCACCACCTGACATCATTCCCACTGCAGCAGGATTCCTGCTTCTCTGTGGTCCAGATCTGTGCTCCTGTGGAGGGGCACACCATGGTTGAGTTGTTAGAAGAGTGAAGGTCTTCCCTGAAGACTCTTCCTGTAACGCAGACAGAGCTGGGGAGCATGGGCCTCCTTGGAGCAGATCCCTCGTGATGAGGCACAAGTTGTGCCTTGGGTGCCTGGGGTGACCAGTGTGAAATGGAGCTGGGTGGCCTTGGCCAGGTTGTCCCATGGCTTACCCAGCTTCTCTGGGCATTCAGGGCTGAGCCTCTGAGCAGAATCTGCATTTTCACATTTCGATTTCGCTCACCCATTGGATCAGAGATGGCTTCTTTCATTGTTTGTCATCCTGCTCTCAAGTCCTCTTGTGCTGAGTCACTTCCTTGTCACTCCTCATCTGTCTCCCTGGCTCCTACCCCATCAACCTCTCTAAAGGAGAGTCTTTCAAATCCTCTTCCTTGACATTTGGCCATCCCTGTCATTGCCTTCTCTTTAATTAGCTCCTGACTGTCCCTGCCCTTGCTGACTCCATCCCCCAGAGACCCTGCAGGAGCACTGGCTATGCCTGCAAAGAAATAGCCCTGCATTCAACATCAGACGATCAGCTTTGTCACTTACTAATGTAGCCATCTCAAATAAGTCACTTAAAACACCGCAGAATTGGGGAATAACATGAATCCTTGCCCTTCCTAACTCACAGCATTATTATCAGGATAAAATGAGCTAATGAATATAAAAGGAACTTCTAATGTGCTTACATAAATTAGTTGTCATCATGTGCTGTGTTCTCGGGATTGTGAGAGAGAATGCTCTGCTCGCTGTTTTAAGCCACTAAGTTTTGGGGTGGTTTGTTATACAGCAATAGATAATGATTAAATCATGGTGCATAATAAGACCTGCTTTTATGGAAATTAGCTCTTCTGTGGGTTGACTGGGCTCAGGTGGATGGTTCTTCTGCTCTACCGATGTCAGCTGTGGCTGCAGTGATCTTGGAGCTTGGCTAAACTGGAACTCCAAGATGGCACATTCACATGTCAGGTGCCTTGTCAGGGGCAGCTGGAAGGCAGGGCTCAGCTGAGACACTGGAATGTCTGGGTCTTCTCTCTCTTTGTCTTTCTGTCTTGTCTCTCTCTCTCCATGTGTTCGTAGGGCTTCTCCATGTGTGTTTCCATCAGGGAAGTCAGAGTTTATACATGGTGGCTCAGGGCTCCCCAAACTATAAAAGGAGAAGCTGCTAGGTCTTCTTAAGTCTTCCGCCTGATGCTGGCTCAGTGGCAATTCCTCTACATTCTGTTGGTTACTGTGAGCCACAGGACCAGCCCAGATTCAGTATGTTTGGGGAGACCACACCCAAGTATGGGCTGTTAAAAAGAAAAGATAAATGACACATGCAAGTGTGAAATGAATGTATTGGCACTAGGTTTAGAGGAAGGCAAGATCATTGTCAAATGTCAAAGGAGGCTTGAGCCAGACCTTGGGGAGATACATACTCAGACTAGCGGATAGGAGTAGAGTAGGCTGTCCAGGGATGGTGGCCAGGAAGCTGGGGGAGTGGTCGTTTCTGGAGGGGGACATTGGAGGACTGAGAGGCAAGTGGTTGGAGGCTGAGGGGTAGTGAGAAATCAAGTCTGAGAGGTACAGTGTCCAAACAAACTCTGCACCTCCCTACAGAAGCACCTCCTTCCTCCTCCAGCCTCTGCAAACCTTTCAGCCCTTTGTCTCCCAACCCACAGAGGTCTGGATGTGGACCTTGGCTGCCAAGTCCATTGTTGCTCCAAATCACCAACCCTCCTAATTCCCTCTCTCCCAGCTTCCTGGCCCCCATCCTTGGACAGAGGCCCCCATTTTCTAGGCTTGCCCCACTCCACCCACCCCCACACCTCTTCCTTACTCCCAGAGCTCCAAGTGCCCCACCTGGGAGAGAAAGCCAGTGGTTCTTCTTAGAGGATGCTAAGAAGGTGAGTTCCCATCTGCCCCGAGCTCCTGGGGCCCTTCCCAGCCTGGTCTTCAAATAGCTGATGACCAGTTGAGAGCTCTGTGTGGTTCCAACCTTAACTCTCCTGGGTTATTCACAGAGGAGGGATCTGGAGCCCTCAGAACTGCTCCTTGATATTCTCCAGGAGACTAATAATTGTTTATTTCTGGAGCCCTGCCCCACCAGCCCTTCTCTTGGCCAATAGAACCCTCTAGTGTTCTCTGTCCCCTAGAGCTAAGGGAGTGGTGACCTCGATTTGGAACCTGGCTCCTCCAAGACCTATTGTATCTTCACTTGCTGCTACTCCCCCAAACAATTCCTAGTAGGGGAGCTCTCTCAGTCCATAGTGTGGGTATACCCCATGTGGCCCCATCTTCTGGATGTGAGAAGAACCGTAAGTGCCACTCTCCTAAACCAAGACATGGACCTAGGGCTGAGGCTGTAGGTGAGGCTGACAGCAGGGCGGGTGTGGGTGAAGCACATGGATGAAGGGTGCTGTTGGAGTAAGGATACTCGTCACCCCCAGGGCAGGAGATGGCACCTGGACAGAGGTGGGAGCCCCTCTTATCCACACTGGTGTTCATGGAGCTAGAAAGCAAGTACCAAAATCTTCCTAGAGGGTCAGCCTAGAGAAAGAAACACATCCTAGTGGGCCATCCAGATGAGGGGTCTGCAGTGAGGGACTGAGGTGGCAGAACCATGGGGTGTACCCATGGGAGCCCTGGAGACTGAGAGTGAGGATGGGAGAATAGGTACAAAGATAAAGGCCAGGACTGGGGACTGCTATTTGTTTACATGGCTGGGTCCAGTTCAGCTCTGAAGGCTCAGGCTGGGACAAAGAAGAAAGAAGTTGGAGGTGTGGTGTTAGCTCGTAGACTCGTTGGCTCGTAGGCTCGTTGGCTTAGACTAACACCAGTCACATGTTCTTTTGTTTGCTATGCCTTCAGCCATTCGTGGAGTCCACAGACATTTTTTGAGTACCTCCTATGAGCTAATTACGTAGATAATGAGACATAGTCTTGCCCTAATTTATTCAGTTTTGAGAAGGAGATGGGCATAAAATAGAAGCCTGGTTGTTTTACGGTTGCTCTGATGGCAGTTTATCTAGTGGGGATGGGAAGGAAGGAGTGACAGATTCCACCTGGAAGCAGGGATGGGACCAGGGAAGACTAAGGGAGAGGTAACACTTGAGCTGATTTATTGTATGACGTGAAGCTGTGGGACACAGACAGGAGAGAGAAGGGCCTTCCACACGCACAGAGGGAAAAGGCTGTGATGACAGGGAGGGGTCCAGGGACCAGAGGGTCATGCAGCCAAATAGCAGGGGAAGTGAGGAGAATGGACAGAGAGAAGGTTGTGTCTAGACTGGCTTGCTGCAGTACTGCCAGATGGCAGCCATGGGAATGCACGGTGGGAGGGGGCTGAGGGCTGTAGGAGTCAAGGGCGCTGGAGAACCTGGTAGTTGGATGATGACAGGATGTGGGCCAGACCACAGGAATGGGAGCCAGTGGCCAAGGTCTGTGGTACTAAGAGAGAGACAGCCCTCAGTGGTCATCTGGGCGAGGACTTTGACTTGCCCAGCCAATTTCAGAAGTTACGAAATACCTCGTTACCCAGAGTTTACCCAGAGAGTTAAACTAGCCCATTCTAGCTGACCCCAAATTTACCCCGCTCTGTCCCATCCTCCATGTAAGCATACGTGTCCAGTCTTGACCCTGTCAAGAAGCCTAGCCTTTTCCTGAACCTTATTCTTCACCCACTCCTTCTGTATCATCAGTCTTGCTTTCCCCATTACTCACATTCCTGCGGAGCAGAGCATGTGGGGCTCCTCCATCTCACACTCGCACACCTCACACTCACACACACTCCTCTGGGTTTCACGTAGTGAAAAGAACACTGAGCTGGATGTCAGGAGACTGAGGTCTGCCCACTCTTTTGCTGTTTCCTCAGTTTTCGTGTCTGTAAAATGGGGAGGAGGTGAGCTGGATGATCTTTACGTTCCTTTGTGCTTTCTGAAGTCTGTGGTTGTACCATTTTCCCTCCTTCCAGCATTTCAAAGCTAGAGTCGAAGCACAGTGGGGTGAGAGTGAGAAGGGGGAAAAAGGGTCACAGAAGGGTTTGATTTCTGGGGTCTGAGCAGTTCTGGCCTTGAACATGGTGGCAATCTGAAAGGTGGAATAAAGACCTGAGGGGCCCAGTGGCTGCTAGAATGGGCCAACCAGGCATCTTCTCCTTTTGGTGAATCCTCGTATCTTGGAAACGCAGCATCTGTGTCCCTCTGGGAGTTCCATCCTCCCTCTGCCTTCCCCCTCTCTGCTGATGGGGAAGATAGTCTCCATATTTCCAAAATTTCCTCATTGGGGTAAGAAATGAAATGGGTATGAAAAAACATCATTTCCGTATTTTTATTAATGAAACTGAACCAGTTACAATTCTTAGATGCCTCCACTGAGTTGTACATGATACCGCTCTCCCCCTTCCTGCAGCCTCTGTCCTCACCTGTATCTGTCCCTCTGTTCTGGGCCTAGAAAAGCTCTGAACTGGGCCCTAGCTGGGCCCCTGCCATGTTTGGACATCATTACCTATTTACGTTTGTAGACAAGAGCCCAGAGTTGCTGACCTGCCAAGGGCTCCTCCCCAGGGCAGGCCTTGTGGAAGGGGGTGTAGAGTTTGGATGAGGACCCTGCCTACCCCTGCCTCCTACAGTGTCAGCCTGCCCCTCCCATCGCTCTACATTTACTTTATAGAATTGCCTAGAAATGGCTCTGGTAACCCCAGTTGGAAGCTCTCACCTGAATAAAATCTTATGGGTCGTGTCTTTTGATCTTTTTCTAGAAGGTGCTGAGAAGACAGACACAAGCAAAGCCACCACAGAACCTGAAACAACGCAGCCAGAAGAGGTGGTGGTGAACGGGAGGGAGGATGAGCAGACCGCAGAGGAAATTCTCAGCAAAGGCTTGAGCCAGATGACCACCACTGCCGACACGGATGTCGATACCTCTAAGGACAAAACCGAATCGGTCACCAGTGGCCCCATGTCCCCAGAGGGCTCACCTTCCAAGTCTCCCTCAAAGAAGAAAAAGAAATTCCGAACCCCATCCTTCCTGAAAAAGAGCAAAAAGAAGGAGAAAGTGGAGTCCTGATTCGTAGCACCCTTGGGCTCCCATCTGCATCCTCTCTCTCCTCCCCTCCCTTCTCCCATCTGTGTCCCTGGAAGCACAGGGCCAAGGAGGGATAGAATAGGACCCTGGATCACACTCTGAGGGGGAACTTAGAGATCGCCCGACCAACTCCTCATTTTACAGTTGCCCCAAAGACATCAGGTGACTTTCCCAAGGCCACACAGCTCGTTAGTGGCAGAGCCTGCACTAGAATTCAGGTCTCCTGGCTCCCAGTCCAGTGCTCTTTCCACTACACAACACTGCCTAGCTGTGGGCTGCCTTTGTGAGGATGCTGCCTGCTGATCTGAGCCGGTGGCAAGGAGGCCAGAGTGGGCTGCAGGCTCTCACAGGCTCAGACTAAATCAGACAGGTCAAGGCTCCCCCTCAGCAAGGTCCTTTTCCTCACGGGAACCCAATCTCCTGCTGATGGAGCTGTCACTACGTTTAGAAATCTCTCTTCTCCTTTGCATAAGGTCCCTGTCCTGCTGCTCACAGTAACCAGACAAATTGACCCATCCCCTCCAACAGAAGTTAATCTTTGTTCCCAAGGGCTGATGGCTTAACTTGCACTTCCCCAACACTACCCCTGAGCTTTCTTCATGGAACCTCCTGAATGATGGCTGGAAGACTTGTAAGAGTTGGCAGACAGAAGGGCAAGCTGAGTCAGCCATAGAATTAGGGATAGTTTAATTAATGTAAGAAGCCAGGAACTTGACCCACTGGAATTGTGCATCTCAGATGCTTCAAAACCAAACTTAGCTTAGAAAAAGTTGTTTCGTGCTCAGGGCAGAAACTTGGGGAAATTTAGATCCTCTGTTAGCTTTGGGTTGTCCAAGGAGGATCAGAACAGCACAGAATATGCTCTGCCTTTCTAGCTTTGCATGATGAGCGGAGCAGTGCGGCTCTCCCTGGCTCACTCCTGTCCAGCAGTCAAGTGTTCCCTGACCTCCCTCACACCTGGAACCACTGGCTCACAGACTGGAACTGGCATCTTACCCTTGGCACCTTGACCTTGGCTCCTTTGGGTTCTGATTCAGTCACCATGGGTCCAGCAGAGGAGAATGAGATGAGCCCTTCAGGATTAATCCTCAGGATCAGCTAGCAGAGAAATGCTTGGGTGTCCCTGGCCCTGTTCCTGTCCATCCTGGGTCCTGATATTAGCCACAGCTATTGTTTTAAATGCCAACACTGTCTTTGCAGATTCTTCCATGGGGCATTGATTAATGAGCATTGTTGGCTCCTGAAAACCCGACAATCCATTCACTTTAAAGCACAGTGTCTTCAAAGAATATTTTCCCTTCTTGTCCTAATTATTGTAAAAGTATTTTTGAAAGTTCTAGTCGTAGTTTTCCATTTTTGAGCACTTACTATATATACACGTATATAGACACTGTGAAGGCTTTACAAGCACTATATCCTTTGACCCTCTCAACAATCCTGTGATGTGGGTAAGATTATTCCCAATTTCTGGGTGCGCAGACTGAGCCCCCAAAAGATAATTGACTTGTTCCAGGTGACTTGGCTAGAAGGATCCAGAGTCTGGATTTGAACCCAGGCCAGTCCAAGTCTGGAGCCTTTGCTCTTAACAGCCAGGATGATCAGAAAACTTTAATTGTCAAGGGTGATTGACAAGGACCCATGTCTGTGACTGGCCTCCGCTATGTAATGTTAGCACTTGAAATGAAGGTAGGAAACTACCTGTGTTCTGCCCCAATCAGTGCACATTAAGTTCCTGGTTATCATGGACTGTGGCGAGGCCAGTGTGGACCTCTGACAAAAGAGAGGCAAGAGCCTTTTGGTTGGGACGGGAAATATGATCCATAGTTGGGCTATTTCTTGAGAAGGAAGGAAACTGACATATAACTAAGGAAAACCCCATACTGTGTGTCTATGATGCAGATTCCTAACCACTACCCCAGGCCCCCTCTGTTCTGCTTTCTGATAGACAACCCAACGGTTAGGGGCACTGATGCCCCAGAAAAGTCTGTGATATTGGAAATGCCTTTAAAAGCCAATCCTTTGATGCCTTCTTTTAAAAAATAGATTTCACATTCATTCATTCATCCCTTCACAATATTTGTAAAGCACTCACTAAGCGTCAGACATTGTGCTGACTTTAAAAGAAAACAGTTCTTGTGACTAGAATAATCAGCGGCAAGCAGCGTTAAGGGAAGGGTGGAGTGGACACAACCACTGATGCAGCTTTTTGTGTTTGAGTGGTCGCGTTTAGGGATCATGTTGATTGACTCTGCATCAACAAATTCCCTGTATTCCCTTTACAACAGTGAGGCCTTGTTTAGGTAAAAATGCCTGAGCCTTGCTGGAGCATTGTCCTTGGAATTTATGCCACGAATCTGCGTCCTATTTACCCGTTTGTTCATTCTTCGTGCATGCAAAAAACACGCATGAGCGTGGGTCATGGGCCAGGCTGGAGGGCAAGACATTCTAATATAGGAGGCATGTAGACGAGTTAGAAAATGGGCAAGTGTGCGGAGGCGGCATAGGGAAGCAATGATTTACTGTCTGTCAGGCCAGAGAAACCTTCCTGAAAGGAGTGATGGTTGAGTTAGGTATTTAAAACAAAGAGGAATTTTCCAGGAGAACAAAAGGGTTGGCAGGACATTTGTGAGGAGGGAAGAGCATGTGCAAAGGTGTGGAAGCGTGAGACTCCATGACACGTCCTCTTAGTAATTCAGTACCACCAGAGCATCAAGTGTAAGGCAGGGCGGGTCTGCTTCACTGGTGGGCAGGGCTGGATCATAAAGAAACTTGTAGAAGGTGTGAAGGAGCTAGACTGTATCATGTTCAGGATTTGGAGCCACTGAGGGCTTGTGATCAGGGTAGAGTCATGATCAGAAAAACGTCTTCATTGGCACAGTGGAGAACGGCCTGGAGAGGAGCGGGCAGAAGGCATGGGAGGTCTCCACGTTTCTGAAATGTCACTACTAAAACGTGCTTGGTGGCCTTCCTTCCACTACATTTTCCTTTAGAGCAAATAGCTTCCAGCACGGAATTCATCTCCACAAAATTCTTTGGATAAGGCATCTTAAGAGAGATTTTCAACAATGACAGGGAACTGTTCGAAGAGTTAACGCTTAGTGCAGGTTCCAGTTCTGTTTAGTCTTGGGGTAGAATTGCTGAGAGAATTGTTGAGTCGTTCTGCCAGTTTCTTTCCTTGTGCGTGTAGGACGTGGCCTGCTTAGCTCCGGGCTTGGAGGCCTGGAGGCCATGCACTGAAGGCTGTTGAAGCAGAAGAGCAGTCCAAACAAAATCCTAGGCTTTTAGAGTGAGAGGAGGGGCGTTTTCTTTGGCTCTGGATAAAAGTTGGCTGAAAACTTAGGCCAATATCTGTCTGGAGAAAAAAATATATATGGAGAGCTCAGAATTGGTAGGCAATAGGTTCGTGTCTAGGAAAGCCACTGTGTTTGGATATGCCGCAGAAAAGGGATGAGAACATTTGAACCAATGTGCTGTGCTGTGGCGGCTGAGCTGGGAAGTGGGAAGGTTTTGAGGCTGTTCCCATGGGAAGAATCTGTGCACCCGTGGCTGGCACCCAGCTCTGGTGTGGGAGCACCATCCACACATGTGACCTTTCCTCACACTTTGCAAAAAGCACTGCCAAGAGACAACCCCCTAGTCCAGATCTGGGCTCCATAAGCGCATCCTAGCCTGCAGGTGACCCAGCAGGTGACCCAGATAACTGTCCTACGACAACCAGGTTATTTATGATGATAATAACTTCCCTCAACACTCCTGTAGCTAAAATTGGGTTCTCCCTCTGCAGACAGATAAGTGATTTTTAAAGGACTTGGGGGGATCTGGATGAGGAACCTGGTCCACTAAGAACCCCACTGGGAAGCCTTATACCTCTGATTTATGTACACTGAGCTTTGAATCCTGTTCCCTGTCTAGTACTGTGTCACCCACTCATGAATGTGGCGAGACAGAGAAGAGAAATGCTATAAAGCCACTCTGCTAGTTGCTGTGGATTTGAAAGGACCATTGGCCCAAGAGCCCAATTCACTTCTGAAAGTCTAAATGGCTGAAAAGAAGTTTGCATTTTTTCCATGCAGTTGTGCATAGGGCTAGATAGACACGCAGCTTACCATTGGCGTGTATGCCGTCTTTTGCAAAAGTGTGAAGTTTATGTTCTAGTCCCAGGCCAAGAGTATTCAGTTTTTGACTATTGAACAAATGAAAGGACATATAGTGCTTACTCATGTTACTCCTCTGGATCAGGAGAAACCCTTGAGTCGGTGGGCACAGTAGCAGTTGACTCTGAGCACAGAGGAAACAGGTGTTGTTACATCTTCTCACCACCGGAGCCCAGGCAAGCTCTCTAAGACAATACAATTCAGAGTCTGAGAAGAAATGAGGGAAGGGAGAAATACATGCCCTCCACTCCCATGGAAAGGACAGGGCATCCCAGAATTCAAAACCTGATAGGACATCATATCGCCACTGTCGCACATCTATTCCAAAAAGGAGAAGTCAGATACCTGAAGTGACTGATGAAATGTGCTTATTGGTTATTTCTCTGTGCATAGTTCTACTTGTGCCACAATATGAAAAAGCATACACAGGAGAGTGATTACTTCCAAACGCCCTAACTAATCTGTCCTCTCGGATGGGGCATACTTTTTGCCAGAAATAAGAGAGCGCACATAGAGCCCTGCCACCAACGCACACCCAGCCCCCTTGAGCCTCTCACAGTGCGAAGCCACACTCCCCCAGGAATCAACGTGGCTATTTCAGATGGGGTGTCCTTTAGTGGAGAAAGCTCCTTTCATTGTTTTTATAGGCTGGCTTCTCTTTTTAGGAACAATTAGAAAGAATCTCCAGGTGAGGGTTTTCTTAAGAATACGGAAGTAATGGTTTGTTTGCATTGGTTTGTACTTAAATGGCATTAGGTTTTGCCAAATTGATGTTTGGTGCCATTTGCCTTCAGGATGTCCCCAAAAGTTGAGTCATTGCTTTGAGAAATTGGTGCCTGCAGATGGAGGAGAAATGGTTCTGTTACTGACACAGGGGAGGGACTCAGGTGTAGCTGGATCCAGAGCCTCAGTGTGGGAAAGTACCTGTAGCTTTCCCAGTGTAGTTGGGTCCTTGGCTCCTTGTCTTGCCCAGTGTTTCTCAAGCAGCAGGATGAGGTCAGCTGTGATGTGGCAAATCCCTTATCTCTCAGTTGTGTAAAGAAAATGTGAGGGTTTAGGCGGTGGTGCGAGAATAACAGTGGAAAAACCCTAAACTCTTCTCCCCTCCAGCAAATTATTCTGTATAACTTTTAGAGACTCAAAGGCCAGATCTTCCCTTTTAAAGAGAATCGGAAAGAGGATGACAGTTGGACCAAGGACAGAGGGGCCATATTTAAATACAACAAAGCCCTTATAAATGGGAATATATTTCGGGGACCCCCACCCCCACGTTTCCACCTCACGCCTGTTGGACCTGCTTTGTGGGTGATTGTTGCTCTCTGTGGTCTGCTTGTCGCTCTCCATGGTCTGCACCACCTTTAAATTCCTGCAATCTGTGCTACAACTGCTGAGTCCAGTGTTCATCCTCTCCCGGGAAGAGGAGAGGTGGGCAGAAGAAATAATCCAGAGCCTGGGCTCGCTGGGCTGGGGGTGTGGGGATCTAGGTAGAAAGCGTGGTGTTCTCTAAAGCTGTGGATGGTCTCAGTGAAATGTCTGTGTCTGACAATCGTCTTCCTTTGTACATACACTGTCTGTGTTTAGCTTTTCCTAGTATCGTGAAGTTTCAAATAGGGGTTCCATGTAAATACTCTTTCTGCTACTGACATGCCAGCCTCCTGGATCATGCATCAACCCCACACGGTTTTGCCTTTCTCTATGCTAACACTTTTGAGCCACTGACGTGCAGATTGATGGTTAGTTTCTTGGGCTTTTATTTTGCAATTTTATATATATATATACACATATATAATATATATATATTTATGAGTTGGTTTTGTATAGTTTTCTGTTTGAATCTCTGAGCACCAAAGCTGCCCTTTGATTTTCGAGAGAACTTTCCAAAGCCACTTCCTGGGCCCTCCCGCTGCTTTGGTGTTTGTGGTGCCGGGCGGTACCTCTGCCCGTGGATTTCTGTATGTACGTGCTGTGATCTCACCTGCAGATATTACCCTAGTAAATCTACCGTGCTTGGCCTCCCGGTGTGTGACCCATCTCTGTTGGCCACCCAGGTCTCCCAGCTCCCAGGGGAGCAGACGCCAGAAAGGCAGTCCACGTATGGAAACATCTGACCACATAAGAAACTTGTCTTTGAAACCATTCCTCACATGTGGAAAGCTGAACATATGAATAATTGAGTTCTGATTGGGGTGGGAGGTAATAAAAGGCTATAGTCCTCCAAGAAGAAAAACCCCACGTGGACTTGCAAACATCTCTGTGGAGGAAGATGCATTTAGATGGGTTGGGATCGGGGGTGGGGGGAGTTGCAAAAACGAACATGTGGATGGTCCCTTCAGGGAAGCAGCAGGGGCAGATTTTTCAGGCTGGAATGGAAAGGGGTGTCAGGCCAGAGTCAGAGCTGGGGAGAGCTAAGATGTCGCCCCAGAGTATGGAAGGGGACTGGAGACACTAGGGGAGAGGAAGAAGAGGAAAGAGCCCGTTTTGCCCCCTCCCAGGTCCCCTTCACTCAGATAAGGAGCCCGGGATTTGTTGAACATCCGTGCACGTAGGTCAGGCAAGTATAAGTGTCTTACATATCACATCTGGCTTTATCTCCATAAAATTCAGAAGGCGGTCCTGTTTGTTATTACCCACTTTACAGATGAGAAAAACAGGCTCTGAAACAAGGAGATGCTCATGGGCCGCAGGTTAATATGTGGTGATGCCGAAATGCACACCCAGGTCTTCTGGGTAACCAAGCCTTGCTCTTTCCACCACTTCCCACTGCTTCAATGTCCTAAGCAAAGCTCCACGAAGCAGTTTCGATCATCGCTGTTAGACCCACTGCTTCCTGGTGGAACGGTTCCTCCAGTGCTGCCTCCTACATCCAGCTACCCTGAGCCCCCATGGGCTCCTGTGGACCTACCCACAAGGAGCCCAGGCCCTCCCCTGCCCCAAAGCCATCAGTTTCTCCTCTCCTGAAGTTACCAAGGAAACCGCTTGTAAGCAACGTGACTTCTCAGCTCTGTGATCTCCCAGCCATGTGCACTGATCAGGCCAGGGACCACAGTCAGTGTGCGGACACCACTTTATAAAGCTTGCTGCAGTTGAAGGTGGTGGCACAAACTCACTAGTTGAACTCTTGCTCCTCATCCTCCTAAATTTCCACTGCGAAGAATAAGGGGATACAAACATGGGAGCAGAGTGCCCTCTACCTGTGAGAACACTGAGTTTCTTCGCAGTGTATAGCGCAGGAGAGAAGAGTCTAGGGCCAACCAACCTGCAGTTCGCTGCAAGTGAGAGGGAGTCTGCCTGGAGAGGGAGGGGAGGGGCCGGCAGTGGGAGCCAGCTAGCTGACAGCAGTAAGGAAGGGCTGGGGACACTGGGGAATTGTGGCAGGGGCCAACCCTGGCTTCGAGAGCAGTGAGCAAAGTGCCAGGGTTCACAATGCCAGAACACTGTTTGCAAAGTCTAGGTAATGAGGGGGATGCCTCAGCACCAGGATCCTGGCAAGGGTCAGAGAAGGGTGTCATGACCCCAGCTAATGCCAACTGCCTAATAAATATGAAAAAGGAAACTTTCAGCCAAGTTATTGTGGATTCCACTGCTGCCACACAGCTAGATCTCTAATCTGGCAAAACATAACCAGAAGGAATAGAAATCTTTCCTTTTCTCCTCCTTGGGTCTCTGAACAGGGAGGCCCACCTTTCTGATGGGAACCATTTTTAATTTGGTTGGAGATATTACTGTGTCAAGAATAAGCATGGAGAAAAATAAGGTGGTCAGAATTTAGTAGTTCAAAAGCAGGGGACCCATCTGAGAAATTAGAAGACATGCTCCTCAATGAAGCTGAGTTATGGCAAGAAGCAGGAGGAAGGTTAAGAAAATTTCTATTAATATTCCATTTATCAGAGAAGACTCAGAGAAGACCAGCCGGTCATGAAAAGGAAGTACTTTAAATCAAGAAAACATTTGTTAGTGATGAAAACCTATGCCATATTTTAAAATTGAAGCATAGGGGGTCGACGGCAGGTTGAATACTGTTGATCACGAATGAGGACATAAAGATATGTTTGCACATGTAAGGATCCCAAGTTCACCACTTGAAAAAAATCAGCCAATCATGTCTCCAGTTGACTGGGAAATCAATATAAGTAAATAACTCAAGAATGGGAAAGACATAGGATTAAAAAATGGTAGTGAGCAATCAAATCACATAAATTTATAGCTAAGTCTAATCTTTCATTGTTAATAAACTTTAAGCAATCGTTAAAAAAGCAGTTATTGGAATATATATACACATACACCTTGGGGCAGCAGAGAAGTAAAATAAACTAGTTTTATCATTATTGATGAAAGGGAGCTCATAGATTATTTTGGTTTTTAAATTGTTAGAGGAATACTGGTTCAATTACATATAAAGTTGTGAACTTAGTGATAATTTATGAGTTTATAGATAATTTTCATTAAAAGGCAATACAACTTCCAAATCATTAAAGAGAAAGATAACAGTGAAAAATGAATCAATAGGAATGCAGCCAAGATGGAAAAAAAGAGACCATATTTACCACCCTCCCTAAAATAACCAAAAACATGGATAAAATACATAAAACAATTATTTTTAAGATCCTTGAAAGTGATCATCCACCATGACACAGGAAAGCTGCTTTGTCTGCCACCTACTAAGACAGCTGTATGTCCTACTGCCAGTCCCAAATATGTCCAGTAGGAGGCGACATTTCCTTTCTCTGCTCCCGCTTTGCAGAATCAGTCCCAAGCAGTACTGGGTCCATTTTTTTGGCAGGGAGCCCCTAGCAGTGTTGTCATGGACCTTGATCTCTTTTTGTCACCAGCAGTGAGCTTTCTTATTCATCCAAGACCCAAGAACCTATCTGATTTCTGAGCAGCCCTTAACACTTGTCTAATATCCAGGACGGCTTCTGGAGTCCCCTTCTTTTGGGCAGTCTGCCCAATGGCCCCAGCTCATTGAGATCTGTTCCCCCAGCCGAGAGGCCGTGCACGATAGCGAGTAGGGTTCCAGAGCTCTGGAGCCACACTGCGTGGACTGAATCCCAGCCCTGGTCTCATGAGCTCTGTGCCCTTGGGTAAGTCACTTAACATCTTTAAGCTACGGTTTCCTAATGTGCAAAATGAAGAACTAATCAATAGGGAAAAAAATTAGAATCTGGGGTGACTAATTTTTGATGATTTAAGATATTTAATTTTGAATTGTACTGTGAGAGACACCATAAAATATCCACTTCTTCAGACCTGTAAAGGTCAGCTTCTACTATTCTTAAAACTAATGCATGCACATACACGCAAACAC
Organism: Equus quagga; assembly: GCF_021613505.1. Lineage (NCBI taxonomy): Eukaryota > Metazoa > Chordata > Mammalia > Perissodactyla > Equidae > Equus > Equus quagga. The sequence continues at coordinate 80,143,253 of NC_060271.1, forward strand.
ATGCACAGACACCCCCACATACCCCACATAACACACACAGTCATACTCACACACCCTTGGCATCATTCCAAATAAACTTAAAATTGATGATCTCAATTTCCATTTTGTCTGTTCAAGATATCCTGACTTCAGAGCAAGCCACAGGAGTCCCTCCTCCTAGAGTGGGTCTTTGCTTGTACAATTTCAACAAGCAACAAGGGTTGCCCCAAACCGACATAACTGTTTTGCATCTTTGTGGGTATAGGGCCAGGGTATAATTGGAGGCTCACACACGAGATGCCTAAACACTGAAAAGTTTTAAATCAAGCTAAACAGTTTAAGCTAAATATGTTCTATCCTCCTATCTTTACAAATATACATTCATAATGAAGTGGAAGGCCAGGTTCAAATTTAGAGTTTTCAGACTCATTGGAGTTCCACAGAGGAAGACGGCAGAGCTGATGTCCAACCTCTAACCACTAGTCTGAGGCTTGTTACTCCTCTCTTTCCAATGCTGGGTCCTTCACCTGCCACAAGTGGCCTTGTGTGCACACCGGTGGACACCCAGACTTCATGTCCAGGTTCTGTCCATACCTCCCAAGCAAATAGCTGCCCTTTGGCCACTGTGAGTCCTTGGGAATGTGGACTCTGGGAAGAACCTGTGCAGACACTAGAAGTGGGCTCAGGTCTATTTGGGCTGGACATTCTGTGGTCCTGGATAGCCAGGCATGGTAAAGCACCAGGTGGGTGTGTCCCCTTGGCCCTGCTGACTCCACCCCCATGGAGGGTGTGGCCAGAGAGAGTGTCAGCTGACCTGTGCAATGCGGGATGAGGCCAGAGGTCCCTCTTGTTGGGGACTAAGAGCAGTGTGCTGCCTGAAGTCCTAAGCAGGGTGGGTAGCAACGGCTCCCTCTGTGAAGGTCCTGAGAAGGCTGCACGACACCCTCATTCCTGTTCGTCAACACACGAAAGCTCCCCGTGGGCTTGGGTGGGAAGTGTTTTGTTGTAACAAGGGCAAACAAACACTTGACAAGATCTGGGCTGAGACGGTTGGTTGACTTGCCAGGTTAACGAGGGCTGAGAGAAACAGAGCCGCCCTTGGCCTCCTTGCCCGGGATCTGCACCCGTGGGTTTCTGTCAGCGCTTCTGAAATGCCATGGGTCGTGGACCCACTCACGGCGCTAAACTCGCAGTGAGCATCTCAGTTCTCCCCACTCACTCCTGGCTGCTGAAGCACCACAAATGTCGGCAGGAAACTGCGCTGGCCTGAGGTTAGTTCACCGTCCGTCTGGCTCTCCCTGTTGTGGGGGCCAGAAAACTGACTTTATCAGATCCCCCAGGGGTGATCTGGCTCAGAATTATAGCTTGTTTTCCACGGATGCATTCGTGGGTGGTTACTTCCTGGTGACATGGAGGGAGGCACCCTCATCTTATCCTTTAGCCATCTCTCAAACACTGAGGCTCCTTCTGGGAGAATACGGTAGGCCTCTCATCCCAGCCCCCGCATCACAGTGCTTGTTAGTGCCACTACCGGCAGCAGCAGTCGTTGACTTGGCTTCTAGCTCTGGGCCTGTAGCCTTATTGTATTGTCTATAAATGTCACCCATGAACCACGGCCAACCTTGGGGTACAGATGTGATCACATCTCTTATTTTCTTCCCATTGAGTGTTCAGTCTACATATGACCATGCTGACAGAAAGGCCATCAATCTCCTCTTGAGGCCTCCCCCAGCCTCCTCTAGAATTGTCCTAGACCCCGGGGGGATTGGGCCTGAAGCCTGGCATTCAAACACTGGGAAGACAACTGGAGAGACATGAATCTACTTCTGCCATTGTGACTTTCGCTGAGGCTCACTGTGGCTGCGAAAATGGACTCCACATGGTTGGATGGATGCTTGACTACAGTGGTGCTCCACCACTGGCCCAACCCCCGCAGAGATCAAGGGCTTCCCGAGGCAGCCCCTTGTTCCCCGAAGTTTTATCCCAAGCTGGGGAAGCTGGGTCGAGTGGGGCATCCAGCCTCAACCCACACCGGCCCCTAGGGCCTTTGTTGAGCCTGGGACACCAGCCACACTCCCCTTAGGGAGCATTTGTCCTTTCCAGTCAGCAGACCTGGTCACAAGCTCTTCAGTCCACACTAACGCGTTTTCCTCACTTCAGAACTCAGGGAGAAGTAACAAGGTCTCGGCTTCTTCACTTTCTGAGTGCTCCTGGATGTTGATGCAAATGGCCTCTGGCTCTCCCCCTAGTTCTGCAGGTCAAGGGGCACACCTTCTGCTAGGTTGCTGTGTCTGTGTTGTATTCTTTATTTTTTTTTCAAGATTGGCCCTGAGCTAACATCTGTTGCCAATCTTTTTTTTTTTTTTTTCCTTCTTCTCCCCAAAGCCCGCCCAGTACATAGTTGTGTATTCTAGTTGTTGGTCCTTGTGGTTGTGGCATGTGGGACGCCACCTCAGCATGGCCTGATGAGCGGTGCCATGTCCATGCCCAGGATCCGAACTGACAAAACCCTGGGCCACTGAAGAGCAGTGCGTGAACTTAAGCACTCGGCCACGGGGCTGACGGCTGTGTTATATTCTTTTCCCAAGGCAAGGGGTGCATGCTGACCCACATGGTATGGCTAGAAGGATGATCAAAAAGTGAGTTTGCCCCAAATTACAAAACTCTGTCCCCCTGTGACTCACCTTCTGCACTTCTAGTCATTGAAGAATATGGCAGAATTACGCTCTGCTCTTATTCATCTGGGTCTGGCTGCTGTGTGTGGACAGACTGGAGTGGGGAAGAGTGATGGGGTGACAGGAAGGTGGCTGGTGCTGGAGTCTCGGTGAGAGGTGATGGTGCCCCAGGGTGGACAGAGTGGGATGTTCAGGAGCCTGAGAGGCAGCCGCTGTGACAGGTCGGGTGAGGAGCTGTAGCGTCAGGACTTTCTTCAGTCGCTGGTGACCAGAACCTAATGGAAACTAGCTGAAGCAAAAAGGGGCTTTACTGGATGCCTCTGGAGGTGCTCAACAAACCACAGGAAACAATGCAGGCACGGAGGCAGGGGCCTCGGGGGCTGGAGCCAGTGCTTGAAGCCCCAGGACTCTCAACTTTGCCTGGACACATCATTTTCTTTGCTGCAGATGGGTTTTCTCCAGGACCCTCCACCTCATACCCCTTCAGCTCTCATAACCTGGGAGGCTGGGGAGTATCCTCCATCAGATCCAGTTAGAAAAATCCTGGGGAAGGGCTCTGATTGTCCTGACAGAGGCCCCATGCCGATCCCAGGGCCACTTACTGGAGCTAGCGGGTGGCTCTGATTGACCCCACGGGATCATTTGCCAATCCCTCAGGGCTCCCTCAGTAGGGAGCACTGAGATAGGCTAGAGAAGATTGGGAGTTTAGTTTCGACATGCTGTGTTTGAAGGGCCCTTGACATCCAAGTAGAGTGGTCAGACGTGTGACCCTAGAGCTCCAAGGAGAGGTCTGGCTGGAGATACCACCAAAGACCAAGGACCCTGCTTAGGGTACGGATGAGCCCAAGGAAATGGATGGAGGAAGAGGATTAAAAAAGAGCCTTGGGTGGGGTTTTGAGGAGCTCCAAGCCACAACAGAGAAGGATGATCTGGTCAAGGAGGCTGAGAAGGAGCGGCCAGAGCCATAGGAAGGAAACGATAGAGCGCGGCACCACGGAGACCAGGGAGAGAGCATGCCAGGAAAAACGGAGGCACCAACAGTGGCAGAGGCCGCTGCCAGGCAGGTAAGCAGAGGCTCAAACTGCCCACTGAATTTGGTGGCACAGAGGCCGTTGGTGACCTTGACAAGACCTGCCTCAGAGGGACTATGGGGCAGAAGCCAGAATGGGATAGAGTGAGGAGGAAGGTTCAAGATAACGGAATGAAGCTAGGGAGGGTGGACCCCACTGTGAAGAACATCGACTATGAAGGGGGAGAAAGAAGAACGGCGGCAGCTGGAGTCGTATGAGGGCTACGGCACATGGCTGTTTCTATTTAATTTGATTATCATTATATATAATAATATATATATTTTATTAAAGGTTATATATCATATGAAATAATATGGTATGTTATTTATTATATAATATATAATAATAGTATATATACTAGTATATTATGCCATATTTTATTTATTAGTATGTAGTATATACACATTTGTATGTATTCATATACTTAATATATAATGCATAGCACATAACATAAAGATTATGATTAAAATATTTTATAACAAGATTGTATAACAATTATAAGGTAATATTATTAATTGTATGTCTTAGTTCATGACACATTCTCATCTTAGGTGCATGTCAGGGATATTTTTATTAAAATTAATGTTATAAGAAACCGTTGTGGACCTATGACCCAATATAAGAACTAGACTATTGACGATAACTCACCCCCACTCCCCTCTCCTGCCCTCGGCCTCCCCCCACTGGAAGCAACCACCTTCCTGAATCCCGCTTTATCAGTCCCTTCTGGTGTTTTCACACATGGAACATTTAAGAGCAGTTGAAACAAATGAACTGCAGGTACACACAACGATGTGGATGAATCTTAGCAATGTATAGTAAGTGGAAAAAGGAAGCCCCGGAAGATAGCCTATAGCATGCTATCTTTTTAATTGAGTTACGTATCTGTAGAATAAATGTGTTAAGTTAAGAACAACCACAAATGGAGCCCAGGTGGGGAGGACAGATGGAGCGGGAGGCATCGCTGCGAAAAGGTGAGTAAGTTCCTTTGTGGTGACCTGCCATTCCCTTGGAAGCTGGAGGCAAGGCCATCTGTTGGGAGTCAAGGAAGAGACAGAGGGAAGGTTGGAGGTGTGTGGAGAGCAGAGAACGTCTGACACGATTGAGTGGGAAGTAGGAAGACGTGCTCACTGGGGAAATCCCGTAGCACTGCCTGGCAGGGGCGGCATCTCGCGTGTGACCGGTGGGCATTGATTTGTAGTCCTATAAATCTGTCCTGGGGCGCCCTTGCTGCCACCTCTCAGCTGCTGTCTGCAGGCCCAGAACAGATGGAGGTGGATGAACTGTGGTGGGAGTTGGCCTGGCTGGGAATTGAAAAGGTGAAGCAGCAAGGTAGTTTTGTTTGTTGTCAAGAAAGCACGGACATGAATGACTGTGGCCTCAAGCTGGAACACAGGGAGAGTGAAGGCCAAAGGGTCTGGTAAGGGAGGAAAGCGGAGGGGTCACTGGCTGAGGGCCCAGGGAGGGTGAAGGAGGGCCAGGTGGAGGTTGATGGCCAAGCAGCTGGATGGCTAGAGGCAGGCACTTGAAGGACAGAGGCTGGACCTGGGGTCATGACAAGCCCAAGTACGACCTTGGGGTAGGGTGGCTCAGGCCAATGGATGAGGAGTTCCTAAAATGACAGCACTGGATTTTGGAGAAAGAAGTGACATTAAATTCCTGACAGTAAGAACCGAGCAGTGTGGACCCTGTGGTCCAGGCGCTCTTGACGGAGAGGGACATGAGGTCCGGCACTGACTCCAGCAGCGAAGGCAGGAAGGCTGGCACCGCTGGGAAAGAATTCAGGTTTTCTGTGTTTTCACAAGAGAGAAGGGCAATGGTTTGAAGTTGGAAAGGGCGTACCAGGAGAACACCAACCCAGGCTCCTGACCCTGATGAACGTGGGGCATGAGGGGGCAAAGTGTCAACTCCAGAGATGGCTGCCTGGGAAGCAGGGACCTCAGATGAGGTGCAGGGAGCACTCAGAGAAGGGGAGGAGAGGAGGAGCTTTCTGGCTGTAGACGGAAAGAGAAGCCCTAGGACACAGGAGCACAGAGCCGCAGTGATGAGCCTAGTGGGGCTCCTGGTGATATCCACAGGGCTGGCTGGACCTTCGTCCTAAGGGCTGAAGTAGGGGCACCACTGGCAGCATGAGCAGGACTCTGCTCTCAGCAGCCGAGGGTAGAGGTCTCTAGCTCTCAAGGACTCTGCAGCCACCATTGTTCCAAGAGAGGCTCTGGCTCCTCCGCCACCCAGGGTGCTGTCCCATGAGACTTTCCCCTCCCCACGCCCAACTCTTGGTGAAGGAGGCTGGACCTCTGGGCTGTTTCCCCATGGGGCAATGCAAGCTCCTCAGAACGTTCCCTCTAGCCCAGGGCCTAGCAAAATGCCTGGCCCATGCACAGGAGGGGCTCAGAGATTTCTCAAACTAACCCAGAGCAGTAGCGAATGGGAGGTGGAAGAGGTCAGCAGACCTGCATTCACATACCAGCATCTCCCCTTATCAGCCCTCCCTCATTGTACAGACGAGGAAACTGAGGCACAGAGGTGAAGCAGCTTGCCCAAGGCCACATTGCTGCTCAGTGATGGAGATCAAGAAGGCGCCAAAAGTAAAGACTCCAGAAAATGCACTCTCTAGAGAAATGCACGTATACACAAAACCCTTCCTATACGCTCCCAGGTAGAGAGCACACCTGTATTTCAGTGTGCAGTGCTGCCGAATGCTGGCCTGTCTTGGGCTTGTCAGATGATGAGACTGGCAGGTAAGGGGCTGGGAGGGGGCGCTGGAGCCTGTCTGCTTGGTTTCAGTCTCAGCTTGGCCACTTGCAGCTATGTGATTATTTAATGTCCTTGCCTGGAAAACGGAGATGAGAGTGGTACCCACCTCCTTGAGTTGTTGTGGACATTAGACAAGTCGATCTGCTCAAAGTTCTAGAACACAGCAGGACACGTAGTGAGTACGCTCTAAGTGTTCACCGTTGTTGCTATTATCACCCAGTGAACTCCTAAGTGAGGGACAACAGCATCAACAACTTTTTAAAGAAGAATTTAAAAATCCCACAGAGAAGGTCTGACTTCATCTATTCAAGTTTGCAATTAACCGTTACAGCAATCGCAAAACGACTTACTTTTGAGGAAATCTTGCTTCATGGCTTACATTCTCACTAACTACATGGAATATTCAACAGGCAGCCATTTCTTTTGCAGAAAGTTGGCCCAAAAAGGTTAAAAATAACACTCTCGGTCCCCAGTGAGTAGGTCACCCAGGTTTGGGGAAGTGGCCACCCCTCCCGGGCTCAGTGCTCTGCCCCTCAGCCTCCAGGGGGCGCTCTCCCACACATGGATCCAGTCCCTTCTTTCACATCCTTGTTTCAGAACCTCCAAGGACTGACTGCCCGTTCCTCGTGGGACACACCACTTGTTTCACACGACTTACCGGGATATCTTTTGGATCTGGCCCTAAGTGCACCGCCAGCCTCACCTGCTGGACTCCCAGGCACCATGCTGCATCCCAGACATCCTGGGTTCCTATGCCCACCTCGCCTACTCTTCACCTTGTCCTCCAATACTCTAGGCAAGTGTGGGCTCCTATGGCTGCCAGATGAAGCAGGGGGCTCCCCATCCTCCACCCAGCTTAACTGCAGCATCCAGCACGGTGCCCAAAGAACCTGTGTGGAGAGAGGAAGAATCTAGAACAACAGATGCTCAGAGGCACTGCCTTCCCCAGGGCAGGGGGGCATGACACTCCCTGGAGAGCTTTCTCCTGGCTGGTTACTCATGGTCACTCAGGGGAGACTCAGGGCCTTGGCGCTGTGGAGTCCTGATGTCACTAATTTAAAGTGCACCATCACTAATTACAACATCAACCACCTTTTCAATAGCAAAAGGAGAAAAGACGCTTTGCAGCTCACCCCCAATTATTTTCCACCATCAAATATTGTTTCTTAAGCCCTGGGAAGGGGTAGAAAGCAACACATGGAGTAATATTTTTCAGTTATCTTCTTCTCACGTTGACAATTGCTTTCCAAGAACTGATTAAGGCCTTCCTAGACTGAATGATTCAGAAGCTGTGAGGGGGTTTTCAAAGGAGCAAAATAACAGTTTAATCTAGGACATTCTATGCTGTTCCTCCCACATCATCAAGCCACTGGAACTCTGACTAAATCTTGCACCAGTACCAGCAGCACGGAAGTTGGACCCAGAGATACAACAGCCCGCAGCCTGGGGTGGAAGGCAGGGTGGCCGCGCAGGCTGGAACTCTGGTCCCGAGACTCCCTCTTACTTCTGTGTAACGTGGCACTTTCCCAAGCACTTCCGCATCCTGTCTTGTTAGATTTTCTTATCAGCCTCTCAGCCCTGTCTTGGCAGTCAGCTGAGCTGCATTCACATACCGACGTCTCCACTTACTGGCAAAGTCAATCATTCTCTCCAGGCCTTGAATTTCTCATCTGCAAAATGGGCTCCATGGTAGTACGGGCCTTCTGAGGCCCCATGTGGGCCTCCTGAGATAGGGTATGTGTAGCTCTCGCACAATTTCTGACATCAGTAAGTGTTTCACAAAGGTTTCTAATTATTATTATTATTATTTCTCCCATGTTTAATGTAGTGAAACCAAGACTTGGGTCAAGGAATTTGTGTAAGAACCACTACATTGACAGGGCTGAGGCTGGAACCCCATCTGCCACCTCCAGTCCAGTGCTCTTTCCCAGTGGGCTGAGATGTCCTGCCATGGTGACAACCACATGGCTCCTCTTCCATCCAAATATAGGAAGGCTTAATTAATGCTTTCGAGAGTCTCCAGATGCTCAGATGAAAGGCAGCTCAGGCATATCATTATCCAGCATTTTTGTCTTATCGCTGCCTTTGAAGTTTGTTTTGGTGGAAGAACATGGTGGCTTCCCTAGGTCTGGTCCATGTGGACAACCCCCTGGACCCTGTGCTTGCCATCGCTCTTCCAGCCCCTGGGCCTCCCTTCCAGACCCTCCTCCATCTAGGAGATGGAGCTCCTGACATGAAAGCCCACTGTCCTCATGAGCTCTGAGCAGTGTTAGTGGTGGGCTAAGTGGAAGCCCTCCCATTCCCCCAAATCACCTTCTTCACACAAAAGGCTTCGTCCTCCTGAGTCCCTCTCAATGCTTTCCTCTCTAATGTGCAAAGCCTCCTGGGAGGGGTGACACGGGTTAACACAAAGGTGTGGGCTATTGCTTTTAGAAGGACTGCATCGACTTATGACAACTAAGGGGAGAAGGGGAGCCGGGAGGGGAAGTGGAGGCCTCAAGACAAACTTCTCCTCCCTCACAATTACGGGGAAGGCTGAATCATTAGAGAGATGAATCAGATTTATTCTCGTGGCTTTTAAAACAAACACCACAGGGCCAGCATGACCTGACAGCCTGTTCATATCCACAGAGGCCTGTGGTCTCAATTTAGAAAAGAAAAGACAGCACATTCCAGCCCAAAAGATTGTGTCATCCTAAAAGCAGGAGACCCTCAGTCCTTGCTTTTCCATAGCAAGAAAGAGACCTGTGACCGTGGCCTCCTGTTTCCACACCATTGTGGGCTTGGTTGGGTCATAGTGGCAACAGGAGAAAAACAGGCCATTGGATGCAGGCAAGAGAGACACAGGCCCCAGATGACAGGGCAAAGATGAATGTTATGGGAATATGTCGTTGCCACCTGCTTCTTTCAACCTCCCAGCCACAGCCAGGAGCCCCAAGATGTGGGGGATGCTGAGATGTGGGAAGCAGAAGAGAAGAGCTGTCCTCTCGGCTGTGGGTGAGCGTTTCCATCCCCGAGTGCCAGCCTTCCTGTCCGAGCTCCTGAGTACACGGTGGAAACTCATCGAGTGTGACGGAGAGGTTCCGGGAAGGACACTTCCTCAAATGCCTCCCTCACTGCCTTTCACTGAGTTTGAAATTCTGTCTCTCATTTATCACTTGTCCCACTTATTTAGCTCTCAAAACAATCTTTGATTTTTTTTTAAAAGATTGACCCTGAGCTAACTTCTGTTGCCAATCTTTTTTTTTCCTTCTTCTTCTCCCCAAACCCCCCAGTACGCAGTTATAGATTCTAGTTGTAGGTCCCTCTGGTTGTGCTGTGTGAGATGCCACCTGCCTCAGCATGGCTTGATGAGCGGTGCCATGTTCGCGCCCAGGATTCGAACTGGCAAAACCCTGGGCCAGCAAAGCAGAGCGCGCAAACTTAACCACTCGGCCACGGGGCTGACCCCAGAATCTTTGATTTTTAAGAGCCTCTTTTAAACTGCAAACTCACCTTTAAGCAGTAGTATTAAAGTATTCTTATCGGCAAGTTGGAAGAGCTGTCTTTACGGGGTGAGGACTGGGTTAGAGCCAGGCTATCCAGCCTGGACAGAGGGGCCACCATGTGACCCAGTGGTAAACCGGCCAGGCCAGGATTAGAAAATCTGTTTTCCATGCTGTATGGGTTGAACTGTGTGCCCCCTCCAGGTATGTTCAAGTCCTAACCCCTGCTGCCTCAGAATATGATCTTATTTGGAAATAGGGTCATTGCAGAGGTAGTTAGTAAAGATAAAGTCACATTGGAGTAGGGTGGCCTTTTAATCCAACATAATTGGAGTCCTTATAAAAAGATGTGAAGATAAAAGGGGAGAATGCCACGTGAGGACACAAAGACACCCAGACTCAGAGAGAAGACAGCTATGTGAAGGTGGAGGCAGAGACTGGAGTTAGGCTGTCACTAGCTAAGGAACTCCTAGGGCCACCAGAAGCTGCAAGAGGTAAGGAAGGATCTTCCCCAGAGCCTTTGGAGGGAGCATGGCCATGCCCACACCTTAATTTTGTACTTCTGGCCTCCAGAACAAGTTTCTGCTGTTTAATGCCATCTCGTTTGTGGTACTTTGTTAGAGCAGCCCTGGGAGCCTCACACACACACCTACTTCGTATCTAACTCACCAAGCCATCTGAACAAATGTCCACTCCTATCAGGGATTCTGCAAAATGAAGTGGCTGGTCTAGATAAACTAGGATCCCTCCAGCTCTAACAACCGTAGGAGTACCGTTCTGAGGTTAGGAAGGCAACTCATTCGTTCAACTAATTATCTTCGAGTATATTCTGTGCCAGGCTCGGGATGGTGAGCAGGACACTACTCTTAGGGAGGGTATGTCTTTGTCTCTCAACAGGAAAATGAGCCTCCTAGAAAGAAGTGGACACGGGCTGAAGCCAGGAGGAGGCTGGGCCCCTCAAAGTCCCCCAGAGCAGGACCCAAGGAGCTGGGAGGCCATCAACGGACTGAGCGCTGCACTTCCGTCCAGGAAATGCACAGCAGGGGGAAACTAAAGATTTCCCAAGAGGTCAAAAGGAAATTAGCCATGATAAATTAAGATGGTTGATGTTTAGGAACATATTTAACTTGTGCTTAAGTGTTTTCTGCAAACGCTTATAGCTATAATTTTCTTGCCTTTGATCACTTTCTTAATTCTCCCAGACATTTCATATAGGGCATTGTTCTTCGAAATAGCAGCACAATTTAAGAAACCTACACCTATAGAAAAATAAGAGGTGATTTTTGGAGTGTGTGGGGAAGCTGGAACTGTTATTTTCTAAGCCTTACCATTGGGCTAGGGCAGCCAGAAAAAGGTACCACAGCATACAGAGGCAGCCGCGAGACTTACAGCAAAGGTACTAGGAGAAATTAATCAGGTTTTGGAATTCATTTTTGTTTTAAGAGTTCATATAGATTCAAATGTCAAATTGAACCAAAATATTTATAACAAAATATGATTCGCTATTCTACCTCTCCACACGTTCCCCTCCCCAGAGGATACCACTGTCACCTGCTGTTTTCCTGGATTTTCTCATCTCCATGTTTCTAAATAACAACGTACGCTGTTATCTTTTACTTGATCGGTTTTAGATGCTGTCTACTGACTTCCTATTATGGTGGATGAGGATCTAGTTCTCTCACGCCCCCATCTCCATGCCCCCGCTTCCTGCCCCCCCTCCTCCCCACGAGGTTAGGTTACAGTTCTTAGGTCAATATTCCCTGTTGACACAGGATGCCTAGACAAATATCATTCACAGCCGAGCATTGTAGTACACCACGATTATCTTTGCTTTCTTAATTTTTGTTTTACCCATAGTAAACAGTTGCCTTGCTTTTTTATTTACTTAATTTTTTTGGTACCTTATTGCTAATTAACCCCACAACTTCCAAAAGTCTCTCGGAACATTTTTCTGCAAGGCCAACAACATCGAGCAATCTCATTGTTACGCTTTGTTGTTGTTGTTGCTGTTTGTTACTCCATCCCTCATGAAGACCTGCTTTCTCTTATCTGGGCTGGTTGCTCTCTAGACCTGCTGCATAGCTGTCTTCCTGGGACTGACTTCTCTTTGCTGTCATCCTTCAAATTATTTTTGCCTTTGTCTTTGGGTTGGATTGTCTGTTTCTTTGTTGTCTTCATCTTTTTAACTCAATACTTTGTTTGAATGGAATATGTGCTCCAATAGTCTCATCGTGTTAAAAAGATGGTCCAGCAGTGGAGGGCGCAGTGATGGTCATCCTCATCACGCCTGCCCTTTGAGTGACACTGCTTCAATCTGGACAGTTGCCCTATAGATCTGGTTTATAGCTATCATTCTGGGCTCTCCCTTCACCATATTCCTAGTGATTCCTTTCATTTCTTTTCTGGGTTGAAATTAATTTTCTTTATCTCATGTCCTTCTCTCTCTTGCTTTACTTCCAATAGCTTCCTGAGAAAGGGTACATGGGAGGCAGAGTTTTTGAGACCTTGCAGTCCAAAGATGTCTTTACTGCGTCTGTCCTTACACTGCCTTGATTTTTGACTGATCATGGAATTCTAGGTTGGAAATAATTTTTCTAGGTTGGAAACATTTTTTCATAATTCGGGGGGCATTGCTCCACTGCCTTCTTGTTTCCAGTGTTGCTATTAAGAAGCCCAAAGCCATTTGAATTCCTTTTTATGTGATCTCATTTTTCTCTCTGGAAGCTTGTAGGATCTTCTGTTTGTCCTTGGAGTTCTGAAACTTCACAATGATGCATCGTCACATGGATTTATTTTTAACCAATTTTCTGGGATCTCACTGGGCCCTTTGAATCCAGAAAGTCCTGTTCTTCAGTTCTGGGAAATTTTCTTGAACTATTGTTGATTATCTATTCTCCTCAGCCTTCTCTGTTCTTTTTTGAAATTGTTTTTTGGTCAGATTTTGGATCTGCTGTACTACCCTGTAATGGTCTTCTATTGGATCTCCTAATTTTCATTTCTTTGTCTTTTTGCTCCTTTCTCCGGGAAATTATTTCACATTTAACCTTCTACTGAGTTTCTCATTTCTGACATCATATTTTAATTTTCAAGAGCTTTTTTTAAATTATTATTATTCAAAAAAATTTTTAATAACACATTGTTCTTGCTTCATTGATGCAATCTCTCCTGTTTTCCAGGAGTATTAATGACAGCTTTTCAAAAAAAGTTTTCTTCTAACCTGCATTCATTCTGTTTCCTTTAGACTGCTTTTAACTATTTCTTTGTTTGGGCCTCTTTTTTTTTATGCTTTTTGGTGAGGAAGATTGGCCCTGAGCTAACATCTGTTGCCAATCTTCCTCTTTTTTTTTTCTCCCCAAAGCCCTGGTACATAGTTGTATATCCTAGTTGTAGGTCATTCTAGCTCTTCTATGTGGGATGCCACCACAGCATGGCTTGATGAGTGGTGTATAGGTGCGCACCCAGGATCCAAACTGGTGAACACGGGGTGCCAAAGCAGGGTGTGTGAACTTGACCACTTGGCCAGGGAGCTGGCCCCTGTCTGGGCTTCTTTGTTCCACATTAGAGAGCTTTCTCAATGTCTGACCAGCCTTGGCTCTTGCTCTCGCTGAGATTGGGGTCTAAAATGCTGACTAGAAGTTCTGAGTGTGCTAAGGTCTTGACAAATTAGAACTGCAGCCTAGGAGTGATATGAAGAGCTGTGTGTCGGGTGCGAACCTCCAACTCAGGTCCTTTATTCGTAGGCTGGTCAGATTGCCCAAGGAAGACTCTTTTCTCCCAACTGAAGGGAAATGTTCTAGATGCTCACATTTTGGGAGATGAATGGGGCCGGTGGTCTGGGGTCTCAGCATTCCGTTGTATGCGTCTAGTTAATATCCCTGTTTTCTGTGCAGTACTCAAGTCTTTGTTTTCCCTCTTTACAGAGAAACCTCCAGTCTTGTGCCAGGGTGGGAAAAGGACAGTCACTAGGAGCGCAGAGTAAAGAAGGAAGCTAATCCCATCTCAACAGCTCTCACCCTCTGTTTCTTATTTGAGCCTGCTTTTTACCCCCTTTTCTGGAGGTGCCCAGTGCTGCTCACTTCTGAGCCCTTTGAGGATTCTATGGAATAAATCAAGCTGGTTTTTCACTTTCTCAATGGATGACTTAAGAGTCAGCTTTACCAGGTCTGCTAATTCAGGTACCACTCACTCTTCTGATTTCCAGCTTCGAAAACTTGGTAGCTGTTGTCTCTTCTTATTCTCCCTGTCATTGTGAGTTTATGTTTTTGTTTTGTGTTAATTTTTTTTTGAGGAAGATTAGCTCTGAGCTAACATCCGCTGCCAATCCTCCTCTTTTTGCTGAGGAAGACTGGCCCTGAGCTAATGTCCATGCCTGTCTTCCTCTACTTTATATGTGGGATGCCTGCCACAGCGTGGCTTGACAAGCAGTACATAAATCTGTACCCTGGATTCAAACAGGTGAACCCTGGGCCACTGAAGTGGAGCATGCGAACTTAACCACTGCACTACCAGGCCGGCCCTGTGTTAATTTTTTTTCAGTGAGGAGAAACATTAGATGTATATTGTATTCAATCAGGCATTTTAACCCAGAAGCTCTCAAAGCTAATTTTCTGAACTCAACGATAGCCAACATTTATTGATTATTTATCGTAGTCCAAGCAGTCATCTAACTACTTTGCATATATTAACTCAATTAATCTTCATACCAGCCCTAAGAGATAAGTACTGTTATTATCAAATGGGGAAACTGAGGCACAGAGGGGTTATGTAAAGACTCCCAATAGGAAGCTGGGATTCCAAACCAGAATCATGCTACACATCTGTGCATTGCCTTGCCTAAGGAATGTTACTATTCTCCTCTCTTACTGTAAGACCCAGCTACCAAAAGACAAAGAGGGATCTGGATGGGATTCCCTTCAATAGCTCTTTTCTAGTTAAATCATATCTTCGTTCACTCTGCCTGTTGTGTATCAGGCACTGTGCACAATTCCCATTTAATCCTCACAGCATTCTTATGTAGTAAGTATTAATGGGCACATTATACAGATGAGAACACTGGGACACAGAGATGTTAAGTAACTTGCTGAAGTCTCTTGTAGTAACTGGAAGAGCCAAGATTCAAATTCAAGTCCATATGGCTTCAAAGTCAAGGAGGGCTCTGGGGTGTGCTCAGAATTTTGGAAGGTGTCTGTCAAAAATGAGAGACCTGAGCATAGGCCATCACTCCCTTTCCACGTGTCCAAATATTTAACAAAGTAACCATTCACGCTTCATTATTTTGGTTGTCTTCTTCAGGGACTCCAATTGTGTGCATGTTGGATCTCTTTTATCTGCATCTCATATTTCCAGTTTTCTCTCTAATCCTTTTTAACACTAATATTTTATTTAATATTGCTTGATTTTCTCATTTCAATCTTTTATGTCTCTCCTATTTGTTTTCCACAGTGCTTCTTTTCCTTCATTTCAATCATGGTTTCATCTATTTATGTCATTTCTTTCTTGAGTTCTGCCAGTTCACTTTTCATCTCCTCTTATTGTTTCATCCTTTTTTCCCCCAAGCTCTTGTATCTCTTCTTTGTCCTCTTACTTTCTGGAGATGATTGCCTTATTGCATGTTTTAAAACTTCATGGAGAAATATTTGGGTCAAAATTTTCATCAGCTCCATGATAACATTTTCTGATCCTCCATCTATTTGTTTTCCTGTTTCCTTCTTGCTCTTTTCTTCTAGCATTTTTGTATATATTCTATACTGCTTTGTTTTAAATTACTCCTCATGGAAGGAGGTGAATTTTTCCTGGACTAGCTATCTGAATGAGATTCGTGTGTTGGTGGGGTCAGGGCCATATCCCAGACTCACTAGAAGTTGTGTACATCTGCTTATGTAGCTTTTCTCTCTCTCCAGCTAATAAAGAAAGGTAACTGTGCAATACTTTTTATTTGTTTGTTTTGATGTAAAGGCTGCTTTTTCCCTCGCTGCCAAAGAGACAGACCACTTTCTATAATTATGGTTGCCAATGTGACTTCTTGTTCTATCTTCTTTGCATATTGGAACGAAACTAGATTTGGGGAAGCTTCTCCTGACAGCTAGAGTACTCCTTAAACAAATTTAGAACAAAGAGATTTTGGTTCTGCCTGTCAAGGGGACTCTCATCTTTAAGAAGAGTGCTTTTGCTGGCTTTTCCAAGAGCTGTGGTCATGGCACCTTCCCTCTGCAGCATCTTTTCTCTGTACAAACATCCCCTCAAATTCTTTTTTTTTTTAAAGATTGGCACATGAGCTAACAACTGTTCTCAATCTTCTTTTTTTCTTCTTGCTTTTTCTCCCCAAACCCCCCAGTATATAGTTGTATATTTTAGTTGTGTGTCCTTCTAGTTGTGGCATGTTGGACACTGCCTCAACATGGCCTAATGAGCGATGCCATGTCCGCGCCCAGGATCTGAACCAGTGAAACCCAGGGCTGCCGAAGCAGAGCGTGCAAACTTAACCACTCTGCCATGGGGCCAGCCCCCCCCCCCCCCGCCCCAGACAAATTCTGTTTATGACAGGCCTTTCACTCATCATATGGACTGGTGTTTTAGCTGTCTCTAAGTTTCACTTAAAATGGAATTTGCATTTTTGTTTCTCATTCTCCTTGTTGCTTTTGAATAAATTCCAGGGAGAGAGATGGGGGAAAGTTAATTTTGAACAACCGTCTTCAAACCAGTCATCCACTCTAATTCCTTTTTTTAGGCCTGTTGCACAACTTCATGTTTACTGAACTCTGTTACGTCTGCCGTGTATATCTCATGACTTGCTCATTCTGATTTTTTCTTTTCCTTTTTACCCTTGTTGTTGCTGGTTTTTCCTCAATAATTGTGCATAGGAGGTAAACTTTCTATTAGTCTGAGTCCACAGAGGAGTAGATTCCAAAATGGGATTGAGTGTATTTGCATGAGGAAAAATAGGGACAGCGCTGAGTAAGGCCTGGAGAACTGTCAGACCATGGTGCAGGTTGGTCCCTGAGTGACGGAGAAAGGGAGAGGAGGTTGGATGGAAGTATTCTAGACTGCCGTTTAGTCAAAGGAAAGGTTTGGCAGAGACACTGGAGAGTCCCCTGTCTCCCAGAAACAGGTCTGCCTTAGTATCTCTGCTACATTCGTTCATTGGCTGATAAATGTGTCAATGGATTTGAGGCACAAGAGTGGGGCACACATCAGTTATACTACCCGTAATCAGAGATCCACAAGGTGCATTCTCATGGCAGCCACACTTTCTTTGCTTTGCATTTCTGAAAACATTGTATTTCAGCCTGACATTTGATGGACAGTTTAGCAGTCTCAGAATTCTATATGCAAAATCATCTTCCCTTAGAACTTTGAAGGAATTGGATCCACTGTTATCTAGAATCCAGTTGTTGATGAGAAGTCTGATGTCAGTCTGACTTCTGGTTTTTAAAGAATGTTTCGTCTGTCTGTCTGTCTCTCTGTGTCTCCCTCTCTCTCTTCCTCTTCCTCTCTCTGCCTCCCACCCCTCTGTCTCCTTCTCCCTTCTCCTTCCCATCCCCCTTCTCCTCTCCCTCTCTCTGCTTTAAGATAGACCGTATCCTCAGTATGTAGAAATTTGTCACAGGTGTTTGTGGCTGTCAATACTATGCGTACTTTTAAAATCTGAAAAATATGTTTCTTTTAAACCCTGGGAAAGTTTCTTATATTATTTGTTTGATCCACTGTCTCTGTTTTTTCTCTGAAACTTCTATGGGTCAGGTAATTGCCTTTCTGGATTGATACCTTCAGGCTTTTGATCTTTCCTTTCAGGTTTCCAGCTCTTTGCCTTATGCTTTGGGAAACTTCTTTGACTTTATCTTCCAACAATTTTATTAATTTTTTTCTAATCAATTTTCTGATTGTTCTTTTTTAATAGCATCCTGCCCTTGTTTTATACATGTGCATATAACATCTCGAAAACTCTGAGGATATTAATTAGAGGGTTGTTTGGTTTTACGTTTTCTTCTTTTCACCGAGTTACCTGTTTCTTTTGGAGTGATTTGTTCTGTTGGCATATCTTCGTCATTTCGTGCTCAGGTGTTTATCTTCTATCTGATGATTGTCAGTTCCTACTTAATGGTGGGGAATGGTGTTGATTTTCCTCCAGAGCTGCTATGGATTTCCTTGCTTGTATAGGGGTGTGACTATTTTTCTCCTGAGGTCTCTCCTAGGAGTGGGTGTGCTGGCAGGAAGCTCTGCAGCGTTGGCAGGGCTCCGAGGCAGGCCCACTGCTCTTGGATTAGCATATCCTTAGCCAGACTTATGCTGGGGCTCCCCAAATGCACCAGTGGAGGGCTTTACTCACCAGTGCCGAGACCCAGTCTTGGAGTCCTATTTGGCCCCTAAAAGTAAGTTCAATATCTTTAGAGAAGAGGCCTATAGTTTTTGGCCTAAAGGAAAATTCTGAGCTTCCTACAATCTATCTCTTGGCAATAGAGCTTAAAAGGAGAAGTGAGAGGGGCCCACTTTGAATTAACCCTTTCATTTGGGGACCCTCCTTCCCGCTGCTGCCCTCCATCATACCTGCCAACTGTGTCCATTTCCTGGAGCCTCTCTGGGGTTTCTGAGGCCATTGGCTTTACCCTTTGCTGCTGTTTCCTCCTGCATATTCTGAGATGCTTTGTTTCATCATGTTTATTCATCAAGTATGTTACATTCTCTTTTCACCTACAAGGAATTTGTGAAACCTCTCCCCTACTAATGATCTCTTTCCCACTTTCTTCTATAATATGAGTTTTTTCCTTTACTATCGTTTTACTGGGGTCTCAGGTAGTACGGATAAGAATTGTAGCTCAGTCTGCCAGTTTGAACTTTAAAATCCCCGTGCCGCTTTACCTGTTCTACAGTAAGAGAAGAATTAGAATGCTTCCTAATTCACTTTATGAATGATGCTCGAGCTCTCCAAAGGACACTGCTTCTCAAGTGAAGGTGGTTTTCCCTTGCCATCTTGCACCATTGAGTCTGGCAGGGCAGTAGGTGGCCCCCTTGCTCCTCATTGCTGGTATTAGACTGGCCTTTCTTTCCCATTAGTAACATGTCATCAGACTGTAGCACCCACCCGGGAAATCATCTACCACCAGGTAGTAGTTTTCCTCTGTTCCTTGAAGACTTTAGCTCCTGGCTCACCATCGCTCTAACACTACTCCTTTAATAATTCATGTCTTAATAGCCACACAGATGTTATTTCCGATATCCAGCATCTCAGTTCTTTGACCTTGTCTCTTTCAATGATCATGTTCTCCAGCATACCTCATTACTCACTTGACCTTGTCGTTATCAATAACATCAGTTTCAAGCATCCACTCTTTGACCACAATCTAAATATCCAGTTTACTTCTTCTAACACTCAAACTCCAATCATTCTTATCTGATATTCCAGCCCACTGATCCTAGCACGCTTGCCTGCTCCTCGTGTTCTTATTTTGTGTCTTATCTAGCATAAATGCCATGATCCAATTCTATAATCCCTTCCTTCAAACTCCTTTACTCTCTCTTTCTTCATACTACTTACCTGGAAAAATCCCAAACCTGCGTAAATCCGCTTCTCTGCCTACTTCACCTAAACCGACACAAATGACTTAGGCTGGGAGTAAACATGAAACCATGCCGACCGCTTGCACTTTATAACTTTGATTTTTTTCACATCTGTTGAAGTTAGTTTTATGGCCCAGAATATGGTATATCTCGATGAACAACATTCTGTCCCTCAAAAAGAATGTGTATTTTGCTGTTGTGGGTGGAGTGTCCTGTCGATGTCAGTTAGGTCAAGTTGGTTGGTCGTGTTGATCAGGTCTTCCAGACTGTTATTGATTTTCTGTTTATTTTTTTCTGTTGATCACTGAGAGCAAGTGTTGGAGTCTCCAACTGTAACTGTGGATTTGTCCATTTCTCCTTTGAATTCTATCAGTTTTCTTGTCATTTATTTTGAAATTCTGTTGTCAGGTGCGTGCACATTAAGGGTTGTTATGTCTTCATGGTGAATTGACCCTTTGTCATTATGTAATGTCTCTCTTTATTATCCCTAGTGATGTTCTTTACTCTGAAGTCTTTGGTATTAAAATAGCCACTTCGGCTTTCTTTTGATTGGTATTTGCATGGTGTATCTTTTTCCATCCTTTTACTTTTATCCCATCTATGTGTTTATATTAAAAGTGGGTTTCTTCAAACAAACACAGATATAGAGAATAGATAGGTGGTTATTGGAGGGGAAGGGAATAGAGGAGGGTGAAAGGGGTAAAAGGCACATGTGTATGGTGATGGGTGGAAACCAGACTCCTACTGATGAACATGATGCAGTTAATACAGAAGTTGAAATATAATGATGCACATCTGAAATCTGTATAATGTTATAAAGCAGTGCTACTCAAGAAAAGAAAAGTGAGTTTCTTGTAGACAGCATATGGTTGAGTCTTTCTTTACACAATCTGACAGTATCTGCCATTTAATAGGGGCGATTAGTCTACATACGTCTAATCTGGTTATTGGCACGGCTAGGTTTAACTCTACCAACTTGCCAGTTGTTTTCCATTTGTCTCATCTGTTCTCCATTCCTTTTTTCCTTCTTTTTCTGTCTGCTTTGGGATTGAGTATTTTTTATGATTTAATTTTATCTCCACTATTGGTTTATTAGTTATACCTCTTTTTAAAAATAGCTAATAATTGCCCTAGAGTTTATACTGCATGTCTTTATTTACTGCAGTCAGCCTCTAAATAATATTACCCCACGTCACAAATGGTGTGAGAACCTTACAGCAGCATACTTCCAGTTTCTTTCTCTGATCCTTTGTGCTATTTTTGTCTTACACTTTGCTCTTACATATTTTGTAAACCCCATAATACATTTTTTATTGTATTTGCTTTAGACTGGAGGCCAGCAAACTGTGACTCTTAGGTCAGTCACACATTTTTGTAAATAAAGTTTTATTGGAACACAGCCACACCCATTTGTTTACATGCTCTCTATGGCTACTTTCCTGCTACAGCTATGGAGTTGAGTACAATCACGCGACACATAATGATGTTTTTTGGTCAATGACGGACTCTATATACGACAGTAGTCCCATAAGATTAGTCCCATATAGCCTAGGTGTATAGTAGGCTGTACCATCTAGGTTTGTGTAAGTGCAGTCTGTGATGTTCACACAATGACGAAATCGCCTAACGATGCATTTCTCAGAACGTCTCCCCATTGTTAAGTCACGCATGACTGAAGCATCAGAGACCACACGGCCTACAAGCCTAAAATATTTACTATCTGTCCCTTTAACAAAATGTTGGCTGGCCCTTGCTTTAGAAAATTATCTTCTAGAGCAATTAAAAATAGTTAATTTTGCTTTATTTTGAGTATTTCTGGAGCTCTTCATTTCTTTTTGTGGATCTGAGTTTCTGTCTGGTATTATATTTCTTCTGCCTGAAGAACTTCCTCTAACATTTCTACAGGTCTGTTGGCATTGAATTCTCTCAGCTGTTGTTTTTCTGAAAAAGTTTTTATTTTGCCCTCATTTTTGAAAGATATTTTCACTGAGGGTAGAATTCTGGATCAATAGCTTTTTCTTTCAGTATTTTAAAGGTGTTGCTTCACCTTGTGTTGTTTCTGATGAGATTCTACTGAACTTCTTCCCTTTGTTCCTTTGAGTGTAATGTGACTTTCTATGGCCCCCCCCGCCCCCCCATCTTCACCACCCCACCGGCTGCCTTCAAGATTCTCGCTTGAACACTGGTTTTCTGCAATTAGCCTATGATGTGTCCAGGGGATTCTGTTGTGATTTGTTTGGTTGGTGTTTATCCCTCTTGGTTCTCTGAGTTTTTTGGATCTATGGTTTGATGAATTTCGTTATTTTTATGGGATTCTTGACCACTATCTCTTAAAATATTTCTTCCGCCCTGTTCTCTCACTCTTCTTCTCTTGTCCAGAAGACGGATCTGAGGACCCGTCCCCACACAGCCATCAGTTACCTTCTGTGTGCCTGCACTGTGGAGGAAGCCTTTCTCCCGGCTCCTGCCTGCCTGTCATCCTCCTCAGGAGCATCCAGGGGAAGGCTTGTGAGTGAGGGAGCACAGACTGCCCTGTGTCTGGAGCACCCAACTGTTTTGGAACGATGCACTAGCCCACATGGGGCCGTCGGCAGTTGGTTAAAACCTAAGCTTATTTCTCGTTCCCCACTTGCACCTGCTGGCCCTCTCTCCCATGCTCTACTCCAGGTGACACCGTGAGTGAGTTCCATCTCTCCTCACAAGGCCTTAACTCTTTGGAATTCTGGTAGTTAGCTGCCTTGTGATCTCAGCTCTCTGATGGGTTTGAGAAAAACTGATTGCGTAGCAGGTTAAGATGGGGTAATATTTATAGCTTTCTTCATCCCAAGCGGAAGTGGCATCTCCACTGGTTACACTTTGAATTCATGACTCCATACTCTTTCCTGCTGCTGGGCAATCCCACTCCATCTCTCTGGTGTAATCATTCTCTCATTCTCCTGGATGACTGCTTCAGTTTTCCCTCTCTCCTCCTGCAAACTCACTCTCAGCTGATGAATTTGCTTCCCATTTCACTGTAAAAGCAAAAGCAACCTTCCACCAACTCTCACTATGACACCTACCCATCTACCTGTGTCTACCCTCTGCCTTCCCTCCTGTTAGAGGATGAACAGCCAATGATCCTAGCAGAGAACCACACCCTTATTTGTCCATCAGACAATTCCCATAGTCTC
This sequence comes from Equus quagga, assembly GCF_021613505.1. NCBI lineage: Eukaryota > Metazoa > Chordata > Mammalia > Perissodactyla > Equidae > Equus > Equus quagga. Next base: position 80,165,944 of record NC_060271.1, read on the forward strand.
TCATCTACTCAAAGATGTCTCTCCAGCATTTCTCTTCTCCCTCTCTGGTCATCAACTTTCCCTCTCTGCCTCAAACAGCAAACTCTGCTCCCTTCTAAACTTGTCTAGGTATACAATATAACAGAACCCTATATTTATGTATTTTACTTTCCCATCATGGTTATGTCGGACTTTATTGCCATTTATAAAAATGGAGGCGGGCCTAATAAGCTTCCTTTGAACTTTTCTAATTCTTTCAAATTCTATTCCTGTAGACTCCTTCAACTTGGCGTGCAAATCGCTGAAAATACTCGTGCTGCCAGCAGAGGGCGCCCTCATTATGCCCATGCTCCGTCCAGGAAGTGCATAGTGGAGTCCAAAGGAGATTTGGTCTGGGAAACATTTGCCCGGGGTTTCTGGTTATCATATTTCCCCAACAGGCACCTGTTTGACTGGCATTTCCTGGCTCACACCCATCTTAGCATATTTCTTTGTTGGTTGATTGGCTTGAAGGAAGGTTTCAGTAATTCATTACTTCACATCATCAGGTAAGTTCAGATTTCCTTAGCTTGGAAACCAACCTAAGCAGAGCGATGAAAATAAACATAATCTTGAGTAACTCTACATGGATATTGCTGTTATACTAATAGGGTGTTAATTAGTAAAGAGCGCTTAGCTTTTTTACTGCCAACCTAAACAAGCTGGCTTTGTTTTTGGCTGTGGGCCCTACAACTGCATCTCAAAGTGATTTGCAAACGTTAATTAAATACTTCAGTGTGCATCCAAGTGGTAGGGATCATCAAGCCGTTTCCGAGATGTGGAAAACAGGTGCCCTAAGCCAATCTATGACCCACTGAAGGTTAGCACCAAGCCCGGGCTGGATTTAGAATTCTGCGAACGGTTCCAACTTTCTGCACCCATTTCCCCAGACCCCTCAAGCAAGTCCTGTGCTTTCAGCAGACAGGAACACCTCTTCCTTTGCCTGCAACTACAGCATCAGAATATTCCAGGATTGGGCTGATATCTTGTGCTCTGCCCGCTTGTCCCTACTGATACACTATTACCTGTCAGCTCCCCACCCTCTAATTTCCGTTTCAGAAAATGTGATCTTCAAGAGAGTGGTTCACTGCATTTGATGCAAAGACTTAGCCTGCACATTTCACAGTGACTACTGCGCTGTAAGCACGTTCCCCATAGTCATCTACTGTCCTCTCTGAAAAATGGGGCTTTGTCTTCTATCATGGTGGCACCCAGGCTCTGGACCACAGGACTTGGGGGGCTCGAACATGGGAGATGCTCATGCTCTGTAAGGAGTAAAGGGCCCCTTCCCAGAGTCTTCTTTTCTCAGAGAACAAAGAGCACAGGGGGGCCCAAAGAAAGGAGCCCCCCATGTATTCTATGATGGTGTGCCCAAGGCAAACTGTTTATTCTCTGCCCTGCCTGGGGGGAAGTGGCTCACAGGCAGACTGGGCAGTTTCACAGAAAAGGGGGTGGAACGAGCTCCCACGCCCAGAGGCCACCCCGGCTGTCAGGAGTGAGCCCTGCAGAGTATCAGGCTCAGCACTTCCGTTCTGTCTACCCCGGACACGTGCTGTAGGTACAAACCTGGAGGCTGCAACCCGCCCTGGGCTTTAAGACCTGGCTTCCAGGTGTGATGTCAGGCTGATCTGTCCAGCTGTGACAGGCTAATCCCTCCACTCTGCTGAGTTAGGAGAATAATCCCCAAAGAGGTTTCATACCGGATGAGTAGCACCAACCCAGGACTGGGCTAGCCATGTATAGCTCACATCTGGCTCCTCCCCCAAGGAAAATGCTCTGGATGAGGATCCCTCCACCTTTAGTTAACTAAGCGAGGGGGAGTTTCAGGAGGATCCTGACCCCCAGCTGGATCCTCAGCAAGGGCTGCCTGGCTGGGATAAGAGAGATCACCTGCAGGGAGCACCGGGAGCCTGCTATTAGCTTCGCTCTCCTGCTTTCATTGTTTTCCTTCCTTTCCTCAGCAGAGCGGAACCCCATAAGCAATTAACCCTTCACAAGCTGAGTCACCGGACTTTGGATAATACAGGATTAGACCATTTAGCTGAAGCAGCTCAAGTCTGTAAATATGCATGGGTTTCTGGAGCCTTTGGCAATGCCTTATATGGATTTCCTGAATCATCAGCAGAACACAGAGGTAGGTAAGAGATTTTTGGGGTCTTCCCATCCTCTAGATGCCTGAGCCTCGCTAGAAACATGAGGTAGTTGGCACACACTGTCAGTGTCGATGCGGACAAGGGCTGGACTGGAGTTTGCAGTATGAATGATTGACTGGCACTCATTCGTGGTGGTCATTGGATCCCAGTTCAATGGCCAGACACTTTCCTCCTGCACAAATTAGGAACAAGTTTTGGTGACATTGAGCCACTTTATTGGCCCTGATAACTATTTCTGGAGCCAAGAGTTCTGTCAGTGTTGTACAGAGGGTTGGAATGTGTTCCATTCATTCTGCTAATGTGTGTTGGGCAAAAAGGAGGAAGAAGAGAAGAGAAAGAGAAGTAGGAAAGGAACAGAAGCTCCTAGAATTTGGTTAAATCAGAATGTTGAAATCCTGAGGTTGCCAGTCTCTTGAAGGCAAGAGATGGAGATAGCGACAGATCTAGGGGCAGTCCTAGGATGTACCAAACAGCATGGAGAGTGTGTACTAATTGCTAGTCAAACCTGCTGTATAGTACAATGTACAATACAGATCACCACTAAACGTTGGATTAAAAAATATTTTCAAATACATGTTGTCAAGAAAGTCAGGAAAGTTTCCAGAGGCCTCCAAAAAACAGGAGTGAGAATACAGAGAGGTGAGAAATAAAGTCAGTGGTGGCTCTAGGGGTTTATGACAATTCCCCATGACCTGGAACTTCATTTCTATGGCCACACATAGGACTGGATGTTCCCAGGCCAGAACATCTTTTTGGAGACCCAAATAAAGAAATGACTTCCAGTGGCTACCCCATCAGCTACGAGAAGAACCAGAGGAAAGTTTGATCCCACAGGAAAGATGACAGCAAGAACACGTGTCTGTCAGCCTTGGCTGTAGGTAAAGGGAAAAGAAAAAAAAACAAGGTCTCTCTCCTCTAGGAATTTATAAATAAAAGCTAGCCTGCATACAGTTTGGGGACTGAAATTATACTATCCAAGTGGTTCAAAGATCTTCAAGCCTCTCTAATTAATGATATGCAGAAGTATTTAGGGGAAAGTATACTGATGCCTGCAACTTACTTCATAAGGCATCCAAAAAATAGATGGATCAATGGCTGGCTAGAGAGATGTGCAGATGCGCAGACATGCATAGACATAGACGCATAGTTGCATAGACATGCATAAAGCAAATATAAGAAAATGTTAATAGTAGAACCTAGTTGGTGGGTGTGTGACATCTTTATGATTTGTGGTTTTCTCATCCATGAATATGCTTTAATTCCCCATTTCTTTAGGCCTTCTTTAATGTCTTTCTATAAAGCTTAATAATCTTCTCCATCGATATCTTACGTATCTCTTGCTGGATTTATTCCTAAGGACTTAATATTTTTAAGTGTTATTATAAATGTACCATGAGGATTTTTCAAGATATCTAGTTTTCCACATTATCAGAAATTCATATTTGAGGTTTTGAAGTTTTTTTCATAGATTTGGCTGCAAACATGTTTTGTCTATATTTGAATTATGTCACTTTTAAAATCTATTTTCTAATGAATTATCCCTTTTATAATTGTAACTGGTATGTCCCAGACCTTCTCAGCCTGTGAGATGACATTTCTGTTGATGCTCAAAATGAAAATGGTCCTCCCCCCGTGATGCTTCACACAGGAAGCCCAGTGTTTGTTTGGTGTCTCCCTCCCTCAGGGACTTCCGAGGCTCAAGCAGGGGTGATTATATGTTCCACAGATCTCTCCTGCATGCTGTGCCTCACTCCAGTCAGCTGATCCACAAGCATTCTTAGACAGGCCGCTGCTCACTGACTGGTAATTTCCCCAAGACCGTTCCCACTCTCACCTGAACCACCTCTTCCCAGTGTGAGCATATAGTCACCCCTTAATTCCTGGGCGTAGTGGCTAAGCCAGGAACTAAAGGTTCAGAGATTGTAGGGGGTGATGTAGAGGGAGACAACATAGTGAGTAGTGGGCAACTGCCCCCAACTGTGGCCCCTGCCCAGAATCGTGTGCCCGGCCTCTGTGTGGCAGGGGCAGCTTCTCTCCACCATAGTCCTACCCTTTAGCCTTCAAGTCCAAACCAACTCTCACAAGAACTAGAGAGAGGCACAGGTTTTTGAATCTCTTCCCTCTGAGGTCTGCCTCCCTATTCCAATTTCCCATCCCAAGGTAAAACTCTTCCCAAGATGATTGACAGTGGGAAATTCCACTCCCTTTAGGAAGAAACCCCATCTCATACCAAAGGATGCAGCCTTGTGCAGTGGTCCCTAACAAGACAATCAAATCAGAACATAATGATCCAACGTGAGTGTATTGGGTTATTCCGTCTGAAATAATTCTGCATCAATAAGATGGATATTGTGGGAGATACTGAAGACTGGCTCATTCGACTCACTTACAAACCCCTCCTCTCGCAGTCTGTCCCACTTCATATACCTTGCCCCCGGAGGAGTGACTCTGGGCACAAGCACATCTGAAGGGAAGAGAGTAAGAGCCCGAGGAGAAGCTTGTTCTGCCAGAGTCCAGAGCGTGGGTTGTAGCAATGTTGGCTGCACTTGGACCATCTGCAAGGGGAGGGCACTGAGTGCCGCGGCTGGTGGGCTGATCTCATCAGATATACATAGTGTCCATCACTGCACTGGTGGCCACAGTGCCCAGGCCCAGGGCAGCCCACCAGGGCCACTGCTCAGCCATGGCCCAAAGGGGAGGGCCACAGAACCAGCCCTCAGAGAGAGCATCCCAACTCCCCTCTGGTCAGGATGGGACTTCTCAGGGTCAGGCTGCATACACAGGTGGGGCGGGCGAATGGAGACAGGACACCTAATGGTAGCTTTCAGAGGTGATGTCAGAACCGAAAGCCTGACATAGCCCAAGAGATGCTGCATTTTCCAGAGGATGAGAAGGGGTGTTCATCATAACTGTCCCAATGCCCAGCATCAGCTGATAACCCCAGAGCCCGGCACAATGCTTTCTAGGTATTATCGCCATTACTCTCCACAGTCCTGTGAGGAAGGCACTGAATTACTCCTGGGATCAAAATGAGAAGGGCAGCAGGTGGCAGCCAGGCCTTGGCCCAGCTCTAACGCTGAAGCCTTTGCTGTTGATCCCTGTCCTGTTCACTTCACTTGTTCAGACAAAAAAAAAAAAATGCAAAACGAAAAAATGCTATTTTTTAGTTATCATATTTGGCAAAAATGTTTTAAATAACAGTGACTGTGAAAGGGGCAGCCTCACATAATCATGAGCCCAGGCCCTCTGGAAATCCTTGCATCCCACGCTTTGAGTCAGCAATTCTGTTTCTGTGATAAAAACATTCAGAGCCTCTGGAATTTATTGTAGGGAAACAACTGAAATGTAGGCAAAGGATAACTACTTTATATAACAGCTTTTCAGTTAATCCTCTTGGATATTCTAGCCACAAATAGGAATATGATTTTTCTCTCCTCCTTTCCAATATCCATGCCTCGTGTCTGGTTCATGTTTACGGCATTGTTTCACAACTTCCAGCTCCAAGTTCAATGATTATCATTGTTATCTGCAATCTTGCCCACTTCTCCACCAACCTGTCTACCGACTCCCCACCTAATTCCTCCAGAAGCGAGAAGTTGCTGATTTGATTGGTCAAAACCAAGGAAACTGGCTGGGCCTTGTGTATTAGTGAGCAGGGTCGCTGTCTCTTGAAGGGCAGGTGGCCATGCTCTGTCTCTTTCACTTCATGCATCTTAGGCGGCACTGTGCTCTGCCCTCACTGAGGACTGACCTGAGCATGCTGCTCACGGCTTTGACTTCCTTTGCATGGAACCCACTAGAAGGGGACAAGACCCCAAGTCTGAGACTCAGCCTTAGGCAGCACCTGAGCTGCATGCTCCAACCAAGCTTTGACTAGAAAGGTCTGCGCTGGAGGTCCTTAGGCTCTGAGCCAGCCATCAAATGACCCTTGAGTGTCCTGCTTTGCTCCTTGTTTGGACAGCTGTCAGGAGCCTCACAGTGGGAGAAGTGATTGGAGAGATGGGATTCAGGCTTCCCTAGGATCCTCTAGACAAGTACTATCAATTTCCGCTAACACCACCCTACTCTGCTCATTTAGGTTTGGCCGGCAGGCTTTCACTGTCATGTCACGCGGCAGGATCAGAGCTGAGTCAGGGCCCCTTCTGGCTACAGCCATCCCTTCTCAGCTTTCTTCTTCTATGGCCACCATGTGGCAAGGAGCCTCCTACCCTCTCTCCATGGCCTCTTTTCATTGTCTTCTCTCACAGTCAGTCCTGGAGGTATCACCAAGGTATGGGCTCACAGCCTTAGGGTGGCACCTGGCACTGGGGACAAACCAGATCTTTTTGTGTGTGTGAGGAAGATGGGCCATGAGCTAACATCTGTGCCAACTTTCCTCTATTTTATGTGGGATGTTGCCACAGCGTGGCTTGATGAGCGGTGCTAGGTCCACACCAGGGATCAGAACCTGCGAACCCTGGGCCGGGAAGAGGAGCAGGCAAACTTAACCACTACACCACCAGCCAGCCCCAGGGCAAACTGGTTCTTTTTGCCCCTCCACCCTCCCTCCCTCCTTCCTCTATTCTATCGCGTGCAGGCAGGAATACACTAGCTTTCCCTCCCTCGCTTCATAGAGGAGGAGACAGCTCCAGATTAAGTCACAGAAAATCAACCAAACAACCAGTCACCCCAACTGTCCGATGGTTTGCAGGAGCTGAGGGTGGTGATGCCCCTCCGCCCACATGCCAGGCAGAGAGAGCGGGGAGAGGGGTCTGGGCGGAGTTCGTGCCAAACGAGTCCTGCTTATTCCATTCCCTAGCTGTCCCTAGGGGTGTGGCCACAGGGGTGCCCTGGGCAGTGTCCTGGGAGCATCTTCCAGGGTTTAGAGGTGGTTGTGGATGTCCATTCTGAACGTCTCCCTCACCCAATCCCACCTCAAAGGAAGCAGAGGACAGAAAGCAAGGAGAAAAACTGAAACTCAGGGGAGAAATCCTTAAAGGCTGTTTAGACAATTTGAAACAGCATGAATCATTATAAACTTGTCATTGATAGAAAAGGGTGTTGGGGAATCATAATGGCCCTGGTGCACGCAGGGTGGGGTGGACCGCGGCCCCTTGTCCCCTGCCCACCCAACAGGAAACGGCTTCAAAGAAGCCAAGGCAACACTTAAGACTTCCAAAAATGTGGGTAATTGATTACCAGGCAAATTAATGTTTTGGTAAATTTGGTCTGCTTTGGAAATCAGCTAAAGTTTGTAAAAATCTTAACAGAGAAATGCCTGATTTTAGCAGGAATGTCGTGTAAGATTTTCTGTTGATTATTGCAGTGGCTGTTGGTTTTATATTTCTATTATTTTTACCATATTAAACAAGTACTCTTCTATATCTAGATTTTAAAGCACTTCAATCAGTATTTTGATTTTGAATAGTATTTATAGTTAAAGTTTAATTTCTCCAAATCTATTAAAGAAAATTACTCTGGCATAACCTTAGGGTTTTTTCCCCCTACTATTAGAACTTCGCAAGTGAGTCTTTTGGGAGAAGATTAGGTGTTTTGCAATTCACACACTACTTGCTTGCTGGGTAAATGACACGATCCAAGAGAAAATGCTTCTATTTCTGTTGTCTTTTGTATATTTGTTAGGGACAGGACATCCTAATAAAGACAACAACAATTCTGGATTTTTTGACTCAGATTTAAATCTTAATTAGTTCTAATTTTGCAAGAGCACATTTTTAACTTATTAATTTCTGATTACCTAGGAAAATCAGATAATACTCTTCATATCTGAAAGCTGTCTAATTAGTAGGTTATCGTTCTGACAAGTAACTAATTGAAATTCACCATGAAGGAAAATTAAAATTAATGGCAGTTTTTCCTGCCAGCAGATTTTAGTACAGAGTTCACAAATCCATTTTAATTGCTCATAGAAACAAAAGAAAAACCAAAATTGCCCAGTAGTTCTAGAAGGAAGAGTTTAACAATATTTGTTTGTCCCTTTTTCCTTTTTTCTTCTAATGTTCCCTATCTAGAAAACACTTTGGAATTCCTTTGTTCTCTATGATAGATTATATCTGTCTTCCCCAGCATACGTTTGTGTGCATCATCCTGTGTTGTGTTCTTGGATATTATAACGGCTGCACCCCCTGCTCTTTCCTGTCATCCATTCCTAAATGCCGCAAAATGCCCGCTGCTAGGAGGACCTCCCCTCCTTCCATGACAGCCCGACAGAAACCCCTGAGAATGCTGGAGTCTTCAAACCAGAATTAGATATTCTAGAGTAGCATTATGTGGGAGCAAAATAAGTGGGCACTCACCATGGAGCCACGAGGCCTGATAATCCACTGTGGCGTTTTATTTCTTTGGGATAAGTTTTGTTCTCTTCTCTCGGTCTTTTTAAGATGCATAGGCTTATGTGTACAATATATTATGCTTTAAGGTTAGTTTGACTCCCAGAGCCCAGCCTGGCATTATATGAATCTCATTGTTCCCTCTATGTTCTATTCTCTAATGTTGGCAAGGACTCCAGGAACCCCTGTCCTCTCCAGACTTTATGATCGGGAAGTTCCTATCAATCTTGCCTGAAAGTCAAGCTGTCAGTACATACCTTAGCCCTACATGCCCAGCTACCCTTTCCTTGAGCAGCCACCATTCACCAGCAGACTCTCTCTTCCCTTTCTGTGTGCTCAGTTCTATTTACACTTGCCAATGGAATTCATAATCGCAATTAGTCTTGATAGTTGGAAAAGAATTTGTGATATTGGAGTTGGAAACAAAGGATCTTAGCCAAGAACATAAACTAGCACTTAGAAACTACCTAACATATCTCATATCACAGACTATAAAACCTTTGACCAACTCACCTTATTTAATTTAACCTTTAAAACAAGCGTGCAAGGTGTTCAGTTTTTACAGAAGCATAAAATAACATTCTAAACCTGCCCAGGGTCACTTGGATGATCGGGAACAAGAGTCTGGGCTCTGAAGCACATGCTCTTTCTCTCACCAAGCTGGGAAAGGTTAGGCAGGTGGAAACAAAGCAAAAGTACTCAAGACAGAATAGAATCAAGCAGACTTCCTTGGAGTAAAAATTTTAAAAAACGGACATTTATAATGATGTGAATTATTGCAAGTAATAACAATAATTGTGAACAATAATGGAAAAGTCGTGATGTTCCGGGCACTGTGCTGAGTATGGAATTATTCTCTCATTACTGTGAGGCGGGTGCTGCTGTTTTTACAGATGACACTGAGGACTGGCAAGGTTAGAGGCCTCACTCAGGGTCTCTAATCTGGGTCTGTCTTCCAACCTGCAGAGTCTGGCTCTCCCCACCACCCTGCTGCTGGTGTGTAGCTGTATCAGAGACATTGCCTGGGAAGACCACGTGGGACCAGCTGTGTCTGAAACTCTGCTGATTCTCAGGTGGGATTATGTGGGGAGCAAAATTGTCAGGCCTGGGATTTAAAGGACTATTCACATCATGAGAGCTCTCTAGTTTTTCAAAGCTGCGTCTTTCTTCCAATCCCACGTCACCACTAAGCCCTCTTTCATGTCAAAGAATTAGGGTGAGAGTTTCTGAAAAACAAGATTTATTAAACCCAGGTGTATTTTCAGCTAAAAAACAAACAGGATTTCCATTTTGGGTAAGGGCAAAGTGATGTAATTCAGACCAACCCTCCCACTGAGAATGATGCAAAAAGTTGGGTAAGGCTTTAAATCCATGAGTTCACTAACGATACTTAAACAAAACAAAACAAAGCTTCATTGTTCACTTTTGGGATATGCTGGGACTCAACTCATTACTCTCAAAACTAGTAAATAGAAGGAAACAATCAATCATTTCTCCTTCCTTTCCTTTACAAAGTAACCAAACAGTTGATACCAAGAAGTTTCTCTTTATAGAAATATTCCAGCTAATAAGAGAAGGCATGATAGAATTAGAATACCACCATTGTGTGAACCCAATGAATTAATGGGTCTGGCTAATAATTATGAATGACTGATAACATCACAAAAAGAGAGACAACCAGACATTATGTGTCTCCTGATGGAAAGGCATACTACCACCTATGCCATAAAAATTGAATACATGCAAAAGTAAAAAGAATATTATAATGTTCTCTAGTATGTACTCATCCACATGGACTTATCATCCAGCTTCAATTGTTATCAGTTCATGGCCAATCTTATTTCATCTTCAGGGCCAACCACTTCCTCCCCCACCAACTGGATTATTGCATTTAAATTTTTATATATATTGCTATATTGCTGTCCATGGAGGTTCTAGAAATTTCCACTCCCATCAGTGATGTGTGAAAATATCTGTTTCTCTTATACTCTTGATGGTATGTGATTAAATATTTTCATCCTTGCCAATATGATAGGTTAAAAATGATATTTCATTACAGTTTTAAACTACATTTCTTGTATCATAATTGAGATTGAATGTCTTTTCATGTGTTTGAGGATACTTTGTGTTTACTGTGAAATGTCTGGACAAAATATATTTTAAAAATAAACAAATCTGAGTGACATCAGTGGACTTGATAGACAAAAACTTTAAATCAGCAATTTAAATATGCTCAAAGAGCTAAAGGAAACCATGTACAAAGAATTAAAGAAAACCATGAGAATGGTATCTCACCAAATAGAGAACATCAATAAGTAGACAGAAAAAATAGAAATATTGGAATTGAAAACTACAATAAGTAAAATGAAAATTTCATTGGGGGAATTCAACAACACATTTGACCAGGTAGAAGAAAGAATTAGCAAACTTGAAGACAGGTCAATTGAGGTTATCCAGTCTGAGGAACAGAAAGAAAAAAGAATGAAGAAAAATGAACCAAGCCTTAGAGACCTGTGGGATAACATCAAGTATACCAACATCTGCGTAATGGGAGTCCCAGAATGAGAGGAGAGAAAGGGAAGGACAAAATATTTGAAGGAATAATGGCTGAAAACTTCCAAAATTTAATAAAAAAAATTAATCTACATATTTGAGAAGCTTTATGAACTCCAAGTATAATAAATTCAAAGAGATCCGCGTCTAGGCGCATCATAATTGAACTGTCAAAAGCCAAACACAAAAACATTTGAGGGTAAATCTCATGTTGTGTTCTTACCACAATGAAAAATTTAAAATATGATTAATTTAGAATTTCAAAAAAATTTTAAATGGAGAAATTAAAGTATTCCAAGATAAACAAGACCTGTGAGTTTGTCACTAGCATAGCTTCTCTACAAGAAATACTAAAGGGAGTTCTTCAGGTTGAAATGAAGGACACTAGATAGTAACTCAAATCAACATGAAGAAATAAATATCACCAGTAAAACTAACTACATAAGTAAGTGTAAAAGATGGTAAAAGTGTATTTTTTGTTTGTAACTCTTTTTTTCTTATCTTACTTAAAAGACAATTGCATAAAGCAACACTTCTAAATCTATATTGGTAGACACAAAATGTATAAAGATGTAATTTGTAACAATAATAGTACAAAGGAGATGGAGAAATAGAGCTATATAAGAGCAAAGATTTTGTATGCTATTGAAATTAAATGGGTAGTAATCTGAGCTAGATTGTTATAAATTAAGATGTTAATTGTAGTTCCCAAGCAACCACTAAGAAAATAACACAAAAATACATAGTAAAAAAAATGACAAGGAAATTTAAATTGTATGATAGAAAATATCTGACACAAAAGCAGTCAGTAACAGAGGAATAGAGCAACAAAAACAACGTATGATACATTAAAAAATGGTAAAATGATAGACATAAACTCTTCCTTATTGGTAGTTACATTAAATGCAAATAGATTAAACTCTCCAGTTAAAAAGACAGAGATCTAAATATTTGCTGTCTAAAAGATACTCATTTTAGATTCAAAGACACAAATAGCTTGAAAGTACAGGATGAAAAAAGGTATATCATGCAAACAGCAAACAAAAGAGAGCTGCAGTAGCTATACTAATATCAGACATTAGTATATTAGTATAGCTAGTTTAAGACAAAAACTGTTACTAGAGAAAAAGAAGGACATTTTATAGTGATAAGTGGGACAATCCATCGAGAAGAAATAACATACACACATATGAAACTAATGACAGAGTCTCAAAATACACGAAGCAAAAATCGGCAGAACTTAAGGGAGAAATAGACATTTCAGTAATAATACTTGGAGATTCAGTACCCCATTTTCAATAATGGTGTGACATTTGGTCTTTGTCCCCAGTTCTTGGCACAAAGCTAGTAAAACCCTTGGAATTTCCTGAGTGATAGGAGTGTCTTTTTTTATTCATAAGAAGCCTCATTTGAGAACACCCAAGTTTATGTTAATGAGGTAACTTAGGGTGGGATCCCTATATAGCCTCAGGATGGGGCTGGTTACCAGAAAAACCAAGTGATTATATGGTTGGAACTTTCAACCCCACTCACCACCTCAGGGAAGGGGGTGGGAGCTGGAGACTAAGATTCTCTAAGAATTCTTGAAGAAGACTTGATGAGTTTCCGAGCTGGTGAATGCATCCACATGCCAGAAGAGTGTCACAACCCAGTTCCATGGAGAATGAAGCTCCTGTACTTGAGACCCTTCCAGACTTTGCCCTACGTACTTCTTCATCTGGCTGTTCATCTATCTGTATCCTTTATAATAAACTGATAAATGTAAGTAAATGTTTCTTTGAGTTCTACGAAGAACTGCTCTAGCAAATTAATTGAACTTGAGGAGGGGTCGTGAGAACCTCTCATTTATAGCCTATCAGAAGCACAGGTAATAACGTGGACTTGTGCTTGGCATCAGAAGTGGGAGCAGTCTTATGGGACTGAGCCCTCAACCTGTGGAATCTGACACTATCTCCAGACAGATTGAGTTAAATTTGCGGGACATCCAATCAGTAGGCACCAAGAACTGGAGAATTGCTTGGTGGTGTTGGAAAACATTCCAGAAACAGATAGAACAACTAGACAGGAGATCATCAAGGAAATAGAAAACTTGAAGAATACTATTAACTAAGTACACCTAACAGACATCTATAGAATGTACCACCTAACAACAGCAGAATACACGTTATTCTCAAATACCATGGAACACTCTCTAGGATGGACCATATGTCAGGCCATAAAACAAGGTTCAATAAATTTAAAAGGACTGGAATCATACAAGGTGTGTTCTCTGACCCCAGTGGAACTAAATTAGAAATCAATAAGAGAAAGAAACTTGGAAAATTCATAATAAGCAGAAATTAAATAATGACCAATGGGTCAAGGGAGAAATCACAAGAGAAATTAGAATATTTTGAGATGAATGAAAATACAATATACCAAAACTTATAGGATGTTGTGAAAGCTCAGAAAGATGTTGAGATGTTGTGCTCAGAAAGATAGTTATAGCTGCAAATGCCTACACTAAAAAAGAGGAAAGACCTCGAATTGAAAACCTAACCTTGTAATTTAAGACACTAGAAAAAGGTCAAACCAAATCCAAAGCAAGCAAAAGGAAGGAAATAATAAAAATTAGAATGGAAATAAACAAAATAGAAAATAGAAGAATAATACAGAACATGAATTAAATCAAAATTTGGTTCTTTGAAAAGATCAACAAAATTGACAAACCTTTAGCTAGACTGACCAAGTTAAAAGAGCGACAATTCAAACTACTAAAATCAAGAAAGAAAGAGGGGACATTATTACTGACCTTCCAGAAAAAAAAAGGATTATAAGAGAATATTATAAACAACTGTATGTCAACAAACTAGAAAACCTAGATGAACTGAACAAATTCCTACGAAGACACAAACTACCAAAAATTACTCAAGAATAAATATAAAATCTGAATAGACCTATAACAAAAGAGAGATTGAACCAGCAGTCAAAAAACTTCCTGCAAAGAAAATCCCAGGGCCAGAGGGCTTCACTGGGGAATTCTACCAAATGTTTAAAGAAGAATTAACACCAATCCATCACAATCTCTTCCAAAAAAATAGAATAAGAGAGAATACCTTCTAACTCATTCTATGAGGTCAGTACTCTCCTGATACCAAAATCAGAGAAAGACATTCCAAGAAAAGAAAACTACAGACCAATATTCGTTATGAATATAGATGCAAAAATCTTCAACCAAACACTAGCAAACCAAATTCAGAAGCATATAAAAAGGATTTATTCCAGGAATGAAAGGTTGGTTCAACATACAAAAATCAATCAATGTAACACACCAGATGAATAGACTAAAGGGGGAAAAAACCCAAATGACCACCTCAATAGATGCAGACAAAGCATTTGACAAAATCCAACACCCTTCACAATAAAAATATTCAATAAACTAGGGGTGAAAGGGAACTTCCTCAACCTAATAAAGAGCATCTATAAAAATTCGCAGCTAACAATATATTTAAAGGGGAAAAACTGAAAGCTTTCCCACTAAGATCAAGAAAAGACAATGATGTCTGCTGTCACTATTTCTACTCAACACTTGTACTAGAAGCTCTAGCAGGGGCAATTAGATGAAAAAATAAATAAAATGCATCTGGATTGGAAAGGAGGAAGTAAAACTATCTCTATTTGAAGATGACATGATTGTGACTTTGAAAAGGAGGTACTAGAATGGTCCTTGGCCATCTTCTAGCCTCATTGGCTTCTGCTGAGGGGCAGCTTGTCCATGGGTCTTGACATCTTCTTGGTCCCCAGTTGCATCTGCTGCTGAAGTCAAGCTACTGATTGTCAGATTCACACTAACTTTATCTTCCTTGTCCCAAACACAAGGCCTCGTTGGGTCTGCTGGCCCTCTTGCCCACCTCCCTGCACCACAGTGGGGGCACATGCCTCTGTGAAACTGTCCTCAGGCCCACCCACCAAGATGCCTCACTCAGCCATGAACACATCACTTCCCAGGTGCCATCTTGGAGGTAAGTCTTTCAACTTCCCAGGCTATACCTGGGGGCGCGAGGCCCCAGTTTTCCCAGAGAGAGAGAGACCTATCAAGGCAGGATATGGAAAGAAGTTTCCTGAAGACATGGGGATATGGAGCAGTGATTTACAATGGGTCAATATTCTAAGAGATTATTCCTATTATTGGAAAGTGTTGGGAAGGACATCATCCATGGTGGAAAGAATCAGGAAGAATCAGAGCGGTGTGGAAGGGAGACATATGAAAACTTTCATTGGCAGAGAGGACTGGACTATGGCAGGGAGGAAACTGGCAGAGGAGCATCAAGGCTGTGGATAGGCCCATGTAGTAGAGGCTTGACGAGGTACGGGGGCCATGGCCTCAGCCAGCAGCATGAAATCTTTGCTCAGGGTTACAAACAGATCGCAGGGACGGTCACTCTGGTGCCCCAAATAGATACACCTGGAGACCATGTGCCAAGGGAACCAGCACCCAGCCCCTGGGACTGGGGAAGGAGGTGCACTTGCTTCAGAGACTCCCTTTCTGAAAGAATAAGCAACACTTCTGGAGAAAAACTTCCAACGTGTCACCCACTCATGGTTATTAATAGAAACTGGTTTTAGACCTCCCTCCTTCAACTGAAGCAGGAAGGGGAGTCCACTTCCAGAGCCAGCAGGGGCATTCCTGCGTGCCAGGGGGTTGTGAAGCTCAATTACAATCAGTTCTACTCAGCACAGACGTCTCCAGTACTCCCGAATTCTCAGCGCTGTGCCATCACCGTAGATTCAGCCAGGATGTCTCATAATTGTGAACCCTTCCATAAAAATCACTGACTAAATGTGCAAATCAGTGGATTTAGCCATTATTTCTTTTATTCAACATGTTTATAAGTTAGAAAAAGGCCTTGGTCAGACCTGACTGACTTTTGTGTCCCAACTTTTGACTCCGAAAAGACCGACACTTCCCTTCCCTGCTCCATAAAGGATGCAGTGACTGAGGCCTAGTCTCCCAGCTCTCTCCGAGTCGGGGCCGGAACAAGCGTAAAAATGGGTGCTACAGGCAGTGAGCACCGTAAGTTCAAAGACAATGAGCTGCACTGGGTCCAAAACCTATAAAAGTGAAAAATGTCCCTCCTACCCCCCTAAGCCATTGGGCAAATACACACTTGCCCTCTAAGGTCGTTCGGTCTTGAGCTGCAAATTTTTATGATGTCTAAATAGGCACTCTGAGCAGAAAGAAACACAAAGCACATTATTTTATGGATTTCTTTGGATATAATGGGAAGAGTATTAATAGGCTTCCGTGCCACGCAGCCTACATCCGAATCCCAGCCCCACTCCTGGTAATCTTAACCCGCTCAACTCCCCACTTTCCTCTTCTGTAAAAGGGGGATGCTCAGATTCTCAGGCATTGCAAAGATTAAGGAAGGTCCATTCAAGAATGTTTGCACAGCGAGTGTCAAATAAATGCCTGTTCTTGTTCCTTCTTTGTGGAAGGAATTGATGACACAAACCAATTTAGGACCAATAGAGGACTCTTTGCACTGCCTGGGGACAGATGGACCACCCTGGGCTCCTCTCACTCCTGGTTTGATTTGGATGACCAGTCTCAAGACTTCATCTAAATAGAATTTACTTGCACAATGGAGCCTTCAGCTTGAAAAGAGACAATTTGTTTTCCTCACCCTCTGCCATCTCAGCCTTTCTCGGCAATCTCCTGAATAATGCATGAACTCCTCAGAAGGCTTATCTTCATTGTTCCTCCAGCCTCAGCCATACTCTGGCAGAAAGCGGGTCATACATCTTCTCTCCATAGAAACTGTCGTGTCCTGGAACACAGCCTGCCTTCTCCGGGTCTGGGCCTTTCGCCTCCCAGGCTGACGTCAGTCCTGCCCTCCCTGGGGCTCTGCACACACTGAATAGGGGTTCTGCAGTGAGTCCCCACTATGGGGCTTTCAATGGGTCTCGTGTGGGGAGCAAGGCAGCGGATGCGTCCATGGCACCAGCCATCTCTGATGATGTGGCCCAAGAACGCTTGGGTCACCAAGCCAAGTGCTGAGTTGGCGGGAATTCCTACAATCACAGAGTCTGGGCCTCCACGTGGCATAAAGAGGAGCATTGTCTTGGGAGCATAAGACATGATGAGATGAACTAAGCTGGTGGCAGGACTGCTTATTATTACCTGACCTCGGTTGATTCTGTGCCCAAGCAGTGAAATATAGGCAATTCACGGAATTCTTTTCTTTCTTTGTTTCACGATAATTACACAACACAAGCTAAACAAGCCTGACACCAGTGCTATTTGCAAATGGATGTCTTACAGACCAAATTTCACAGTAACATTTTTTCTGTGTTGAAAGAACATCACTAAAATGTCTTATTCACTTCTTTCTTTTGCCAATTGTTTATATCTGTCCTGGCCCGCATGTCATGAATCAAAATATAGCTGAGACTAACCTGTGAGTTCAGTTGGAAAACCACTTTAGTCCTAGGAGTGTGGCTACCACTGCCGGTTTCACATGTCCAACCCGAGCTGATTCCTCAGACCCAACTGATGACTGTTTACCTCACCCATAGTCAGTACCTTCTCTCTTTCCAAGTCCTCAGCACTGTCTCCAAGCTCCCTATTCAGTCAACCCCCTTCCTATTATGCCGGCAAAGGATCTACCACCCACGTTATCAAGATAATTGGGGTGGGTACCTGTAAACTACTTCCTTTTCCTCTTTCCCACCTACAAACTTATTCACATATCTCCCTCCTCCCCCCCACCCCAACCCCCCTACCCTACACATACACATCTTTGCCTCCATCTCTTCAGACTCAGAGGACCAGGTGTCTGGTCTTGGGCTCAAAGCCAACCCTTCCCTGACGGCAAGCAGAAGGAAAGAAAGAAACTTGAAAAAATTAATGAAACAAAGAGCTGCTTCTTTGAAAAGATCAATAACATTGACAAACTTCTAGCAAGACTGACAAAGAAAAAAGAGAGAGGACATAAATTACTGACATCAGGAGTGAAACAGGGATATCACCAGAGACCCTGCAGACAGCAAAAAATAAGGGAATACTACAAACAATTCTGCACACACAAATTCGACATGTTAGATGAAATGGACTACTCCTCGGAAAGCACAAACTACCACAACTTACCAATACAAAATAAATTTGAGCAGTCCTGTAACTATTAAGGAAATTGAATCTGTAATTTTTAAACTCCCAAGAAAGAAATCTCTAGGCCCAGATGATTTCACTGGAGAATTCTTACCAAACATTTAATAAGATTTAACACTGGTTCTGCACAATGTCTTCCAGAAAACAGAAGAGGAGGAAACATTTCCCAGTTCATTTTATGAAGCTAGTATTATGCTGATACCAAAATCAAAGATAATATACAAAAAGAAAAGTACAGACCAAGAGCCCTCATGAATAGAGATACAAAAATCCTTAACAAAATTAAATTAACAAATAGAATTCAGCAATCCATGCAAGGAATTATACACCATGACCAAGTGTAGGTTATTCCAGGAATGTAAGCAGGACTGGATTAATATTTGAAATCAGTCAATATAATCCACCACATTAACAGGCTGAAGAAGAAAAATCACATGATCATATCAATTGATGCAGGAAACAATTTTGACAAAATTCAACACCCATTTTTGATAAAAATTCTCAGAAAAAATGAAATAGAGGAGAACACTCTCAACTTGGCAAAGAGTATCTACAAAAAACCTACAGCTAACGTTATACTTAATGTGGAAAGATGGCATACTTTCCCCCTAAGCTTGGGAACGGGGCAAGAATGTCTTCTCTACTCAGGTTTAACAAGTTCTTGAAGTTTTAGCAGGTGGAATAGGGCAAAAACAAGTAAATAAAATAAAATCATACAGATTGAAAGGGAGAAAATAAAACTGTCCCTGTTTGCAGATGACGTGATTGTCTACATGGAAAATCCAGAGGAATATTTAGAAAAACCCTCCTAGAACTAATAAATGAATTCAGTAATGTCTCATATAAACATATAAAAATTACGTTTCTATATACTAGCAACGAACACATGGATGTTGAAATTAAAAATACTATACCATTTATAACCACTAAAAAGAAAAGAAATACTTAGATGTAAATCGAACAAGACATGTATGGGACTTCTATGCTGAATACAACACAACACTCATGAAAGAAATCAAAGAACACCTAAATAATAGGAGAGATGTAAAGTATTTATAGATTGGAAAATGCGACACAGTGAAGATGTCAATTCTCCCCAAATTGGTATACAGGTTTAATAGGATTCCTATCAAAATCTCAGCAGGATTTTTAAAGAGATAGACAAGATTATTCTAAAATTTATATGGATAGGCAAAGGAACTAGAATAGCTCAAACAATTACGGAAAAGAAGAATAAAGTGGAGGAATCAGCCTACCCAATTTCAAGACTTATCTAGCTGCAGTAATCAAGACAGTATTGGTATGACGAAGGGACAGACACATAGATCAGTAGAATGGAACAGAGAACACAGAAATAGACCCTCATGAACTTGCTCAGCTCATTTTTGACAAAAGTGCAAAAGCAATTTAATGGAGGAAAGATAGCCTTTTCAACAAATGATGCTGGAACAATTGGAGATAATCAACAAAGAAAAAAAATGACCCTTTACCTAAGTCTCACATCTTTATACAAAAACTAACCCAAAACTGGGTCACGGACTTGTATGTAAAATGTAAAACTATAAAACTTTTAGGAAAAAAACACACAGGACAAAAATCTTTGAGATCTAGACCCAGGCAAAGAGTTCTTAGACTTGGCCCCAAAAGCACAATCCATAAAAGGAAAAATTGATAAATTTGACTTCATCAAAATAAAAACTGTTTGCTCTATGAAAGATCCTGTTAAGTGGATGAAAAGACAAAGGTCGGGGAAAATATATTCAAACTACATATCTAACAAAGAACTAGAAGCTAGAATATATCAAGAACTCTCAAAACTCAACAGTAAAATAGAAAACAAGCTAATTAGAAAATTAGACAAAAGACGTGGAGAAACATTTCATTGAAGAGGATGTACAGATGGTAAATAAGCACATGAAAAGTTGTTCAACATTGTTAGCCATCAGGGAAATGCAAATTAAAGCCACTGTGAGATATCGCTACACACCTATCAGAATGGCTAAAATAAAAAATAGTGACACCATAAATGCAGGAGGGATGCAGAGAAACCGGACACACTGCTGACGGGAATGGAAAATGGTACAGCTGCTCTGGAAAAACATTTGGCAGTTTCTTTAAAAATTAAACGTGCAACTACCATACGATCCAGCAATTTCACTCCTGGGTATTTGTCCCAGAGAAATGATGACTTATGTTCACACAAAATCTTGTACATGAATATTTATAGCAGCTTTATTTGTAATAGCCAAGAACTGGAAACAACTCAGATATCCTTCAAGGGGTGAATGGTTAAACTGTGGCACATCCTTACCACAGAATACTACTGCTAGGATCTGAATGTTTGTGTCCCCCAAATTCATATATTGAAATCCTAACCCCCAAAGGTGATGGTATTAGTAGGTGGTGCCTTTGGGAGTTGCTTTCCGTCACAGAAGTGGAGCCCTTATGAATGATATTAGTTCCTTACAAAAGAGTCTCCAGAGGGCTCCCCAGCCACTTCCACCATGGGAGGACACAGGGACAAGGCACTGGCTATGAACCAGGAAGTGGGCCCTCATAAGAACAAGACCGTGCTGGCGCCTTGACCTTGGACTGCCAGTCTCCAGAACTGTGAGAAATGAATTTCTATTGTTTATGAGCTATGCAGTCTGTGGTATTCTGTTATAGCAGCCTGAATGGATGAAGATAACTACTCAACAATAAAAAGGAATTATTAATACAGCTAAGTGCACCAACCCGGATGAATCTCCAGAGAACTGTGCTAATTCATAAAAAACAATCCCAAAAAGTTACATACTGTACGATTCCACTTATATAACAGTCTTGAAATAATGACACAATTATAGAAATAGAGAACAGATTAATGGGTGCCACTGCTAAAGAGGAGACTGGAGAGGTGTGGCTATGAAAGGGGAACATGGAGGATCCTTGGTGATGCAAATGTTCTGTCTGTATCCATGACAATATCACGGTTGTGAAACTGTTCTATAGTTTGGCAAGATGTTACCATTGGAAAAACTGAGTAAAGGAACAGGGGATCTTTCTGCATTATTTCTTACAACTGCAGATAAATCTACATTTATCTCAAAAGAAAAAGTTTAATTAAAAAACAAGTACAGAAAAAACAACTCATCCCTCTGCCCCTTCGAGGGCACCTCAGGGAAGATGGTTTTGTTTTGTTGAAGAGAAAAGTAGATGTGATGAAACGCTAAGGGAAAATAATTACACAGAGTAGAGAGAAAAAGCAGCAGAGAGAAAGAAAGATAGAAAGGGATGGAGAGGGAGAGAAAAGGAGGAAAAACTGGAGAGATTTAGATTTAGAGCACTTACCATCAGAAATTGATGAGAAATCAGAATTTGGGCATAAGAAAAATTGTTTAGAAGATCTTAGGATATTTTTGTATGACATGCTATGTAACCCTGTCTTCGGAGTCTAGAAGAAAACTTCAGTTATGACCTGCATTACTTATCAATCTGTTTTTTTTTTAAGGTGGGATTTATGTTTATTTGGGTGTGACACCATGGCAACGGTCTACAAAGCAGCCTGGAACATTCAGGTCCTATTTAGTGGTTTGTCTGGGTTTTGGACCTTTAGATAAATTACCTCCTTAGAACTGTGACAAGAATGAGCTTTCACAATGACCATCCAATTGCTCGTGGTGCAAGGGAACAGAGGTTGGCCCAACAGGAACTGTACAATCCTTAGAAAGTCTCCTTCAAAAAGAGGGAAATGAGGGCTATTCTGAAATCAGAATAAGAACCATGGGGGCATGGAACTTCAGGGCCCAGATGTGTGAAATGGAGAACCACACTTATGTCAGCTAGGCTGAGTCTGAGAAAGTCTGTCAGGAGATGCAGGCTGGGAATTAGTATTAGCTCTGTATTGTATACAAATGCACAAGTTCTGCAGATACTAGGACCTTTCATGGATGAGGAGGTCAAGGACAGGCATGACGGGACATGTTCAGAACCCCCATCAGGCCGCTGGAGAGTAGAAGGTCATGGAGGGGCCAGCAATCAAACAGACCGCCTGCTATACCACATAGGTCCAGTGTGTGGTTAGACACCCTCCAAACTCTGCAGGGGGCGCGGACCCGGAGGCTGGAAGTAGAGGAGGTTGAGAGGGTATGTGAGGCCCAGGCTGAATAATTACCTGTGGATGCAAAGCCACAGAGACCAGCTCTCTGGCAGAAGGCCCGCCAGCCCTAGCAGAGCGGAGAAGTGCTGGAATTCAGAGTTCTCTGCTGCATGTCAAGGGAAAGGGGGGTTGGGAACAGGGTGTGTGGTCAGGACCGAAGGACTTCTGTAGCAGTTCATTCAAGGGCACAGCGGAGTGCTGTTTGGAAAGGCAGGAAAGGCAGATAACTGAGGACTAATGAATGGTCAAGTTCATGAGCAAACTTAGATTTCCCCAGGAAGCCTGATTTCTTGCTGTTGGGGAATCTAATTCAGAAGGTGGAGGAGAAAGCAGCTCCCCTCAGGGAACCTGACAGAGCTAATCGTGGGTTGAGGAGTTAACCGTGGGGCTGGGGCCGGAAGCGGGATGCGGACCTCAGCCTCAGCGATGATGCACGTGTGACTCAGCCTGCTGAGGTCAGATCCTGACAAGACAGGTTTGGTGGGTGGTGATGAACCACTGCAGTGGTAGATTGCTTTACATAAGAAAACACAAGAAGGAACAAGATTTAGGGGGTGGTGGAAGAGGATGGGGAGCTTGAGCAGCTGCTGGGAGGAGAAAGAGATTCTCAGGAGACTCTGGGAAGTACCACAGGGTCACATGTTGTGTAATGAACTCCCTCCTCCGTGTCCTCAATTAGCCACCAGCAAATGCAACCAAACTAGTTTATTGAGAAGCTCGCTGGAGTATGGACATGAAGCATCTCTACTTTTTTAAATAACTGCTCTCCAACTGTGTGCTCCGTCACACTCCCCCTTCCCACTGGGTAGCAGCTCCCCTATCCACAGCTCATCAAGACTCCAGAACTTTTTTTACACCTGTAGTTTTTGAAACAGTCTCAATCCAGTGCTGAACACTCCAGGGCAGGCTAAAGTTGTGGCCCCAGAAGCTAGGAGTTGGGGATGGACTGGGGATGGGCCCACCTCCCCAGTCACTCCCGCTCTTGCCATTCTGAACCCAAACTCTGAGAGGAGACAGGGAAGAGGTCCCCCTTGGGGTCCCTCTGTGGGGACTCTTCTAGGTAACACTGACGGGCCCCTGGTGGCCTCTGAGGGTCAGACACCCAAATGCTGTCCTGTCTTGGGCCAGTAAGGCCTCCTCCACGCAAGTTCTCTGACTCAGGTTGTTCGCCTCTCAGAAGATGCCGCTCGGGTCCCCTCACCTACACGATGGCTCAAGCCTAGCCACCTCCTCTAGTGTCTACTGAACTGTGGGAAACCCTCATATTTTTGCTGAGCCAAACAGCGGGGGTGCAGCTGTCCGGCAGGCACCCTTCTAGAAGCTCTGCCGTCTCTTTGCCACCACTTTCTTCAGAGTCCAGCAGGGTTAGAAGCTCTGTGGGTCCAAAGACTCAGCAAATCTCAGAGAGAGAGTCACCAGGCCCCACCTTGGTGGAGGAGGCTCCATGTTCTCCTGGGCCACCCTCCTTGAGTGTGAGGTGCTCCAGTCACCCCTCCAGCCTCAGCTGCCCTGGCCCCACCTTGCATTTCATTCAACAGCAAAGTGCTTCTATTTTCTGTGCACTGGAAATTTCCACATTTACAGGTCCTTGTGTCTTTCTTCCCCCTGGACACCTGGAAAACACTTCTCTTTTGAAATCACGTCTGTCTTTAGTCCTCTCCCACTCAGACTGGGCTAAGCATCCCTGTTCTCTGCTCAACCCCACCTTGTGAACACACATGTTTCTAGCATGTGTCTCATGATATTAAAACAACACCTTTAAGTATTTAGCTTTCCACATCAGTCCGTACATCCCTTGAGGACAGAAACCGGCTTTTTGATTCCCATATGTCCCGCATATAACAGCTTCTGATTCATAGAAGACAGTCAGTAAGTGCTTGTTGATCAGACTACAGAGAAGAAAGAAGGGAAACCTCTCATCTTTCACAAGGAGGGGTGTGTGCCACAGACACTTCAGTTTGGGGAATGCCAGCCTCTGACGCCTTCCTAGGTTCAAGAGTGGGAGATGAGGCCAGTCTTTCTCGACTGAAGTTAAAAAAGCCACATACTGTCCTACAGCCCAGGTGGGTGGCCCAAGTTGAGCTAACAGGAAGCCCTGCCCAGGATTTAACCCGGAGGATGGGAAGTCAAGACGGGCAGGCCTGTGTCCTGGGGCTGTGATGGCAGCAGCAGGATGCTAAACAGGCTGGTCCTGGGTGTGACCTCGGCCGAGGTTCCTGGCCTCTTGCCCACTTCCCCAGCCTCGCCCTCTAGGCCCCTCACCAATTCTATAATCTACCAAATATGCTTCCACTGAAATCCTAAAACTTAGCAGAGGGCTATTCTCATTTGCCAACAAGGGCCCTGACTAGTACACTTGTCAATAAATGCTAATTTCTGCTTGATCTTGAAAAAGATGTACATACACATACGTGTATCAAAAGGTAAATATATATTTAAGCTAAATATATGTGTAATCTATATATTCCTTTATATATATTTAATTTAAAGATAATCAGTAGTAGAATAAAATGGGATGTAAAACTTACTAATTACTAAACAAAAAAAGAGCAAATGAAAGTTGATCAATATACCAAAAGATAGGAAAAGAAGAAGAGTAGAAACGTACGTTAGCATAAGAATAAAGAAGTTAGATCAATATTGTCAGTTATCATAATAAATATGATGGGGCTACACTGCCCATTTAAAACAGAAGGGCTCTCAGAACTCCAAAGGATAAACCCAGCACCCTTTCTGCACGGTAGACTCTTGGACTGGCTCTCCTGACTTCCATTCCATCCTCCTATCGGAGAGGTCATAAAACTAAAAATCACTTTTTTCAAAGGCCTTCAAAGGGAGGGTGCTGGGTGTAAATTAGGTTGGGCCAATAAGATGCCTTTGAGGAAGCCTCACTACTTTGTAGGTGTAGGTGAGGCGGAG
This sequence comes from Equus quagga, assembly GCF_021613505.1. Classification (NCBI taxonomy): domain Eukaryota; kingdom Metazoa; phylum Chordata; class Mammalia; order Perissodactyla; family Equidae; genus Equus; species Equus quagga. The sequence goes on from NC_060271.1 coordinate 80,191,204, forward strand.
GCCGCTTTCCTAGTGCCAGTTGACAGGAAACAAGTCTGAGCAGACAGGAGCATGGCAGTGGCTAGACCTGTGTTTCAGTGTCTGGTCACTAGCTTGGAAGGGTGAGAGGTGGTCGTGCTGGAAGCAGCATCAATAGCTTCCTGACCCCAGTGCAGTAACTTGGAATCAATAATCCAGCAGAGGCCCCCAACCGCCACTCCTCCAGACTCCCGTAATGCTTCAGTAAGCACCTATTCCCTGTGTGAAGTCCCTTCCCGCTTGAATCATGTAGGGTGGTTTCTACTTTCTCCACAGAAATCTGAGTAATGTATATTGTTTACAAAAGGAAGGCCTAAAATAGAGTGACCCATAAAGCTCTCCTTTAAAATGATGACAAAGATATAGTATATTAATGAAAACAAAACAAAGCAAAAACTAAAGTAGGGATGGCATTATTAATATCAAATGAAGAATTCAAGAGAAAAACATTATATAGGATATTATCTCAATATAAGATGCAAATCACAAAGATCTAAGGCTCCTGAATGTTTATGTTCTGCATAAAATAGCATCTAAATATTAAAAATAAAAATCTTAGAAATCAAGAAGATATGATTGATACGGCTGTAAGCTTAATGGGAACCTTTACCATTTCTTTGTTCTCTTTGATAAATCAAGTAGACACACAAATAAAGGAATTAGATAATATAATCAATAAGCTGTTCAACATTTATATTCCACAAATACCTAATTCATATCGCTTTAAAATAGCCATCAGACATTTATAAATGAAGATAATATTTTAGGTCATAAAAAAAATTTCAATAAATTTTTAAGTGTAAACTCTCTTTGACCATAATCCAGCAAAACAAAGAATTAGTAAGAAAAATATTAAATAATGGGATCCAAATGCCAGGAAATTAAGCAATATTTTTCTAAATAACTCTTGAGTAAGAAAGGAAATAAAACATGTAATTAAATAGTGTTTTGAAAATAACAATAATAACAATACCAAGTTTCAAAACCTCTGGCATGTGACAGAGCTATACTCAGAAAAAAGATCATATTCCAAAACACCATTATTTTTAAAAAAGAATAATGAAAATAAATGAAGTATTCATCTCAAGAAGGAAAGGTTTTTCTGTTGTTTGTTTTTTGTTTGTCTGTTTATTGTGTAATTAGAGAGGGTGGCTTCATCTCTTTATTCACCTGACCCTATCCAATAGGCTTCATTGTCTACATATTCTTTCTTTTTTTTCAGCTTTTTTGAGGTATAATTGACAAATAAGAATTGTCTATGTTTAAGGTATACAACTTGATGTTCAGAGATATGTATGCATTGTGAAATGATCACCACAATCAAGCTACATAACATATCCATCACCTCATATAGTTACCATTTTCTTTTTCTTTGTGTGTGTGTGTGTTGTGGGAACACAAGTTCTACCCTCTTAGTGCATTTCAAGTATACAATACAGTATTGTTAACTACAGTCACCATGCCGTACACTAGCTCTTCAGAACGTATTCAACTTGCATAACTGAAACGTTGTACCATTTGACCAACACCTCCCTATTTCCTCCTCCCCCGACCCCCATTCTGCTCTCTGCTTCTATGAGTTTGACTATTTTAGACTAAGAAGGAAAGTTTTTTATCATATAAAATAAATGTAAAGCTTTTAAAAGGTACTAGTATAATGAAAGCAGAAATTAATTCATTGAAAAACAGAAAAATATCATTAATAAAGTCCAATCTGGTTTCTGTTTCTCAAAAACAAAAACCAAAAATAAATTAGACAACACTCTAGACGTCTAGTAAAAAAAAAGGAGAAAAAGACTATGCTAGTCTATTTGAGGATCGTGATGAAATTAGACGATTTTCAAAGGAACATGTAAGTTACCAAAATGGACTCAACAGGAGGTAGAAAACCTGATTACACTACTAATCTTTAAAGAAATTTTAAAAGTTGTAGAAGAAAACTTCCAGGCACAGTGTTTGGATGGTCTGTTGGACACCTCTTGGGCACCATTCGGAATCTCCTGGGCCTCATCTCTTCCCTCAGTGTGGGATCCCAGTGGGGCCCTGCCTGCTCACCTGGATAAGAAGTAGTTAATGTGCTTTGGAGCAACTCTCCACCAAGGGTAGGGGGAGCCAGTGGGTAAATGTTTCCCCGTTTCTCTTCCCAGGAACAAGGCCCTGAGCTGCACGTCTAGTTTCTCAGCTTGTCCGTTGGGATGGAGCACCCTGTAGCAGTTAGTCAACCTGGTAACACATCCTTGTTTTGACTCTCCCTCTTTCCCTGTTTCATATCCCTATCCTTCCCTCACTCCTATCCCAACCGCTAGAGCTGCACTCCCAAATGAACAATCAGGTGTGAGCCTTGGTCTCAGGCTCTGCTTTTCTTTTTTTCTAGCTGGCTCAGACTTTATTTTCAGTCTGAAAATCTTAGTTTTACATTGAAGTATTTAATTCATTTATGTTTAGTGCAATTACTAATATATTTGGGTTTATATCAACATAATATTTGTCCTTTTTGTTCTTCAAGAATTTATTTTTTTTAGAGCAGTTGTAGGTTTCTATCAAAATTGAGAGGAAGGTACAGAGATTTCCCACATACCCCTGCCTCCACACATGCACAGCCTCCCCTATTATCAGCATCACTCGCCACAGTGATATATTCATTACAACTGATGAATCTACATTGACACATCAGAATCACCCAAAGCCGGTAGTCTACCTTAGGGTTCACACTTGGTGTCATACATTCTATGGGTTTGGACAAATGTGTAATGACACAGATCCATCATTAAACTATCATAGAGAGTATTTTCACTCCCCTAAAAATCTTTTGTTTTCTGCCTATTCATCCCTCCCCCCCACCTTCCACCTCTGACAATTGCTGATCTTTTTACTGTCTCCATAGTGTTACCTTTTCCAGAATGTCATATGGCATGTAGCCTTTTCCTTTTGGCTTCTTTTGCTTAGTAATATGCACTTAAGTTTCCTCTATGTCTTTTCAAGGTTTGATAGCTCATTTCTTTTTGGCACTGAATAATAGTTCATTGGATGTATCACAGCTTATCCATTCACCTACCAAACAGCTTCTTGATTGCCTCCAAGTTTTAACAATTGTGAATAAAGCTGTTATAAACATCTGTGTGCAGGGTTTTGTGTGGACATAAGTTTTCAACTCCTTTGGTTAAATACCAAGTGGTGTGCTTGCTGGATCATATGGTAAGATTATGTTTAGCTTTGTTAGAAACTGTCAAACTGTCATCCAAAGTGGCTGTACCTTTTTGCATTCCCACCAACAATATATGAGAATTCCTGTTGCTCCACATCCTTGTCAGCATTTGGTGTTGTCAGTGGTCCAGATTTTGGCCATTCTAATAGATGTGTAGTGGTGTCCCATTGTTTTAATTTGCATTTCCCTGATAATATATGATGTGGAACATCTTTTCACATACTTATTTGACATCTGTGTATCTTCTTTGGTAGCATGTCTGTAAAGGTGTTTGGCCCATTTTTTAATGGAGTTGTTTGTTTTCTTGTTGTTGAGTGTTAAGAGTTCTTTGTATATTTTGGATAACAATCCCTTATCAGATATGTCTTTTGCAAATATTTTCTCCCAGTCTGTGACTTTTCCTCATATAGATTATGTACATATTTTGTTAGATTTATACCTAAGTATTTTATTTTTGGGGTGCTAAGGTAAGTGGTACTGTGTTTTAAATTTTGAATTCCACATATTCATTGCTTGTATATAGGAAAGTGATTGACTTTGGTATATTAACCTTATATCCTGCAGCCTTGGTATAATTGCTTATTTAGTTCCAGGAGGGTTTTTTTGGTCACTTCTTTTGGATCTTCTACATAGATGATCATGTCATCTGCAAACAAAGACAATTTTATTTCCTCTTTTCCAATCTGTATACCTTCTATTTTCTTTTCTTTTGCTATTGCATTAGCAAGGACTTCCAGATGATGTTGAAAATGATCAATGAGAGGGTTCATTCTTGTCATCTATCTGATCTTAGTAGGAAAGCTTTGAGTTTCACACCATTAACTATGACATTAGCTGTAGGTTTTTTTGTAGATATGCTTTATCAAGTTGAAAACATTCCCCTCTATTCTTAGTTTACTGAGTTTTTATCATGAATGGATGTTAGATCTTGTCAAATGCTTTTTCTGCATCTATTGATATGATCATATGATTTTTTTTAGTATGTTGATGTGATGGATTACATTAATTGATCTTTTTTTGCTCTGTGAGGAAGATTGGTGCTGAACTAACATCTGCCACCAATTTTCCTCTTTTTCCTTGAGGAAGATTGCCACTGAGTTAACATCTGTTCCAATCTTCCTCCATTTTACGTGGGACACCACCACAGCATGGCTTGATGAGTGGTGCTGTGTCCATGTCTGGGATCTGAATCTGTGAACCCTGGGCCACTGAAGCAGAGCATGCAAACTTAACCACTATGCCACCAGGCCACCCCTACATTAGTTGACCTTGGAATGTTGAACCATACTTGCATACCTGGAATAAATCCCACTTGGTAATGGTGTATGTTTCTTGTATACATTGTTGGAATCAATTTGCTGATATTTTGTTGAGGATTTTTACATCTATGTTCATGAGAGATATTGCTCTATAGTTTTCTTTTCTTGTAACATCTTTTTCTGGTTTTAATATTCAGGTAATGCTGGCCTCATAGAATGAGTTAGGAAGTATTCCCTCTGCTTCTAATCTCTCAAAGACATTGTGGAGAATTGGTGTAATTTCCTCCTTAAATACTTGGTAGAATTAACCATTGAACCCATCTGGGCCTCATCCTTTCTGTCTTGGGAGGTTATTAATTATTGATTCAATTTCTTTAGTAGATATAGGCCTATTCAGATTGTCTATTTCTTCTTGTGTGAATTTTGACAGGTTGTATCTTTCAAGGAATTGGTCTGTTTCACTTAAGGTATCAAACATGTGGGCACAGAGTTGTTTACAGTATTCCTTTATTATCCTTTTAAATCATGGGATCTGTAGTGATGTACTCTCTTTCATTTATGATATTAGTATTTTTTATCCTCTTAAATTATTTTTCTTAGTTAGCCAGGCTAGGGGCTTATTGATTTTACTGATCTTTCAAAAAAACAGTTTTTGGTTTTATTGATTTTCTCTATTGATTTCATGCTTTCAATTTCACTGATTTCTTCTCTAGTTCTGTTTATTTTCTTCTGCCTACTTTGGGTTTAATTTGTTCTGCTTTTTCTAGTTTCCTAAAGTAGAAACTTAGATTATGGATTTTGGATCTTTCCTCTTTTCTAATATGCACATTTAATGATATAAATGTCCTTCTAAGCACTGCTTTCACTGTATCCTAAAAATTTTGATAAGCTGTGTTTTCATTTTCATTTAGTTCAAAATATTTTTAAATTTTTTCTTGAGATTTCTTTTTTGACCCATGTGTTATTTAGAAGCATGTTGTGTAATCTCCACGTATTTTGGGATTTCCAGTTATCTTTCTGTCATTATTTCTAGTTGAATTCCATTGTGGTCTGAAAGCAGACATTATGTGATTTCTATTCTTTTAAATTTGTTGAGGTGTGTTAAGGCCCACAATGTGGTCTATCTTGGTGAATGTTCCCTGTGACCCTGAGGAGAATGTGTATTCTGCTATTGTTGGATGAAGTCATCTATAGAGGTCAATTATATTTGGTTGATTAATAGTGTTGTTGAGTTCAACTATGTCCTTACTGATTTTCTACCTGCTGGAACTGGTCATTTCTGATAGAGGGGTGTTGAAGTCTCCAACTATGATAATGGATTCATCTATTTCTCCTTGTACTTATAGGCTCTGCTTTTAGGGGAACCCAAGCTAAGATAGTTGGCACTGGGAGCAGTCCTAGAAAGTGGACCTTCAGGGTGAGTCTTTATAGATGGGTTTGCCACAGGCCATATGGCCATCAGGTCCTGATAGCTGGTGGTAAGTGGAGTGGTGATAACTCCTAACATGCATTGACATCACTATTACTAAGACTCTCACCTGTGGTTGACTGGGATGAGGCACAGGTGCCAGGTGATGTGTTGTGTTAGAAAGAGGGGTGGTACCTGAACTATTGGAGGCAATTGTAATTATAAGGATTTTGAAGTTGTCTAGCTTTTGTTACCTGCATTATAAGTCTTGAAAACAGAAAATGATGAAATCAGGACAGCCAACTCTCAACACACAAAGCATGCTGTGTCAGCTGGATTGCTTCTCTAGAAGTGTTTAGTGAGACTCCTCATTTCTAGCATCTATAGGGCATACCATGTCCAAAAGCAGGCCCAGAATCTAAATGTAAAGGTAGAAAAATAGAAAAGGAGACAACAGGTATCCAAAATAGGTGTCATATGTTAAATTCAGGGCCCTGATACAAAAAGAGTGAACCTGTGAGACATGGGATGGGAACATTTGGATGTATGACTCTAATAATTTTGAACCTCTAAATTCACCTGAATTGCCTGCACTAGGAGAAAGCCTGACTCCTCTTATCAGGGAGAGCAGTCTGCTCCTGCCTGACAGCCCTGCAGTCTTCACCTGAGACAGGTGCCTTGCAGTATAGACCCTTGTCACTCATAGTTATCTATGGGCCAACAACCATGATCGTGTCTCAGACCAACTTAGAGACAGAAATATGGTTCTTGCTCCAGTAGGAACTGCAGGACCTGAACGCTATAGTTACTGGCAGGAACCAGGGAGCACATCTGGGAGAGGACCTTGAAGATTTCAGACCTGGGGATGCACACTGTAAGGGTGGATAGGGAGAACACATTGATGAGGGCTGCTCACCAGTGACTTGGGATGTAATGTTCTGAAAGCACAGATCCAAACAATTTACTGGAGAGTTATTTCACGGCTTAAAGAAAAAAATAATTAAGGAAAATATTTACAAAAACTTCTCCAGAGAATACAAAATTGTAAAAGGCTTTCTGATTTATAAAATAAAACTCAATTTATCAAATAAAATTAACATAGCCCTAAAGGCAAAAATGACAATAAAAATTAGAGAGAAATTTGTTTTATCAACACAAGGGGGAAATTCCTAAATAAAATATTAGCAAGTCTTTTTGAAGAATATATTTTTTAAATATACCACCCAATGTCCAGATAAAGCTTTATTCCAGACTCCAGGGGGACAATCAGAAAGACAATATGTTCACAGGGAATATCTTTCTCTATGTTGTGGAATTTTACCAAACTCCATCTTCAGACTCATCTGCTATCTTTTGGAATAAATTATTTTTCTGCTTTCTATGGAAGAATACTTGAACTAATAAGAGAGTGCTTATTTGTGATGTTCTAAAACATATATTAAAAAATCAAGGGTTTCACTATATATCAGCAATAACTAGTTCAAAATATCTAATGGAAAAAAGATTCCCAACTGCCATAGTAACAGAAATTATAAATTATCTAAGAATACACTTCATATGAAATAAGCAGCAGTTTGTCCAACTAGACAATACACTGTACAACTAAACAGGGTGTGTTACAATAAATAACATTAGTTGAGATAGTCTGGGAGCAAGAAAAGCTAAGACTTAGAGATTGATGAAAAAAATTAGAAAGTCCAGAACCAGAACAAAATATACATAACATTTTAATACCTGATAACAGTGACCCTTCAAATCAGTTAAATAAAGATTAAAATTTTCAATAATTGGTCACATGGCATGCCATTTGGAAAAAAATGAAGTTCCTACTTCACACAATAAATAGACATCATCACTAGATAGATTAAAGATGTGAATGTAAAAAGCGAAATTATAAAAATCTTTAAGGAAAATAAAGAAATAGTTATACATACATTTTTTGGGGGTGGGGAAGTACTTTCTAAGAATGATAACAAAGACAGAAATCATAAAAGAACTAGATCATTAAATTTTGACAATACAAAAAAATGTGTATATCAAAAAATTCTTAAATAAAATCAACAGGCAAACAACAACTTGGGGGGCGGGAAATATTTGCAACTTGTAGAGGAAGCAAAGAGCTGATATCATAATATATGTAATGCTACTATAAATCAATAGGAAAAAGACAAATGGCCCAACAGAAAATGAACAAATAGGAGTGTGCAATTCACAGAGGAAGAAATACAAACAAATGATGCTGAAAAAAAGGTAAAGGTCAATAATGATCAGGAAAATGCAAATTCAAAAATATGAGATGGCATTACATACCTACCAATTTGACAAATATTTAGTAATGATAATAATACCGAGAATAAAGAATACATGGGGAAGTGAGTACCCTCATACCTGGCTGGTTTGAGTATAATAGGCACAAACTGTTTGAAGGACAATTTGGAAACAAATATAAAAAACCTGAATTATTTTTGAACCAGAAATTCTATGTGCAGGGTTCATGTCCAGGGTATCTATTAAAAATATGCACTTTGACCTCAAAAAAAGGCTTTGACTTAAAACACTTCCTTGCCAATAGCAAAAACAATTTGAAGCAATCTAATCTACAACAATAGGGAATGGATTAAGTATTAATATACTTTATATATTAATACATAAATATACTTTGTATAATGCAATCCTATTCAACCATTAAAAATAATGTTTTAGAAGCATCCTCAGTGACTTGGAAAGACTACAATATATTGTTACATTAAAAATTGGTTTACTAAACAACATGTACCACATTTTTATTTTTGTAAACCAGTGTTTAACAAGATACACGTCAATAGTGGTTATCACTGGCTTGTGGGATTCTCATTTAATTTATATGATCTTTCATTGCTTTCTGCCTTTTCTAAATTTCTTACAGGCAACATAGCACTTTTATAATTTTTTTAAAACCCATAAATGGTAAACCAAACATAAAAACACTACTCTAAGGTCACACCGCAGAAGTGGCTAAAGTTCTTTGTGTTGAGCTTGTGAGGTGCCCAACAGCAGTGGCAATAGGAAATAGAAAATGAAGTTATCATTTCTGCATTAATTACTGTTATTACGGAGGCGCAGTTGCAGTCTGTCGTTTGCCGAGTTCCTGTTGTTACCCAAGTCTGAGTCTTCAGCGAGTCCTTGTGCTCCTCCGGCCTCCTCATCAGCAAATCTCTGAGCAGCACACAAACATCCCCTTCCGGGTGGATTAGGAATGTGGCAAAGACCGTCCCGGCTTCTGGATGAACAAACTGAGCCTCAGAGGGAAAAGGGGATTTCCCCATCCCCAAAGTTACAGTCCCTGCACGTCAGAGCTGGAAGTCATCTCAGGAGGCATCTATCTCCCAGCGCACTGAGGTCCCTGGCAGAGCACTGTGCTTGAACCCAGGGCCAGGGAGTGCACTCCTCCCAAAAAGCATTCTTTTCTCTTGTTGGGCCTTTGTGACAGTCAGAAGGCCCCTTGTAATATCAACGCAGAATCTGCATCCCTGGAATGGCCACTCACTGGGCTTGGTCAGAGAGGATGGAGCTTCTCCAGTTGTTCTGATGTGGCCCTGGGCTCCGCTGGGGTCGCCAGTAGTCATCCATCCCACAAGAGAAACGGAAGCATCCCACAAGAGAAACGGAAGCAACAACTCTGCATCTATAATACCTCTCCACGATCTACCTTTCTTCTTTCTTTTTTCATTTAACAGCTTTATTGCGATAAAATTCACATACTGTAAGCGTACAACTCAATGATTTTTAGTAAATTTACAAAGCTGTGCAACCATTACCACAATCTAATTTTAGAACACTCTCATCACCTCAAAAAGAAATCATGCCCATTTGCGTCACTCTCCCCCTCTCTCCCCTTCCTTCCCTAGGTTTCTGTTTCCTACGGGGCCTCAGCTAGGGTGTCTCTTGATCATCTTTGAGGTTAGCATTGCCTCCATACCTTTTTTTTTTAACTGTTTACAACATTGTTCCCTGTTCATTCAGGCCCAGTTCTAAAGAATCCAGGCTAACCCAGGTTTAGAAACTGTACAGGGCTGAAGAGCAAGGAGATAACACGCCCTGGCTTTGCCTGGGGGGGCTACTGTGCTAGGTCAATCTCCACCCACACATTTTGCAAGCATATTTTGAATAAGGTGGGCAACATGCTCCTGAATGAGCATTTAGTATGATTTAGTTCAGTTTACCAGGGATCATCAAAGCCTAGGAGAGGATGGGACCCATGATCCACCCTTGAACACTGCAGATAAATAAGTTTTTTAGAAAATAGAAGATTTTACTTCTTGCTCACCTCACTGTGGTCAGCAATGATGAAGCAAGAACAATGTCAGCCCTACATCGCACTGATTTGTAAGAAGTGCTGGGTGTCTTAGGCAGAAATCCTTCATGCAGTAATTGGAGGCCAACAAAAGCCTTCCCAAGTCCTTGTCCAGGGCATTTGGGGATGCAATGGAGGCAGGCAGAATTTTGTAAAGATGCAACAATTTTCCTGGGTCCTGAAATAGAGATGTGTGTCTTGGCCAATGCTTTCTTCTCCCCCACAGTCTTTCAGGGAGTGAGGCTTCTGTCCTGTTGCTGAATGCATACAGTGAACCAAGGAGGCGCGGAAGGAATGACTCCATCCTGAGGAGTTATTTTCATGTTAACTCTCTAACGAGGAAGAGAAGACTTGGACTGTGAAAATGCCTCTGTAGCATACTATACTGGCCATATGCTTGTAATTAATTCTGTCATGTCGTGCCCCCCCTCCCCCGCAACTTTCATGTTAATATCATCAAGCTAATCCCTTAATCAACTACCCACTTCAACCCACTCCCCCAAGTGTCTTTTGGTTACAGTTTTTAATCCTCATTCCACAAATAAGCCTGCAGCCATTATGTTTAAACTAAACCAAGACGTTTAAGGTCTCTTACCCTCCTAATTTGTTGAAAGATTTTACCAAAACTACCATTACCCAACCTATTTCTCAGAAAATGCTTCACCCTCCTTAAGTCTGAAATTGCTATTTCCGGGGGTGTTGTGGAGGTGAGTGGTGAGGAAACCCTCCGAAAGCAGAAATAAAGCCCAGGAAAAGGTTTGAACTTCCTCTGGGGTTTACATCAGAATCTAAAGTTTCACCAGCCTCAAACCACCGTCTCTTCCTGTCTCTCTCTCTCTCATCTTGGCTGTTGGATGACATTTTTTTTTTTTTTTTACAAAAATAAAATAAAAGAAAGAGCCTTCTCAAAGACTTGAAAAGTAGGAAATGGTAGATCCAAAACCCTCAGAAAAACGTATAGCAGCAGCCTGAAGCTGACGTCTAAACCAAGTGTAAACCCTCGGACTCGGCACCCCTTCCCTTCCTCCACCGGCGCCTGCTCAGGTACACCCCTCGGAGCTTTCCCGCTTTCCCGCTTTCCCAAAGAGATGAGAAAACCACTTCACACTCCTAACGTGAAACCACAGATTCTGATTTTTAAAAACCTCAGAAAAGTAGAAATAAAGACAATTCTACAATGTCCTGCTGTAGCTGCTTCATCGTGAACACTTATAAGAACGAAGATGGGGACTCTTTTTGGTTCCACTGTAAGGAGCCTGGAAATTGCCACTCCATCCTAACAACAAGTAAAGAGCTGAACAGACTGAAAAATCAGCAACTCTTCTCAGATCCATAGGAGAAGGGAGGGCGCAGGGCAAACCACTGCCCCCAAGATTGAAGAGACAGACAGGTGATACAGGGGGTCTCAGCTTCCTGGAGCAGAGACTCACAAGTGAAAACCACCAGGGGAACTGGTGCCAGGATAGGAAAACCCGAACCATACTGGATGAATTGCTGGAGGCTCAGTGTGGACAACTCTGAGAGTTAAAAGCTCCAGGGGATCCAGTCACAATTTTGGAGATTTACCTCCAGGAGTAAATATTGGAGAAAAATCCCCTCATGCTTCCAGCAGGGGGAGGGTAAAAGGAACCACTTTGAACTTAATAAGGCCCATTCTCAGGAGAAACTAGTTAACCAGAGCCTAATCTGGTGGGTATTATCAGAGCCTAACTAACCTAGGGAGAGGGAAATACTCAACTCCAGTCCACTGTAGCCATCCTTTCCCACCTAAAGGGAGGGAAAATTTTTTTTAAATACTTGTAAAGTTCATAGTCCAGAGGCATAGGCTCACTAAAAGATTGAGACCTAATCATAGGATGTAGAATTCCTCTTCTCCCCCCATACCTCACCACTACATTATTAAATGCCTTTTTATAGCAGTTCCTTTTACCCGGTATGTCATGCCTGCCTATCCAGAAAAAATTACAAGGCACACCAAAAGGCAAAAAACACAATTTGAAGAAGCAGAGCAAGCTCAGAACCAGACATGGCAGGCATGTTGGAATTATCAGACCAAGAATTTAAAACAACTGTGATTAACATGCTAAGGGCTGTAATGGATAGAGTAGAAAGCATGCAAGAACACGAACAGATAGGGAATGTAAGCGGAAGGATGGAAATCCTAAGAACTGAAAGAAATGCTACAAATCAAAAACACTATAACAGAAATGAAGGATGCCTTTGGTGGAGTTACTAGGAGACCAGACACAGCTGAGAAAAGAATCTCTGCGCTTGAGGATATCTCAATAGAAGCTTCCGAAACTGAAAAGCAAAGAGAACAAAGACTGAAAAAACAGAACAGAATATCCAAGGACTGTGGGACAACTACAAAAGGTGTAACAGATATAATGGGAATGCCAGAGGGAGAAGAAAGAGAGAAAGAAAGAGAGGAAATATTTGAAAGAATAGTGACTGAGAATTTCTCTCAAATTAACATCAGGCACCAGATGGCAGATCCAGGAAGTTCAGAGAACACCAAGTAGGATAAATGCCAAAAAAAATTATACCTAGGTGTATTATTTTCAAATTATAGAAAAGCAAAGGTAAAGAAAAACCTCCTGACAGAGGCCAGAGGAAAAAAAACACCATCCCTACAGAGGAACAAAGAATTACATCCAACTTCTCAGAAACCATGCAAGCAAGAAGAGAGTGGAGTGAAATATTCAGTGTTGAGAGGAAAACGCCACCAACCTAAATTTCTGCGTTCTGCAAAATTATCTTTCAAAAGTGAAGGAGAAGTAAACACTTCCTCAGACAAACAAAAATTGGGAGAATTTGTTGCCAGGAGATCTGCCCTGCCATAAATGTTAAAGGAAGTTCTTTAGAAAGAAGGAAAATAGTATAGATCAGAAACTCAGATCTACATAAAGAAAGGAAGAGCGTCAAAGAAGGACTAAGTGAAGATAAGGATGGAGCACAAAAGGAGCTTGAGAAAGATGAGCAGGTCAGGCTGGCACCTATAATTTGCAAAAGACACATCGAGTGTGGGTCTGCATTCTAAGAGGAGTCAACTGATGGGAAACCAATTAATTGCAGAGTTCAACATTTGGAAAATGTGAATGATGAGGTGGAGGGGTGGAGAAGGAGAAAGGAAGAGAGAGAGGAAGGGTGGCCCTCTGCTTGATGAAAGCTGTTAGAAAAGCCCCTTAGGCGCCCTGTGTAACACCTTATTATAATTCATAGACTTGCCTCGTTCTGTACGTGACACCATAGCCCACTTAAAAAAATCAAAGCACAGGGCTGGCTCCATGGAGTAGTGGTTGAGTTCGCATGCTCCTCTCCGGCAGCCTGGGTTCATGGGTTCAGATCCTGGGTATAGAGCTACACCACTCATCAGCCATGCTGTGGCAGCATCCCACATACAAAATAGAGGAAGACTGGCACAGATGTTAGCTTAGGGCAAATCTTCCTCAGGAAAAAACAAATCAAAGCACCTATGACATTCCAGGGTTTCCAATGTCAGGCTTATGGCTACTCTTTCCAAAAACATATCTAAAGATGCACATAAACTCAGGAAGTTTTTAAGAAGCTCTAGGTTTGTATTCTGATTTGGCGTTTTCAGATTCTCCTCTTTACTGAGAACTCTACACCCAGCATTGCTGAATCAGCTTTGATCACAGGAAGGGGAAATTATGAGTTTTATGCTTCCCGTTGGACTACTACACTTGGGAGATGTTTGGAAATAAAACTATCCTGCAGATTTTAAACATTTGCTTAAAGTTTGGGAGAAAACATGTTTTTATTATTCTATAGGTCGGTTAAGTGGGGGAATATATATTTTTACAAACATATTTAGAGTGAGCATATATATATGTTTACAAATGTGTACTTTCTTTTGTTGGCACAGTGCAGAAGTGGATAGCCGAAGAACTGCTTTCAAGCTACACAGTAGGATAAAGGTCAACTTTTTTTTTTTATTGAGTTATTGATAGGTTACAATCTTGTGAAATTTCAGTTGTACATTAATGTTTGTCAGTCATGTTGTAGGTGCACCACTTCACCCTTTGTGCCCACCCCGCACCCCACCTTTCCCCTGGTATCCACTAAACTGTTCTTAGTCCATAATTTTAAATTCCTCATATGAGTGGAGTCATACACAGATTGTCCTTCTCTCGCTGGCTTATTCCACTTAACTTAATTCTCTCAAGGTCCATCCATGTTATTGCAAATGGAATGATTTTGTTCTGTTTTGCAGCTGAGTAGTATTCCATTGTATATATGTACCACATCTTCTTTATCCATTCGTCTGTTGCTGGACACTTAGGTTGCTTCCACATCTTGGCTATTGTAAACAGTGCTGCAATAAACATTGGGGTGCACAGGACTTTTGGGATTGCTGACTTCAGGCTCTTTGGATAAATATCCAGTAGTGGGATGGCTGGATCGTATGGTAGTTCTATTTTTAATTTTTTGAGGAATCTCCATACTGTTTTCCATAGTGGCTGCACCAGTTTGCATTCCCACCAGCAGTGTATGAGGGTTCCTTTTTCTCCGCAACCTCTCCAACATTTGTTGCTATTAGTTTTAGATATTTTTGTCATTCTAACGGGTATAAGGTGATATCTTAGTGTAGTTTTGATTTGCATTTCCCTGATGATCAGCGATGATGAGCATCTTTTCATGTGCCTATTGGCCATCAGTATATCTTCTTTGGAGAAATGTCTGTTCATGTCTCCAGCCCATTTTTTGATTGGGTTGTTTGATGTTTTGTTGTTGAGTTGCGAGAGTTCTTTATATATTATGGATATTAAGCCTTTGTCAGATATATGACTTGCAAATATTTTTTCCCAGTTAGTGGGTTGTTTTTTTGTTTCAATCCTGTTTTCATTTGCCTTGAAGAAGCTCTTTAATCTGATGAAGTCCCATTTGTTTATTCTTTCTATTGTTTCCCTTCTCTGAGAAGGCATGGTGTCTGAAAAGATCCTTTTAATACCGATGTCAAAGAGTGTACTGCCTACATTTTCTTCCAGAAGCCTTATGGTTTCAGGTCTCACCTTTAGGTCTTTGATCCATTTTGAGTTTATTTTGGTGAATGGTGAAAAAGAATGGTCAATTTTCATTCTTTTACATGTGGCTTTCCAGTTTTCCCAGCACCATTTGTTGAAAAGACTTTCTTTTCTCCATTGTATGCCCTCAGCTCCTTTGTCAAAGATAAGCTGTCCATAGATGTGTGGTTTTATTTCTGGGCTTTCAATTCTGTTCCATTGATCTGTGCACCTGCTTTTGTACCAGTACCATGCTGTTTTGATTACTGTAGCTTTGTAGTATGTTTTGAAGTCAGGGATTGTGATGCCTCCCGTTTTGTTCTTTTTTCTCAGGATTGCTTTAGAAATTCGGGGTCTTTTGTTGCCCCATATGAATTTTAGGATTCTTTGTTCTAATTCTGCAAAGAATGTCATTGGGATTCTGATTGGGATGGCGTTGAATCTGTAGATTGCTTTAGGTAGAACGGACATTTTAACTATGTTTATTCTTCCAATCCATGTACATGGAATGTCTTTCCATCTCCGTATGTCGTCATCCAATTCTCTCAGAAAGGCCTTGTAATTTTCATTATATAGGTCCTTCACTTCCTTGGTTAAATTTACCCCAAGGTATTTTATTCTTTTTGTTGCGATTGTGAATGGTATTGTATTCTTGAGTTCTTTTTCTATTGGTTCATTACTGGAGTATAGAAATGCCACTGATTTATGCAAATTGATTTTATACCCTGCAACTTTGCTGTAGTTGTTGATTACTTCTAACAGTTTTCCAATGGATTCTTTGGGGTTTTCTATATATAAGATCATGTCGTCTGCAAACAGCGAGAGTTTCACTTCTTCCCTCCCTATTTGGACTCCTTTTATTCCTTTTTCTTGCCTGATTGCTCTGGCCAGGACCTCCAGTACTATGTTAAATAAGAGTGGTGATAGAGGGCATCCTTGTCTCGTTCCTGTTTTCAGGGGGATGGCGTTCAGTTTTTACCCATTGAGTATGATGTTGGCTATGGGTTTGTCGTATATGGCAGATAAAGGTCAACTTTATGCAGTCGAATTAAGTGGCTTTAAGCAGCAGAATGGGAGTTGTTGGAAGAGACTTGATTATGGGACTCACCGGACTGGGGGGTTCCCCAGGCCCCATCGATGTCCTATCAGGGCATTTCTAAGCACCAACTCCCAAACTGAAAAGTGACTTCTGAATCTAAAGTGTCAACCACTTTTTTTCCTCTCTCTTAGCACCAGGTAGTCAGATTGACAGTTCAACGCAGAACTACCCTCAGTTAGAGATTCTAATACTCCATCCTTTCTGCTGTGGTGATCAAAGATGGATTTAGTTAATGTTGTTCAATTGCCCCTTTTCATGCTATCAGCAAGCGATCAACAGCATCCTAGAGAGCTTATAAAGAGTGCTACATTTATCTATTAATTCGTTTGTGGCATCACCTAAATTATGGTGTCAGGGTGCCCCACATTGGCGTATCTGTTTTAGCAAACCCCAGGGTGACAGTATCTACAACCCCAGCAAGACTGTGGAGCCGATATGCAACAGTGCAGCACGGTGTGGACTCTGTGTGATGGTAGAGGCTAGATTATTGTTACAACCATCCCAACTGAACAAAGACAGCCAATTCCAAATGAGCTTGTAGGGTTTGTGGTAGCTTGCTATCAGCTGTTTGGGAAACACCTAAACTAGGGTGACAGCAAGGGTGTGATTGATTTGCTTAAAAGAGCTTTTTATTTCCCCCAGAATGCAAAAGTTGATAAGGTTAAACAGTGTTGTGCAGATATATCTTGTCATGAGGCCATACAGAGAAGGAGATGACCACGATATCTTGGTTGGGTTACACAAACCCCACAAATGGAGCAATATTGGAGGAGATTAGAAGGAAGACTTCTTCCTCTACTCCAGTTAGCTCTGCATGGAGAGGAGGTTGACAAATTAGCTTTTCTAAAACATCAGCACACACCTAAAGACTGCTACTACCAGAAATGAAATAAAATGTTCAAAAGAGAGTAATCAGGATTTATTCAGAGACCACTTAGAACAGGACAGAACAAACTAAAGCTCTTACAGAACAGACAAATTTAATTCATGATCTACTAGAAATAAAACCAATAGACTACGCATATCAAGAATTTTGGTTGAAAGTGACAGGATATAAAGAAAAAATGAGAACAGCCAATGAATATATTTTAAAAATGATCAACTTCACTAGTACACAAAGAAACGCAAATTAAAAGTTGACAAAGGTGAAAACATTGTTTGCAGAGTGCTGGTAGGAATATGGAAAGTGATTATTCATAAGTTTCAGGTGGCAGCACAACCATGATGGCTGCCAAATTGTCATTTGGGTCACCCTTAATTACAAGCTACAGTTGTGTTCAGGGAACCCTAGTATTGCGCTTCATACCCAAACCAGGCTTTAGAAGCCAGAGATAGCAGGGCTGAGACTGGAGACACCCACAGGCATATCCATCACAACCACCACAGACTACTGAAGGGTCTGTGACCTTGACCTTGATCCTCATGGTTTTTCTAATAGGGAAAACGTCTGAGAAAGGCACAGAAATAATTTTAGAGTTGATGCATAATATTAAAATTTTTTAGTTTGTTTTTCTGATGAGTCTGGTGCTATAACATAGACCTATAGCATCTGTGGGTGACTTCCCAGAATACATTGGTTTTGAGGATATTTTTTATCTTCAGCCGCATCACTTGGACTTAACTCACTGCTGTCCCGTTAGTTAAAAACTGGCTATTCATGTGTTTCTAGATCACATGTCAATGTGCTACAGAGCAATAGAGCAATTTCTGTGGATGTTGAGGTTAACACAATTGTGGTCTGAAGCATGGGTGGAACCCCAGATGGATGCGATCTGTTATTTACAGCTGTGCGATGGAAACTAAACCACCTAATCCTAAAACCTTTCATTATGGAGGTGATCATTTGTCTTTTCCTGCTTGTTTTCAGTATGAGTAGGACAAAATCCCAGCTAAAGAAGCAGATCCTCTTGTTTCATGGTTCAAAATTCATACCTCCAGCCTAGACTGGTATATTCAGCTGTCTACTTGACATCTTTGCTTAGATATCTACTCTTAAATGTAGCTTGTCCAAAACTGACTTTCCCCCAAAAACCTGTTCTAGTTCCTGAGCTACTAGAACAACGCCTGGCACATAATTATCCTTGTCTTCCCCATGTCAGTAAATGGCATTTCAAACCTCCCAGTTGCTCAGGCCAAAATTCGCTTTCTCTCACACATCCATCAGCTAATCCTGCCATCCCTATCATCAGTATTTTTCCAGGGGCCAGCCCCATGGCCAGGTAGTTAAGCTTTCACGCTCCACTTCAGCCACCCGGGGTTTCACAGGTTCAGGTCCTGGGCACGGACATGGCACCACTCATCAAGCCATGCTGAGGCAGCGTCCCACATAGCAAAACTAGAAGGACCTACAACTAGATATACAACTATGTACTGGGGGGCTTTGAGGAGAAGAAGAAAAAAAGAGGAAGATTGGCAACAGATGTTAGCTCAGGGCCAATCTTTAAAAAATATATATCTATTTTTCCAAAATTTATCCTCTTCTTATCAACTCCACAGTACCACCCTGTTGCAAGTATCCGTCTTCTTCCACCTGCATTATTGCAAAAGCCTCTGCCTGATCTCCCTGTGTCTCCTTAGGCTCCCTACATTCTGTTTTCTTTTTTTTAAGTATGCTTTTTTTTTTTTTTTGGTGAGGAAGATTGACCACTTGGCCACAGGCTGGGCCCTACATTTTGTTTTCAACACCACAACCAGAGTGATCCTTTTCAAGTATAAATCGGGTCATGTCACTCCTCTGCCTAAAACCTCCAATGGCTCCCATCAACTCACTCAGATAAAAGGCAAAGTCCCAGCGCACCCTCCACCACCAATTCCATCTCTACTCCTCCCGCTGCTTCCCTTTGCTCTCCTGCTGGTCCCCAGAGAGGGCGGGCGTGCTCTTGCCTCAGGGCCTTTGCCCTCACTTTCCCTTAGCGGGGACCACTCTTCCCCACATATCTGCATGCCCTACTCCCTCACCTCCTTTAGATCTTTGCTCAAATGTCATCTCCTAGTGAACTCTTCCCTGACCACCATTTTAAAAATAGTTACTCACCTGTTCCATTCCCTCTCCCCTCTCTGGTTTTATTTTCCTCCATTGTACTTATCACTGGCATCTATTACATATTTTATCTGTTTATCATCTATTTCCCCACTGGAACATAATATTCATGAGGGTAAGAATCTTTGTTTTTGTTGTTGTTCGCTGCTGTGTACTGAGCAACTAGAACAGTGCCTGGTACGTAATAAGTGCCTGACGTTGACAAATGAAGGAATGAGTGAATGAATGAACTTTGATATTTTTTGATAGTAGTACATCAAACTGAGTGTTATGGCTCTCTTTGAGTGCTGTTAGCACGTTTTCCAATAATCAGAGAGGACAGGACATTGTGCGAGGGGAGTCAACAAGCGGCTGAAAGTTTTTATTCTTTCATCACATAAACATCAAGGTGTCCCCAATGAGAAGGCTTTCTGAGTGCATATGGAAGTGACTACAGTCATTCCACGTCAGGGCATAAACTCAACATGGCTGCGTATAATTGTGGATCACCAACAAATTGAAAGGAATATAACCCAATGTTCCGCTATTACTTCCACTGCAGAAATGTTTATTCTGTGTGATAATACACTAAAGTCTGCCAGCTGCCACAAAGACCCAACGGTTAAATACATCTCTTCTGAGAGTCATATTTAGACATGGTTTGTGCTATGAAACCTATTCTAAACATTTTTCAAAATACGTTCATTCTTCAGGTTTCTGCAGTCTGCTAAAGAATCAGATGCTGTAGATGAGCACGTTTATGGCTTTGAATATTGTGGCAAAGCTTATATGTAGGTTGCTCTCTCAGAGCCCATCTCCAGCCCCTTCTCTCTGGCCTTCTTCAGCTCTGGGGGCTGTAGCATGAATTCCAGATTCTCTAGCTGCTCATGCTGCCAGGGGTGCCCAAGGAACACAGTCTGGCTGGTGAGACATAGGAAGAAGTCCACTGGTTTCATCCATCCTCCTCTCCTCCCCCATTTTCCTGCTTGGACTGAAAAGGATGCCTGGAGGTAGAGCAGGCATTTTAGCAACCATGAAATCAAAGAAAAAATGTGAAGCACAGTGAGCCAGAAATGCAGAAGGGACCTAGAACACGAATGGCATTGTGGGGCGGCTACAGCAGCCTGGCCTGCCCACCTCCTGCTGCTTGTTATGTGAGAACATGAATATCTGCTTTGATTAAATGACTGTGGAGAGGGTTTTCTATTACTAACCACCCAAAAGCATTTCTAAGCTTTACAAATATATGTATGGGACAGGGGAGCTCCTCCTACATTTAGGGCGACCAGCTCATCTGGGTGTGCTTGGACCACCTTGGTTTTTAGCACTAAAAGTCCTGCATCCCTGGAACCTTCCGTCCCAGGCAAATTGGGACCATTGGTCACCCTATTTTTGTGCAGCACATACATTCAAGGAAGAATATGGGGGGTATTCAAGGGTGTAGGCTGTCTTTAACATGTATGTATTCATTCAATAGTTCACTTGTGCTAGGTTGAAAATTTGCCTTTATTACTCATAAGTCAAAGTGTCATGATAGACGCTGTTGTGGGAGACAACTATGACTTAGGAAAATAACCTTGACATCATATCACAATGCAGAGGATTGACGCACACACATCTAAGGCTTAAACATCTGCTGCATTTGACCCTTTAAGACTGTTCCCAATAAAGTTGGTTATGGGGTTTCCTGGAAACAAGAGCCATTTTCTACATTCAAAGAGAACAGTCAAGGAGGGGCCAGACCAGTGGTGCAGCGGTTAAGTTCCCACGTTCCGCTTCCATGGCCCAGGGTTCACCGGCTCGGATCTGGGTGTGGACCTACACACTGCTTGGCAAGCCATGCTGCGGTAGGCGTCCCACGTATAAAGGAGAGGAAGATGGGTCCGGATGTGAGCTCAGGGCCAGTCTGCCCTATCAGAAAGAGGAGGATTGGCAGCAGATATTAGCTCAGGGCTAATCTTCCTCAAACAAAAAGTAATAAAATAAAATAAAAATTAAAAATTAAAAACAAAAAGAACAGTCAAGGATCTGAATTATGTGAAACTGATGCTGGTTTAAAGTATTATAGCTCCGTGCAGATTATGAAGACTGTGAGAGAAGGAATCAAGGTAATGGGCTTGATCCTCAGAGAAAGCTGTGTTATTAGCATAACGTCCTGAAAATATTGGTAGTTATGTATCTAGTATATTTCATACTTAGAACAAGCTGGGCTTTTTTTAAATCCTCTCTCCTGTATATAATGAAATTATTTTTAGTAATAATCATGAAATGAAACATGATATTAATAATGACAGAAGAAACAGTGAAAATTTTCTTTTATTGAACATTTTATGTATGATCACTTCAGTAAAAAAAATTTAAGATAGAATATCATTGGAGATGTTGGATACCTTTTCATGTATCTGTTGACTATTTGCATGTCTTCTTTGGAAAATGTCTCTCCTCTGCCCAATTTTTAATCAGGTTATTTGATTTTTTGATATTGAGTTGTATGAGTTCCTTATATGTTTTTATATTAACCCATTATCAGATATATGATTTGCAAATATTTTCTCCCATTCCACAGATTGCCTTTTCATTTTGTTGATGGTCTCCTTTGCTAACCAGAAGTTTTTTAGTTTAATTTAGTCCCACTTGTTTATTTTTGCTTTTGTTGACTTTGCTTTTGATGTCAAATCCAAAAAATCATTGCGAAAATCAATGTCAAGGAGCTCACCTGCTATATTTTCTTCTAGGAGTTTTACAGTTTCAGGTCTGACACGCAAGTATTCAATTCATTTTGAGTCGATTTTCTGTGTATGGTGTAAGACAGAGGTCCAGTTTTATTCCTTTGCATGTGGCTGTCCAGTTTGCCCAACACTATTTATTGAAGAGACTCTTGTTTTCCCATTGTATATCCTTGGCTCCTTTGTTGAAAACCAATTGGCCATACATGCATGTGTTTATTTCTGGGCTCGCTATTCTGTTCCATTGACCTACGTGTTTGTTTTTATTCCAATACCCTACTGTTTTGATTCCTATAGCTTTGTAATATAGTTTGAAATCAGGACATATGATGCCTCCAGTTTGTCCTTCTTTCTGAAGATTACTTTGCTAATCAAGGTCTTTGGTGGTTCCATATAAATTATAGGATTGTTTTTCTATTTCCACGAAAAATGCCTTTGGAATTTTTATAAGAATTGCATTGAATCTGTAGATTGCTTTGGGTAGTATGGACATTTTAATGATATTAATTCTTCCAATCCATGAGCACAGAATATCTTCCCATTTATTTGTGTCTTCTTCAATTTGTTTCATCAAAGTTTTATAGTTTTCAGTGTGTAGATATTTCACCTCCTTGATTAAATTTATTCTTAAGCATTTTATTCTTTTTTATGCTATTGTAAATTTTTTAAATTTCTCTTTCTGATAGTTTGTTGTTATAGTGTATAGAAACACAGGTGATTTTTATACATTTATTTTGTATCCTGCAACTTTACTGAATAGGTTCATTAGTTCTAGTTTTTTGCGGGGAGTCTTTAGGATTCTCTACATATAATATCAAGTAATCTACAAATAGAGACAGTTTTATGTCTTCCTTTCCAATTTGGATGCCTTTTATTCTTTTTCTTGCCTAATTGCTCTGGCTAGGATTTCCAATACTATGTTGAATAAAAGTGGTGGGAACAGGCATCCTTGTCTTTTTCCTGATCTTAGAGGAAAAGCTTTGAGCTTTTCACCATTGAGTCTGATGTTAGCTGTGGGCTTGTCAATATGGCCTTTATTATGTTGAGGTATGTTACCCTCATACCCACTTTGTTGAGAGTTTTTATCATGAATAGATGTTGAATTTTGTGAAATAATTTTTCTAAATCTGCTGAGAGGATCATATGATTTTTATTCTCTATTTTGTTAATGTGGTTGATTGATTTATGAATGTTGAACCATCCTTGCATCCTTGGAATAAATGTCACTTGTTCATGGTATATGATCCTTCTAATGTATTGTTGAGTCAGTTTGCTAATAGTTTGTGGAGGATTTTTGCATCTATGTTCATCAAGGATGTTAGCCTGTCATTTTTCTTTTCTTATAGGGTCCTTGTTTGGCTTTAGTATCAGGGTAATGCTGGCCTCATAAAATGACTTTGGAAGTGTTGCCTCCTCTTCAATTTTTTGGAAGAGTTTGAGAAGGATTAGTATTAATTCTGCTGTATATGTTTGGTAGAATTCACCATTTGTTTGGCTTCCAGTGAAACCATCTGGTCCTGGATTTTTCTTTGTTGGGAGGTTTTTGATTACTGATTCAGTCTCCTTACTAGTAATTGATCTGTTCAGATTTTCTATTGCTTCATGATTCAGTCTTGGTAGGTTGTATGTTTCTAGGAATTTATCCCTTTCTTCTAGGTTTTCCAACTTGTTGGCATATAATTGCTCATAATAGTCTGTATGATCTTTTGTATTTTTTGTGGTAGCGACTGCAATGTCTTCTCTTTCATTTCTAATTTTATTTATTTGAGTCCTCTTTTTTCTTAGTAAGCCTCACTAAAGGTTTGTCTATTTCATTTATATTTTTCAAAAAACCAGTCCTTCGTTTCATTCATCTTTCCTATTTAGTCTTTTTTAGTCTCTATTTCATTCATTTCTACTCTTATCTCTGTTATTTCCTTCCTTCTACTAATTTTTGGCTTAGTTTGTTCTTTTTTTAGTTCCTTGAGGCATAAAGTTAGGTAGTTTATTTGTGATCTTTCTCTTTTCTTAATGTAGGCATTTATCACTATGAACTTCCCTCTTAGAACTGATTTTGCTGCGTCTCATAAGTTTTGGTAAGTTGTATTTCCATTTTCATTTGTCTCAAAATACTTTTTGATTTCACTTTTGATATCTTCTTTGACCCATTGGTTTTTCAGTAGCACATTGTTTAATCTCCTTATGTTTGTGAATTTTCCAGTTTTCTTCTTGTAATTGATTTCTAGTTTCATACCATTGTGGTCGGAAAAGATTTCAATCTTTTTAAATGTATTAAGATTTGTTTTGTGCCCTAACGTATAATCTATCCTGGAGAATGTTCCATGTGCACTTGAGAAGAATGTGCAGTCTGCTGCTGTTATATAGAATGTTCTGTAAATGTCTGTTAAGACCATCTGGTCTAATGTGGTCCAAATGTGGCACCACAGCCAGATGATCAAGGATGCTTTCCCTGCATGGCAGTCACAAATGCTGGGGCATCAGTTGTGTGTACAAGCTCCTTCCAGAAAGCTATTGGCAATTTGGAGTGAGCTTCATGGAGAGTGCAGAGATGGTATCCACAGGCTTTCCTGTTCTCAGGGAGGTTCACAGTCAGCATAGATGTGTGCTAAATCAGAAGCCTGACCCTCAGGCAGCAGCCTTTAAAGTATGCAAATAGGCTTCTTTCAGAGAAAGACTGGGAGATGGGCATTTCTGTCTGCCCCCTCTGTGCTGTGCCCTGGTGAAATAGCCACAGTGAATCCTCATGAGCCCGTTAAGAACTGTTTCTTTATTTGCTATAGTCTTGTGGGTCTCATGGATGCAAGCCCCACTGGCTTTTAGAGATAGGTGTTTTAGGGGCCTGTCCTTCAGGTGGAAGTCTTGAAAGTTGTGGTACTAGATGCTGGATCCAAAGGGAGAAGCTGGGAATTATGAGCTCCCTCCTAAGTATATGTCACTGTGCCAAGGGTGAGGTTTATGGTGAGAGTGTGTCTCAGCCTTTCCTATTCATTTAGATGTGAGTATTTTCTCACTTGCCCAACGTGTGGGAGTCACTCAGCTAGTTTCTAGATTTCTTTCAGAGGTAATTGATCCATGTGTAGCTATAGATTGGGTGTGTCCATGGGAAGAGGTAAGTTCAGGAGCCTCCTATGTTGCTATCTTGGACTGGAATCCCCAGGAAAAAGCTCCTTGATATGTGTCTTGGCAACGGGTTTTTGTAAAAGACACCAAAAGAACAGGCAACTAAAGCAAAAATAAACATGTAGGACCACATGAAACTAAAAAGCCTCTGTGTAGCAAAAGAAACCACCAACAAAATGAAAAGGCAAGCTACAGAATGGGAGAAAATACTTGCAACCATATATTGATAATGTTACTGAGTAAGGGCTTGCTGCTCGACATGCATAGAAGCCATTACCATGGCACTGGCTTTAGAGAAAAGAAAAAAGCTTTATTCTGGGCTCAGCCAGCAAGGAGACAGGAGGCAAGGTTTTCAAATCTATTTCTCCTATCCAGGGTTTGGGGTAAAATTTAAGGGATTGGGGGGGCAGGCTGGTATGCAGAAGTGCTGGCAGGACAGATTTTGATTGGCAGGATTTTAAAAAAGACCATTTATGGTAAGGTATGAAAAGGGGCCTTACCACCAGATCTTCCTGGACAGTGGATCCCTTACTCATGAAAAGTTTCCAGCTTTCGAGTTCTGGTTGTGTCCCAGTCCTTTGGTTCCATAGTGGGGAAGCTTTTGTGTTACTTCAGGTCAAAATTTTCCCCTCTATGCATGCTTCAGCTACATGACTTGCAGTTTTGGCTAGCTGCCCCTACAAGATCACTTTGACATTCTGTTATTGATATAAGGCCAGCCTGAACTGGTCCCTTGGTTACAATAAGGGGTTAATATCCAAAATATACAATGAACTGCTAAACTCAACAGTAAAAAATAATAATAATACCAATATAACCAGATTTTAAAAATGGACAAAAGAGGGCCAGCCCCACGGCTGAATGCTTAAAATTCTGCACATTCTACTTTGGCTGCCTGGGTTCACAGGTTCAGAGCTCAGGTGCAGACCTACTCCACTCATCAGCCATCCTGTGGTAGCATCCCACATACAAAGTAGAGGAAGATTGGCACAGTTAGCTCAGGGCTAATCTTCCTCAAGCAAAAAAAAAAAGGAGGGGGCAAAAGATCTGAACAGGCATTTCTCCAAAGAAGATGTACAAATGGCCAACAGATTTATAAAAAGGTTCTCAACATCACTAATCATCATAGAAATGCAAATCAAGACCATAATCAGATATCACCTCACTCCTGCTAGGATGGCTTTTATTAAAAAAAAAAAAAAGTGTTGATGAAGATATGGAGAAAAGAGAATGCTTGTACACTGAAAGTAGAAGTGTAAATTGGTATAGCCACTATGGAAAACAGTATGGAGATCCCTCAAAAAATTAAAAATAGAACTACCATATGATCCAGCAATGTCACCTCTGAGTATTTATCCACAGTAATTGAAATCAGGATCTCAAAGAGATACCTGCATTCCTATGTTCATTGCAGCATTATTCATAATGGCCAAGATATGGCAATAACCTAAATGTCTATTGACAGATAGATAGGAAAGAAAATGTGGTTTACACACACTGCTATAGATCGAATGTTTGCATTCCCCCCCAAATTATATGTTGAAATTCAACCCCCAACTTGATGGTATTAGAAGGTAGAGCCTTTTGGGATGTGATTTCCTTATGAAACAGGACTAAGAAAACTCCCTTTACCCTTCCACCATGTGGGGACACAGTGAAAATACACCAACTGTGAACCAGGAAGGGGATCCTAACCAGACACTGGATCTGCCAGCACATTGATTGTGGACTTGCCAGCCTCCACAAAGTGAGAAATAAATCTCTGTTGTTTATAAGCTACCCAGTCTCTGACATTTTCTTATAGCAGCCTGATACGTACAATGAAATATTTTTCGGCCTTAAAAAAGAAGAAATTCCTGCCATTTGGGACAACATGGATGGACCTTGAGGACAGTAAGCTAAGTGAAATAAGCCAAATACAGAAAGACAAATACTGTATGATCTCACCTATATGTGGAATAGTCAAACTCAAAGAAGCAGAGAATAGAATGGTAGTTTCCAGGGGCTGGGAGAGGAGGGAATGGGGAGGTGATGGTCAAAGGGTACAAAGCTTCAGTTATGCAAGATAAATAAGTTCTGGAGATTTACTATACAGTATTGTGCCTATAACTAACAATACTGTATTGCATATTTAAAACTTGCTAAGAGAGTAGATCTTATGTTAAGTGTTCTTACCACATGCACACACATACACAAAATAATAATAATGGATGTGGGAGGAAACTTTGGGAGGTGATGGATATGTCTATGGCCTTGATGGTATGGTGTTCTCACAAGTGTATACTTACTTCCAAACTCAAGTTGTATACATTAAATATGTACAGCTTTTACATGTCAATCACACCTCAATAAAATTGTTTTTAAAAAAATACTGTTGTGACTTAAAACAACAACAATCATTTTATTATCTCCCTTGGTTCCTGAGGGTCAGGAATGCAAGAAGGACTTGGCTCTATGCTTCTGGAGTCTCATACAGTTGTAGTTGGATGATGGCTGGAGCTGGAATATCAGGGAACAAGAGCAGCTGGGAGCTGGCCAGACATTCATTCAGTTTTCTCTTCGTGTAGCCTTAGGCCTCTCTAGGTGATCTCTCCACATAGGCTAGTTTGGGCTTCCTCACAGTATGGCATCTCAGTGCAATTGGACTGCTTACATGGCAACTGGAGTCTAAAAGAGTGAGTATTCCAGTAATCCAGGTTGAAGCTGCATTGCCATTTATGACCTGCCTAGGAAGTCATGCAGCATACAAGCCCCTCTAGATTCAAAGAAAGGAAAATTAGACCTCATGTATTGATGGGTCAGTGGCAGTCACATTGTAGAAGAGCACGTGGGATTTGGATGGAGATTGCAATCCAATGTGGTGAGACTTGATAGCTAAACAATATTATGTGTTTTGATCCATGAACATGGTATATTTCTCCATTTAGTTTGGTCTTCACAATTTTTTTTTGTCTTCAATATTTTTTAGTTTTCAATGGAGAGATCTTGAACATCTTCTGTTATATTTATTTCAAAGTATTTGATGATTTTGATGCTGTTGTACCTAGTATTTTTACTTCATTTTAATTATTTACTGCTATTACATAGAAATTAACTGATTTTTATACTGACCTTGTATTCTGCACCCTGGCTAAAGTCACTTATTAATTCTAATTGTTTGTATATTCTTCTGAATTTTATACATATGCAATCACGTTTTCTACAAATAATCAAAATTTTACTTCTTCTTCCAAGTTTTATACTCCACCCAACCCTCCTACCAAGGCTTCAAGTACTACATTGAATAGAAATGGTGACAGTGGACATCCTTGCCTTGCTCTCAATCTCAGAGGAAAATCACTTATTATTTCACCATTAATTACAATATAACCATACATTTTCTGAGATAGTCTTTAACTGGATTAAAGAAGTTCCCTTCTATTCCTAGTTTGCTGAGAGTTTTATCACAAATCTATGTTCAATTTTATCAAATTATTTTTCTTCATCTATTGAAGTTTATTTTTTCTCTATTCTGCTAATACATGAATTGCATCGAGTTTTGCAATGTTCAACCGCACTTGAAATACATCCCATGTTAGTCATGATGTATCATCTTTTTTTTTTTTTTTTTTTTAAATCTTTACTACTTGTAACATTTTTTTTTTTTAAAGATTTTATTTTTTCCTTTTTCTCCCCAAAGCCCCCCAGTACATAGTTGTGTATTCTTCGTTGTGGGTTCCTCTAGTTGTGGCATGTGGGACGCTGCCTCAGCGTGGTCTGACGAGCAGTGCCATGTCCGCGCCCAGGATTCGAACCGACGAAACACTGGGCCGCCTGCAGCGGAGCGCGCGAACTTAACCACTCGGCCACGGGGCCAGCCCCCATGATGTATCATCTTTTAAAAGATATTTTCTATGTTCTATTTGCTGAAATTTTATTTAGAAGTTTTTACCTATTTTTATGAGAGATATTAACCTATAACTGGCATAATTATTAATAGTGCCCCCTTTCACTCTAAATAGGATAAATTAAATGATCACCCTAATAAACACTACATCTTCTTACATTTTATTGAAGTTATAACCTTCCTGAATTTTTCTTTGGTTCTACAATAGATTGTTTCAAAGAGTCTTCAGAATTATATTCCCTTTTCCTTGTTCTGTATGATTTTTAACATATGCCCAGTTTTGAGATGTGAACAGTAGGATTTTTTTTTAGCATCTCCAAATAAGATGAAGTCTTTCTAGACTGGATGCTGGTCATCAGTGAGTGTGTGTTGCCCTTGGCCACACTGTCAGTTCCCTCTGTAATGAGCATTTCCTTTTCAGACCTGGAGCATGAGTTGATGTGCATGGTGTGCAGAACAATTCTGTTTCTGGCAGGTGTGCACCTAACATGGCCCCATTCCACTGAGGTAGCACATTTTCCCACCTAATTCTCTATTCTGATCCATGGAGTCACCTGCAAAGCTGCAATTGATAGTGTGTACTGCTATTAGGGATCTTCCTGTCCCCACCTCTGCCTGTAGTGCTTAACTTGTAAATATTGCATCTCCCAGGATACAGTACAAAATTGCTGGTTCTCCTTCCTCCCACCCCAACCCCAAATACCATACACACTTCCTGACCAGTTATTTCCTGGGAGGTGCTACCTCCAAATATGTGTAGCATCCTCAAAAAGCAACACTTTCTTGGCATATGGGGATCCACCTCCTCTTCTACTTGGTACAGACCTTGAATCTCTGTATGAACTGGCTTCCAATTGACCTCTACTACATGAGACATAAGCTGGATAGATTTGTACCAATCCAATGTGTCCCACTTTATCATTAATGAAAATGCCTCCTACAATCAGGTTAAGACATTGATGGGGTTGAAGTTTCTAATGTTCTTTTGAATTCCTGTCTTTTTCTTTGTTCTCATGAATATCATCGGAAAGCTGGGAGAGGCTGCCTCATACACATTTAAAGCCAGAAGTCATTTCTTTATGGCTGCCTATTTTTATGTGTGTGTTTAGATATATCACTAGGGAGAGAGGCAAGGTGCCAGAAGTCTGTGAAATAGGACTGTTTTTTTTGAAGAAGAAGAAGATTAGCCCTGAGCTAACATCTGCCACCAATCCTCCTCTTTTTGCTGAGGAAGACTGGCCCTGAGCTAACATATTGCCCATCTTCCTCTATTTTATATGTGGGAAGCCTGCAACAGCATGGCTTGACAAGCAGCTTGCATAGGTCTGCACCTGGGATCCAATCCAGCGAACCCTGTGCTGTCGAAGTGGAACATGCAAACTTAATCACTGTGACACCAGGCTGGCCTCAGGACTGTTTGTTTTTAGTAGGTCATGAATGGCATAAAGAAATAGAGTCCTTGGGACTGGCCCAGTTGTGTAGTGGTTAAGTTTGGCACACTCCGCTTTGATGGCCCATGTTCACAGGTTCGGATCCCGGGTGCAGACCTACACCACTCAGCAGCCATGCTGTGGCAGCAACCCACATACAAAATAGAGGAAGATTGGCACAGATGTTAGTTCAGGCCTAATCTTCCTCAGTAAAAAAAAAAAAAAGGGAGGAAGATTGGCAACAGATTTTAACTCAGAGCTAATCTTCCTCAGCAAAACAAAAAATACAAAAGAAACAGCATGCAAACCTCAGAGAATTCTATTATCTTGTCACTTTAATGAGCTATTTACTCAGGACCTGATTTTCTCTGTCCACATCAGAGGTCACTGCATTAATTTCAGCACAAAGAGATTCCCTACCCTTTCTCTCCTCTCCCGGTCTCTTCTTGACAAGTCACGTTTTAACAGTTGGGCCACTGTCTTTCCATCAGTTGAAACCTCCCAGAACGCAGACCTCCACTCGATGTCCTCTGCAAAGTGAAAACTCTAGTCTTGGCTGCTTGTTTCTCAAATCTCCTTCCTGGGTTTACTCTTTCAAAAACATTTGATCAGGCAGTTAAAGCTGGAAAAATACAAGAGAAAGGGGTGGTCTGGTAGGACCCACCAGAGGCAGAGGGTGAGCCCGTGATTAAGGTACCTAATCCATAGAGGCTGAGGGCTACTCCTGGTAAAGGGCCTTTATTCTTACCTTTTAAAGAAAACCTGTTTTCAAAAATTGTGATTTCAGACTTGCAAAGCTGACAGAAATTTCTCAAGAACATGTTGGCTAGTGGTAGTCTTATGACTTTGTTTTGGTAAAAGTTTCTGACAAGAGGGTTTGCGATTACTGGAAAATTTAAGGAGTTTTTCCAAGATTAATTCACTCATTCGTTGAATGAATATTGAGAATCAACTACATTTTAGACGGTGCTGGGTTTACAAATTCTAACGGAGGAAGGCAGACATAAAACCAACAATTTTGGAAGTCCTTATGTAGCTATAATTGTGGTGTGGGTATAATAGTTATGAATTTAGATGAAAGAAAAGACCCTCTACTTTTCCTAGGTCTAATTAAATATTGCTTGAGAAGCCACTTGCCCAGGTTGATGAAGTTCACCCTCGTGATCCCGGCTATCCTTGAGCCCACGTCATCCAGGAGAGTAGGGTAGGCCCCATCCCTCAGGCTGGATGGCTCCCGCTTGGCTGACCCTTACTCTGACCCACCTTGCCCTGCAGGAGCAGCTGTTCTTCTGGAGGCTCCATTCTCTATATCCAAGCTTGATCATGAGACCCCCCACTGAAGGGCCTGAGGTTGTAGTGCCTGGACCCCACAGGCACCTTAGCAGTTGTCTACCAGAGGCCTTACCACTCCAGAGAAGATGCAGTCACATGGTGGGGCTCACAGAATCAGCAACCTTCCCCTCCAGCCCTGATCTCTCATGGTTCTGATGTCCACCTTGGCTCCCACTCTCACCCAGGAGGTCCCTGGCCTCCACATCCTTCTGGGGATCCTTCCACTTACCCCAGAATACTTGTCAGCCCAGGAGAACCTAGTGAGGAGTAGGGCGGAGTGGAAGGAGCTCCATATCTGTACTTTGGGGTCAGACAAAACACCCTGATTTGGGGACAAAGGAAATGCTACAAGAGGCCTTGAGAAGTCTACATGGTACTGTCCCAGTCCCTGGGTGGCCCTGGTCATGTCTGAGGAATCAGAAGAGGCTGCCTGGAGGAAGTGATGTTTAGGCTGATCTGTGAAGGGGAGTCAGGAGTTAACCAGGAAAGTCTCAGACTTGGTGGCATGGAAGGTTTTGTGTGTGTGTGTGTGTGTGTGTGTGTGTGTGTGTGTTTTCTGAGAATATAGTAAGAGTCGGAAGTTTATTACTAGAATTAGAAGGATGACATTTTAGTTGCGAGTATAGCTTGGTGAATAGGGCTACGTCAACTAAATCTCATGTTTAGATATTTCTTACCTTCTTGGGACTTTTGGAGACATTCCTAAGGGAACAGGTGTTGGTTCTACTTCCCAGCTGAATTCTGTAAGAGCCAGGGAATTCGGAGATGTCGCCCAAATTTTAGGTTGTTTAGAATGATCAACAGAGGTAAATCATTAAACATGTTCCAGACTCGTCTTTGTTCTGACTTTGATTTCTTTCAAATCATTCACCACCACCACACATGCGAGAACACGTTTGGTGTCGGATTCCTGCACAGGTGGAGCCCCTCCCAAAAGGAGGGCATGCTCCTCATTCCTCATCCTCTTAGTCACTAGGTTCTCTATTTAGCTCCTTTGTAGCTTCTTTTGGCTGTAATGTTTTCAAACAGTTTTAAAAAATTGTTCCTCTCTCTCTCTTTTTTTTTTTTACAAGTTTTTTAAAATAAGAAATGGGCGAAGCCAGCTTTCCTTTCAGAATCAAAATGCAGAACAGATGGAAAAAATTACAGTATTTAACCTTCCCAAGTTTGAGCCCCCACAAATAATGCAACCAAATTTTACATTTTCAACACCCCTTCTACATACACTCCATTTTCTCTAACTTGGTTCCAAGTTTTATCTTCATTCCCAATCATGCTAATTCCATTGTTAGTTAAAAAAAAAAAAAAAAAAAAAAAAAACCTTCTTGGTTATCGTCAGAAACTATTATTTCTCTTACCCATCCTCTACCCAGCAAACTGCAGAGAGGGTGACGTGGCCTGTGAGCAGTGCAGAGTCTGATGCAACTCACAAAGGCTACTCAATCCTTACATAAATCTAGTTGCTAACATTTCTATTATATTGTGACAAGGACTCCCGACTGTTATTTTCTGTGAGAGATGGGGAGATTCTTTTCTTTTTCGTGCAGGTAGTACATAAAACAGCAGTCTCATCGGCTGAGCTGGCAGGGAGAATCCAAAGAGGCCAAAAGACCTCTGAGATCTGAATAATTAATATCACAACAGGCCAGGTCTTTAATTCCTCTTTGCAGAGGGTCCTGGTGGTGTTAATGACCAAAGAGAAGCAATGACTTTTGGCAGGTGTAATGGGAGGAACATGTTCCCGAGTCCACTCTGGGCCAGGCCCCAGATTGGGAGTTCAGAAGGCCAGAGTTCAGATTCTTGCTCTGACGCTTTCTAGCTGTGTGACCCTAGACAAATCACTTAGTCTCTGTCCATCTCAGTCGATACATCTGTAAAATGGGGATACACGTTGGTAGCTTCACCACATACGGTTGATGTGAGGATCAAACCAGATAATTATTCAGAAGCTCTTTGTAAGTGGTACCATGGAAAGGAAATGTTTATCTTATTCAGTGTGATCCAACAGCAACACCGGAGAACCTGTCCCATGGAGGAGGTCCCATCCAGGGGAATTCCAAGGTCTCGCTCAACTGGAGAAGCAGGTCGCCTGGCAGATTCCTGTCTGGCATCAGGAGGCCTGTGAGAGCGGGCAGGCTAGACCTCTAGTGATCCTGAAGTCAAGGACGGGGCAAGAGACACCGTAGGAGGCGCCTTTGCTCTTAGATCTGGGGTGTGGTTTCAGGACGTAGGTAAAGGCTGGGTCATGGGCAGGAACCGGATTATGCTGAGCTGTTCGCTGCTATATTTGTAAACCCGCGCCATCCAGTTTATACGAATGCTCACAAGAAAATATTTTAAAACCAGAGGTCCAGTTATCCGAGATTTTTTGTTTTTTATTCAGAAATAAAGTGACAGGATAAAGTATCTTTCAGAACAGGACAGAAGTCAAAGGATTTTTGTTGTTGCTAGTTGAGAATGACATAACATACTGAAAGGAAAAAGATTAAGTGACTCACATCCGAACAAGGGCCAACTAAATTTAGATTTTTTTATTTAAAAAAGATACAATGGCAACATACTCTCTTAAAACTAAGGACAAAATATAAAACCTCATTCACTAAAATTAAGTAAAAAAGGGGCTGGCCCGGTGGTGCAGCAGTTACGTTTGCGTGCTCCATTTGGGCAGCCTGGGGTTTGCCGGTTCAAATCCCAGACGTGGACCTATGAACCCCTTGGCAAGCCATGCTGTGGCAGGCATCCCACATATACAGTAGAGGAAGATGAGCACAGATGTCAGCTCAGGGCCAGTCTTCCTCAGCAAATAGAGCAGGATTGGCAGTGGATGTTAGCTCAGGGCTAATCTTCCTCAAAAAAAAAAAGATTAAACAAAAAAATCATTTGAAGGCTTAGTTTTTCATATTGCTGGTAGACAGAGAGAGAAAGTTAGAGATGGGCAGAGAGTAAGGAAAAGAGGGAGGAAAAGTGGCCAGGAATGTAAGGCAAGGTGAGAGGCTCTGTGAGGCGGCAATGAGGGCAGGCTAAAAGAGGGAAAGAGGAGCAACAGAAAGTTCTAAAGTCAGCGTGCAGCCAGAGGAACCGCTCTTGTCACTCAAAGCACGGACCTCCAAATAAGTTCTTACTGACTTTGGCTTCTGATTATTTCTCAGAGCAGTCCCGTCTGTTCTAAAAATAACTCATCTACTTGTTTTAGGAATAAATGCTTGTTTCCACTGGAACTCTGAAATGTTTGTGATGAGTGACGGAATG
The DNA here is from genome assembly GCF_021613505.1 of Equus quagga. Classification (NCBI taxonomy): domain Eukaryota; kingdom Metazoa; phylum Chordata; class Mammalia; order Perissodactyla; family Equidae; genus Equus; species Equus quagga. The sequence goes on from NC_060271.1 coordinate 80,226,312, forward strand.
GCTTAAGTTTTAGGAATTTTCTTTGTGTCATCTTACTTCTATCTTAAAATCTGTTCACTTACTTTTTTCCTATGTTCCTGCTGCTGGCCAACAAAAACTCAGTGGATAAAAAGAAGTGGGAATGTGCTGCCCCTTGGACGCCTATTCCACCGCTTGGTGTCAGATCCTCAGAGATTCAACTCTGAATAGCATTCCTGAAAGAGCTGACTGACGAATCCTTAGGATCTGGGATATGACAAGCAAATGTCACTTCAGACGTTTGCCTCCACTGATGTTAGTAACGGGTTAGATCTCACAGGGCAGAGGATGGAAACATGGATATAAGTTAGTGGTCTCGCCTCCCCCCTTGCATACCGTTCATAGGCACACCGCACCCTTGTTGGGGACATCTCTTATCACAGGTGGCTATTCTCAGTCTCACACTGCAAGAAGAGGACCTCAGACTCTCAGGGCAGGGTCAGGTGGGGAGTGCAAAGCCCTTCCCAAGGTTTCTATGTGCACCCACCTGGATAGTTACTGATATTACGGTAGTTACTCAAGAACAAGCCGGCATGGGACGGAAGACCCCTGCCCCTACAAGCTGTGCTTTGCCAGTCCTACACATGCACCAGTTCACCCCCATCTGCCCGAGTTAGGCAAACGCTGCAACTGCCTATTCCATACAAGGTGACATAGTTGCAAGTCACAGCAGTGACAGCCACCATGCATGGAGTGGGTTCCATGTGTCAGGCTCTGATTGTACCCTTAACACACAAGGCCTCGTTTAATCTTCATTAATGACTCTATGTGCTGAGTGTGGCAATCATCTCCATTTTCCAGGTAAGAAAACTGACAATCAGGAAGGTTCAGAAAGTTGTCCTTGGGTTATTAGTGCCAGAGCTAGGATTTGAACTATGAAAGTCTATACAATTGCCACCATGCCACCATGGCCTTCAAGAGCCCACTCCTTACACTGACAATCCCCGATTTACGGTGGTTCAATTTACAACTTTTCTACTTTACAGTGATGCGAAAGCAATACACATTCAGTGGAAAACGTACTTCAAATTCTGAATTTTGATCTTTTCCCGGGCCAGCACTAGATCTCTCTCGTGATGCTGGGCAGCGGCAGCCACGGCAGCGGCGGCAGCTCCCAGGCAGCCGCGCGATCACGCGGGTGGACAACCCGCACACTCACCCCCACGCTGCACCCGTACATCTGTTCTTCACTTTCAGTACCGGCCTCAATAGATTAATGAGATATCCAACACTTTATTATAAAATAGGCTCTGTGTTAGATGGTTTTGCCCAACCGCAGGCTAATGTAAGTGTTCTGAGCACGTTCAAGGTAGGCGAGGCTAAGCGATGGTTTTTAGCAGGTTAGGTGTAATTAGGTGCATTTGCAACTCATGATATTTTCAATCCACGAAGGGTTTATTGAGATGTAATCCCATCGTAAATCGAGGAAGAGCTGTAGTCTCAGGCACAGCTTTTCAACGTAGAACCACCTTGACTTGTATGATGTAAAGACTCCTTTGTGTAATAACACGTTTATCCCTCTGTAGGTCTAATTTCCTAAGAGACAGGGGTTTGAATGAGCATCTGAAAGGAAAAGAGTATTCCACTGTGTGGGAGGTTGGATGGAAGGGAGGGAGGGGGAGGCGGGGCCGTGAATATGTGGGTGCTTCCCGCCTCTGAGCTTATTGCAAAAGGTCAGAGGTCACTTGTTCTAGCTGACCAAGGTACTGGGAATGCCCCATTTCCTGGGAAATGAATGGACAATTCAGGGGCCTAGTCAGTGAGCGCTACTTCTTAGCCTTTAAGCCATAAATCTAAAAAAAATAATAAACAAAGGAAGCTCTTTTAATTCCCCTCAGCAATCTAGTCTGATTGAATTTTATTCAGGGAAGATGCCAAAAAATCTCCACTCACTACAATTTGTTTTTTTGTAAGAAACTGAAAAGAGGGAAAACTCAAATGTTTTTGCTGTCCCTCATTTGAACGTTTCTAATCCAAAGTAAACAGGGGACCTCTGTCCTTTGTGTTGGACGGTGGCAGACACAGGGCCCTTGTTTGAGAAGCGCAGTATCGGCCCATCGCGGCCGCGGCGCACACTAAGGCCCCTGTGTCCGGGCAAATGAGATGGGCCCCGATTCCTGCCACGCTGGTGCAGCCGTGAAAACAGTTGATGTTGGAGTGTCGTCTCTCCCCCAACAAAAAAGGAGAAACCTTCTCCTCTCTCATTCTTGGCAACTCTGAACCCCACCTAACTGCCTTTCTTTCTGAAAGAAATCAGTTTGTTTCTTATTACAACAGTGAAATAAATTCATTGTGGAATATTTAAATCAGGAGAAGTAGAGAGAACAGACAAAGAATCACTCAATTTAACCACCCAGACATAAGTGTCAAACATTCTGGTACATCGTTAGCCTTGTTCTGTTTCTCTACGCATGTATATTAACGTATTTATGGGGGGACGGACGACATTTGGGTCATGGTGTACATTTCTTAGGGATGTATTATAAATAATCACCAAAAATAGTCAGTTGGATTAAAGAATTAAATGTAAAAGGTGGTGGAATCAATATAGATTAATATTTATTTCAGCTGTTAACCTGGGGTCCAGGCATAAGCTTCAGAGAGTCTATGAATGCACAATTTGGCAATAAATATAGATATAGACATAGCTATATGGGGGGGCATGGAAGGCTGTTCATAGTTTTCATCAGATTCTCCAAGGTACATGTGACCCCAAAAACCAATGATTTATATTAACTTGGCTCAGGGAAATATACCTAATGTAGGAAACCGCCTACCACACAGCTGGTAGGAATGTTAATTGGTTAAACTTTTCTGTAGGGAAGTTTGGGTACACTCGTGTGTGTGTGCGTGTGTGTGATTTAAAATACCCATAAGAACATATGATGGAGTTAAAATAATGCAGAACAATGTAAACTGAGGGGAAGAGAGAAACAAACAAATTATTAAGACAGAATGTAAATCCTGGGTTGCGGGTGGGACCAAGAATATAACAGACTTGTGGTATGATAAACGTATTATTTCAAATTAGTGAGGAAAGAATGGATGAAGGTAATGCGTATCAAAAACCTTGAGATTCTTCACCACCAAATCACATTGTACAGAGAATGTTACAGAACAGTGGTTAGATGAACATCCTTGTTTGGCTCCTGCCTCTAATGGGAACGCTTCTAATGTTCTCATACAAGGAATTTCATCCCTGCTGACTTGACATGGGTATTCCTTATGTCAATGCAGTAGCCTATTTCTAGTTAACTAAGAGCTTTTCCAACTATAAAGATAACCACGATTTATCTTTGATTTTAAAACATAAAAAAATTGTCACTATGTGTGGGATGGAGGTTACCTACACTTATTGTGGCGATCATTCTGAAATAGATACAAATTTCTAATCGTTTGCTGTGTGCCTGAAATATCCATCAATTATATCTCAATTGTTTAAAAGTAGTTGTTTATGTTAATAAAATATCACCTGAATTATCAGAACTCTACTTGGTCATAGTATATTGTTTTTAATAACATTTTGGATTTGATTTGCTAGCATTTTATTTACCTTTTTGCATCGTGCTCTTCAGGCAGATTGGTTTTTAGTTTGTTTTTTTTTTCTTTTTTGTTTTTGCCACTTTTCTTAGTTTGGGATATCAGGGTTCCTTTCATTTGAAAAACTGAATTGGGACACTTGCCATCCTCTTTTATATTCTGGAAGATTTTAAACAGCAAGGAAATTGGCTTCTTTGAGGGCTAAAAGATGTGTGCTTTCTAACTCTGTGGAACAGGCATCTTTCATGGAGCAATTATTTAACAATTTCTCCATTTCTTTATTAGTTTTTTCAAGTTACTACTTCTTCTTGAGTCAATGTGGCAATTACATTTTCCTAGAAAATTCATTCATTTTAATGAGTTTTTCAAATTCATTGAGTCATAGCTTCTGTTTTCTTATAATTAAAAAATCCTTTTGGCATATCTTCTCACCCACTTCTCCTTCCCAACATTGTAAATTTTTTATTTTCTCTTCACTCTTCATGATTACCCTTGCTGTGCCTTTATTATTCTTTTCAAAGATTCTCTTGCATTTATTCCCTGATTATTGCCTTTGCTAATTCATTAATTTTTGCTTTAATCGTGACCCCACATTTCTGCTTTCCTTAGATTCCTTTTTCCTTTTTTATTTCCATTTTGATTAAATTGTTACTTCATTTAGTTTTATTATTTCTTAACAACAAAAGAAAATTTGTGGCTACAAATTTTTCTTTGCACAGCTTTGGCAGAATCCCAAACATTTTGATTTTGTTCTCATCACTATTTTGTAGCATAATTTTCATTTTCTCTTGGATTCAAGAGTAATTTAGGAAAAAAACTTTTTATGTCTAAGTGATTGCATGTTTAAATTGTCCTTTTGTTGTTTAGTTCTAACCTAATTTATTATAGTTAACAACCAAAGCTTAAAAAGTTTTTTATTCTTGGAATTTACTAAGGTTTCATTTGAAAGACAGCATATGATCTAAGGATATTCGAAAGGAACGTATTTATATTTGTAGAATAGAAAATCTTGATTTGCATATATTAAATTAATTATATTAAATAAATCATTCAAATTCATCATACCTTTACTTAATGTTTATCCTTTTGAGGTGCCACAGACACTCAGGTTTCACGAAGTGTATCCATTATCTATTGCTGCATAACAAACCACCCCAAAATTTAGTGCGTTAAAACAAAGACATTATTTCTCACAATTCTGCGAGTTGGCTGGATTCACTCTTACAGCCAAATTCAGCTGGTGGCTGGGATCAGGGCTGGCTTCAGCATTGGTGAGCTATCTCTGCTCCATGAACCCTCTCATCTTCTACTAGACTAGATCGGGCTTCTGCCTATGGTGTTGGAAACATTCTAAGAGCGTAAGCCCTAATGCACAAAGTTTTTTAAGTCTCTGCTTGTATCACCCTTTTTGCTGAAGTCCCATTGAACTAAGCAAGACACACAGCCAAACCCAGACTCAATGTGGGAGGGGACTACCCAAGGGCATGAGGTCAGGAAGTCTTCGTTGGGGGCCATTAATATGACAATCTACTACACAAAGGGATTATAATTTGTCCTCATAGCTCTCATTATATTTGTAGTAGTTTTAACCAAAAGAATCCTGTTTATAAATTAATTTTTTGCAACAAATTTTAGTTTTCTCGTAATTACATTACCTCCCCAGATTTCTTTTGGTTTGCATTTACAGGGCAATTGTTTTTGCTTCTTATGTCACTGTTACGTGCATTTCTTAAAAGCTTCTAGTTGGATTTTGTATTTTAAAAGGGGAGTCAAAACTATTCATGTTTAATGGGAACACAGAAGCATTTGTTCGTACTTCTACCATCTGATCATATATACACTTTCTGGCTTTCACATTTCTTGGACTTTTCCTCATTCTTCTTGCTAACTCAATCTCTCTCTCTCTCCCCCCTCCCTTTTTTCCTCTAAAAGTTTGGATGTTATATGTTCTATTTTTATTCTTTTAATAGTTATCTTTAAATTTTTAAAATTAATTTATGTGTCTATCAAAGAAAAGAATTTTACAGTAGGTATGAATGCTCTTCAATGAAAGATGACAAAATAAGCACATTTTTGCTTTCCCTTCTCCTATGCCATCCTGTCCTCTCAGTTTCTACAACAATGATCTGGTCTTTAGATTTAGATTATTATGATAATTTAATCCCAATTCCTAATCCATTTATATGTGTTTTCTTTCAAGAATTATCTTCAATAGTTTTATTAAGGTTCCAACCATACCTTCAGCTTCACATATCAGACTACCTAAAAGTGGCTCAGACATTAAGGACATTTAATTACACCATATGGAAAGGAGGGTAATGGGAGGCATATCCAGGGTTGGTTCAGCAGCTCTTAAAGTTCTATGCGGGCATCTCTCAGATTCTCTTGGCCTTCTCCTCATGGTCACAAGATGGATACCACACTCCAGATATTTCATCCTTAGACAATCATCTTAAAGGCAGGAAGAAGGGTCAGGCTACCTCACTGCCTGTCTTTATCAAGAAACAAATTCCTCCCCAAGCCTAACAGGAGACTTTCTTTAACATTTCATTGGCCAGAACTTAGTCACACGCTCAGTCCTAAGCCAATCATCAACAACGGGCAAGGAATTTTCTTGCTTCATCCTTCGGGTCAGGGCATGTTGTCAATCACACAAAATTGGGATTCTCTTAGTAGGAAGGAAAGAAAAATGTTCATCCTATTGGCATCCAACAATGATGCCACAATATATTAAAAATCAGGAGTTAGGCTCAACATTAAGTTTTACTGCTTGTATCATTCACTGCCATTTCTTTTACATTATTGAGTTTATTTGCTTGGCTTGAATATTTTCTGTGGAGTCTTTTTTTCAATTGGGGTGGTACATGAATGGTTTACTTTTTTACAGCTGCTTGTCCAAAATATCAGAATTTTGTGTAAGGAACAGAATCTTGCATCAAAATCACTTTCCCTCAAAATTCCACACATATTGCTTTGTTGTCTTTGGCATTTATGTGGCAAACATCAAGACGATATTTTTTCCTTCAGAGGTAACCTGATTCTTCTGCTTGAGTGGCTTCACGAAGCAGCGAACACTTTTCCTGTCCATTGTTGAACCCCTCATGCCTAACCCAGTGCCTAGAACACAGGCTCGTCATAGATGTGTGGAATGAATGGATGAAAGAAAACAACGAAGAGCCAGTTGTCGGTGGAGGATCCCAAAGGAGCAGTTCCGCCTTCATGTTGAAGACTTTCTTTGCCCTGCATGTTGTAACCACATAAAGCTAGCTGGGAGCCACGTGGCTGCCCTCATTGTTGCTCCTTGGCAATGTTCTCTCTGTGCCAGGCATCAAACATGAGCCCCTCAGTGGGATCCCTGCCCTGTGTGCGCCCCAATACCTGGACACTTCCTGGATGCTCCAAGAGGATGGAGATTTGCCCCTCCCGACTTTCCCATGATTAATGTTTGTCCGTAGCCTTGTCGCAACCAACCTTGGGAGTGTTGCTGGGTTCTGGTGGGGGTCCCTCCTGAGAGAGGCCTTTCTATTCTGTGAGGTGAATTGAAGGCTGTCAAACCTTTCGCTCAAACTGGTCTCATCTGCATCAAGTCATACAGAAATTCCTTGAAATGTCTGGTATGTGGGTGGAATCCTTTTTCAGTTTTGAAGAATGACAGATTTTCCCCTATCATTATTTTCCTTTGGCTGTGTCAATGGGAGTTTGGAAGAGAGACAGGATGGGAAGTTCAATGTGAGGATTTGAATGCCTGTCACAGAATAGAAGTCTGTCCTTGTACTTTTCCTAGTCTCTTTAGACAAAGTCCCCTCCACCTTATAGCCCTATGTATGTATAGCCCTATGTATGTATGTATGTATAACTGCCCCCTTCTCATCACCAAGCCCTCCCGTTTGGAGATACAAGAACAGTTTCTCTTCTATCAGCTCCCTGCTCCCTTCCTGGGCTCCCTATTAAACATATTTTGGATATCCTGGCTTTGTTTTTCTCTGTCTCATATCTTATGTCTCATAATTTTTTTTCCTTTTCCTCTGAGCTTGGGGAGAATTTCTTTCATCTCCAAGTCTTAGAGACTCTGACCAGTCTTTGTAGCTGCTTAGATCACCAGTGGAACCATCAACCTTCAAACTTTTACTGGGCTTTACACCCATCCTGTGATCTCTCTCGGGAAGGAAGGAGTCAAGCTTAATACACAATATCAACATGCATTCCCAAGGCAGACCTGAGAGCTGGGGGATGGAAGATGTTAAGCAGACGGTCAGACCGTCTTTGGACAACACTGTCCGTGAAAATTACCCAGGTAGCTGAGGACAAAGAAAATGCCTCTATGGCTTCTTGCCCCACCCATTATGCTGGTGATGAAAACCATGAAAATGGATTCAGCATAAGGTTTCCTATTTTTCTTTGGCTAGAGATAAGGAATACACTAATAGCTGAGGCCTCAGCGGGGGCGGATCCTTGGACAATACCTTACTTTGGATTAAATTTCTTTTCCTAAATCCCTTAACACATTAAAATCTCCTCACTCTGCCTAAACACAGTTCTCCAGAGCCCTTTATAAAACCTCTCTTTCTCTCTCACACACAGATGACATCTGACCTTTGCCATCCTACTGTGCCAGGCACCCTTTACTATTTTCCCTCTGGGTCCCCGTCTGCCAGTGCCACTGAGGAAGGCCCTGCAGCCACCTGAAGTCAACTCTGGTCATTGCTCTCCAAGGCCTGCCTGCAGCAATTGAAACTCCTTCAATGCTGTGGCTTATGGCTGTGCTTCCTCCATAAGAGTGTCTGGGCCATTTAGTCACTAATATCTTGGGTAAGTGCCGAGCTAAACAGTGAGCTCAGCTGGCCTGAATCATTCAGGGAAGACTCTGATGCTTGTGGCCCCACAATCCCTTCCACAAATGAATCAGGAAGGAGGGGGAGGCTGATTACAGTGAAGAAGGGGACTCTTTAAACATATGCTCTATAATGAGTACGTAGAAGAAAGGAAAGGGAAAACTGACAGAGGGATTTTACTAGCCTCTGAGTAGAACATACCTAGTTCTCTTGTTTGCACAGGGAGGAGAGGCTGTGATTCGCTTGTTACAGAAGCGATTATCTTTGAGTTCAAGGCCAGCTGAAGTAAGTGTGTGCAAAGGCAGCCCAGGCGTATTCCTAGAGGGGAGGCCACATATTCATCAGGCTCCACATCACACGGAAACAGGACCTTCAGTGGCCAAGTGAACTGGCTTCTGTGCCTGTAGCTGAAGGAATGCACCCACATCTCCACATGGCTTCCAGGGGCCACAGCTGGAATTTCACTCAGCTTGGAGAGCAATGTCTTGCATACTCCTAAAATGCAAAAACGTCACACCACCCTTTAGGAAAAATGATCCTTGCTCTAATTTGTATCTTTTTACTGTTTTTTTCCCCCTCATTCCTCTTACATCACAGGCTGAGAAACAAATTCATAGCCCTGGATTACCTGTGAAATGACCCCCCCATAGAAGGTGCATACGCACACATATGCATATGCATGGGCAAAGGAACTGATATGGAAATGATAAAACAAAGATGATGGTGGGAAATTGAGAGAAGGCAAAAGTATGTCGACAGAGTTTTTCTTTAAACAATAGCTATGTTCATTGATATCAAATACTATGCTAAGCATGCAAATAAGTTCTTGCATCTTGTCCATACATCAACCCAACGAGTTCAGTATTATCCTTATTAAAAATGTGGAAACTGGGGCCGGCCCGGTGGCACAGTGGTTAAGTGCTCACGTTCTGCTTCAGCGGCCTGGGGTTCACCGGTTCAGATCCTGGGTGCAGACCTACACACTGCTTGTCAAGCCATGCTGTGGTAGGCGTCCCACAGATAAAGTAGAGGAGGATGGGCACGGATGTTAGCTCAGGGCCAGTCTTCCTCAGCAAAACGAGGAGGATTGGCAGCAGATGTTAGCTCAGGGCTCATCTTCCTCCAAAAAAAAAAAATGTGGAAACTGAGGCAGCATAGCATGGAAGCCTTGGAACGAGCTCATTTTGCTTTCAAAATCAGGCTCTGCCACTTGCTGGGGAAGTTACTAAATTCTGTTAGTCCGTTTGTTTTCACATAAAAGGGGGAGGGACTCTACCTCAGGAGGCTGTTGTGAGGATTAAATGAGATATATAAGATGCTAAAGGCAGAGTGTTAACATTTTAGGAGATTCATTTCCTCCTAGTTCTATAAATAAATGTTCAAAAATTAGTTCAGTCCAGTCACAAAAAATTGTAGATTTCTTTAAAAAAAAAAACCCAACCCCGATTATCTGACTTGAATGATTTGGAAGGTTTATAAAACCATAGATATAGACTAGCTCTTGAAAATGTTGAGGGAGAATTAACGGTTTCCAAGCACTAGAGTGTACTTTGATTTGGGTATTCTTTAGTTTACAAGATATCAGATTAGCCTTGATTAGAAAGATTTCACAGTCCCAAAGGGGACAAACTCATTTGCTTGATTCTGCTGTTTCTTCCCTCCACCCACAAGTCTGTGTGTAGGAGTGGGGCAAAGACGGAACTGCTGAGCCTGACTCCCACCAGCTTGGATGGCCAGCCCTCAGCCACAGTGAACTCGGTATGTGTGTCCCAGCAGGAAACACAGTGACAGGTCCATTCTCCAGTCCTAGTTGGGGGTCCTGGAGAAGAGGAGAAGGACTTGGAGAGCTCCTGATTTCTTCCCTCAGGTAGCCAAGGCAGACTAGTCTAGGAAGGAGACAGAAAGCCGCCCGCACAGGTCAAGACCAGTCTGAAGGAGGCAGACACAGGTGCTGAAGGGAGCGAGGGACAACTTACTAAGAGAGTGTGTGTACCCTGTACATGCATGCATGTGGACACAGGAAAAGAGCTATCCCCCTCCCCCTTACCATGAAACTCTCACCGTGGATCATTAAGGGTTGAAAGACCAGCAAAGTATCCTCTGACAAATGTACTGAAATGAATGGTTTCTCAAGGTAACTTTACACTGTTTTCAAAATCCCTTTCTACTCTGATGTTTCCTGCTCAAATGTTGAGGCCAATGGTCTGGTGCTTCCTTTTTGAAAGTAGGCCCCTCAGCTCATATGAAACTAACTTAAAAGTCAACCCTGAGAGTCTGAGCCTTGGGCCAAGCAAACGGCAAGTGATTCCCTCACTGTCATCCCCCACCTTCCGGAAGAGAGTGGGTCTACCCTGAGCAGCTAGCCCGGAGGGGTCAGGAGAAGAGAGTTCGTCCCTGAGCTCGAGGCATCTGAAGACTACTACTGGTTACTGCCTCTCGGGGGCATACTGTCCCCTAAGTACAGCTCCCAGGGAACCTATGGTTCTTCCATTCTCTGGCCAGACCGTCTTCCTTCCACTTCCCCGACCTCCAGCACCAGGGCCCAGCTCAAGGCCACAAATCCTGAAAGGGCCAGCCAGGTGGCTCCAGCCCATACAACCCCCTCTCGCGGCGCACGCTACCCGGTTCTTGGCCTCCGCTTGCTGTAGCAGGGTGGAGTGGGGTGGACTGGGCATAGTGGTGGCTAACCAGGCGCCCCACAGACAGGAGACTCATCTTCATTACCAGCCACAGTCAAGATGTTTGTACGAAGGCCCGCTGATCTTAACAATGTGCCCGCCTGGGAACGTGGGGTGGCTGTGCTCGGGCGGCTGGCGTCCCTAGAATCGAGCGTTCTTCGCTGGGATGGGGGCGCAGGTGGGAAACCCGGTTTAACAAATTCTTCGCTTGATTCTGGGGAACATGTTCGTGGCGCCAAATCTTGGCAGGCGGCGGCCGAAACTCGCAGGTCCCGTTCCGGGCCGCGGCCCCAGTCCCTTGGCGGGGAGAGCCCTCTGCAGCGGCGGTCGGAGCAGGTGACGGGCCGTCCGGGCGGCTCCGCTCCCCTTCCTGGAGCCTAGAAGCAGCCGCTGCGCCCCGTCTGCTCGTCCTCCGTGGTCGGCGCCGACCTGGGAGCGGGGGCCTGTGGCCACACTGCGTTGCTCGTCTGCGGGAGGCGTCTGAAGTCGGCGCTTCCTGCCTTTTCCCCGGCCTGGGCTCCCCGCTCGCGCGGCGGGTACAGAGATTCCCGGGTCGCCCCGCCCCGCCCCGCCGCCCGCGCCCTGCTCGGTGCGCGCAGCGTCCCCGCCCCCAGCCCCAACCCCCCACCCCCAGTGCCCTTAGGGGGGCACCCCCATTGGGGCGGGAGGGTGGTCCGCCGTGCCCCGGTCCCCGAGTGGCGGAGAGGTGACGGTAACCGCCTTCCCATTTCCGCCCGGTCTGCAGCGCGGCAGGGTGAGTGCCAGCGCAGAGGGCTCGGTCCTCGCTCCGCCCGCCCGCGCCGGGGGCTGGCCTTGCCTCAGCCGGCGCCTTTTTCCCCCCGCACCGCGGCGCCGCTTCGCCACTCGGGCACCGCAGGTAGGGCAGGAGGCGGGAGCGCCTGCCGCCCGCCGCCCGTAAGATGGTCCCCTCGGCTGGACAGCTCGCCCTGTTCGCGCTGGGTACGTACGCCGCCTGCTGCACGCCGGCGCCCCCTGCCCTCCGCCGCACCCCGCTTTCCTTGTCCTTCATGTCTCGTCCCCGGGCTTTTCTGCGCCCGCCTAGGAGGCTGGAGGGAGGCTAATACTTTAGGGGTTGGAAGTTGGGAGGCGAGGGGCGTCACTGGGGCTTACTAGGGGTTTGGGGAACCCGCTCCAGAGAGGGGGACCGTCGAGCGCCCAGGCTTGCCCGGGAAGTGGCCGCCTGGGCCGTGCGTGAGAAAGCCCGCCGGGGAAGGGGAAGCGGTGTGTGAACTTTAATCCGCCGCGGCTGCGTGTGTCTGTTCGTACACTTGCCCACACCTACCTGTTCACCTGGCTGCCTCCAAGCCGGTCTTCACCGGCGTTGGTGACGTGTAGACTCTGGGGGTGACCGGCGACCCACCCTCCGGCAGGACCTTGCCTGCTTCCCTTTCCTACCCCCTGCCCACCCCTGCCCACAAGCGATGGACAGAGGGTCACGGTCAGCAGCGGCACCCTCAATCTTCTAACTTGCAGAGCTCTTGAGCTTTGGGGTAGGTTTTGGATTTTTGTGCGGATTAATTGTTCTTTTAATTAACTTCCCCGGGAGACGTGGTTGAAGTGTCAGCCGAGGGCAGGAGTGAAACCCTAGACGGAGCGTTGCCAATTTCCTTTGAGTTTGTTCTGGGGAGGGAACAAGGGATGGGGGAAGGGAGGAGCAGACGGGTCTGCGGAGCCCGCGAGCTGCTCGGCGGTGGCGTCCGCAGGCCGGCGTGTTAAGTGGCGAGGGGCGCAGCGCCGCGCGCCCTGGCCGCCTCTTGCCCTTCGCGGTCGGGTCGCTCCAGTGTTGAGATAGCAAATTAACAGCCCAGGTGCCCTGGTTATTGCTGCCGCTCCCGTGAAAGGAATTGTTCTGCCGATATCCCCTGAGTTTAACCCTGAAAAGCAACTTGCTCGCTACAGGGTCGTGTATTAGAGTGCGAGGAAAGCTATGGAGCCCCTCCCCCGAAAAGCTCAGAGCCGCAGCCTCACCCGGTTTTGCACAGGGTTTCACGAGGCGCACGGACCCGCCTGTAATCCTGCTGATGAAACGCTCGTAAAGAACCGCGGCCCGAAGGGAGGCATCCACGGAGGGAAACACCGAGCAGGGATGGAACCGGATGCGCCAACAGTACCCTATTGAAACTCACCAACAGGTGGCACGATTATGGGCCGCGTTTCCCCCCCCCCCCCTTTTGCAAGATTTGATATTTTTTTTGTATTGACGGTTCTGATTTCAGATTTTTTTTAAAGCAATGAAACATTACCAATACAGTAGCAGCTTCCTGTGTGCGGTTCCCTGTTGTAATGTGTTTTGCAAACACTAGTCGTAGTAATAATGAATGCTAATACTGTTGGAGCGCTTACTCTGTGCCAGGCACTGTTCCAAGTGCTTGACGTGTATTAACTCACTTAATTTTCACACCAACCTGGGGAAGAAGGTATCATCCCCATTTTATAACGGAGGAAAGTGAAGCTCGCAGGGCCCACCGTTAGTAAGTAGTTGGGCCAGGATTATTAAAGTGCGGAAGGAATGTGGATATGAAAAGTCGCCTAACTGGGGTCACTCTAGTCCCATCTCCCAGGTTTGGGATTTTTCCTTGAGGCTAGATTCTGTGAAATACCCTGCAACTTGCTGTTAAATTGGGTTTTCTGTTGGACTCCTAGGATCTCAAGGTGGCCTGAGGTTATTCAGTGAAAATTAAAGGCAGGAAATAATGAAGGTAAGCAAATTTGAGGAAGCATTGGAAAGTTGCTCCCCATCATAGCATACTTGCCCATGAAGACTGCATTCATTCATCGTGTAGTTTTTCTCTCGCCTAAGAGTTCAGCTTGATCTTTGTTTCCTTCCTTAAGAAAAAGATTTATTGGGGCCGGCTGGTGGCGCAGCAGTTAAGTTCGCATGCTGGGCTTTGGTGGCCCGGGGTTCGCTGCTTCGGATCCCGGGTGTGGACATGGCACCGCTTGGCAAGCCATGCTGTGGTAGGCGTCCCACATATAAAGTAGAGGAAGATGGGCATGGATGTTAGCTCAGGGCCAGTCTTCCTCAGCAAAAAGAGGGAGGATTGGCAGCAGTTAGCGCAGGGCTAATCTTCCTCAAAAAAAAAAAAAGATGTATGAACTTCAAAAGATTGGTCAATATGTAAAAGCTGGCTTCTACAATTCCAAAGTGTGAGCAGTTGAAACAAGTAGAGGAAAAACAAGACTGGAGTAATTTACACCCTGAGGAGTCCTTTTCATTTATATATCTTTAAAAAAAAAAAAAAGCCATTAGTTCTGTGCCTTGACTAGAACTTCTGCCTCCCACCTCATTTTCCATAGATTACTAAATAGTACTTGTCAGTGCCACAGGCAGCTTTCATTTGCACATTTCCTCCAGAGCTGCTTTCCTCTTTGATTTTTCTTAAATTAGCTAAAGGCAGTTCCAGGCAAATCAGCCAGTGTTCCATTGCTAATCAAGATCTAGAAAACTGGGATGTCTCCCCTTCTTCCCCACGCTGGTGGGGACAGTCTGAGAAGGAACCAGCTGTTAGGAGTCTCAGTCAGCACTCCTGATTGCTTGGAACCTGAACGTTGATTGATGTTTTGGCCGAGAGGATGTGTAGGCTGTTGCTTAAATGGCAACATTGGAAAAGTAATCCAGGTTCCTGTGGTGGCTGTCCTCCCATGTAAGGTTTCCATCACTGGCAGCGCAAACCTCACAGGGGCTTGGCACCTCCAGTCCCATATCCTCCTCTGTGTCCAGGGAGCAAGATGTGTAATCTTGGGCAAGTTACATAGCTTCTCTGTGTTTTTGTGGGGGTTTTTTTTGTCTGTAAAATGGTGATATTAATAGGGTTGTTGAATATGTTTAATAAATGCAGAATGGTGCCTGGCACTTAGTAAGAGCTTAATCGATCTTAGCACCATCATCATCATCATCATTGTTCCTTTGAACCTCATAGAATTCCAGATATCATTCATTGCAGGTTATGTTGATTCCGTATCTGGAAGAGTTTCCCTTATCTCCCAGCTCCCACCCTTCCTAAGCCAGAAAAATACCATCCCACCTGAAAACCTACCTCATTATTTTGGTGAATATCCTTTGGCAGGTGACAAATTCAAGCGACTTTAGGGGTTCTTTTGGACATCGTGAATTCTTTCATTTTGATGCAGAACATTTGTATTTCCTCCTTAAAGTTCATCGGTCAGTTGTTCATTAAAGTCAGCACTCAGTTCCAGTTTTCTCATTGTAAAGTGGGAATAATAAAACTGTACCCACCTCACAGTTTCTTATGAGAATCAAATGAGATGGTAAATATGGAAACTATTTAAAAACAGTAAAAGTAAAGGACTACACACAAAATGAAATTGATTTCATAGTACAGAAATGGGTTTTAAAATCCAGAAGTAAACATTGTTATAGCAGCTCCCAGAAGTAGAATGGATGTAGATCTACCGAAGGACGTCTTAGGATGCGAAGTGTCATCAGGGGTGGGTAGAGATGAAACAGCTCAGCTTCCCTGTGGATTCAGGACTGAGGGACCAGTAGGGGGCATGAAGTAAGATGTTTTTTTTCTCCATTACATGTAAATAATGTCTTTCAGAGTAGACAGTGGAGGTTGGCCCAGGACACATGTTTTCCTTATTGGGCAGCCATAATTAGGGAAAATTCACTTAGAACAAGGGCTGTAAAGGTGAATATGGAAGCTTTAGAGTTACCAGTATTTGCTTTTCCAAAATTTGGTTTCCTCAGGATAAAGTAATCTTTCTGTAAATACTCAATGTACCCTGGAAAGGAGACCTTTCTTATAGGAGTAAATGATGCTTCATGTTGCTGTGGTAACACATGAAAAATAGCCGCCTTTTCCATTAGCCCTACTACCTCTAAGGACCTTTTGAAAGTGTATTTGAACATGGTGCTATTCTTTGGGCTGCCCACTAAAAGGAAGCGGCAATGGGAAGTGGAGATTGGGTCAACCAAAGTGGGACTAGCCTGACACACTGAATTGGGCATCTTGTGCTCGGTTTCACGCTCAAAACCTCTGTACTGTCTTCCACAGCAGTGCCCTTAAATCAGAACCACGTGGAAGGCTTGGTAAAGCAGATAGCAGGGCAGGAGGTGGGAGAGCGCGTGTCTGAGGAGTTCCCAGGTGTGGCTTATGCCCCAAAGGGGTGGGACCCTTTGAGCACCACTGCTCTATAGTCAGTTGCTGTTAGGGAAACTTCGGGCTTAACCAATTGCATTTTATCCTAAGTCCGTTCTGACGTTTATAAATGCCACTGTGGTTTTATGGGCCATTATTAAAGGCCTGTCTTGCGGACCAGGGCTGAGTTAAAACTCTTGCTGAGATCTCTTAATTGTCCTAAGTGTTCTAGTACTTTGTCCATGGAAAATGTAACGGTCCCATGTTGTGACACTTACACTGACCAATGCTAATCATGTCATATTTTCTCTTTTTGGATCACCAAAATTTGACGTTGTTTGGCTGCCATTTCAAATAGTTTTAATCACTTCATTTTAAAGTATGAACTTAATTCTATGCTAAAGGCTAATATGCTTCAGATTGCATCTGGATAG
This sequence comes from Equus quagga, assembly GCF_021613505.1. NCBI lineage: Eukaryota > Metazoa > Chordata > Mammalia > Perissodactyla > Equidae > Equus > Equus quagga. The sequence goes on from NC_060271.1 coordinate 80,242,937, forward strand.
AAGATTGGGGTACTTTCATGGTGACTATTGGTTTGGTTTTGCTTTTTTTTTTTTCTTGTGAAATCGCAAGTATAAAAATCTTTCATAGAATCAGGAAAGCCATAAATCCAGACTACCAGAACCAACTCTTAGGAGCTGTTCATTTCAAGTACAAGGCACATTCCCTATAGATCAGCTCTGAAATCTGGGTAAATTCTTTCAAAGCATTATGAATCGTTGTATTGAACATGACTTAAATAGTTGTTACCTGGGCTTAGAAAATGTTGGAAATTTATTGAAATGGAATTTTATGTATTTACTAGTACATTTTTGTTTTTTCTTAAGTCAGAGGAAACAATTTTCTTTCATATGGAGTCTGTCCCCTGTCAAGTTAATTCTATGTTCACTACTTTTGCCTTTAATTTTTTCTTGTCCCGTTACTTTGAAAAGCTTCCGGTTTTCCCCCACCTTACAGTTTCTGCTTCTCAAGTGTCGTAGGTGGTTAGGGCTTCCTCAAGAAGGGATGTACATGTAACTTGTGTAACAAGCTCGTATAACTTGGTGGAACTCCAGACTGCTACTGCCTTGCCTTTTTTGGTTTTCATCTTTGACAGTGTTAACTTTTCTGGCTGGGAACCTCAGCAACCGAGTCCCGGCCCCTCCATGGCTTGCCTTGCATTAATGTTGGCTGGTGCTCACCCTCTCTTCCTTCCTAGTTTGAGGGCTCCCTGAGGGCAGAGACCTTTGGTTTTCGTCTCTGCCCTTGGCACCTCTGAGGACAGGCCAAGTCTCAGAGGAAACCAATAAGCCCTTGATGACCCCTTAGGGTGCCGAGCGCTGGATACTCCAAGTATAGACTCAGTTGGCAAACACTTGGCCATGTGGTTAACATTAATCCTGAAAAATTCTGTAGTATGATAATAAAGGGTGCTTGCATGTAAATTCTTGCAACACCAATGCAACTAGTCTTCAGAATTCTTTTATTGTTGTTTTTAAAAAATAGTTTATGATTTAATGTTTTAATGATTGCAAAAACATTTTTCCTCTATAGCACTTGGAAAATTCAGGAAAGCATAAGAGAAAAAGTATTTTAATGACCTGTAATTCCACCACCCAAAGATAACCATGATTAACAATTTGTTGTAGAGTCTGATGGATGAATGTATAGGTAGATATTCTGTAAAAGCCTGTGTGAATTCCCATGAGCTTACCCTGTTTAACTTACTTCTTTTTGTAATGTAATTTTTCATAATAGAAATTTTTTATGTCATTTAACATTCATCTGTAACATCATTCTTAGTGGCTGGAAAATAATCCCTTGCATATATTTACTATAATTTAACTAATTTTGAAACCCTTTGGCCATATATGTTCTTCTTATTTCTCACTGTTATGAATAATCTGTACGTTGTTCTTGAGAATTTAAATTGATACGTTTTTGGAAGTCAGTGTGGCAATAGTTATCAATTTTAAGTGGCATAGGGGCTGGCCCCGTGGTCAAGTGGTTAAGTTCACGAGGCCCAGGGTTTTGCCGGTTTGGGTCTGGGTGCCGACATGGCACCGCTCATCAGGGCATGCTGAGGCAGCATCCCACGTGCCACAACTAGAAGCACCTACAACTAAAATACACAATTATGTACCGGGGGGGCTTTGGGGAGAAAAAGGAAAAATAAAATCTTTAAAAAAAAATTTAAGTGGCATAATTTGAGTCATCAATTCTACATAAATACTTGCCTAAATGTGCAAAGAAAAATATAAAAGATGGTGATTATTGACTTGTTTATAATAGTAACAAGTTGCTAGTACCACAACTGTTATAATTATTTAAAGAGATTCCTTAAATAACTTACTTTTATATATCAATACAATGATTTACTACGTATCTATTTAAAAGAATAAAGGTTTTCATGATATATTAAATTTTTGAACACAGGTTCTAGAACCATATGTATAGTCCAGTGCCCTGGTTTGAATTGGTCAATTTTTTATAATAAGCATATATTAAATTTAAAATGTCTAAAGTCAAGGAAGATAGATGATACAACAGACATTCTTGTACACAAATGTTTGGCACATCTTTGATCACTCAGGATAAAGTCCTAGTAATTGGCCTTTTTTCCCACCAGCAGTGTGCGAATGCCGGTTCTCTTGAATCTTCCATGACACCTGAAGTTAGTTTTAACATTTGCTGAGTTGATTGGAGAAAAAGAACTCAGCTCAAATTTTGTATTTAGTATTTCTTAGGGTGAGTAAACTTGTTAACCATTTGTCATCTCGTTATTTGCATCTTAACCTTTTCAAATTTTTTTCTTATTGATCATCCTTTTCTTACAGCTTTATAACAACATCTTATATATAAAGGATATTAATACTTGACAAGTATGTCCCCCACTTATTGTTTGTCTTTTACTGTTTTATAAATGGTATTTTTGGTATACCGAAGGTTTTTATTTTTATGTAGCAGAAGCTATCAGTCTTTCTCCCTAAGCTTCCTACTTTTGCTTGTATATTTAGAAAAACTTTCCCTATCCTAAGATAAGGCAAATATTTACCCATTTTTTATTCTAATTCTGTAGTGGTTCCATATATTGTATTGAACTATTCTATCTATAATTTATTCTGGCTTGTGATGTGAGGTATAATTCATATTTCATTTTTTTAAAACAGCCTACCAGTTAGTAGCCTGAACTGTCATTTGTGGAATAATCTATCCTTCCCTTTGTGGTTTGAAATTCTATTTTTATCATATGCTAAATTCTTTTAAGTACTTGACTGTGGAATTTCAGTTTGGTCCTATTATTTTGTATTTTTGCCCTTATGGTGAACTTCTTCCTTCATGTAGTCTACGAATATTTATTGAGCACCTATTCTGTGCTGGGACCCCTTCTAGATGATAGGGAATCCGCCAAGAATGAACCCAAGTGCTGTTCTCATGGAGCTTGTATTCCAGCGGGTGAGACCTTTCCCCTATTCTCTATTCTAATTGCTTATCGCTGGTTTTTTAAAAACTTAAAAATATATGTTAACTTTAGTAGTCTTTCAGTTGATTCTCTTAGGGTCACAGGTAGATGATCATGTAATCTTGAATAGCGATAACTTCACCTCCTTCAGTTTAATATTTTGATCTATTACTTTTTCTAATCTTATAGTGCTGGTAAGAACTTTAAGAACAGCCTTTTTTAAAGGCAGTAGATATCCTTGTGTTTTTCTTGACTTACACATGATGTTTGTAGCATTTAACAGTTAAGTATGAGGCTTTTTGGTTATGTATATATATGTGAATATGTATTTAGATATGTATATATACATGTAAACTTTATCATGTTAATAAAATGTATTTCTCTTCATAACTTACTAAAAGATTTGGCATTTTGCTTTATTTTTTAAAGCAAGATAAATAACATGTGTTGTTTTTTGGCTTTTTTCCCAATGTTTTGAGGACATTTATTGACTCAGTTATGTTATAGCCATCCGCAGATTCCTGGAATCAATCCTTATTGGGTTTGTGGTATTTTCTCTGTATATACTGCTAGATCTGACTCATCCTGAAGTGTTTGGGGTCTTGTTTTCTTTTTTTAGTTTTGATATCAGCATTATATCAGCTTTATAAAATAAATTTTAAAACATTCCATCTGTTTTTTTGCTCTGGAATAGTTGAAATATCATGAACCAACGGTTCTGTGAAGGCTTGAAAGAAATTGCTTCTGAGGCTTCTGTGCCTGCTCCCTTTTCAGTGGTCAGTTTAAGTTTTCTACTTCTTGAGTCATTTTTGGTAATTATTTATTTTCCTCACAATCTTTTCAATTCAGATTTCTAAATTTTTAGTATGGATTTGTAAATGATCTCCTTTTAATTAAAAATTTTTCTTTTACATCTGTGGCCTCAGTTAATGTGACTTTACCAAATATGAAACAAAGTAAGCACCCAGGCCCCCAAAATAGAATATATTTGTTTGTTTTTCTTGATAAGGATATTTTGAAAAAAAGAACCTTTTTTTTTTAGTTAAATCAAATTTAAGTCAAAGCTTCACATTTGATAGTGTTCCCAGAAGCCAGGTAAATAACTAGTTTACCTGCATAACTGCATGTGCCAAAGTAACAAATATTACAGTAATATACAGTTACATATTATCATTATAATTATACAATGTTACAGTATCATAGTAACAAAGTAACAAATATTACTTTGTGATAGTAATGTTTCTGAGTTGGATGCTGCATGGCATTATCATTTCTAGCAGAAGCTGCTACAGTACCTTCCTGATGGTTCCTTACACTTTAAAAGTTTAAAAACCTCCAAATACACTATTTTGCCCATTAGATGCTACTGTAGTGTTTGGAGCAAGATGACCAATGCCTGAGTGGGAGATTTCTGTGGTTTGCTTGTTTGCTTTTTGGGTTTGTTTTTGTTTTTGTTTTTTTTTAAGATCAGTACTTCTAGGTAAAAATATTGGATTCTTACAAAGAGACCGTGTCTTCCTCTTGGATTCTTTAGGGCCTTTAAGTTTGAATGAGGTCAGCAAACAATTCTCCTGGGCACTTAGAAGACAGATGTACCTTTACTGCTCTTTCGTCATCTCTGGCCAGGTCTGAGGCACTCTCTGTGTAATTACTGTACTTCCAAGAGGTGCAGGAGATTAACTGACTAAATGGTACATGTAATGTGGTGACACAAAAGCAGCCAGAGCTGATAAATGGGAGGTTTGCAATTACACACTCTGCTCCCCTCCCTCTGACAGGCCTTGGCAACCAACAGGGGAAACACAAACTCAAGATACTTTTCTTGATTGAAAGAAACAGCATAAGACCTGTAACTTTTACTGTGAGTGGCTCTGAGGAGTTGGCGTATGGACTACGAAGGGACATAACCTGTTCACCTTGTCGCTGAGCTCAGCTGGAAACTCTGGGCTTGAGCACTTCTCACCTTGGGACAGTTTCTGGGTTATTATTTTTGCACCGGAGGAGCACATCATCTGGCCGGTTTGCATGCTGTGCACACTCCCTGCCAGCAAATTTAAACAATGACAGCTGTTTTTTGCACATAGCAGACCTTGGGTGTTATAATTAGGGTTTCAGGGGATGAATCATAGGTCCCTGAACTGGAATGAAAGCAAGCCTGGGGCCTGAGCAATTTTTACAGAGGTGAGGTAAACTCGTAGATCACATAGATGGGGAATCCTTCTGGATCTGGGCTGTCCCTAAACCTCATCAGCTACTCCCTTGCCCCCCAAAGAAAATGCCCCAAACACACAGCTTTAGTGCTGGCCACAGTGTAGGCCACCCTGTGGTTGCGACCTCCTCATGTAGGGCATTCAGGATACGTTCCTTCTCTCCTGGCCTCGGTTAAATCCTGCTCCTTCTTTGTCTAAAATGAAATAGAAAGCAGAATCTACAAACAAAAGAATCTACAAAACACCCCCAAATTCAACTCACCAGAGACATCCTCTGGTAAGGTTTAATTACCAGGTGCCTTACCAGATCTCTTTCTGTGAATGGATACAGATATTTGTATATTCACTTTTTTTCCTTCGAAAATGGCATTTGGTATTTTAAAATCTGCTTTTCACTTACAGTATATAGGGGCAATATTTCCATGGCAAAAATACAAATATATCTATCAACCTATTCTTTTTTTTAATGACTAACACATTCCATTGTCCAACGCTATCATTGTTTACCCATCCTTTATTGATAAACATGTAGGTGGTTTTACTTTTAAATATTGAAACCTGAAATGAAAATTTTTGTAGCTAAATCATTACCAGCATCTCGTAATTATCTTCTATGGGTAAATCCCCAGAAATGGATTACTAGGTCAAAAGGTACGTGTTTTTTAACCTCTTAATGTGTTTTGACAGTCTGACCTCCAGGAAAGCTATACCGATTTATACTTCTGTGACCTATGTGTGAGTACCTGTTTATCAGCAAACTTGCCTTTGATGATTAGTATCATTTTCTAGACTTGGCTAATCATGTTGGCAAAATGGTATCTCCTTGTTTCAATTTGCATTTCTTTGGTTAAAACCAACCTTTGGTACAATTGACTGCTTTCTCATGTTTGCATATTTAAACCCACTTTCTTGAGGGTTACACATTTCTGTCCTTAGCTCATGTCTTGGGTAGGTGGGTTATTTTCTTATTGATTTGTAAGCAAATTTTAAAAGATATTAAATATTTTCATCATTTTGTCATTTTGCCTTTTAAATTTATATGTGTTGTGTTTGGGTTTACAGAAGTATGGTTTTGTTTTTGTTTTTAACTTTTCAAGACTTAAAATCTGTTCACTATTCCTTTATGATATCTGCTTTGTCTCGTGGTACGAAAGGGATTTGCTATGACTCTTTCATCTCGCCTTTCCCTTTGTACTTTTATTTTGTTACTTTTTGAAGTTCAATTTCAGTTCTTCGGGAATGTATTTTGGTGTAAGATGTGAGATAAGACTCTAACTGGCCTTTTTGTCAAATACTGATCCAGTTACCCTAACACCATTTGTTGAATAATTTATTCTCTACTCACTGATTTCAAATCCCACTTTTGTAACTCGATCCCTTCTCAGGAGTACGTGGGTCTGTTTGTGGCGTTTCTGCTCTGTTCCGTTAATCTGAGGCTCACCCTGTAATGAACCATTCTTTTGGGTTGGGAACGTGTCATTGCCCAGGGAAGTCGGAGCAGAAAATCTTGATAACTAGGAAGGTAGACAGTGTATTATAGGGGGTATTGCTCACTTCTCCCTTTCCTGACAAGACTTCTACTTCCCTCCCAGCTAGGGCGTGTTGGAGGAAGAAATGCATGTGGTGGTGGAGGCAAGGCACACTTACTGTGTTAGTGGGGAGGAGTACTTACCGTGTTTCAGTCACTGGGGAGAAAGGATGACTTACTCATTCCTCAGCATGGCTGAAGACTGATGGACCTTGGGTCTCACTGTCTTGAAAGGCTTGTTGAACCTGCCTGTGTGCTCCTATTCTTTCTGGAAATTTGTGCTTTGCAGGAATTGGGGGTCACGAGGCAGGCCTACAATTCTCCATGTGACATTCTCATTAACTGAGGCGGTATATTTCCATGTCCTCTTCTCAAATGGGAGTACTGAGGAGTAGGCTGTGGCATACCTGGAGCGCGAGACCAAACCTGGTGACACCTCCCTGGAACTGGGAACAATTAAAGAATCAAAAAGGAACCCAGCTGGCAAATCATAACATTGTTTTCTATATTAAAACAAACTCAGATGTATTAGTGAATAGAATGCAAGATTGAAATATCAAAATTAATTTTTAGGATGTAAGACTTTGGGTGAATTGTGATTTTTTTCCTTCAGTTGTTTCAGGTTGTGCCCCCAGACTCCAGAGGAATGGGTATGAGTTCCTTCTCTTTGCCATTTCAGGAATTTTGATGGAAAAGTTTGAGAAAGTGCTGTCCCATGTGAATGACTAATTTTCAGATGTTTAAAGTAGAACAAAACAGTAACTAAAATGAATAACTTCATTGTTCTTCTGCTTACTTTGGATTTACTTTTCTTTTTCTAAGTTTTCCTAAGGTGAAGACTTAGATTATTAATCTTAGATCTTTCTTCTTTTCTAATATATTCATTCAATGCTATAAATTTCCCTCTAAGCACTGCTTTATATTTTTTGACTTCTCTTGAGATTTCTTCTTTGACCCACGTGTTATTTAGGAGTGTGTTTATTTATGTTATTGATTTCTAGTTTAACTCCTTTGTGGTCTGAGAGCAGACATTGTATGATTTCTGTTCTTTTGTATGTGTCAAGGTGTGTTTCATAGCCCAGAATGTGGTCCATCTTAGTGAATGTTTATATGAACTTGGGAAGAATGTGTATTCTGATGTTGTTGGATGAAGTCGTCTCTAGATGTCAGTTGTATCCAGTTGGTTGATGGTGCAGTTGAGTTCAACTGTGTCCTTACTGATTTGCTGCCTGCCGGATCTATCCATTTCTGAGAGAGGGATGTTGAAGTCTCCAACTATGATAGTGGATTCGTCTATTTCTCCTTGTGGTTCTGTTAATTTTTGCCTCACGTATTTTGATGTTCTGTTGTTAGGTGCATTCACATTAAGCATTGTTATGTAACTTCATCATTCTTTAATGATTCAGAAGCTCTTTCAGGGTCTCTCAATGTCTGAAGACCATCACTAGTACACTCTCATCCCCAAGTGGTACCTGTAGTTGATGCAAAAATTTTATTACTATCTGTGAATGAGAAGTTCCAATGAGTAGAGTTTTCTGCCTGACTTAGTTAAGCAAAAAATCTGCTCTATTTTAACTTTCCTTATGGAGAGATAAAAACATAAAAGGCATTACTCCAAGTTCCTCTATTAGGATCAAGAGAGTGGGACCTTCTTTGATTGAGGCCATCATTTCATATAAGCTCTTATTTTGAATCCTCTGTAGGTTGTCGAAGGTTTCAGTGAATGGACTGGTTATGCCCCAGTGAACCGCTTGAAAGTTAGAGATTTACACTTAGGAAAACAACATCAACTCACCGTGTAATGTGAGCTTATTTTCTTGTGATGTGCCTTTTTCCTCTGTTGTGGAAGAGAGGGAAAAATAAACAAAACAGTCCTTTCAACTAATTGGATTTTTTGGATTTCAGATAAAAGGGAGGACATTTTTCTTTTAACTGTAATAAAAGAAGCATTTGGAGTATCTCAGCTGTCATCCCATGGAGAATATATCCAAATGATCAAACGGTAGTTGTGATTTTTGTGAACTGAGACTAATGTAACATTTGGTTCTTAATTCACCCAAGGTAGCTACTTTATTCACTGAATGCTATATTTTAGAGCCAAGGGGATGAATAACAAAAATAAAATCTATCAGCTCAAAGTGTGGGATGCTATTTGTGTGTTTAGGTTATTTATTTTGTACGTGGTTTGTTCACTTTGGCAAACATTTAACTGTGTATCAGATTCTCTGCTGGGTTTGGTGATATTAACGCAGAAGGCAGTGACCTAGCCCTTGCCCCCAACCCCTGAATTCCTTGTAGATTGTAGCAGAAGCAGACACAGTTTTTCACAATATGACGAGATACACAGTGGGCACCTTGGGCTCAAGAGGAGGGTTCTTGGTATGACACGGCAAGGCACTCTGAAGAGATAATGGCCATCACTTAGAGCAGTGTCTGGTACATGCTAATTTCTTTAAGTGCCTTACGTGTTGCACAGGCTCCTTTAACCCATCTAGCAATCCTATGAGATATGGTGGTTATCCCCATTTTACAGATGAGGAAACTGAGGCACAAAAATGTTAAGTCACTTGCCCAGGCTCCCACAGGCAGCAAGTGGCAGAACAAGGATTTGAACCCAGGACCCTTGCTTGCTGGGCTAGCCATCCTGCTATTCTGCTTCTCCTTGTCCGTTACGGAAGGCTGTGGATGCTGAGGTGTCGAGAGTCATGTGTGAGAGTGCCATTTTGTAGCTAACATGAGGCCAAATGTAATCAGACTTTCAGACAGCCGCTCTCCTAAATATTTACCAAGTTGAGAGCAATTGCCTTGCAGGTAATTGTCATGCTGGCTAAAAAGAAAGAAATTTTGCTACTTCCCAAGGCCATGAAATATCATAAAGAAGCAAGTGTGGTAGAGTTCTTTTTTTCCTCCTTCAGTCAAAAATTCAGATGTTCAGAAGACAGATAATCACAAGATGTGCTACTTAATATATTCTGTTGTGACCAGGAAACCTCTAATAATAAATTTGTTATTGGAGGCCTGCTGGCATTTCTACCATGGCTTTAAAAAGGCGTTTGTTTTAAAAGGTGATCTCTTGCATTTATGCAGGGATCCTCTCCCCCAGTGGGGTGACATACTTGAACATCACAGTGCATGTGAACTGTAACCTCTAAGGCCCCTGCTAGGGTGCTGGCTTCACTTCCTCCTCACCCCATTTCTACACCTCCCCAATTGACATTTCCCCAAATAATAGCGGAAGATGGCAGAGTCCGTAACACTTTTGCTTCAACGCTTTTCTTCACAGTCCAACTAAAGATAGAATCTGTATGAGCACATTTGCTAATAGCTGGCTGACTTTCAGACTCTTCACCCCCAACTCTGGCAATGACATGTACCCACAAAAACACATGCATTTCCGTTGACTTGGTGGGACAGCAGATCAGAGCAAAAACATCATCTACTGTTTCACTGTATATAGGAATTTCCCTCATTCAGCTGGCAGCATTTTTTGATGGTCTTTGCACCTCTGAATAGATGGTTTAATATCTGGATCCCCAGGTGTTAGAGCAGGGCCACAGTGTGGACAGTCTACAGATGTTTATTAAAGGTGATTTTTGTTCCTTCAGTGAAGGTAGTGGAGTCCTATGCATTGGCAATCAGTATATTACTAACACACAAAACAGCCAGTGGGATGGACCTCTTTTGCTATGAGTGAGCTTCTGAAAAAATGTGGGTTTTAAAAATCTAGATCTTATTTCAAGGACCTTATTTGATAATCCTTTTCTAGAACAATCTTGCCTTAATTTGTTTATAAATCCAAACCATTCCCATCTCTGGTTTGCTTAAAGTAGATTCCTTCCCCTAGGGCCCCCCCCCGCCCCCCCGCCAAAAAAAAGTTGCCTATTTGGTAATTGTGTAAAAACCCATCCTGCTGGCCCAGGGAAGAGGAAAAGTTGATAGTTTAGTTTCCTGGCTCCCTAAAACATCTCCTGAGATTTTAAACACACAGATAGTAGCCCCTTATAAAAATTCTGTAGTTCTTGGAGCAGAGGGCCTGCTTGTATCTTCACAGCTTTCTCCCCACTGCGCTATATACTCCTTGGTCTTCATTTGCGTCACCAATCTCTTAGTGACCCGCCATCTGGCATTTCTTCCTCTGATTGATGCTCTTTAGCTGTAACATTCAACAGGAGGAAAATGAAAAAGAAAGGTTTACTTTTGGAAGAGAGCAGTCCTTTTGGGTCAAAATTTCTTCATCTTTTCAGCTTGCACCTCAGAACTCAAGGAAGCCAACTGCATGGAGCTGGTGAGTGATAACACGGAAAAGACGGGGGAGATAAGCCTTGCTGTTTCCCAGCAGTAAAGAAAATAACCGAGCTTAGTCGTTCTTACATGTGCTTTACCTGCTCATCAGGGAACAACACTTCCCGGCTGTTTTCTGTGCTCCTGTGGGAGGAACCGCCTGAAGCAGGAGAGGGTTCTGCTCCAGGGGGTGACCGTTCACAGGCCAACAATAGAGTGGGGCTGTCGGAGAGGCAGCTCCTGCAAGGCCACCGTGCGGGTGGACAGCTTATTTGAGCTTCCAGCCTTGAGAAGTGAACAGCAGGGGTAGGTGTGGGTATGTTTTTTACCCCCAAAGATAGGATATGATGTGTGTCTTCCCTTGAATATGCTTCACTAAACAAGGCAGGTACCGACTGTCCTTGTAAATGGGGGAGACGGTCAGGCTGCAAGGTGAGTCCCCCTCCGTGTGCAAGGTCTTCATCCCTGAGGGCACCAGAGGCTGGTCCGGCTCAACCTAGAATGCCCTCTGGGGGCCTTGATGTCGTCTGACCTCCACTGTGAGCAGAGAAAAAGTGGGAGAATGGCCTCACTGTTTGGCCTTGAAAAGAACGTTATTAACTGGTGAAAAAGCATTTTTAGGCTCCCAACAAGATAATGAGAAAGCATTAAAGAAATCCGGATTGTTCTAAATTACCTTACTCTTGGCTGTTCTTGGCTTTCTCCACTTTAGCCTCTTTCATAAATGGTTCAGTCATTGTTTTCACCTGGGCTGTTTAACCTGATGAGCTATTTTCAGAGGCTTCCCAGGCAGAAATTTTCTGAAAATCTAGGGCTTTGTTTATATAAAAATCTTTTGCTTTGAGGAGGTGGATAAATCAGTATGAATAGCTATTGACATTCTTAGGTATTGCCTTTCTTACACTTGGGGAAAAAAAGAATCCAGTTTCATTTTGAATTTATATCAGTGGATGTCTCTGGATGACCTCTTGCTCCCTTGACAGTAATTGTGTGTGTGTGTGTGTGTGTGTGTTTCATCTAGGGGTTTCATTTCCTACTTCATGGGCTTTTTCTTTCACCTTTCCGCTTGCCCCTATTCTCAACTTCTGCAGTGCCTTGCATAATACCTAACGTTTAATGGTTGACCAGTATGTTTTTATTGATGACAGATAATTTGCTGCTAGAGTCTCTCTTCACTTCTCTCTCCTTTTCCTTCCCCTTCCCACCCCTTGTTCCCAAAACATCATTGACATAGCAGCAGATATTTTTTGAGCAGAAGTGGGAAATAGTTCCATCATCTAGGCCAACTGTGATCACTGAGAAGTGGCTGTTTAGAAGGATTTAGGGGGGCCGGCCCAGTGATGCAGTGGTTAAGTTCCCATATTCTGCTTTGTGGCCCAGGGTTCGCTGGTTCGGATCCCAGGTGCAGACGTGGTACTGCTTGGCAAGCCATGCTGTGGCAGGCGCCCCACATATAAAGTAGAGGAAGATGGGCACGAATGTTAGCTCAGGGCCAGTCTTCCTCAGCAGAAAGAGGAGCATTGGCAGCAGATGTTAGCTCAGGGCTAATCTTCCTCAAAAAAAAAAAAACCCAAAACCTAGAGGGGTTAGAGGCTGCATCTGAGTTCAGTGGGAAACAGTGCTGTAATCAATTAGTAATGTCTGCTGTGGGCTCAGTATGGAGGTGATGATACATGTGCAGTGTATTTGCATTCTGGCTTGAGATGGTGGGACCTTTTTCTTAAGGATGAGAAAAACACATGTGTTTCCAAGGAATTAGTTGAAGATGTTCCCACTTTTTCCGCCTACATTTCATGCTTTTTTTTTTTTAATACAGTACTTCAGTTTTTAGAAGGTGTTCCATAAACCTGAAACCATAGCCATGTGCTATGGAGTCCTGTTAGGCACAATTAGCATCCCAGCAAGGCAGGGAACCTGTGGAACTGGTATGTCCTGTCATCATTCAGGACTCTGGGGTATTTGCCTCCCTTTGAGGTAAGAAGTGGAAAACCACAGCTAATGCTGGATCCTGGAGCTCTGCGTTCATGTTAAGTCTGCCGATCTTGGACGCTTGTTGAGTTTGTAGCAGGAGTGTTCTGGCTGCCCCTAGCTAGAAGGAACACTGACTTCTACCTTTCTTAGAGGGAAGGACTCCTTTCCCAAGAGGATATGTGGCACGTCGTTGTGTTCCAACCACAGCAGCCATCTCAGCATCGTTATACTCGCTTCAGGGGGGGTGACTGTTTCTGTTTAATTCTCTCCTGCAGGCACTGTGGGGAGATAGGAAGCAAAGTCAAGAGCTGGGCTGTGCCCACACGGGGCATAAGAGGTCACTGAGGAGGCAGGACATTTAGAGTAGAGAAACTCAGAGCAGAGAATAGTCTCTGGGTCTGTCTGTAGCTTGCACAGGCTCTGGTCACAGGTCAGCGTGGGGCCCGTTCACTTTGCTCCTTGCGGGCCCTCCCTTTCTGAGCCTGGGATGCTCTAGTGCAGCCCACGGGCCGTAGCGGAGGGACACGTGAGCGGGATTAGATTCTGCGCGTGCGTCCAGAAAGCCTTGGGTACAGCCATCAGCATCTGGAGACTAATTTATCCTGGATGTTGATCGAGTGTCACACAGGTAAGTGTGGGGTGACCCTGGACTGAGATCCCTGGGACCCGCCTGGGGAAGACCAGGGGCAGAAACTTCATTCCAGTTTGTAGCCTCCTGGAGGATCTCGGGGAGAGTGGGCAGACTTTGGAAGGGAACTGTTCGTGAAAACTGTTCAGAGAACCAAGATAAGGTTGACTGGTGTGGTTTGGCTCTTGTGGGCGTTGAGCCTGCTAATGGGTTTCTCTAGGCCTGTGTTCTTGTCTTTTTATTCATTTGTTTTTAATTTTTTGAGGGAGACGGGGGTCTTCCATCTGAGGTGGTCAGGAAAGGTTTTTGAAGACATTGATGTTTGAACTGGCTTTGAAGGTCGAACATGGCCTAGGAAGGTGAAGAGAAAGCAGGGACTGGTAGAGTAGAGAGGGGGTGAAGAGAGGAGGTCCCTGACAGAACGAGGCCAGAATGCACCTCCCACGTTCAGTGAGTCCTGTCCGCTGTGTTTCTGTTGTATTCTGCATCCAGCCACTTTTAACGTCCTCCCCTGCTCCCCCTCTCCTCTTTCGCCTGGACTTCTGCAGTAGTCTCATCCCCACTGCTCCAATTTCCAGTCTTGCCTCCTTAAGGCCTCTTCTGTTCTCAGTGCCCTGAGCAATCCTAACACACACATCAGATGCTGTGGCTCCTGCTCAGAACCTTGTAGTGGCTCCAGCTTGGAATAAAACTCAGACTCTAGCATTCCCTGTGTGAGACACCTGCCCTGGCATCTCTCCAGCCTCGTCTGCCGCCACTGTCCTGCTCCAGCCACACCAGCCTTCTTGCTCTTCCCCAAACAGGCTAAGTTCACTCCCACCTCAGGACCTTTACACTTGCTCTTCTTTCAGCTTTGGATGCTCTTCCCCCAGATCTTTGCAGGACTGGTTCCCTCATTATATTCAGGTCTCCGTTAGATGTCACCAGTTCAGAAAGGACATCTATGATGACTCTGTTTACTCACACACACGCCCCTGCCCCCATGATGAAGAAAATGCTCCAGTGTCTGCATTAGTTCTTGGAGAACTGTCATCACAGGAAAGTTCTAAGGTGTTTTCTGATTCCAGGATGAAAGAACCTAGATTCTGGAGTTCTTAGCAAGTGCTCCTGCACAAATAGGAGTTCAGGTGTTAACTTCTTTGGTTCACACTCCATGGACACCTCTCTGGAACTGCCTGGCAGGTTTGGCTTGGAAAGGAACTGAATTCATTCAGCAAGTATTGTTGACAGCTGTCTATGTGTCAGGCACTGTTCTGGGCACTGAGCATACGGTGAACCAAAAACACTGTCTCCCTTGCCCCTACTTGGTCCCAAGGAGACAGAAAATAAATAAATAAACATACAATAAAATGTCAGGTTGTGGCAGTGCTGGGGATGGGGGGTGAGCCGCTTGTGTTGTTACCTTGCTCGTAGGTCCTCACAGAAGGATGATGTTGGACGATTAAAACACCACCACTGCTCTCTTGTTCCTTTTCTACCTGAATGTAAGAAAGGACAGGAAGAGGAGGTGGAAAAGTTCTCCATAACTGTAGCTTCATTTTGTTATGATAAAAGCTGTGCCTGACACCCACTTGGGAGCCCACTCTTGGATATAACTGGAGGGTCAAGAAGTCGGATTAGGGGCTGGCCCCGTGGCCGAGTGGTTAAGTTCGCACGCTCCACTGCAGGCGGCCCAGTGTTTCATTGGTTCAAATCCTGGGTGCGGACATGGCACTGCTCATCAAACCACACTGAGGCAGCGTCCCACATGCCACAACTGGAAGGACCCACAACGAAGAATATACAACTATGTACCGGGGGGCTTTGGGGAGAAAAAGGAAAAAATAAAATCTTTAAAAAAAAAAAAAAAAGAAGTTGGATTAAACTATCCTTCTAGCAACTCTTGTATTCTGCTCCCTCAGTCTCAGAGCAGATGACTGGCTGCAACAGATTGAAAACTGTATTAATAACTTGTCCTCTGGGACAGCATGTCTAGGATACGTCATCTGTTTTACATTATAAACCACAGAAGCAAGGCCAGTTGCCCTGAAAGCAGGATACTGGATTTCCTTGGTTGTTTCAAAATCTGCTCAGACTCCTGACTGTGCCTATCGCTCTCTCTATTGGAAGACCCCTCGCCCATTGTTCCTCCTCTTACTCCCCTCTGGTCCCCTCCCTTGCCTTATCCATGGCCTGTTTCCACAAGGAACCTGGCTCTCTTCTGCTTCCTCTCATCTGATATATTCCCAGTTTGAGAGTAAGGCTCCGAGTACACTGTGGCCCAGCCCAGTCCTATCAGCCACTGACCAAAGCTGGTCGTTGCTTCTCCCTGGGAGCTGTTGTCAATAAACGTTCATTGAGCACAGCCCTGTAACACATTTCACAACATACGAGAACTGATTGTGCTGCTTCCCTCCCTGAGTTTTCAGCTGGCTAGAATTCACAGCGATGGCTGGGAAAGCAAGCTTTGTCGTCTGCCTGTGCACCCAGCCAAGCTGAGGGGGCAGCGATGAGGCCAAAAGCCATGGGGCTCCATGGAAGGTTGAGCAGTGTCTCCTTTGCATTTCCAGAGAAGTCCAACCTAAGCTGTTTATGCCAGCTTGGCCTTCCTAGGAGAAGGACTTTTACTTAAACTTAGGGAAGCAGTCTGACTGGACAGTTTAGGATGTGGAGTAAAGTAATTCAGCTTCATGGTGTTGTATTTGTCATCAGCTGTTTTTTTTTTTTTTTAGTTGACAATTTTTTTTTTAAGAGCAGTTTCAGGTTTATAGAGAAATTGGATGGAAAGTACAGAGAATTCCCATATACTTCCTTACCCCATCCCACACAATTTCCCGTATTAACATCTTGCTTTAGTGTGGTACATTTGCTATAATTGATGAGCCAATATTGGTACATTATTATTAACTAAAGTTAATGTTTTTTAACTAAAGTTAAATGTAACCTAAAGTCACTAGTTTACGTTAGGGTTTCTCCTTTGTGTTATGCATTCTATAAGTTTTGACAAATGTACAATAACATGCATTATCACACAGAATAGTTTTACTGCCCTAAAAACCCCCTGTGCCTCCCCTATTCATCCCTCCCACCCTCTCTTCTCCCAAACCCCTGGTCTTGTCACTGTCTCCATAGTTTTACCTTTCCCAGAATGTCATATAGTTGGAATTACACAGTCACAGTGTGCGGCCTTTTCTGATTGGCTTCTTCCACTTGGTAATATGCACTTAAGTTTCCTCCACGTCTTTTTGTGACTTGATAACTCACTTTTTATTGCTGCACAATATTCTGTCATCTGGATGTACCACAGTTTATCCATTCACCTACTAAAGGACATCTTGGTTATTTTCAAGTTTGGGCAGTTATGAGCAAAGCTGCTGTAAACATTTGGGTGCAGGTTTTTCTGTGGACATAAGTTTTCAACCATTTGGGTAAATACCAAGGAGCTTGATCGCTGGACCATATGGTAAGACTGTTTAGTTTTGCAGGAAACCACCACACTGCCCTCCAAAGTGGCTGGGCCATTGCATCAGCTGGTTTTGGTTCCTACATCACTTTCAGATTTAGATGAGTCTGATTTTTCTAGGCCGTGCTTCAGAAATACATTCAATATTAATGACCTAGGACCCTTTTCTTACTGCACTCCTATCTGGGACTTAACCCTACAGGGCTGCCACCCACATTCTCCTCTCTACGGTCCTCCTACTCGTGCTAGAACTAAACCATCCTAGCAGAAAAATTCCTCTTTTTTCTGCTCCTCCTTCCCTTTTGCTTCTCATTTCCACCATTTTCCCCTAAAAAGTCAAAGAGGCAAATAGAGAAAGGGGCAGGAGACGGGTTGGTGGGGAGATCCCACTCCTCTTGTCCCATAAAAGAGCTACCCGGTCTTCCTCAGGTTTGTGTCTTCCTTTAAAATGCTTTTTAGTACCACTGAAAGGTACATGATGCTCTCGACCCCGCAACTGTGGGGACAGGTGTGCCTTCTTCCTTACTGGCTTGTCTCCAGTCAGCAAATGAGACTGTTGCCCCACGACAAAGTGCTCTTGGGGCACTCACTGAGCAGCTTTTCCACATGTGGCCAGAAGAACACACGCTGGCCAGAGGGAAATGCATCAGAGGTCCTAAAATCGGGCAGTGGACCAAGAGACAGTCAAATCCATCACCACCCTGTCAGTTCCCTCTCTCTCGGGCTCCTGGGAGTCTCTTTGGAGACTCACGACCATAAAACACCAGAGCGGGTTTATTTGTGGCTTGTCAGTCTTGTTAACTTTATAGGTAGGATTGTATTGTGCAACCCGAATGCTTCAGGTTAGTATGGAGAGTCAGACAGATGAACATGAGGATAGAGGGAATTACTGAGAGGGGAAGCAAGGATCCAGTTAATGAGGGCAGACGCATCTCCACAGTCCCGCTGTGAGCTTCCCAGAGACCGTATGCAAGCCTCCGATGAGTGGCCGGGTCCGTTCATGTGACGGCCAGCTTGTTCCCTTTCCCCTGAGTTTTGGTGCCTCGGCCCATGGGCACTTGGAGGCTAAATGACCTGTGGTTGAAGGGACTCTCCCTGTTGGGGTCTAGAATTTCTCAACAGGGTACCCTATTAGCATCTTATGCAGGACAAAGTCCTGTGCGTTGCAGTAATTTAGCATCTCTGCTCTCACCCTCTATACACCCACAGTGGCCCCGAGTCATTGTGACCATCAAAAACTACCTCCACAGGTTTCCAGATGACCCCTAGGAGCACCACCAAATGTGAACCCCTGGGCTAGGGGTGTCCTGGTCAGGGTCTCCCAGTGAAAGGAGGTCAGTCTGAGCATCTCCTGCCCACTCCTCATCCTGGCCCTTTTCAGCGGCTGGTATCTGCACTCATCACCCAGGCCTTTTCTCACCAGTCTCTCCTCTTCCTCCTCCTGCCACTCACTTCCAGGGCCCAAGGAAAAGAACGTAGACATTTTCCTAGCCTGCAGTGTGATGTGGGTTGAGAAATGTGGGGTTATGAGAACCTCGGGGTGTTTTCCCCTTAACTCTTGAATATCTGTAGTTCCAGGGATTTGTGTCCTGTGTTTGAACCCTGCTTCTCAATCAGTGACCCTTATCTAGTCAAATGAGTTCTCTTAAGGGGTGTTCTGGGGCCTGTCCCAGGAACACAGGACACAGTGGAAGACTGACAGTGGTGATCAGCCTTGTGCAATGCTGTTGCCTCTGTCCACCCTGCAGGCTGGTGCTGCATTGATCTGAAGTTCTGCCAGGTCACACGGATATTTATCTTGGCCCAAACTCCAAGCCTCGCAATTTGTTGTCTGCAGGCTGGTTCCAGGGGTGTCCTGAGCAGAGCGGTGGGAAGGGACGAGTTTGTCATCACCAAGCTATTCACATGGAGGAAATGGGGCAGAGTTCAAGGATTGCTTATTTTTTACCTCCTCCCCACTCATAGCCTACTTTCAAGCCCCTCGCTGTGAGTGGCGTGTACCTGTGGCCTTGACAGAGCTGAGGGATGGGCCTGGTTTGTCAGCGCTGTCGAGAGGCTAACTCTGCTGGTCTGAGGTCCACACGAGCAGAGCCACTTCTGACTTGGGACCCAAAGGAAGGCAATTCTGGGGCCACCACAAGGCCAGGGGAAACTGAGATGGGGCCGGTGGGCCTCCACAGAACGGGGGGTGGCTTATAACATCCCAGTGGACTCCCCCAGAACTGGCATGATTCCTGGATTTCCTGGCAGCCAGGTCTCTGCTTAGCTGGATCACAGTGCTGAGGGGCTGGGCCCTGCAGCTAGAGCTGTCACGTCTGCCACTTTATCCCAGCCTTGTCTCTAGCCCACTCCCCTACCCCTTCTTGCCTCTGGGACTCTGGGAAAGTCGAGCGTAGCTCTTCTCACAGACACCTCGATGCCTCAAATCAGTGTCACTCAGCTGGAACGAGGTTTCGGAGCGCCTCAGCTTGGCGCAGCTTCTTGCGACTTCAGAGCTCAGCTCTGGTAGAGCCTGTTGGTGATTCAGCAGCTGGGGAACTCCAGCTGGCCGGGAGGGCTCGGTGATACTCACCTTCCTTCTGTGCAATCCCTGGATAGGGGCCCTCAGCCAGCCAGCGCAGGAGCAGGCCCCGTGGAAGAGGAAGTGTGACTAGTCCCCAGCCTATGCTCCAGGTCTTTGATAAGACTTTAACTCTGCCCGAGAGGTAACTGCTTCCTCCTAACAAAAAAGGGTGTGTTGTAAATCTGTGTGGATGGGAGTGGGCACAGGGCCTTCCTCGCTCAGAGGAGATGCTCAGTGCATCCTGGTTAACTGATTGTTTGATATTTTGCGCCTGTGTACTATTTGCTATCTCATAGGAAGGGGTCCTCTCAGACCACCAGATCGGTGGGCAGCCTTGTTCTGTAAGGCTTTGAAGTGGGTGGGGAGGGTGGAGAGGAAGATATCTGTGTAGCAGTGTGAGGCATTGCATCATGCCTGCCAGTCCTCAGAAGCAAAGGTCTCTCATGTCACCTCCTTTTACAGCTGGGTTGCTTCCCTGATGCCTGTGCCTGTGGTGTCAGTCCCGGGCATTTATGAAGACCTCAACTCTAAAGAGCTCAGAGCATCTTGCAAATATTCTCATTTGCCCCTTGAAGTGGGGAAAGAAAGACAGTCATCAGTTGTCCTAAATCAGAGATGGTAGAAGTGAGGTCTGGGGTAGGATGGGGAGACCAGCCCATGGGGGTGACTGGAGTGGACTCTTCACCTGGCCTGGGTGCTGACGGTTGTCAGGAGGTGAAAGGAGAGAGCATCGCCTGCTAGAGTGGTCGGCGGGCATTGTGGAGGACTGGGGGTCCAGCTGCCTCCTCCTGGGGGTTCCTGTTTTCTTATAAAGATTTCTGGAAAAGCTGACAAAATGAGTTAAGGATATAAAAATAAAACGTTTCAGGGGTCATCTCATTGGGTAACCAAACAGCCCCGGATCAAGCTGGCATGCTGGTCCAGCAGGCCTAGTCCAGGTTCAGGAGAAGGATGGCCCTTCCCCTCCTCTGCCGTGGTCTTCTCCATATTCTAGTGAGGCTAGTTAACATCATTATTGAATTGGAAGACGCATTTCAACTCCCCACTCGCCTGAATGACGGTGCAGCCAGATGTTTATAATGGAGTTCAGTGTGACGGTTTCTAAGAACTGGAAGGGTTATTTCTCATAGGACGAGTGCGTGCAGGCATGGTGAGAGAAGGGACTTCCAGGCCTTTGCAGTCTCTGTAGCACCTAGACTGGTGTCTCCCACATCGTGCGTGCTCCGTGTTCACTGAATGAATGCCAGGTTTCGAGTGTTCTTTGTCTCCAGTGAAGTCAGAGTAAGAGCCAGGACTTAGAGCTGTAGCCGTGGGAGCCTAGGATGGACATGAGGAAGGAATTCCCGAGGATCGGCTGCTCCTCTCGTTGCCCACCTGCACACTCTCAATTCTCACCCCTCTAGTGCTGTTTTCAAGCTGGTGACCTCTTAGAGAAATTCAGCTCAACATACTCAGCGTGAAAACCCTAACCAGATGCGAAGCATTGCGCCAGGTGTGAGGGTCCAGATGAGTAAGGCCTGGTTCCTGACTGCAGTAGAGGCGGGGGGCAGACAAGACTTGAAAACTTCTTAACTACAAGGCAGAATCAAATATGGACTGCTCTGGGGAAGAAATGATTCTTTCTGGCATTTGAGCGAGGCTTTAAGAGCCAAATTTGATTCCCATGGGTAGAGAAAGGGGCCCACCGACTCGAGAGATCAGCATAATATTAATGGTCACTCTCAATAAGCGTAGCTGCCGTTTGTTGCATATTTACTAAGTGGCACTCAGTATACCACATGCTCCTCACGTGTCCCCTCATTTCATCTTTACAGCAACCCTGAGCAAGAGATGGTTATCTTTATCTCTTTTTACAGTGAAGGAAACCGAGACTCAGACAACTAAGCAAAGGTCACACAGCTGCAATGACTTGACTCAGGACCCGAGTGGCATGAGCCCAAGGCACCGAGCTGAGTGGCTGAGTGAGGGCAGGTTGCATGCAGGGAAAGAGGGACAGTGCCGGGCAGCTGGAGTCAGAGTGCCTGACGGGAGTGGGTGGGAGGAGCCAGATGGAAATGGTGTTTGCGACCAGGTTCTGCCCCTAACTCTCTGCCCAGGACTTCAGACTGGGTTCTGTGAGCGGGGGAGCCCATGGAGAGTTTAGAGGAAAGGAGGGCTGTGGTCCAGCAAGTGCTTCAAGAAGCTCACCCTGGCAGCTGGAGCAAAGGTGAAAAAGCTGTTGGCAGGAAAACTAGTTAGGCAACTATTGTGATAGCCCAGGAGGGGTTTGAGGCCTGAAGGGAGGCACTGGCAGTAGGGATGCAGGGGATGGATAAGATGGACAGCGTGGAGGCGGGACTGTCGGAGGGCTTGGCTTGGATACAGGGTAAAGGAGAGGGAAGGGTGGGCGATGGCCGGCGGTTCTTCAGCCCCACCTACAGCTGGGGAGGAGGAGGTGGAACCAGTCAGGGGATGAGATAAGTTTATTTTTAAAAATATGTGGTTTGAGGTACAGGCCTCTGGAGAGTGGTCAGGGTTCCATGGTGCTTAGGGTGTGGAAGCAGAAGAAGCGCCTGTGGGAACGTGGCGGGTGTGTGGTGCCTTTGGCAGCCCTCACTCATCTGCCTTTGCTGTGCTATGAAAGATTCCATTCTTCTCTGACTTTTATACTCCATTTCTTTTCACTTAATCCTTGCAGTATTCATGGGAGGAGGTGTATCTCCATTTATGGATGAGGACAGTGAGGCTCAGCAAGGTTAGATAACATAGCCAAGGTCTCACAGGTAAGGAGAGGCAGAGCTCGGATTTGAATCCAGGCCTGATAGCAAGGCTCGTTTGTGCTCTGCCATGATAGACCCTGAGTCAGAATTAGAGAATGGGAGAGAGTTGCAGTGTAGGCACCCATCTCTTCATTTCTTCCACCTCTCTGATCCTAAAGGTTCATTCTGAATGCTTTGGTTTTTCCCATCCACAGATATATTGAGGTGGATGTGAAGAACACCCATGAGCGTTCAGGTCACACTGGCTTGTTTTTCATGACGTCATAATCATGAGGTATTGCCTTAGCCTCATCAAGTTGGACTTTGCTGCTTATGGCCACCCCAGAGGTCATTAGGAAGGTCAGCTGAGGGTGCTGAGTTCAGTGACCCAAGTGCACTCCCTCATGGATGGTGAGCTTGGAGTATATTATCAAGCCAGTAAAAGTGTCTTGAGAATGTAGAAATGAAAAGTGTCCATCTGGATTTAGGATCTCTCCCATCTTCTGATATTTGATGTAAGTGCCATGCTAGATTGAAAGACAAAGTTGTCATAAACCGAACACAGTCATTGAGACAAATACATGCAGCCTTCATTTTGCCTGATCCATGTTCAAGGCAGGGATCCACTTATAAAATATTGGAATGAGGCCAGTGTGCCTTGATGGCATACTGTGTGCCAGATGGTTAAGAAAGATGAACAGCCCTGTATCTTCACAGATGCTTGCAATTTAGAGACTGGGCAGATCTTCTGGCCCAACCCCGTCATTTAAAGATGAAGGACCCAAGATCAAGAGAGGTGCAGTGACTTGCTAAAGATGACACCTTTCATAGGTGACACTAGTCTCTGGGCTCCCCATTAGCCTGCACTCCCCATATCACAGGACATATCTTGCTTATATCCAGGAGAGAAGAGGAGGAGGCCTTTTCTTTTTTTTTTTTTGAAAGATTGGCCCTGAGCTAACATCTGTTGCCAATCTTTTTTTTCTTCTTCTTCCCAAAGCCCCCATTACATGGTTGTACATTCTAGTTGTAGGTCCTTCTGGCTCTGCTACATGGGACACCACCTCAGCATGGCTCGATGAGCGGTGCTAGATCCACAAGCCCAGGATCCAAACCAGGGAAACCCTGGGCCACCAAAGCAGATTGTACAAACTTAAGCACTCGGCCATGGGGCTGGCCCCAGGAGGTCTTTTCTAACATGTCTGTGTTCTTTGGCTGTACTTCACAGGGTAACCAGAAGCGAAGTGGGGCCAATGGACCCTGTAGCATGAGCTTGTAACATCTGACACTTAGAAGCTGGGTGACCTTGGGCAAGTTACTTAATCTCCTGTACCTCCACTTTCTTTCCTCTAAAATGGGAGCATAGTAGTCCCTGCTTCCTAGGACTTGCTTTGAGTATTGAATGAGATGATGCTGGGCACATGGTACGTGTTCAAGCAAATGTTGTTGCTGTTATTATTAATAACACCATCAGCCACAATAATCTGTGACTGAACAATGTGAAGAGGGAGCTCTGGAGACCAATCAGGCTCTAGTGGTCTTCCCTCCAGCACCCCACCCCTGGCATAGAAATGTCTTCCTGGCTAACTTGTCCCATGTCACAGCTGTGTTTAGGCACAGGGTCGGGACCTCACTTGCGTGGGTTTGTAACTAAAAGCTGGCCCCTCCCTGCACAGTCGGTCTCTTTGCTCTGTGCCTCAGGACCTGCCACCTGAAACACAACACTAACCTTTTCAAATAATTTCTTGATAAGACTCTCTCCTTAGGTAGCAGAGTCCAACCTGGGTTTTGAAAGCAGTGTTCCAGATGCTGGGATGGTGGAAGAAAGAGCCCTCTGTCCCATGAGCCCGGCTGGCCACGGTGATTCATTCCCGTGTCACATATTTCTAAACTCTCCTTGCCATCCTCAGAGTTTTCCTAATCCCGTCTGGCCAGTTCCTCCACAAATTTCCCTGCAGCTTTGCCTGACATCCTCTGAATCGAGCGTCACTGAAGTCTCTGTAAGCAGGGACAAATGTGAACTTTCACCTCTTGGAGAGAAACCATGGCCTCTTGGAGGGCCGGCCTCCCTGCACTGGGCAATGGGGGGTGCTGTGTGGCTGCTTTCTGCCATGGCATGTATGGATATTCCTGCGGGGGGCAGGTTCCTGGTGCCACCAGCTTCCCTCCTTGCCCCTACCTACAGTGTGGTCCCTTTTTCTTTCTTCCTAATCAGTTGTTACCCTGAAGCCAGCATCTTCACCTGGCTATCAAAACCTTTTGCTTTTAAAAATACGTACTGATAAAGTCATGCAATATTGCAATTTTTGCTGTGTAGTCAAAATCCTGCCATGTTTGCAGATAAAATTTAAATCTCAGGATATAATTCATAAGGGAAGAGGCCTTAGAACCTGTACCCAGCAGGCCCTGGGTTCTGTGTGACCCATTTACACATATTTTTGTGCCCACAAGGATGCCCATGGATGTCCCTTGTGCACTTCATGATTCTCACCCTCTAGGTACCACTCACCACTTCCTGAGCTCCTGATTCTGTCCCTCATGACACCCAGCCCCAAGCATGGTAGAAGAGGAAGGGGGGATCCTGGCTGCCCCCGGAGCAGCCACAGTCCCTGTCCCTCTCTGGCCTGACTCCTGCCCCTCCCACCTGCATTACTTTACCTATAGGACCTTGCTCACCACCTCCTCTAAATCCAGGACATCCTTCATCCGAAAGGTTCTGCTGCCCCCTCCCTCTCTCCTCCCCACATCTCTCTTGACACCAGAACTTCACCTTTGCCCCTTCCCTCTGGGAGCCTGGTTTAGAGGGTCGAAAAATGGATGAGATGGGGAGCTCCTGATTTTTTAGGGGGAACAACTGATCCGAACAGCGGAGTGAGCAAATACTGGCTGTCACAGATGCCAGAGAGCACACGGTCAACTCCGCTGGGATGACCGGGGGGGCCTGAGGATGCTTCTCCCAGGTCCAAACACTAGAGCTGAGTGTCCACAAAGAAGGCAGTCACCAGGCTGATGGGTGGGAGAGGATGGAGGGTGTCCATGTTGAAGGCACAGCCTGGGACCCAATCCCATGCGTGAACGAGGAGCTGCACTGAGGGGCTGGAGGAGGGGGGGTGCCCTGCTCTATGGCCCAGGGCAGATGGGTGCCTGGCACCTTGCAACAGCGTTTCCCATTGGCACACCAGTGGACGGGGGGTCATGATGGCTCCCTTCTGTGAACTCATGAGATAGATAGGTAGTCTCTCTTCGGACATTCTTTCTGATGGAAACTTTCATCTGCCTGCCAAACAGCTGAATTATAAGCACTGCAACCCTTGTCCTTCCTGAGGGCAGGCCTGGGTTCCCACTCCATCGCGGGGGCAGGGGCTGGGGGCCGGGGTCAGCCATTCATAAGGCTTTTCTTCCATTGTGTGTGGTTTTCCCCTCACCGCCACCCTTTTTCTTTTCTTTTTTCCTTTTGAAGTCCACAATCCAGGGATTCCCCTCTTTGGATCTATTTAAACAGAAACGGGATGCTGGCAGGAGCAGCCTAAAAGGGATTCCTGCCCCAGCAGGAGGCTGGCTGGGTGGCCCTGTGGCAGCTGAGGTCCAGCTTTGAAACTCAGGCGAGAGGAACCTATGGCTGTGGCCAGCACACCTCCGTCTGCACGGTGTCTTGTCTCCCTGGAGCCAGTGTGTGTGGCGGCTGTCCCTGCGGCTGTGCTGTCCCCACACAGGTGCTCCAGGGGAGGATTTCCTGTGTTTCCGATGAGTCTCAGAGCCTGCCAAGGCCACGTGTTTCTGGAAGGCATTCATACAGCCAGCTTTTCCAAGACAGCCATGGGCTGGCAGCCTGGGCACCTGGGCTCACACAGATCGGCCATCTGGGAGTCTGGATGTTCACCCCGTACCCTCAGCAGACCTTGCTCAGAGTGGGGAGAGTTGGAGGCAGTGGGAAGGTCAGCGCCTCTGCTAGGCCTGCTGAGTCTGTTGTTCAGACTTGTTTGGGGGTTGTAACTGGTGAAGACACACCTACTGGTGTTTCACGACAGGCTGTGGGCAGAAGGACTGTTGCGTGGTGTGGTAGTTAAACCCTGTCTTGGTCATAGGAGTTGGGCAGACTTGAGCCTGAATTTGGCTGCAAGAGATCGGGCAGGTTTCTTAACCTCTCTAAGTCTCGATTTCCTCGCCTGTAAAACCAGGTGTTTCCAAAGGCTGGCCCAGAAGGCAGGGAGACTGGAAAGTGCCTGTATCATGGGTTCTCATGAGGACTAAATAACGTAAGACACGTAAAACCCTAGTGCTGGGCCCGGGACTGGTACATGCCCAATAAGTGGTATCCCACCTGCTGAGAAGTGAAAGAGGCCTGACCCCTGACCTTTTGGTCTGGAACCCTCTGGGGAGCTCACCACGTCTGAAGGGAAAGCAGACACCTCACCACTCACCCCAGGGCCTCAACTGAAGTTGTGCCTGAGTCAAGATTGCAGAGAGGAGCCCAGGGCCTTAAGACGTGTTTCCCATGGGAATGTGAAGATTAAGGAAGGAACTGTTCTTCTGGTCTTGCTCAAATTATGAATAAAAACCTAGTGTCTTTCATCTACGGAATATGGTGGTTCTGCAAATTCTAATTGGTTCCCATAACACCTTTGTGGGTTTGGCAGTTGAAAGCTTACAGATGAGGAACACAGGGGACGAAGTAACTTGCCCCAAGGCTGGGAGAGCGGCCCCTCTGCACGCCCTGGAGAGTTGGTGATCAGCTCTGCTCTGTCCCGGCTGCAGTTGATCAGTATTTGTGTTCTTGTCTTAGTTTTGCTTAAGCAGAGGTCGACATGGAGCCCAGGAACTGTACGGACCATGCTTTCGCTGACTGACAGGATATGGGGCCGAGGAAGGAGGTGGGAAGATAATTCACTCGTTCAGGGACAGTTTGTGACAAGCCAGTGGCGCTTCTTCTCCAGAGGCATTTGAAACATCCCTGAGTGGTTCTTCATGGGACCACAGGTTCCTGGCTGACTTTGGCCCAGAGTGGTTTGTGGCAGTGCCAGCAAAGTCAGATTGCGACGAGTCCTCAGCTCACACTGTGGAACCACTAAGACTTTTCCTGGCTTTGGCAGCAATGCCTCACTTAGCACTTGGTGTGTGGATTACAGACTCAGCCTTTTAGATACGTCCAGGGGAACTCAAGAGCTGTGCTTCCAGAATTCATGACTGTTGGGCAGCAAGAAACAGTCACATGGGGAGGACATGTGTGATTTTGTTAATTTTCTCTCCTCGGCCCTCAACTCCAGCCCAAATATCTGATTCAGGACTCTGTCGCAGCATTTGGGAAATCACGCCATGCCTCCTGTAAAAGGAAGCAGGTGGAAGTGTTGGTGATCTTTCTCATTCCAAAGGCCTAAGGGAAAGTCATGAGCATGGTTGCTTTATCTGTTCCAAAATATGTTTCTTCCCTGAGAGTCAAGGGCTTCTGTGTCTACACCCTGAGTGAAAGGGGAGAGGAGCCCCTAACACTGACCTGCACAGCAGGGGTTTGCACTGGTCCTGGGTGACGGAGGGGTAACAGCATAGAGCTCTGCTTGTTTTCTGTGCTGACTCGATCCATCTGCCTTCTGGGCTAACCCATAGGTGGCCCAGCCTCTTTGTATGGTCACCATGGCATCTTTTTGCATTTCAGTTTTAGGAAGTCATTCTAATTTAGTTCATGCTGATTGCATAACTCCTAAGAGGTTCCTTCTTCGTTGGAATTTTGCTGCTGTTTCCAGAAACCTCCGGTACTGTGCTGTGAGGGCACATGAGGTCATCTGCTGGCAGGGGAGGCTTCAGGGGCCATGAGACCTGTGTAGTTGCACAGAGTCTTATGCTCAGATGGACACCAAGCTTGGGGTTTAATACCATGCAGTTGTGGTCTTGAAATTCTTAATAGTTTTATCTCTGAGTTTATATCTTATACGTGAAGTCCATTGGGCCAATGGACTGTGCACTGTGCCTTGGCTCTCGTGGTCCTGCCTACCACCACCTCCCTGCCTCTCCTGGGTGGGTTCTTTACCCCTGGAAGGGCCTGGATACAAGAACGGTTGGGAGTAGGTGCATGCACCCCTTGGCATCTCAGGGTAGGGCACGGTGGCAGCTGTCCCATCCCCGACTGGCAGTTCCGTGGCATGTTCAGAGAGTGACTAGACAGGGCCAGCCTCTCCCCAACCCCTGATCCCAGTACCTAGTGCATCCTGGCACAGAGGTGGTAATACCCTTGGGGGTCACCTGTCCACCTTGGGTCGGAGCAGCTGGTCCCTGGGATGAAAAAATACCTGACTGGATTTCCCTGCCCCTAGCTGGGTCATGGCATGTGGTCCAGCTCTCGGCTGGAGGGGAACTTGGCAGTTGGTGGGTCACGTGTGCACTTGCTCACTGTCCCTGGGGCCCTCATGCACCTGTAAGGAGCTGTGCTCACCTTGAAATTATCCTCATATCCAAAACGGAGCAGGGACATAAATAGCAAATAACACCATGACATGCCCAACAACGTGAAGGTACTTAATGCCTCACAACTATACACTTAGAAATGGTTAAAATAGGAGGAGCCAGCCCTGATGGCCCAGTGGTTAAAGTTTGGCTCTCACCACCCCTTCAGAGGCCCAGGTTCAGTTCCTGGCGTGGAACCACACCACTTGTCTGTCAGTAGCCATGCTGTGGCAGCAGCTCACACAGAAGAACTAGAAGGACCTACAACTGGAAGATACAACTATGCACTGGGGCTTTGGGGAGGGGGAAAAAAGAGGAAAATTGGCAACAGATGTTAGCTCAGGGAAAATCTTTCCCAGCAAAAATAAATAAATAAAATTATGCTCTTAAAAAAATGGTTAAAATAAGTCAACTCTATGTTCTGTACATTTTACCACCAAAAAAAATGTTGTAAGGTGTTTAAAAAAAACAAGAAACACCATGACAGGTGGAGGGACAGACTGTAGAAAGAAGGATAAAGCTTTATGTTTTAGTAACTCTCATACGCTCAGTTTTCCTGCCTTTTGAACAAGGGGTCCAGCATTTTCATTTTGCACTGAGCCCCCAAATTGTGTAGCCAGGCCTGCCTGTTGGCCACTTTGTAAAACTACCCAGTCTTTACCTCTCGAGATGCCCTTCCCTCGGATCCTGAAAGTCATTTGCTGAGCAGACTCTTACCTTTTCTCTCTTCTTCCCCCTCACAGGTGTTTTGTCGGCTGTGTGCCAGGCCCTGGAGAACACCACGTCCGCCCTGAGTGGTGAGTGTCGCCCCCTCGGTGTGGGATGGCATGTGGAGGATGGGAAGGGAGCAGACTCTGCCTAGTTTGGGGAGCCTGAGCTCAAAGCTTCCTCCCTAGGCACATGCCTGCTGAGCTCACGCACTGCTGTCCCCTGAGCCACCTCTGCCCTTTGTCCCAGGGGCCAAGGTCACGCTCCTGGGAAGTCTTGATGACAAGCCAGAGGAAGGCTGTTCCCCGCCCATGTAGGACTCACTGGCTCCCGTCTCTCTGTTCAGACTATCAGTGTGGGCAAGGCTGCTGGAAAGCAGAGCCCGCAGGACCCACAGTTGGAACTGTCCCCATTTTTTTAGCTCACGTAATAATCCATCTAAAGAAGAACCCACATTCCTGAACCGTCTTATCTGCTTCTGCCTGGTGATCTTTGTTTCGTTATTTTCTGGTTTATCTTTTGACATTAGTAGTGATATTTTCATTTCATTTTAAAGATCCTAGATCAACAGATGGAAATTTGGGAAAAGGTAGGAGGCAAACCCCCCAAGGTCAGAGTCCTACAGAAGCATCCACTGTTACATTTGTGCATTGCTTTTAGCCTTTGTCCGTGTGCACTAATATTTTTATACAATTAGTCATGGTGAGGAAACTATTTTGATTCCTGCTTTTTAAACTCAAGGTTTGAAGTTTTGCATTTTTCCATGTTGCTGGAATGTCTCAAAATTTATCTTTTTAAAATGTCATGATATTCCATTAAAATGGATGTGTGTAATTTAATTAAGCATTCCCCATTGGATATTTCTGTTGCCTCCTGTTTAATTATGATGCTACGTCTTCATGCCTAGAAGCTTTTTCCTTCTTTTGGATCCTTTCATTAGGATATATCTCCAGGAGCAAGAATAAATATATTATGACCCTTGGTATGAATTGCCAAATCACTTTCTAAGTGAATTGAGGTGATTTTTAAGCCAGCGATGCATGAGTGTGCCAGTTTCACTCTTCCCTCATTGACATGGAATATGCTCCCATCTGTTACTGCAGTGGCCCCCTGCTCTATCTCCCCAGTTATTTCAGGGAGGTCCTGGGAAGGGAGTGGATGTTTTCTATGTATTTATAAATTCTCTAATCAACCACACAGTGTCCCTGGTACTTTGCTCTTTTCCTCTTGCAGACATTTCCCTCCAAACACCGGAGGTGATGCTGCCACTCCCACTGGGTACCCTTCTGCGGCCCCACAGTCTCCCCTTAGAGCTGTCATCCTTGATGTACTTGAACCCTTAAGGTGTCCAAGCCACTTGGTGGTCCATGATGACATAAAAGAAAGTGACTCTCTTCCTCTGTGTCGCGCTTTGTTGGGGCCGGGGAAAGAAGGGTGTGTCCATCCCAAAGCAGTGTTTGTAGGGTCCAGGGTCTACCGGGGTTTCCACGAAGCAATTCTTTCACTTTTTAATTACCTCCCACATCACAGAGGGCTCAGATGTGAACATATGGGGAGCGGGATAGCTTAGTGACTCCCCCACGCTGTTCTCAAAATTGACCCCCTTCCTAAGAGCCATTTACCCCCAAGTGCATCCTCATCCCCTCCTGGTCCTCACTGTAGAACCTGTAGGCGAAGATCCAGGTTCTCTCCTGAGTTACTTGCAAGTGACAGGTTGCAATGATGGCAAATGCTGACACCACAGTTCTTTAGGAGGGATGTTCTGGTTATTTGACTCCCTCCTCCCCGTCTCCATCCATTCATACAAGAATCGCCTAGGGGATGTGCTACCTGAGCGTATTCCCTCTGGGGCCTCATGTGGCTCCTCCTAGGCCCTTAGGGGTTTCCCAGTCTCTCCTGAGCAGGCATGGGAAGACCTGCTACATTGATCCACAAAATGACTGTCCTTGCTGCAGTAGTGACCAACCTCTGTTCCATGTCTCCTTGCTGGACTTGCTTCTGGGAGAATGTCTCTGAGAGCAACAAGTGCCTAGGTTTGCTCTCCCTCATTATGATGCATGCTCAGAAAACAGTAGTTGAGCCCTGCTATGGTGCACATTACCCTGTAACTGGCTGAGTGCCACTCTGTGGCCCAATATAGTGAGTGACAGCAGGGACAATGCCACAACTTCTAGTGTCGAGGGGGCCTTGAGGGCCCAGATTTGGTGGGTGGTCTGTGGAGAAGGGAAGTGGGCTGCCTGTCTGGCCTCTGTATTGTTCTTGGTTTAATGGGTTAGTGAACTATGAGACGTATGCCCCAGAGAGGTGAATGGAATAGCTCTTTCCACATTTACTTACTCTCTGCCCTGCCCTATTGGACCCAGACATGAGTCTGGAGAGGGCTAGGCTAGGAGACAAGTCCAGATGGTGATGACCATGTCATAGCCACCCCTCCAAAGACCAGGGCTTTGCAACTGAATCAGACTTGTTTAAGTTTCTCTTCCTATAGGGTGACCTTCCTGTCTCCTAGAAGATTCCTCAGACCCTGGTAGGCCTTGACCACCCCCATCCTACCCCCAATCTTTCCTCCCTAGACATGGCTGAAATCCTGTGGTGGGTGCAGCTCAAACTGGGGACCACCCTCACCAGCCACACTCACTACCCCAGCATTGGAGCATGCATGTATTTAACTCTTGGGTAATATAAGTAAAACTATTTGCTGATATTTACTATAGGAATCTTCATACACAGCAGAAGAAAAATAACAGTGAAATCAGTTCCCACATACCATCACCCATCTTCGACAATTAGCATCACTCTGCAATTTTTCTTTGATCTAATTCTCCCACCTTTTTGATTTTTCCCTTTGCTGGGTTATTTTAAAGCAAAGCCTGTCTCACTTGTGAATATTACTTATGTCTAACAGATAGGGACTTTTAAAAACAAAACCGTAGTTTCATTACACTAACAAAAGCTACAGTATTTCTTTTTTTGTTAGACCCTTAAATATGGAGGGTAGACGATGCTGCATTCAATTTTATAGCACTTCAATTTATTTGCATTTCCTTTAATGTTCTTATATTTTGCTTTCTACTTATATTTACTTTCAGGTGAACACTGTTTTTGTAAAATGTGCTCATTTATATAATGAGTGACTGACTTTTACATCTGAGTCCCTCCTAACCCCTTAAGCTCTGGATATTGGTGGGCTCGTTTACTAAATCCCAGAACTATCCATTTAGATGTGACGATGGGTCATTTTAGAACAGAAGCTACAGGGCTTTACCCATGATGTAAATATGCAGATCTCTTCACTCTGAGAGTCTACATAAGAAGGTTTGATCCACTCCTGAAGGATGGTTCTGGAACAAAGGACTGCAAGCATGCTCAGGATTAAGCACTAACATTTTTATGGAGCATCACAGAGAGAAAATTGCAAACTCCGTATGCCAATCAAGGATGGTATGTGAGCTTGAAGGATCATGGGCTGATCCCATCTGGCTTTCTTGTGCCTTTTGAGAAAAGTTCCATGTTCTTATTACTTGACAGTTCTCCTTGGGCTTTCTTGTTGAGATTTCATTGGTTTCTTCTAATCTTCCTCTCTCTTAGATCCCCAAATGTAGAGAGTAGATGATGCCATAGGCATAGGAAAGTGGCATTATTGTCATCAGTAGATACCTCTCAGACATCCACTTGGGTCCAGCTGGTCTCAGTTTTGCCAAGTCCCTGGGCAAGTTATTCCTCTGGTTCCTGTTTAGATCTTAGTTTCCTCATCTGTTGGACTTGAATCAGGAGTAGCCTGTGAGATTTTTCACATGACCACTCTGATGGATTGGTAGAGACTACTTGGAAAGCTTTGTTGAGAAGGATTATGAGGCTGCCTTCAGGCTGTTGGGAAATACAGCAGTGATCAATTGATGGCTGCCATGGACCCAAGGTAGGGAAGTGGTAGTGTGACTGCCATATATTTAATTCTCTTGGAACCAGATACTATGTTACGTTTAGGTTCTAACATTCTAGTTGCTGGAATTATACAAAGAAGCTGTCCTCTGTCCTTGTCCTCAAAGAGCCCACCACACAGGTGAAAAGACGGCATGAGAATCCATAATGAGAGCCTTGTAGTGTCATAAGGCAACCTCAGCTGCCTGCTTGGTGTGTGATTTAGAAAATAATTGCTATGGGAGTGACATCAGTAGTTTGGGGATTAGGACAAAAATTTTATCTGGTTGGTTGTCAATTTGTAAAGCATGCAGAGAAACATTAGCTGGCAGCAAGGTGAGGTTGGCAGCACTGAGAGCTTAGAACATCTGTCACACCCTCCCAAGGAAGGAGTTATGACCTATCTTCAAAGGCACCTTGTAATGCCCCTTAAAAGAGACAGAATGCACCCGGTTAAGTTGTTGGGTGGCTCCTTGCTTAACCCTCCGAAATGTTGCACCGTTCCCAGGCCGCCCATCTGGTTCTCATATTTTCATGAGACTCCCTCTAATGACGGAGGGTGTGGTGACGGTCTCGCTCAGGCACCTGGCAGCCAGGCTGCAGACTTCCCTCAGCTGTCTGCCTTGCACGATCTGGGTACTCAGCGTGGCTCTTTAAACCTCTGAACTTCTGCTCCTTCCTTTCGCCTGTGTCCAATGACAACCACCTGGCATGAAGCAGTATTTGATTTAGTGTCTGGGAGACTTTTCAGAGGCGGTGATGAAAGAACATGGAAAATTCAGAGTGGTGTTATTCACGGGAAAGTCACCACAACCAGTGTGCTTGGGGACATGGTGGTCAGATTTTGGTGGGGACATTTCGAGGGTGAGTTTGGGCTGGGAGTGCACAGAGGAGGGCGAATCAGATGATAGGGAAAAGACTTTGAAGACGGTACTTGTTTGGAAAACAGGTAGAACGTGGGTCAGCCAGCAAGCAAGGGATCTGTTTATTGCTCATCTCACCTAACAAAAGCTTTTCAGAACTGCAAACTGCTTCCCCGTTCCATTGTCTGGAGTTTTCTCACGTGGAGCTGAAGTCATTCTAAAATTAGAAGGCTCACGTGTTCTACCCAGGTACATGGTTCACTGTTCCAAATATGTGTCTATAGCACAAGAGACTTGGCATGTCTTAGTTTGGGCATAAAAGCTCATACACCTGTCTTTGCTTGCTTTGGAGAATGCTTAGAGGAACGCGGAGCCTCAGGAGAGAATGAGGGATTCTTTCCTTTCCTCTCTAGGATTGATTCTGGTCGTTCAGTTCCTCATTTCACCTACTTTTTGCAAAGGAAACTACGCTGGATCAGGAGGAAGGTTGCTCGAGGTGGTTGACAGACCATAGGGTGTGGATCAAGGGTCATAATTCTGACTACAGTAGCTGTGTGACTTTAGTAGATCTCTTAAATCTCCCTGAACGTCAGCTCTGCCACCAATAAAATTAAGGAGTAGGATTAAGGCAGTATCTTTTCAGGGAGTCACAAAATCACTTTAGTGGTCACAACCAACAGTATTTTTTTAAATGACATTAAGTAACTTAGAATAGAGAATTTCAGAGTTCATTATACGAAGGAAGGACAGATAATGTCTCACAATACTCTTGTTTTAGTTATTACTTGTTTCATATGTTAGCATTCTGCATCATTTTACTTGTATAAGCTGCACCCGTATTGCATCCTGTGTAATTTCCAGATTTGCTTTCTTCAGTGTAAGAACTGAGACACCAGCAGAGTAAATGCCGTAAATTTTTCTAGACCTGTGCCTCCCCCTCACCCACCCCCGTGTTTTATAGTTGTTCACTCCTAATTTGACAGTTCTTTTCATCCTCTCACCTTTATCAAGTCTTTTCAAAACACTCAACTTAGAATAGAAACAACAGCTCTTTCCTTATGCATAGACATTTCATTAGTGTACATAATAAGTAATTAAATTACGTAAATACAGTAATGAGTATAACTGACATAAACAGGTTTGGGAACAAACACAAATGTCCTCTTGGTAAATATACCCCTTAACTGGTAAAAACAGAAATGGGCTGGTAAACTAGAGTGGCCACCCAACTGAGCCTTGCGTGCTGAGGCCATTGGTCTAGATGTTTCTGCAAAGGAATAGAGAGGATAGGGTTGGGCAATTCAGGGGTGTGGTCGAGCTCAGTTAAGAGAGCATCTACCATCTTTGAAGAAGGAGGGTAAGTGATACAACTCATGGGGGTTTTTAAAAATCCAAGCCTGTAGAAGCCTTCCTGTTCTCCCACTTTTTAGTTTCCAATGTTTATTTCGCACACATTTGTTAAATACTACCTTACACCAGGCATTGTGCTAGGCCCTGGAGATACACATGAGAATTAAACATGAGCCCTGCCATCTGAGAGCACAGGGTCAGGCAGACAATGTTGGTGATTTCTACATCTCAAAGTAACTCTAAACAGACAAAGCTGTGATCTACCGAGATGGAATTCTTTGAAGAAAACGTTTGTTTCTACTACATTCAGACTTCCCATTTTTAATCATAGTGTTTAACCGTATACTTTTTATTCTCTTTGTTTAATTGTGTCTTGCTAAGTGTGGCCCTTGGTGCTGGGCTGGTTTTCCATCTGGTTGGTCACTCTCCTGGGCTGCGGTTATCTGGGAAGTTGGCAAAGAGGGCGCCTCTGCCAGCCACCTTGGGTTGCAAGAACAGAACTCGACCACACGTCAGCCTCAGTAAAAGGGTGTTGATTTTAAGGAATCAGCCCTCTGAGAATCCATGGAAATGCTAAGCAGCCTGGCCCCAGGGAGTGCGGGAGCCAAGGTGACTGAGGCAGTTGGTGGTCATTTACTCTTTGCCTACCACGAAGGTAGTTCTCATGTAACTCCTTCCGTCTCTGTGCTTCTTGGCTCAGAGCTTCAAGAGAGAGAATCAGACTGTTTGTCTTCCCTGGTCAGGTGGTCACCCAGCAGCTGTGGCAGGGTTGGCGAGGGAGGCTGCAGGTAAGAAGGTACCAGAGAGCAGCGTAGCCTGTGCATGGCGGAGTCCCTGGTTAGACCTGGAGGAGTGCAGATCAGCATTCCAAGTCACCGCTGATTTTTTGAATCGTTCATTTGATCAACAGATATTTCTTGAGCACTTACTATGTGCCAGGCCCTGATCACAACAGACAAAGGCTCTTTTCTCAAGGACCTTATTCTTCCCTAGGAAAGGTTGACATAATGCCATATTTTAGGTTATCAGATCGGCCTGCTTTTGAGAATGTCCATGCTGAATGCTAGTGTGTGTGAAGTGAGACAGCTACATATATTGTAACGAATGCAGATGTTGGTTTTCTGGGAAATAACTTAGTATTAACGGGGATCTTAACTCCTTAGTATGAGTAAGCAAGAATCTTAACAGTTGTCCGTGTCCTGTGACCCAGCAATTTCACTTTTAGGCATCTATTTTACAAAAATAATCAGAGATGTTAGATTATTATCCATTATAGTGAAACAGAGCCAATTTAAATATCAGCAAGAGAGAAATGGAACAGGTAGACAGATGGGCTGCATTAATAGTCCTTTAAAATCATGTTGATGAAGACTATTTAATGATATCGGAAAATGCACATGATGTATAAATAGAAAAAGTAGTATATAAAATTGAATGATATATCTCAATTTTACAAATTATACACACAGATACAAAAATAAAGGGCAAGCATCATATAGTATTAACGTTAATTAATTATCTCTGGTTAATGGGAATATAGATGATTTTAATTTCTTTCCTGCTTTCTTGTTTTTCTACCATGTCTGCAGTGAGTGTGTTTTAATGCTATAATCAGAAATAAAAGAGGCTACCTTTTTAAAAAGAAAGGAAAGGCGGTGCTGCTGTCCTGCCAGCATGGGTTGAGTGCCGGTTGTCTCGGTCTTGCTGTCCAGCGACTGCAGCTGTCACTGAGGCTCAGGCACTGCCACTGTTACTGGAGTGTGGGGACCTGCCACACTGGCCTGCATGAGAGCTGCCCTCGTCCCTGCAGCTTGGTGCCTGCACCTCGCTCCCCTGCACAGCAGGCCCTCCAGGGACCTTGCTTTCTGGAGAGGTTGGCCCCAAGAGAACAATTGCCACTTCACTTCAGAGTTCTGGGGATGTTCATCCAGACTCTTCTTCAGTGATCATTTGGCTCCTACATCTTGATCCACTTTGCAGAAATTTTAAGTATGTGATACCTCTAGGTTTCAACAGAGAGGTTGTGTCTTTCTGGGCCCCCAGCTCTAGGTTCAGTCTCTAGAATGAGAAGACTCTGGAACTAGACAGACTGAGTTCAAATTCCACCTCTGCCACTTACTAGCTGAGACCTTAGCAAATCACTTAACCTCTCTGTGCCTCATCTTCCTTACGTATAAAATGAGAGTAATAATACTACCTCCTCATAGGGTCATTGTGAGGATTAAGAGGTTGTATGTAAAGCATCTGGAGCTGTGCTCACACGGGAGAAACTCTAAGTGTGAGCTGCTGCTGCTCTTACTATGTTGTTGAGGATGCATATATCGTGAAGCAAGACCTGTATCTTTATGCTGGTTTTATCTCCCGGAGTTAAGTCCTAAGGCAGTGTTTTTCACACTTGAGTGTAGTTAAGAGTCATCCTACTGAGTGTGTTAAAATGCAGATTCCTGGGCCCCTGTCAGAATGTGACCCAGAAATCTGCACTTTTGGTCCTCAGCTGCGTTTTGCTGAGGCCCGACGGGAAGAAGCTCAGTGGTACCCGTCCTTATAGGCTGAGGTGCATTCTCCTGAAGGCAGTAGCACTTCCCCGTCCCTGGAGCTCTTGCTCATCCTCAGCTGGACAGTACTGGTTCCCGGGAGTCTGTGAGCTGTTTGTGTTCCAGGACTGACTTTCTCGCATTCACCCAGGAGCTTGGGAAGGAGAATAAAAAGCCTTGGAACTTGAGCCATCACCTTGCAGCCTTGCTGTGATGAAATGATGAACACGGTGGCTTTTGGGTAAAGCGTCAGCTTTGTATTCTGAGAGCCGGAGCCCAGACCTCCAGCTCCTGAGTTTGGGGAACAGCCTGGAGTGTCTGGGTATTTGCTAATGAAGGACCTGTAGATATTTTAATCCAGCCAGGCTCAGGTGTCCTCCTGAGCAGGCTCAGCAACCATTTGATTTAC
Source organism: Equus quagga (assembly GCF_021613505.1). Taxonomy (NCBI): domain Eukaryota; kingdom Metazoa; phylum Chordata; class Mammalia; order Perissodactyla; family Equidae; genus Equus; species Equus quagga. The sequence goes on from NC_060271.1 coordinate 80,281,454, forward strand.
AGATTCATTATGTATCTCTCTTAGTTTCCTGCCCTGAAAGTTATAGCCCTACTCCCTTATCAGAATGTGTAATGGAAGATGATTGCACATATCTGGCCATTTTTTCACCAGGTTGCATTGGCTAAAAATATTTCTTAAATACCAAAACATGCTAGCACTAAACAAGGGGGAAACAGATAAGATGAAACAGACTGGGGGGCCTCAAAAAAATCCCACTTGCACGCTGGTGCCGTGTAGCCTTGGGTTCAGAAGGAGAATGCTTTTCTTCCTAGTTGTCTCGTAGCAGCCTGACTAGGAATCTCTTTCTCTGGGTCTTTTTTCAGTCTGACTTTTAGGGGCTTGGGATAAATGAGCGTGTCTCCTGCCTTATGCAGGGCTAAGAAGGCATTTTTGAGATCTTGAAACTGGAAGGTGTTAGGTCTTGCAGTGCAGCCTGTCACAAATGAATCTCCTGATGCCCTGAGGCATGATGCATGGAAATATAATCAGGAATCATGTAACAGTCTCTGGGAGCCCCTATAAAGTCCTGTGTCTAGCTGGCTTTCCACCTGATAACCTGTTAAATAAACACAGCCCACCACAGAGAAAGGCTCCAGAAACCTCGATACATACCTGACCGAATGATACCAGATTGTAGTTGTCACTGGAGGCAGTTGCCCAAGGATGTAACCCTAAGTCAGTACTTCCCAACCTTTTTCAGGATAAAGACTCAATTTGAACATGAAAAGTGTGTGATAGTTGCTGTGCCTTTAGTATTAAATTACATTAAATTAGTTAATATGCAAAAGCTGCTATGAGAACTCAGTAACACTTTAAAATAAATTTGTATTTTATTGATCTCAGTAGAATTCGCACAGTAATAATATGAGCTAACAATTCTAGAACTCACACTGTATGCTGGCTACTGTTCTGTATCTCCTCACTCAATTCCTGCAAGTCTAAGAAGAAGGTGCTATTATTAGCCCCATTTTACAGTTGACAAACTGAGGCACAGAGAAGTTGAGTAATTTGCCCAAGATCGCATAGTTAGAAAGTGACAGAGCTGGGGTTTGAACCCAGGTAACTGCAGAGTTCTAAACACTTCACCACTAAATACACGCAGAGACACACATATATCTCATTCAGACCACAGATATTGTTCGAGGGGAGATTTACAAACACTTTGCATTAACTCTGTGATTCTCTTTTTTTCCCCTTCCCAAGATAGATTGGGTACTACTTTCTGGGTTTTTAAATCCTCCATTCCACTGAAAGTTGGATATACATCTTCAAGCAAAGTATGGGTGTGTATGTGTGTGTGCATGTATAAGCACGTGCGTGTGTGAGCATTCGTGTGTGTGCATGTATGTGTGTATGTCAGCTTTTATTTAGTTTTATGTTCTCCTTAACACAAAACTGTGGAATCTTCCTTTACACATTTATTCCTCTATTCCACAAAGACTGACTCAGTTCCTATGATGTGCTGAATACCAGGGGAACAACCAAGACATCACTCCTGCCCTTGAAAATCTCACCATCTCGGGGCAGAACTGTCTAGCTAATAATCACACTCTTGTGTGGCACATGTGCTGTCAGGTGGCTGCACAAGGTGCCATGGGACGGGGAGAGAGAACCCAAACTTGTTCTTTGGGACGCATCAGGGAAGGCTTCTCAAAGGAAGTGACTTTTGAACTGAGTTTGGAGGCTGAGATGGAGGTAGGCAGGCAGACTTTGGGGAAGAGGACATACTCGTAGGGTGTGGAGGTGAGGCTGGAGAAAGCAGTAGCCAGCTGAGGAGGACCATGCATGGACTTTGTTCTGAGCTCTATGGATTATTATTATTATTGAAATGTTTTGCATAGATCTAATCACAGGTGCTTCCTAAAACAATCTTTTCATAGATTAATGTAAAATGGCAGTGTTACTAGGCTCATGAAGCACAGGGGGTTAAACCTATAGGACTCCAAGATCACAAAGTCCGTGTGGATGAAAACGTGGTCTTTCCACTCTTTCACTTTATTACATGCGGTGTCCCCGTTTGCTAGCTGCCTCGGGGGTATATCCAGTGGGGGTGGTTTCTAGGTTAGAAATTCTCACGTTATTCTTAGAGCATATGCTTTACTTGATTTCAGCTTCTCATTAGCAGGTGAGGGAATTAGGCTTTTTTCATCTATTTAAGTTTAGCTTGATGGAAAGGTGCCTAAAAATAAAAGTCATTAGAATCTGATAGCAACAATGACTAGAGTCTAGAGCCAGATGGCCTGGGTTCAAATCTTAACTATGCCTCTTGGGGACTGTGACCTTGGGCAAGCTTCTTAACTACTCTGTGCCTCAGTTTCCCCATCTGTAAAGTGGAGATAACAGCAGAGCCAATCTCATACGGTCATTGTGAGGATTAAATGAGATGACATATGTAGAGCGCTTGAACAGTGCCAGGTCATGGTAAGTTCTCTGTAAGTATTTGTTATATCAATAATCTTTTCATCTAGATTTGCAAAGATAGGGCATGAGAAAGCAATAACACATGTGTGAGCAATGGTACTGGAAACACCCAGGTGGCCTGAGCCAGTTGGTGGCAGGGATGTGATTAGAGTTTCAAGTCATAAGGGGCCATGGCGGGGGAAGACACATAACTTGTCTTTCAAGGACGTGCCCTTGAAACTCAAAGAAAGGGTCAGAGGAAGCCCCACTCTGCCTGTTGGGAAGTGGTGTTGTGGAACCTGCTACTAGATGGTGCCAAAAATTAAGCTTCATTTTAATATTATGGTACCCAAAGCAGAGGAAACCCAGTCTGCCCCTTCAGTGGCAGTTACAGGAGATGTGATGTGTGCTCTATTCTGAGCAATGAGATTCAGGAGGAACATGGAGAAACCAGAGAGAACCACCATATGGAAAGGCTCAAGGCCAGAGAAACCGAGGCACCAGGGGCAGAAGAGGAAGATGAAGGAAAGTCTCAGCTCCCTGTGCCAGATGCCCGGCACGTGTCACAGGAGCACAGAGGCGAGAGCAGCACAGTCACTTGCTCCAGGACTTCACATCCTTGCTCACTACACGGAGCCCTTCGACACTGTTGTTTAAAATAAAGTACGAACGGGTTGCTCTCACTCCTGTGAAGGGTTCAGGGAGAGGTTGATGCTGTGGGGGCTATTTATAGCGATTTACATGAGAAAGGTTCACTCCTAATGTCTCTTTTATTCTAATGGTTTGACCCTCTAAGCGTGAGTACAGGTTCGAAGTATATACCAATGGGGAAATAATTAGGTAGTTAAACTGAGAGTGTACTAATTGAAGAGCTAGAGCTACTGGGATTAAATCGCTCTTAGGATTAACCATCCAGTGACAAAATGGAAGAAAACCATATCTTTTCAGAAAAAGAAAAAAGGGAAAGTTCTCTGGTACCCTTGAGAAAGAGGATATTATGCTGAAGGGATCTTTGGCCCAATTTAAGTTGACTTTTTTTTTATTCTTATGATTGAATGTGAGGGCTTGCTGCAGGGGGCTGTGCTGGGCATCAGAGATGGACAAGGGACAACCCGTGCCCTCAGGGCCCTTTAAGTGGTGGGGGTGAGGACTAGAACTATAAACCTAAACCATTACTTGACTTAAATGACTGCTCACCAGAGTTATAAATAAATCAGTGCCAGGAAGGGCCAGGTGCAGGCTGTCCTCTGCCTGAGGGGACTGAAGAAGGTGCCCTAGAAAAGCGAATTTCTAATCTGTGTTCCACCACCATGGAAGGCCTTCCCAGCTTGGGAATCAGCGTCAGCAATGACAGGAGGCTTGAAAATGTGTGTTTGGAGCATCCTGAGTTAGTATCCAGGACCTCTCATCTGTGAACCATGGAAAAGGATACAGCCTCCAGACCAATTCTCAACAAGTTAAATTTAATATTTGTTGAGGATCCTGCAATACGGTGAAAAGGCTAGGCCCCCTGCTACCAGTGTTCGCCTTGGTGTGTCTTGTGCCAATTATGGCCACAGTTGGCTTCTCTAGGAGGACAAAGGGCCTCTCTGATTTGGATACAGTGGAGGAGGCCCAGCCAGCCTGTTTTTACTCTGCTTGAGGGAAGAGCTCTGCTGAGCTGGCTTTGCTCCCTACTGGTCACATTTCAAGTTAAAATTACTGACCTTGGTAAAGAGTGTTGGTACTGCAGAAAGCTGTCCAAATAGCTACTCTTGTAAAGTGTCATACTGGCTAATTAAGCCAAAGGAATTCTCCAAAGGTACATTTTGGCCATTAAAACTACAGGTTGACTGATTTTTTTAAACTTGACTTAAGTAGCATAACTTTGTGAGTAAATATAATCCCCCGAACCAGGATCTTGTTTGGGGAGAAAGCTTTGACAATGTCAGTACTTTTAAGTATCAGAGTATTTTTATTGGTGTTCGAAGACTTATATAAGTGAAAGTCTGGCACATGGAGGATGCTCAGTTCATGTTAAGTGAATGAGTGCCCAATGCTCAGGCCACTTGCATATGTGTCTTCCTCGAAAGGACTCTGTCTTTGGAAGCCTCTGGCAGCTGTCTAGAACCGCACTGTCCAATACACCAGCTAAATCTGTCTATGGAGCACTAGATGTGTGGCTAGTCCAAAATGAGATGTGTTAAAAATATACAGTATACACCAGATTTTGAAGACTTAGTATATAAAACAGAAGAATGATCGATATCTTAATAAATATTTATATTGGTCATTCATTGAAATGACACTATTTTGACTGTATTGGGTTAAATAAAATATATTATTCAAATCAATTTCACCTTTTTTCCCCCTAAAGGCGACTCCTAGCCAATGTAAAATCACCCGTGTGGCTCACACTTACTTCTGCTGGACAGCACGGCGCTAGAACTTCGCAGCACACCTGTTGCCACGCCCATCACTTCCCTCCCTCCTGGGTCTCTCCCTAAATCCCAGCCTCTTGGGTCATCTCTCCTCAGTCTCATCCCAATGGTGTGCTCCAGCGCAACTGTCTAGTGCTTTCTTGTGCCTTTGTACCTGTGACAGTGTTCCGCTTAGGGAATGTTGACTTCTCCTCGAAGATCCAGGTCGCATGTCTCCTTCAGAAAGCTTCTCTGACCATCTTTGAGAAAAATTAATTTGCCCCTCTTATAATCCATCCCCTTGTCTTTGAAATATTTGTTTTGTCCCCCCTGCTGTCTCTTCTCTCACGGTAAGCTCCTTGAGGACGAGGGGACGGTGTCCTGGTCACCTCTATGTAAGATGCCCTTAGCTCACTGCCTCACACAATAGATGCACAGTAAAGGGGGATGAATTAATGAACCTAACTCTCTGTAGCTCACCAATTTCTATATCGAGAAAGGAAACACAGAAAGTTAACATAGTATTGGGCTTGCATCTAAAGTGGAGGCCATAGGCTGCTAGCATAAGAATCACCTAGAATGCTTGTAAAAATTGATTCCCAGGCTTCACTCCAGACTAACAGATTCATTCAGATGTTAGCTTATGCTACAGGAACAAAATTTCATTGCCTTAATAGCAAAAGTTTAATTCTCACTCAGTCCACAGTGGGCCGTTGAGTGACTCCCCAGGGAAGCTGATGGTTCAGGTTATACGCCATGTCAGCAAGTGGGATGTAAGGTCTAGTGCTGGCAGTGGGACACTTCCGCCCAGAAATGTCTCAGTTTTTAGTGCTCATATTTGGTTGCCTGACACAACTCATATTACCATCCGAAACTTCAAGAGTGGGGGAAGACCAAGCATCCTGTGGGCCTAGAAGTACACATATTGATACACAAGCCAAATGCACATCTCTCAGGTGGGGCCTGAGAATATACATTTTTAACTTCCTTGGCGATCCATGTTCATACTAAAGTTTGAGGACCGTTGGGTAGGACAGGAGTTCTCAACCTTGGCTGTACATTAGAATTACCTGGGGAGTTTTAAAAACTGATGCCCTGGGGCCAGCCCCGTGGCCGAGTGGTTAAGTTCTCCTGCTCTGCTTCAGTGGCCCAGTGTTTCGCTGGTTCAGATCCTGGGCGCGGACACAGCACCACTCATTAGGCCATGTTCAAGCAGCATCCCACAGGACACAACTAGAAGGACCCACAACTAAAATATATATATAACTATGTACTGGGGGTATTTGGGGGGGAAAAGCAGGAAAGAAACAAAAAGATTGGCAACAATTGTTAGCTCAGGTGCCAATCTATAAACAAACGAAAAAACACTGATGCCCTGCCCCGCGAGGTCCTAATTCACAGGGGCTGGGATGAGGTCCAGTCATCAGTATGCATCTCCCCAGGGGATTCTGGTGCACGACCAGGGTAGAAAACCACAAGTGTAGGGAAAAGAGCAAGGGCCTTGAATCCTGACTGATACTGCCTGAGCCTTGGTTTGTATATCTGTCAATGCCAGTGAAGATCAAACGAATGTGAAGGTATTTGTCAGCTGCGGCATTGAACAAATATTGGCTGTTATTATACACCAGTGGGGTGGACTTTTGTATAAACTGGATTTGTGCGCTCCCCTTTGTATGCATGCCATTAACCTTCCTCTCCCACACAGAACCAGGGAGGAAGGAGAGCATCCTCCACACCTTTGCACCTGCCTCCTTTATAGTCAGTTAAGTGGGTGGTCCCTTCTCCCTCACCTCTGCTTATCTTGGGGATGAAGGGGAGAAAAAAAGAGGACAAAAACCCCTTCCCTGGGGCCGGCCTGGTGGCGCAGCAGTTAAGCTTGCCAGTTTCGCTTTGGTGGCCCAGGGTTTGCTGGTTCGGATCCCGGGTGCGGACACGGCACTTCTTGGTAAACCATGCTGTGGTAGGCGTCCCACATATAAAGTAGAGGAAGATGGGCACGGATGTTAGCTCAGGGCCAGTCTTCCTCAGCAAAAAGAGGAGGATTGGCGGCAGTTAGCTCAGGGCTAATCTTCCTCAAAAAAAAAAAAAACCACCTTCCCTGCCTCTATTGTCCTCTCCCTAGCCTCTTCCAGCACCCTTAGCCTAGGGCTGTGATTCTGCCATCGCCTTTCCCAGGTCCTGTTCCACTCACTCTCCCTTCCACCTGAGACCTGAGCCTTATACTTCTAATCCCCTACAGCCCTATCTCCAACCTCTTCCCGTAGCCCATTCCCCTCTGACACTCCAGTCCCATGCCAGGACAGACAGTGAGCCCCCGGCCCTGGGAGAGGTCCCTTCCTGCTTTCTGACAGGTTGAGCAGCGTAGGGAGTCCATATTCTCAGCAAATGTGTACCCAAGGCATTTTCCCATAGTGGTGTTGGCAATGGCAGATTCCACAGCACTCTGTTTAAGAGGAAAGTATATGACAGGTAAGACCGGCTCCTGTGAGCTGGTCCAGCACTCTCGCTCGCTCTTTGGAATATTTTATTTCAAGAGCTTTGATTTGCAAGCAAGCTCTTGAAATATAACCATTCTGTAAGCTAGAAATTGCCTCAGAAGTCAGTTTTTTTTGGTTATAAAAATACCGCATCAACTTTCTTCCATTGACAGAGCTATGAGTTAATGCTGAAATAAGCTGTTTTTAATTATTTTTCCTCTCGTATCTAACAATTTTTAAGGCAGAACAATGCAAGAGTACCTCGCAGGAAAGAAATGCAGTACAGTTTATGAAAATACAGATTTGTGTGTTTGATATAAAAGAGTCAAAAGAATCCCTTAGCCTGGACATCTGTGATATAGATCTTTCTGAATGATTCTTACTGGGAACACTGATACAGCCGAGGTCCTTGGCAGTGGACGTTCTAAGTCAAGCATCAGATTATAGGCCCCCTAATCTTTCCAAAAGCTGTTGGCCACTTTCTTCCTTCCTACCCATCAGCCTGAGCCTTCTCTCCACTATTGGTTCTGAATAGAAGTTGGAAGGGCTAGAATGCAATGCATCCAAAGGAAAAGATGCTCAAGGAGCTCAGTTCCTCATCAGCAGGGACCACAGGTGCAGCTTTTCCTTGTCTCCAGTGCCTCCCACTGAGTAGGGGCAACAGGTGTTTTCATTGCTGTGCGTACCATGTTAGGGCTAGTATAGACATTGGCGATTCATTGAATTAAACATAAATGCTTAGCAATCTTAAAATGAGCCTCCTTAGGTAAGATCTCTGTGATGTACTTTCTTGCAAAGGAGAGAGTGGCATGTATTTGAGTTTCTGGATTAAACTGCAACCCAACGCGCTATCTCCACTATGACGCTATGTCAGCATCAGTTGCAAGAACAACAGCAGCAATTGCAACGTGTTCTCAGAGTAAGACCAAACCTGCTCTTGCCCTGCAGGGCCCCCTCGCATGCAGCCCCCGCCTCCCTCTCCAGCGCAGCTCACCTCTGTCCTCGTCCTCTCTGCTCCATCTCTCTGGCCTCCTTTCATTTTCTCAGATGTGTTGGACCTTCTCTGTCTCAAGGCTTTTGTATTTGCTCTTCCTCCTGCCCGGGATTCTCTTTGCCCAGTTTTCCCGTGACTGGCTCATTTGTGTCCTTTGGGTCTCAGATCTGCTTCCCCTTCTCAGAGTGGTCTTCCTTGAATGGTGACCTCCCATAGCAGGGCTCCTTCACACCTCGGTTCATTTCCTGCATAGCACTCGCTGCTGTCTGTAATGATTTCATGTGTTTGTTTACTTATCATTTGCGTGCCTTCCACCCGGCAGACCTAAGTTCCTGGAGGGCAGGGGTCTTGTCTGTCCAGTTCTTTCATGCATCTCCAGTGCCCAGCACAGCATTTGGCACATAGAAGACACTTGGTATGTGAGGGAAGGAAGAAAGGGAGGGAGGGAGACAGGAAGGAGTAAACCAATACTAAGTACCATACCCAGTGCTTTATATCACCGTTGCATCTTTATAACATTCACTGTTGATGCATGGGGAAACTGAGGCCCAGAGGGTTTCAGGGACTTGCCCAAGGTCAGAATCAGTAACAAAGAGCTGAGACTTGGTCTCAGTCTACCTGCCTGCACAAGTTCCTGCCAGAGTCAGGTCTGAGGTTATAGTTCAGTCTTAAGTTTGTGCCTTATCTGCAACTTCACAGATTTATTAGTAGGACATATTTTGTTTATTCTTGAGGCTCAAAACTTTTTGTCTGTGGTCTTCTGTCCAGATCATTTCCCACTACTTTGTGCAAAAGGACTTGGTGGTAACAAAGAAGTGCTCCAGGAGAAGGATATTTTGGAGGGAGTTGTAGACATCTTGAGCATGAGGATTATAGATGATTCTTATTTGAGAAGTAATGTACATCTCAAAGTCTAGTTTTTGGAAAACAAAACAATAAAAATAACTATGGCAGCCCTTGGAAAGTGGGCCAGGCTCCAGACGACATTGGTAGTGCTCCAGTAAAAACACTCTTCCCCCAGTGGCAGGAGCTTCAGAGGTTAATACATGTGGGTGTAGCGGCAGCTTTGCAGTGTCGCTGAGATCTCTGCAGCAGCCACACTTCTGAGACTAGAAGACTGACAAAGGATGCTCAGCAAACTGGTTCGAAAGGAGATAAATTACTGTTTTACAAAATATATAATTATATACCTGGAAACACACACATAAACCACCAGAATGCCTATTAGAAATATTATGAGTATCCAGTAGAGTGCAAGTAAGAAAAGAAACAATCAGTGGGTTTCCTATAAACTATAAATAACCGAATATACTGGGGAAGATCACCTTCAAAATAGTTATAAAACAGACTGTAAACTATGTAGGAATAAACTTTAAAAGATGTATTAAGAATCTATTTGAAGAATACTGTAAAACTTTCCTTTTGAGCTAATTTATTTGGCTGAACAAAGAGACCTGCACCTCAATAGGAAAGCACAATGTTATAAAATTGTGAGTTCTTCCCATTATTTAGAAAATTAAGGCAGTTCTAGTTAGTCTTTCCACAAGATCAGAATGGGTCAAGGTACAAGAGAATGTTGATTTAAAAGGTTGAGGGATTAAAATATTACTAAATAATACAAAGCTGCACTAATTAAAACATTGTGACATTGGCACAAGAATAGATATATTGTGGAAAGCTCCAGAAGAGAGCCAATTACAAGTAACAGGTTGATGTGATAAAAAGTAGCATTTCACATCTCTAGGGAAAGAGATGATGTCACAAATGTTTCTGGGGATGTATGCTAACCATTCAAAAAGAAAGATATGAAAACTTAATGACATCCTAAAATAAGTTCTAGCTGATTGGAACATTTTTCAAATGGAAGCATAAAATTTCTCGAAGAAAATATAGATAACTGTTTATATAACTTACAAAAAGGAATAATTGTAACATTCAAGACAAAAACCAGAAAGGAAAACAGACACATAAAATTTATAATTTTCTGAACATTACAAAGATACACTGTAAAGAAAATCCACAGGGAATATTTGCCAATATTTGAATCCTAAAGAGGATTCATGTCTTTAACAAAGTACTCTTAGAAACCAATAACAAAAATTTTCACACACCAGTAAGAGAACTTGCAAATTATTTGAATAGCTATGTCAAGATAACAACTAACTGTGGTCAATAAAAATAGAATAAGCCTTGCTGGTCATCAAAGAAATGCAAATTGATGCAAGATATCATTTTCATTGATCAAATTAGTGAAGATAAAAATAAGTGTTGTTGTACAAAGTAGATAAGGTTGGAGCTTTGTATCATTGGGTGTGTAAGTTGTTACAACTTTTATGAGAGCCATTTGGTAATATTCATCATAAGGTTTTAAAATACTCTGCTTACTCATTGACCCAGAAATACCACTTCTAAGAATTTATCCTAAGGAAATAAGCTTGGGTCAAGTCTTGATTTGCGTCAAGACTTAGCTATGATGATGTTCATTGCAGAAAGATATTTATCAGGAAAACTCCAAGCATTGAGATGGTGAGAGGTGCTGGGGAAGGTTTAGAATTGCTTTGGAACGGATGGACAGGGGCTGTGTCCACATTACTGGACACATGGAACATTTAGCACTCAGGTCACTGGCTGAGGGTCAAAGGAGTTGTACATATAAATGGCAGTGATGCATTTGATGGTCTATCCTTTGGGGGTTGTTTTGTTTGTTTTCCATTTTGATGGAAGCTCTTCAAGTTTGTATCTTTCACATTACTGTGAATTGAAGGCCAAATTTACGGTTTTGCTCTTGAACATCTGCTTAGGTTTGGGTAGTACTAGTGGACATAATCATTTGCTTGAATTTCTAATTTGTGTTGGTCCTCAGATTATACTTGTACAAACAAAAAGTGGAGGTTTTTCTCTTCCTACTGCTCTACCCAGTTTTGCATTTTAGAAGGATCATCCAACTTGCAAATATTTTTCTGCAGACACAAACAGATGACTGGACAAACAGAAAAGAATGCTTTTTCTTTGATGTGGTAAGCTGAATAGTGGTCTCTCTAAAATGTCCACATCCTGAGCCCTGAACTTGTAAATATGTTACCTTACATGGCAGAAGGGACTTTGCAGGTTGATTAAATTAAGAACCTTGAAATGAGATTATCCTTGATTATCTGGGAAGACCAATGTAATCAAAAGGGCCCTAATGAGGCAGGAGGGTCAGAGTGGGAGATGAGGGTAGCAGAGATGGAGTGATGCTGCCGGAGCCAAAGACTAGTCCTGGCAAACTCTAGAAGCTGGAAAAAGCAAGAATCCTTTCTCCCTCTAGAGTCTGTGGAAGGAACCAGTCCTGATGACACCTTGATTTTAGCCCCATTAGACTCATTTCAGACTTCTGACCTCCAGAACTATAAAATGATTAATCTGTGTTGTGTTAAGTCACTAAGTTTGTGGTAATTTGTTATAGCAGCAGTAGAAACCCAATACATTTGGAAAAGGAGGAAAAATCAAACTTATACTTGAGCCATGGCGATACATCAGTTAATCCTGAGTGAGAAGTTCAGAGACCTGGATTCTGGACACAACCTTGGGAAGTCACCTCTCTAGATGTTTATCTTCATTGTTAAGGTTGTCTTCTTGCTCTAAAGTTCTGTTCTTCCTTAAGCATTTGTTTACCATCATTAGATACGTCATTGTTATGACATTGATAAGTATGGGTGAGGCTGGTGAGTAGATTTTAGTTTATTTGTTTTGGAAGCTGGCTATGCTATTGTTAGCATTTTCCTTTTCGGGGTGTATGCCTGAGTGTGTGCTATGTTCTCATATGGAGGATCTGGAATATGGCAGTGAGGCCCGTGGAGGCAAGAGAAGACATACATAGAGGTTAGAAGCCATTAGAACTACAACAAATGGATGGCAAAGTGCACCTGAGATTGGGCGTGCAAGCCTCACAGAGTCTCCCATGGTGATCCGAGATCTTTCTAGAAGGATTTTTCTAGAAGATCCCTCCTACTCAGACCCCTCGTCCAAATTGCTGCAAAATTTTGCACATACAGAATGAGAGGTTTGAGGTTAAAATGTCACATCAAGGCACTGCAGTGGAACAGCCCAAGGGTCCACAGCCACTTGTGTAGCAGACCCGCAGGACCTGCCCAGAAGGGAGAGTGGGCTTTATCCAGTCTTCTCTCCTCATGTGCTGTCTGCTCTCTGGCCTTGAGAAGGCACACAGTAAATGTTGCTGAAGAAAAAAACTGTTGGAAACATTAACAGTGAGAGTTATCACTTGATACCACATGTATGCATGTGGAATAACTTGGTACGTGGGCATTTGGGCGTTTTATCGCATGCATTCTTTCCTTTACGATAAGCACAGAACCATAATCAATATCCATTACTGTTTGAATATATTAAAGATAAATATATACATGTAGTTTTCAAATTGTGTTTGTTCCTATAAGGAATCAGTGCTACATTTAAAAATGAGAATGAATTAATCTTATCACCACTGAGAACAAACTACTGTAGAATTTAGCATTCACACCAAAAGCACAGCTGTTTTTATCGGGGAATGACATGAAAGACACCTTTGTTTTTCGGAGCACATTTGAAGCACAATTGGTGATTGAGAAACATGCGAGGGGGTCATAGTTATAACTTGTTATCCTAACGTATGGAAAGGTTGTGAAATGGAACTGGGGTTTTGTAGTTAAACCTGGGAATATGGAAAGCCCCTACTTTACACAGATTCAGTTTCATCATCAAAAGGGATATCAAGGTGAACAAAATAGCCTATTACAGTGAAAAGGAAAAAACAAAATCCCAGACTTGGTTAGCCAGACAGTCTTGGATCCCTGCCATGGCTCTGATGCCAACCAACAGAACAACCTTGGGCAAGTCACTTAACCTCTTGAGTCTGTTTCCTTGCCTTTTACATGGGGAAAATAACACATGCCTGCTTGTCTGGTAGTGGTAAGAAATAGGGGTGGTGGCTGACACATGCAGCCACTCCTCCATACCTGCCTCCAAAGGATGTACAATCCTATTGAGAAGATGCCAGGACCATGCTCCACTGTCCATGATCCAAGACAGAGCTCATTCATTCCTGCTCTAGAATCCTCTCCCCTCGGCCCCACCTTGGCCAGGTGTTGAGAAGGAAGTGCCGCATGCGGGTACCTGTCCAGGCCATGGTAGGCTGTGGAAGGCTCCAGTCAGCATGAGATGAGCTCTGTTGCTCTTCTTCTCCTTCTGCACCACTTTTTGTGTTGAGTCCCAAGGTTTTGTCTACAGTCTCACTTCCTTTCCTTTGTCCTTCTTGATGCCTTCATTTTTCTCTCCCAAGTACTACCATAAGTTGGAGTGTGGGTTCTAATTCACCCAGGTATAAGGTCCTATGAAGGTATGGGATGACTTGCTCGTGGTTTTTCTCTTCCACAGCAAGTTTTCTCTTCTGTAGTAAGTTTTCCCACACAGGTAAAAAGCTCAGTTAATATTTGGTGAAAAAAATTGTAGAATCGAAGATCTCACCTACAGGATGCTGGAGATATACCTTTGTGCAGCTCATGTCCTGGACTTTGTGCTCACCTTATCCATGCCATGTGGACTGGTGCCCTGGGAGTGCCCAAGGGATGAGGGTAGGAAACTGACAGAGCCATGGTGTCATGGTGTCTTCTACATGGCGGGAAGCTGTATGTGAGCCTTTTCTCAGGGGGTCAGAGAAGAGCAAAGAGAGCCTTTCACTCATCAGAGTAGAGCTCTTCCAGGAAGGAAAATGGTACCAACAGTCATGTGCTCAAGACCTTGTTATGCCAGTGTCTCCAGGCTGGCTGGGGACAGGGTGAGACAGAGACTTTTCACAGTGTACACTTGTGTTCCTTTTGAATTTTCAAGAAGATAAAGGGAATGAATGCTTTTAAAAACCACATTTCATACAGGCCAGTTCACAAGGAGACTCATGGAAGCACAAGCGGGCTTTGGTGGAGCCACCTAGAATAGAGAAGGTCTCCTTTGCACATGCATGGTAGAGTGACTTCTGCATCATGTCAAGCTGGAAAGTTTGGTTTGGGTCTTGGAGGGTCGTTGGTCCCCTGTATGCTACTGTACTGAAAGCCACTGGTCCTGGCCAACCTCCTGACACCTCATTGGTGGCTGCCTCAATGTGGGTTTGTCCTGGAGGGCTCCATTCCAATGCCATTCCTGACACTGCATACCTGGAGCCTGAATCCTGAGACAGACACTATCCAGCAACTCAGGTTCTTATCCTCAGTTCCATTTGCAGAGAACTTGCCTAGTTTCTGGTGGGGCCGTGGGAGCTAACAGTATCTTCTTTAGAAGTTAAATTAAAGGTGGGTGGGTGGGTATGCGAACTCCATGCTGCCCCTGGGCTTGGAATACTGAATACTGACCGTTTTTTCCTCTGTCAGTTCCCACTGAATATGGTCATGTAAAACCTGATATGATTGGGGAAACCTGAGCCAGGAATCACTTATATTTTCCTCAATCTGTTTTATGAATGGCTTGAATTGAAAGGAAAGGCACTAAATGGTACACAGACATGTCTACACTTTGCTGTAGGCCTGCTCCAGAACCAGATAAACGTGTCAAGTGCGGGAAGCACCGTAAGCTAGACTTGGCTTTGGGGCTGACATCCTGCCTAGGTGGCTGGAACGTTAGGGAGATGCCTTTTCATAGCTCACCTATGAGTTTAAAGCAAAATAAGGCAGGAAGTCAGAGAGAGACCAATTCATACCCTCTTGATTATTTACTCAACATGATGCTGAAAGACATTTGTGTTTTTTGGAAGTTCTATCCCCTGGCAGTGAAATAAAACCTCCTTTCTGGGCTAGAAAGATTGATGTCCAACTACATTAAAGGAGTGTGTGAGTAAAAGGAAACTCTGTATTCTGCAAGTGAACACAAGAACTTCCACTGTGCTTATGTAACCGTGGTGCAAAGAGCATTATCAGACCCGAAGTTTGCAATGCAAAAATAAAATTGTTCTAAGAAGACTGAAACACAGAAATATTACCACTTACCATGGTTTCAAAATTGTTAGATGAGGAGGGTTGTTGTTTATTAGTCGTAAGATTAGAAAGAAGATAGGAGAATGGAAGGGTTATCTTTGAACTGCACTGAAGGGTGATTCAACCTTGTTTTTGTGTTTCTCCTCTGAAGTACACCAATTATTGACGCCCTATGGGAAAGGCACGTCAAATCAGGGCTTATACGTTCAGTTTCTTCTCAATGAATTTTGCTTGTTTGCAAAGCTTTCTATGGTTCCATTTATAGTCCAGGAAGTAATTTCTTAATTTTTTTCTTTCAATCTATTTTAATTAATTAATTCTTAATTCTTTTAGTCTACACTAGACCAGTGTTCTCAAACTCCGCTGCATATTAGAATCACCTGGGGAGTCTTAAAAAAAATCCCGTCGTCCCAGCTGCACCCCAGAACACTTAAATTGTAATCTCTGGGAGTGGACTCAGGCATGGTACTTTTCCAAGGTGATTCTGACTGTGGCCAAGATTGAGAAGCACAGTACCAGAGCAGCACCTCTCAAACAAGATGTGTACATAGCCCTCCGGGGAAGTGTGTGTGGGGGTGGGGTGGGGGGAGTCTGGTTAAAATGCAGGTTCTTTATCAGCAGCTCTGGGATGGGGCCTGATGTCCTCCATTTCTAACAAGCTCCTGGGCAGTGCCAACGCTGCTGGTCTATAGACCACACTTTGAGTAGCAGGATCCTAGACTGGAGAAGAGAATTTACAGCTAGACGCTCGATTGTAGACGTAGGGATTATAAAATGCCATGCAGGTTCTCACTTATCCCTCCCTTGTAAACATACAGCAAAGCCACCAGAGTCCATTGTCTTCCTTTTCCTGTAAAGTTTTTTCTCTTTTATTATTTGCAAACCCTAAAGGAAAAGCCCCTCTTTCTCAGACATTGCCTGATGGTTTTCTTGACCTTGAGAAAATCAGTCATCCCCAAGTTGGAGACTGGGGTCCTTCATCCTTGAGTGGGTGGCCGGGTGCCGCAGTCTAAAGGGTGGCGACGTGGGTTCTCTGCTCTGGCGGCTCACCCGGTTGTGGGAACATTCCCCAGGCAGCTCAGGGAACCCTGGTCTCGTGCTTCGTTGGTAGGGAAGAGAGATTTTAGTAAACACTGCGTGGGAAGAGGAATGAAATGGGCAGAGAATAAGGTTAAGGAATGGGTGTGTGAAACGCCAGGTTGAGCGAGGCCAGGGTGCCTGGGAGCAGCATTCCAACACCCACCTCTCTAACAGCTGGTGGGAGAAGGCGCTCACCTGCCCAGGGAGGCAAGTGGTGCAGAGTACATGTGCCCAGGAGGGCTGACAGGGCCCTGGCCACACTGGCATAGCTCTGGGTGCACAGCCTGTCTGTACCTCACTCTGGGGCCTGGATGTAGAATGAACCGGCAGCTCCTGCCAGTGCCTCCCATTCTGGGCACTCCAGGACAGGTCTCCGTGCCCCGTCCTGTCTTCTAGGCCAGGAAAGATCGTCTTACTCTGTGCCCTTCATGCCCTCTCAACTCCTAGAAAGGTCTGAGTCAAGGCCAAGACTCCTAAGTTAATTTACCTTGATTCTTTGACCATCCTTTGGACCAAGGCCATTTTACGACTGGGTTGGACTTTCTCAACAAGGCCCTCTCTGTAGAATGGGTGGATTCTGTAGAACTGCTACCCAAGACTGACCTATGAAACAGACGTATGTTAAGTGGCTCAAACTCCATTTTCCTGCGTTGCTGCTCTCTAGTCAAGAATATGGTGGTTCCTGCTGTCCAATTGCATCAGATCTGATCTGCCCCCTCATCCCCCTCCACCGCCACCCATGCCTCTGGACCTTTCCACACACACTCAGCATTGGGGAACTGACTCTACGTTTGCTGTGCCTTTCAGGATCCCATGTTCAAGCTCACCTTCTCCAAGAAGCTTTCTCAGATTAAACTAGCTGCATTTAAACAATCATCCCTTTATTCTTTGCTCATTCAGCACCTAAGCATACCATTCATAATAGACATTATGTTTTAATTTCTATGAGATTCCATCATCCTCAAAGGGCTCTCCCATCCACCATCTCGCTTTTGATAGAATCCTAATTTTAATATGAAAGGAACTTTGGCAATATGGGGGCAACTCATTTTACAGAGGAGTAAACTGAGACCCAGGCAAGGGAGCAGTTTGGCCAAAGTCATCAAGTGTGGGTATCCTTGCCACCGCTAGGACCCAGGCTGCCAACTCAGTGTTTGGTGTTGTCATCCTTCCAGCCCTGGAACACCCCTGCAGCCTCCAGTGCACACTCTTGCAGCAGGCCAGCGTGGCAGGAGGCCTTTGCATATCCTATCAGGGATGGTTAACACTAAGCCGAGGGCGTTACAGAGAAATAATAAATCCAGCAATGATTGTCATGTGAAGGAGTTCCATGGAACTTTACTGCAGGATACACAAAGGAGATCTGAATAAATGAAAAAGCATAGCATGTTTGTGACTAGGAAAACTTAAATGGGCCAGTTAACTCTAAATTAATTTATAATGTCATCTCCAAAAGATTTGGATATGGGGGAGACAACTTGTAAATGATTCTAAAGTTCATCTGGAAAAAAATAAAGATGAGAATATCTGTTTTTTAAAAAATGAGGGAGAATGACAAATTTGTACTACCAGATATTAAACCATATTACAAGGTTACAGTAAATAAAATGGTTTGGTACTGGTCTAGAAATAGACAGAACCTCAATGGAACTAAATAGAAAGACCACAAAGTAAGTATTTAGTGTATGATAAAGATAACATTTCAAATCAATAGGGAAATGATGAACTATTCAATAAATGGTGTTGGGAAAATTGGCTGGCTATTTGGAAAATAATAAAGTACACACTAAACACTAAGATAAATTATAGATGGTTTAGAATTAAATGTAAACAATAAAATAGAAGGAAATGTATGTAACTATTTATATAATCTTAAGGAAGAGAAGGCCTCCAATCATAATGCTGAGATAACTTTTGCATAAACAAAATGAAGACACAAATAACAAATTATTTACTATATATATATATATATATATAAAACATGATACAGAGATCATTATTTTAGAGTTCTTACAAATAAACAGGAAAGAACATATCAGTAGAAAAATGGGCAAAAGTTATAAACAGGTAATTAACCAAAGTTGAAATACAAATGCTAATAATCATAGGAAAAAACATTTGACATAAGTAATCAAGAAAATGCAAATTAATGAGATTCCCATATACCTCCATGAATTGGCAAAGAGGAAAATGAAAGATAATATCCAGTGTTGGGAAGGATAAAAGAAACATTTATCTCCTCCTTAGGGGAGTGTAAATTGTTACAAATGTCCTGGAATGCAGTTTGACAATCTGTCTTAGAAGTCTCAGAAATGAGCATTCGTTTGTCACACTAATTCTGCTCCCAGGAAAATAATCATAAATGTTCATGAACAGACATCTATGTAGAAGGATGTTCAGTTCTATCTTATTTACAAGAGTGAGATTGGGAAGCTGTCACAATGTCCAACAAGAGGAGACTGGTTAACGAAATCTGTCAGTGGAAAACTTCAACCGTTGAAGATTGCCTTGTACTGTAGTTCTTACTGAGTTGGGGAAATGTTCCTGATTGTGTCACTGTATTCCCTGATGGGGAGTGAGTCGGGGCACAGAATAAAGACAAAGGTTACTCTCCAAAGTGCTAACAGGTTATCTAGGAGTGATGGGCTTACAAGTGACTTAGGTTTATCTTTCTTTGTGCTTTTCTGTTCTCCCAAGTTTATGCCTGGAACATGTGTTGCTTTTGCAATTTCAAAGTTATTAAAACAAGAAAAAAAGAGAGAGAAGGTGCAGTTGTAAGAACCGGGGTGGGATTTACTCAGATGTCTTTGAGAGACAGCTTAGGAGCTTGTGACTGGGGCCTGGCAGCACCGGGAGGAGAGCACCCTAGAGGGACCCAAACAAGCACCGAAGGAGGTGAAATGTCCTCCCTTGTTTCCTGGGTCCTTCCTCCCATAAGGACTGGGGTGGAATAGATCTGAATGTTCATTGTTTCACCATGTTGGTCTAGAGAGGGCATTTTTGCTATGTTGTCTGGAGGAAAATATAGACTTTCTTCATTTTTAGGAAGTATCCCATAGATAGGTACATGCAGAAAAGATCCACTCCAGTGGGAGTAGAAAGCAATGACTTCCTGACTTGGGAAGCTAGGAAAAATATATTCCATACACATGAATTAAGAGACTTACTATGTGAGCTTTTGCCTTTCACCTCCATCACCTTGACACCTGGGAGAGTAGAAGATCCTAAGAGTTCTCAGTTCCAGGAGGAGGCAATATGGTCATGAATTGTGACTTCCTCATGAAGGGACAGTGTTGAACCTGATGCAGCTAATTAGTAGGTATCTGGTTTTTCTTTCCATCCATCTGAGACATGGTGGAGAACGGTCAACACAGACAGCCACCTAAGTGGAGTTGTTGCTTATATAAACATCATATATAACTATGACCATGGCCTATAAAGATTCCAGCAAGAGATGGACTGTAGCATGTAAAGACAGGAAAGTAAGTTTATGTTTGGCAAAAGAGCCACCCAGCTGATCAGTATGTCCTTAAAAGGAAATATGGGGGAGAGAAAGATAAAGATTCAAATAAAACTGTAAAGCTAGATATAGAGAGGGTGGCAGGGATAGTTTGAAAACTAAGAAGCACTCAGCCCTTTGAATTGATTCTCAGTTACAATATTGAATTTACTTTTAAATTTCATAAAACAATAAAGGAGGCCATAAAGTTATGTTTATCAATTTAGGAAGGGAGAGCTTGAGTTAAGAAAGAACAGTAATGATGCAGAACATAGCGTTACTATAAACAATGCTTAAAACCTCAGGTAGCTATAGATTTAGAGCTCACTTTAGGGGCAGTAAATGGACTAAAATTTCAAATTTAATGCCCTGTGGCCTTATTAGGGAAATGTTTCTGAGAAGCTGAAATAAATGGATGAGTCCAGTGAATTGACTGGGTGATTCCAAGAGGCTGTGTGTTTCGAGACTTGGTGGGAAGGAACGTAATTGGAATAAGTCATTGGAAGAATATGCCTTGTTCTGGCGTACATCAGCTAGAGTTCTTTGGTTGCAGCAATCAATTCTGGCTAACTGGAACAAAAGCAACCTTGTTGGAAGGCTGTTGGAAGCCCACAAAACCAACGAGAAAGCTGGAGAATTGTACTTGGAAGTGAACAGTAACCGAGGTGGCTCCAGGGAGCCATGAATTGGAATCACAGAACCCATCTCAGAACAGGAACTGTGCTCAACATGCCGCAGTTGTAAGGCATGAACTCCACCTGTATTATCTCTTTGTCTTCTCAAGATTCAAATTCTAGGGGGAGAGGATATAAGGGAGGGTAGGGCATGTGATTGTGGCCATAAACCAGTGTAAACCCACAGTGGAAAAGGTAACTCCGCAAAAGAAAATCTCGGTGCTGTTAGGAAGTGGAGAAATGTTTGCCTGGCAGCCCCAAGCTGTTGAGCACAAGCTCAACAGAGACATGGATGTTCGATTCAAGATAAAAAAGGAGGGAATATCAAAAGTAATATCATCATGGATCTAGTCTATGGATAGGTGGTTTATCCAAGTAATTATTACTGTTTGGGTCCTGATTACAAAGTAGTCATAAGGACAGAATGTGGTTTGACAGCAAACTCCAGATTGGTACGTTTTCTGGAAATCTCAGCATGCCACAAATTGGACACCTGAAAAATTCTTTACATACCTGTTGGTAGTGCGATTACTCAGAAGGGTGAGAAGACAACAGGGACACCTGCTTCTTTGAATGGAGTCTTGACCAGAAAGGATAACAGGTTGGTATCTGTATGTGTCATTTTAGTTTGTAACAGTGAAAGAAGGAAACATTAGGCATAGTTCAACTTCAGGAAAGCCAAGTCTACAAAAATTCAGAGAAAAACCGGATGTGATCCCCTGTGTAGGATTCGAAAAAGGAATATGGTGTGGGGAGGTTGGGAGGTTCATAATGGTTCCAAGCTCATAGTCAGAGAGTGCATGGGAAAGACAAGGAAAGCACATTTAAAGAAGCCCCAAGTGCATCTGCAGGGGGAGTTCTCTGGTGTACCGTTGAATAAGTTGTGCAGAAATCAAAGAAAGACATGTCCCAAGAGGTATGACAAAGAACAGTACGGAATGGCACTCTGTTGAGTGAACAACCAGGTTGATGCCTCCTGGGTGGCACGTGTTATGCTGGGTTCTGGCAGGTGTTTACGAGAATGTCAGGAAAACTGAAGGACAGAAGAAACTGAGGATTGCCCACGTGGCTACTGGCCACGCACAAAAAGGGATTTTTAAAGTTATATTTGGGAACAGACAGGTAAGAAAGGAAGGAATAAGTCCATTCTTTGGTGCAGATAGAATAAGGTTAGTGCAGAACCAGGAAAAGACTACCACTGAGTATAATCTTGTTTTCATGTTTTCTGTCAAGGAGAAGGGTCTTTAAACTAGACAAGATAAAACAAACACAGTAAATAAGAAACAGAAGGGCAAATGAGGATCCTAGTAAAAGACCACTTAATGCCATAAATGAATTTATTTTCAAAGGTGCAGATGAATTATACCTTAGTATACTGAGGAAACTTGCCCTAAAAATTGTTCCATCCCTGTCGGTAATTTTTAAGAAATAGTAGTAAATGTGAAAACTGCTCAGAGGGTAGAAAAAGACTAACATGATTCTGACTTTAAATAAGTAAAAACACCTGAAGATTCTTTAGACTGTAGATGATAATACTTGGTGATACTCCAAGAAAACTCTAGACCAAATTATTTCAGGAGGTAGAAAATGAATACTTGGGTGCCTGAATGAATCCACCAAAAATGAGTCACAGCAGACTAACTTTATTTCTTTTTTAGTGTTATAGGACTGATGAGGGAAATACTGCCAGGGTAATGCTTTCGAGATAATACAATTTGATTTCAACAAGGCACATGACTAAATCAAAGTATTCAGTAGGACAGAGTGGAGAAATGTGGGTTGAAAGGGTAGCTGGTCAGTAAGATGGAATAATGACAGTAACCTCCTTAAATGAATAGATCCCCAGGCATACCCTACATGGGTTCATCTGTGAGCTTTTGGGAAGGACAGGAAGTTTTTAACGAGAGCATCCCCAGAAAATGTTTGCTGATATGTTCCTGTTGACCTGGGAGAGGACCTATAGGGTATGCCAACAGGATTTGTCTTCCTTTCCTGTTGAGAATTTTATGAGCAAATTGAAAAAAGACATATAAGGCAAATTTATCAAATTTAGAGGTGACACAAAGCCCAGAATGATAGCTTAAGTGTTGGATGATAGAATAAAAACTCAAAGGGGGGGAAAAAAAAGTATTGAGCTAGAACGATGGATCAAAGCCAAGCAACCAGATTAAATTGAACAGTGATACACTTAACAGTATTTAGGTTAAGAAGATTGAATTAATTAGGAAGGATATGAGGCCAAGTTTGACAGCAGTTTGTGTGGAGAAAAGCTAGAGGCTGTAGCTGACCACAAACTTATATAATGAAATAGCATGCCAGGACTGCTAGCAAAATTGACAGAGATTTAAGTTATGTTAGTGTAGAAATCAGGTCATGGGAGATGGACTTCCTCTTGTACTCTGTTCCCATAGCCCAGAGCTTTAAAGTATGGGCTCTGGGGTTACACTGCCTGTTTTTGGATTTCCCTTCTGTGTTTTCCTAGTTCTATGCTTTTGGGCAAGGCCCTAAACCTCTCTAAACTATATTCCTCAGCTGTGAAATGGGTAGAATAATAGAACTATGTCACAGGGCTTTTATAAGAATTAACTTAGGTAGGACATGTAAAACTCTTAGCACAGAACCCAACATCTAAAGCATTTCGTAAATGTTCTTGTTATAGTTGTTATTGTGGTTGTCGTTACTCTGTAGTGGACTATTTTAAGAAAGACACTAAAAAAATGACAGAATCTGTTGTGAGGTAAAAAGTTTAGAGACTTTCTCACTTAAAGAGTATTTATAGGAACTTGGAGTGTATATTATTTATTGCCGTGTGACAAATTACCCCAAAATTTAGCAGCTTAAATCAATAAATGTTTATTTCACATAGGTTCTGAGAGCCAGGATTCAGAAGCAGCTTAGCTGAGAGGTTCTGGTTCAGGGTATCCTGTAGAGGTTGCCGTCAAGATGTCAACTGGGGCTGCACTGGCATCTGAAGGCTTGACTGGCGGCCAGATAACTTTTGGCTGGAGGCCTCAGTTTCTTGCCACATGGGCCTCTCCATTGAGTGTCCTGTTGACCTGGCAACTAGCTTCCCCCAGGTGAACAATCGAAGAGAGAAGGAGAGCAAGACAGAAGTTATAGTCCTTCTATGACCTAGCCTCTGCTGTCACATACCAGGCATATTCTGTCGCTCACAAAACCAACCCTTTAGACAGTGTGGAAGGGGACTTCACAAGGCCATGGCTACCGGGATATCAGCAGGTGGGGAACACTGGGAGCCATCTTGGAGGCTGGCTGCTACAGAGAGTTTATCACCACGAAGACTCAGAGATTTGATAGCGGACTACAGATATACAGAAAGACTGTTGACTAGAAGAGGGAAACTGACTCTGTGTGGCTTCTAAGGACAGAATTCAAACCAATAGGCAGAGAGGCCTCTCAGGGAGGCATGTGCCAGCTTGGTTTAAGGAAGAACCTCCTTGCGAGAGGTTGCCCCAAATAGAATGAGCTGCCTTAGAGGGTAACGAGCCCCTGAGTACTAGAAGGGTCATGCACAGTCAGGGTGCTCCCTCTCAGGGACACCATATGGAAAGGCTCTGGGCTGGCTAGAAAGCTAGACTTGAGCACCTCCAACTCTGTGATATTTGGTTTCTAGGTTAGGGAAAAATTTTGTGAAATGGGGCCCTTTAGGGTTTCATTTCTATTATTTTACTTTTGATGGAAAAGAAGTGTTTCATCAAAATATAAGATCTTTGTTTCTGAACCAGTATGGCTTAGAGAAACTATTAAGAGGTAAAATGACCCTGGTGTTTCTGAAATCCCCTAACATTTCTTCTTTTAAGAGCAAAGTTTGACATGGTTGGTTCATGCTTACCCTGTGGGGTTTAAACCAAGAATTCCCAACTGTTTATGAGGCAAAGCCTTTAGATCATGGAAGGAGCCGGAACACTGGCACTGAGTTTTCTCTTTGGGAATCCCAGCAGACCTTTGAGAGAGGGATGAGGATGCAGCTCTGGGGGATATTGGCCAAGTAAGGCTCAGACATCCACTGGGGGAAACCAGGCTATTCTTTGAGCAGGCAAATGTACTTGCTGACACTTTGCTGGGGATTCCCATAGGGAGAACTGAGAATGCACTTATATTGGAAATAGCCTTCTGGAGAAGCTTTCTAAATGGTGGTGAGGCACTGTGACATTGGTCACCCTGCATGTGTATAATGTGGAAAATGTCTGTGGGAAAATGAAGGGAGTCTTGAGCATACCACTTTTACTCCTGCTTTCTCCCATCTGCCCTTGGATGCTCATTAAAATGAGTGATCAGTGGAATATGAAACTATTTCTAAACTTATATCGGTACAGTTACACACCACATAACGACGTTTTGGTCAATGGACCGTACATATGTTGGTGATCCCATAAGATTAATAGCATATAGCCTAGGTGTGTAGTAGGCTGTACCATCTAAGTGTGTGTAGGTACACTCTATGATGTTCACACAGTAACAAAATCACCTAATGACGCATTTCTCAGATCGTTTCTCTGTCATTGAGCAATATGACTGTACAAGAAACTCGGAAGAATTTCTGCCAGTGAATGTGAGGATGGGACCCATCCTGCCCCAGCGAAGCCACCGTCTCTCCAGAAGATGAAGGGATTGTCATTAGTAGAATTACACCAACAGCCCAACCTTGGAAGGCCAGGATATGGGGGTGATGGTGGGCCATGAGGCAATGGGCTGAGGAGGTCCATCTGGATCCTATCAACACCTCAGGAAAGGACACCAGTCAGGGCCACAGTGAGTGATGAACTTGGCCAGCTCTTATCCTGGCTTGGCATGGGTGCCTGGCAAATGAGGGAAGAAAAAAAACAACCTTCTGGCCCAAAGATAAAACCCTCTGCTGTACTTGTTCTGTCTCCTGCTTCTACCAAACAAATTCCTCAGATATTTAAAGCCAGTATATTTAAACTTTCCCTTTTCTATCTTTATCTGGGCCCAAAATATTGGACAGAGCCACACAGTCTCTGATGGAACCTACTTTAACTCCCCATCATACTCTACAAACTAGATCTTTGTCTGTAAAGATGATGATGCAAGAAATTACTGGCCACATGAAAAGATTCATTATACAAGAAGAATGTTCTTGAGGAATTTCAATGACTGTCTCTACTTCTAAGAAATGAGAGAGGATGGGTAATCTCTAATTTGTGTTTTCTAGACTGAAGCTGACATTGCATCTATGAAACCACAGCAGGGAACTATAAGTAAAACACAGCTGCAAGGAGACGAAAAAATATGGCAACCAATTGTGAATTCACAATGGACCAATGAGCAACAGACTGGATATTACAGTAAATCAAATCAGTGGAATTAACAACAACAAAAAAAGAATACCTGGGAAATATCTCCCAAAACTCAAAAGGATACAAAGATAAAATCAATGAGGGAAAAAAATGATGAGAATAAAGAAGTCTGGGAAACAGAACTAAATGATCCAATATTGAGATAACAATAATTCCAAAAGAAAAAAATAAAGCAAACTAAGGTCGGCATAATCATCAAAGAAATAATTAAAGAGAGCTTTCTTAAGCTGAAAAAGACTTGTCTTTAAGACTGAAGGCATTAACTTTCCTTGTAACTTGACAAGTTTTCATGACAAACAAAAGTCTCATGAGCATCCAGGTGAAAATCAAAACAGATTACTAAAGGAATATGGTAAAGCCGCCTTCAGCCTTCTCATCCACTACAAGCCAGAAGTCAGTGACAGGAGAACTAGGGGTCTGCAGATTGTGACCCAAGTTGTCATTCATATGCAAAGCCGTGAACGTGGATGAGAGCACAGAAAGATATTCTCAGACACATAATACTTCATTATTTAGGCACACCCCTCACGTGTCCTTCCTGGGAAAAATGTTCCAAGATCCTCTTCAGCTAGATAACAGCCGTATCAAGATAAAAAGTCCCCAAGTGGAGAAGAGGTGGTATAGGAAACCCAGTGATGATGTGTGTCCAGGTAACTGCTCTCAATTTAGTTATACTAATACAGGTGTCAAAATTAATTATTTTTATATGTAACTTCTATTTTAATGAGGATATGAAATCAGATTATAGTAACTGGTAACTTGAAACAAGAGGAAGGAGGAAGTAAGAGTGTGCTCAATTTCATATCTAATGGAACATCTGATTTCATTCTTAAAATGGATAATTAGAGAAAATAAGTTAAATTTTTTAAAAATTTAAAGATTACCATCAACAGATTAAAAAGAGAGTACATATATTCAAATTAGTACAAAGGAAAAGAGATCAAAAAAGCACAGTCCCTTAGGCAAAGGACAAAAAAATGAAAACTACTAGAAATGATAAGCATTTGCAAAATGTTCTAGAGTAAAAGTTGTTTTATATGGAATGCAGTAGTAATACTAAAAGATGGATAAAAAGCCCCAGTGATAATGAGATATTATCAAGATATTCTGGGTCGGGTGGTCATGTGTGTAGTTGTTTTTTCCACTGGTATTAAGATTTTACAGCTGGTGAGACTCAAGATATGGCCATTTCGAGAAATTGTAGGGTCCTCACCTTCTGCTTCAGGAAGACTAGAGTTATAGTAGTCACGATGCTATCCAGCCTTGGTGATTTCCCAGTAACTTCACATCAGCCGTGTCATTTCCGTCAAAACTGCTGGGCCCGGCTTGCTGTCGATTGTGGCAGCGCTTTGTATTTTGCTCTCAGACTTAGACTTGAAGCAGCCTTTGCTCCATAATATACGTTGCTCAGTTACAAATGCTGATCTCATAAGCAATTAGAGTGAGGACTGGTCACTCCTGGCCCCTAAAAGCCAATTAGCATCCCTGCAGACGTTTGTGGAGTTGACTCGGCCCCTCTGGGCCGGAAAATGGACAGAGCATACCTTAAGCTGTGGAGCAAGGGTTTCAAAGTGGAGGCTTCCAATCAGGGCCAGATCAGCTTCAGATTCTAAGTGTAAGACATGTTGGTGTTTGGGGGAGGTTCCCAGAAGGGACGATGGGAGAATGGGAGAAAAGCAAATTATTTATTATGAGGATTTCTCCCTCATCAGAAGGTCTAATCAACCTCTAAAAGCTGTTCAGACTTCAGGCTTGCATTAGAATAACACTCCTGCTGTAGCAGATAAACCCCAAATGCTATTGATTTCTTGCTCATGTCAAAGTCTGTGCAGGTGTTACTGGCCTTGCAGTCTTTTTTCCAAGTGGTTATTCAAGGATCCAGGCTCTTTCCGTCTTGTGGCTCCTCCCTCCTCCATGCCCTTGGAAGAGTTCTCTGCATTTAGCCAGCAGCTAGGGAAAGAAAAAGGGAGATGTCAGTGGGGAGGTTTTTATGGACCAAACCTGGGAATGGTGCATATCCCTTCTGCTCACATCCATTGGCCATAACCTGGTCACAGGGTCACACTTACCTGCAAGGCAGGCTGGGAAGTGTAGTCTGTATGCCCAGGAGGGAAAGGAACGGGGGTTTAAAGGAACCTTCTTCTCATTCCCTGCCTACTTCGTAGAGTGGTTTCCCTGCTGTCCTCTTTAAATTAAAAAAGAAAATGACATGAGTGTAGTGATTGGAAATGGAGTGGATCACAGAGGCCTGTTCTTTCTGGGTTGTGTTGTTATTTATAGTGGGAGGGAGTGAGGTTTCTGTGCCTAGAGGCTACGCCTGAGGTCAGCTCTACTGAACATCTTCCATCTGAGCATCCCGTCATCTCTAAATATTTGTGTCTCGCTCCTCCTTATCCACTTTTAATGATAAAACACATGATAGTAGCATGATTTTTCTTATGCAGATTCAAATCTAGGTTCCTAAAGGCCAGTCTTCTATAAAACTATAGTTCTATCTGTGAATAAAACAATAAAAAATAAAAGTTGTTTAAACTATACTTATGTTTATAATAGTACTGGGTTTTAATTTTAGATCATGTGTCTTTTCAAACTCTAAAATGTTCATTTGATAAAATTTGGAAAATTATGAAAGAGAAAATGATCACCCATAACCCCACCATTCTCTTAACATCTCAACGTCTTTCCTCAGGAATATAATCTTGATTGAAGGGCTTTCATCTAAGGGCAACCAAAAATCATCAATATAAAACTCAGATGGGAAAAGAAGGGTTACGTTTTTAGGATGGGACAAAGTTCCAGCCGCCAATTCATATCAATGTTTTTAAGACTGTTGGGCTTTGCCTTAAATTTGCCTCTGGATACCTCTTTTTCCTCATTTAAAATGAGGAGTATCCTTCATCCACCCAAAATGCATCCGCAGACTATAAATGAAAAAGTTCTGAGGGTGTAGAATGTTCTAGAAAACAATCGTCCCAGTAGTGCTTACATGTACTGAGTGTGGAGTGTTTGAAGAATTATGGTTCAAAGACTCAACAAGAGGAAGCATTTTTTCCTACGGGTAAATTGAGGGTTTCCTGCCACCCACTTTACCTAACAATTTTGATATTAATAAAGAGGAGAACAGAGACACATACAGACTGCAAAGCCAGGTAGCCCTGGGCTCCAACGGGGCTGTTCCTCCAACAAAGCCGAAACAGAATTCCCCGTCCAGCAGGACTGGGCTCTCATTCCCAGAGCCGTTCCTGTTCTGGCGCAAAGCTGGCTGATGAAAGCCAAACATAGATATCCTTATTTACTTTGTAAATGGAAATTTGAAGTGAAGTATTTTCAAAATGCTGGTTGACACCCAAGAGGATCTAATTAAAATAAGGGGCTTTCTGGTTTAAAGATATGAAAGAAAGAAGTGAGCTGTCTCTTTGAAATCAAATTATTAAATAGTAAAAGAGAGAGAGGAGGTTTGGCTTTCAGTCTTCAAAGCAAAATCATGACCTACAATTTTCTTAATTGGGTTTTTCTTAAAATTACTAAGGCCAAGGTAGGGATAGAAGGATTGACCGGGGGCCTGGAGAAGGGATTTCTGAGAAGGCAGAGGATCTCAGTGGGGAGGGAATGACCTGTTTCTGGTGCGTTTCCTTTCTATTTCCATCTTATTTTAATCTAGAATGGATCTAGAATGCTGTTTGGGGGCTACTTGGGGCTTGTCGCACATGCTTCTCCCTTCCTCATGCCTTTTTGGGGAAGAGGTAGTGCTGCCTGGGAACTGGGTACAGGTAAGAGGCCACAGTGAAATCTGTGTGCGCAGGCTCTGGTTTTAGCCCACATGTCACATGATTTCACTGAGATTTTATTTTAGATCCTAAAGCCTCTTTGCTAATTAAAGCCATTTTGCCTGGGGAGTTTTAGCTTATTTAATTTTAAAATAGCCCTGAGAATTTCATGGTAATTCCTAATTTGTTTACTCTTCAAATGAAAAAGTTGTCTTAGCCGTGGAAAGTGCCCATAAGGATTTCTTAACCCTCAACTCATTCTCTCACGCACACCCGCGCTCTCTCTCTCTCCCTCCCTCCGCCCCCCCCTCTGTCTCTGTCCCCCCCCCCCCCTTTTCCCCCCCCCCCCCCCACACACACCCTCACCCTCACGAGTAACAATGTGGTATATTAGAAAGAGCGAGAGTTTTAGAGGTAACCAACCATGAGTTCTGGCTTGGGCTCTGCCATTTACTAATTTAGCAACACTGAATAATCTTAACCTCCCTCCGCTTCACTTTCCTCATCTATGAGACTGGGATAGTACTGGCTGCCTCACAGGATTTTTGTGAGGAGTAAATGGAATTCTCTGTATAAAATGCTGGGCATAGTGCATGCAGTTAGTAGACAATTTATTAATAGTAGGTACTATTAATAACAGCAGTCATCATCATCATCATCATAGTCCATCCTCAGGAAATCCACAGTGGGATCAAAAACTCTAAGCCCAGGTGCTTTGGATGGGATATGAACCTAGCAAAGTATTTCTGTGTTCGTGTTAACTGATTCTCTTCTCCCTGCTGGAATAGAAAAGGGTACCAAAAGTGATGCAAATTCTGCCTTTGCCTTCGAAATAAGCACAAGCAGGATGAACCCCATTGGGGTCAAATACCACCAGTGACTTTCTCTTGAATGTGTATCTGTTTTCCTCTCTCTCTCTCCCTCCCTCCCTCCCTCCCTCCCTCTCTCTCTCACACACACACACATCCACACATCCACACCCACATGTGCTGTGTAATTAGTAACCCATATCTTTGTAGAAAAGTGAAAAATACATTGTCTGCTTCTTTAAGTTTTGTTCCATCACATCTGATGCCCCTTGGGTTTTTACCCAAAAAGAGTAATGGCCAGAAGGAGCGAAATGAACTGAGATCTTCCCTTAGGTTCCCCCAGCATCTTGTTTAAAGCTTCAAAAGCAATTCGAGAGTCCATTTCAGCCCTGCTCTGAGCCAGAAGTTCCCGGTCTCTCGGATGTGAGCACCCTGTAGCCAGAGGTAGGGCCTCTGGGGGGGCGTTCTTTGTGGGGCAGCTCAGTACCATCCTGTGAACCGGCCCCCACCCTACCTCCAGCTCCTCCTCAATTAACCATCGGCCGTGGATGTATAGAAATCTCTTTTGCATCTATTTATACTTTTCAGCCACTGCTCCTTGTGGAAATAATAAGTTCCATATGTATAGTTCCCCATTCCTCCCCCAAATAAAGTAATACTTCCTCTTGTCTTTCCTAAAAGTGCCCCCTTTCTGATTACTAGAAACTGCTCAACAAGTGAAGTGTTCCCCTTCCCCACTGCCACATGATTGACACATTTTGGTTATGTGCCCTCACAGCATTTGCCCTTCTGGACTTGAATAGTGTCCTAATTTTCTACAGCTCTTTATTCTCTTAAAATCAGAGAGAACTGAGATAAAATTCCAATTCTAGTGCTTTCTAGCTACATGTCCATTGGCAAGGCTATCGAAGCTTTAGTTTCATTTTCTTATTTGAAAAATAGAGATTAGTAATGCTTACCCCACAGAGTGGTTTGAGGTTTATTAAGATAGTACAGCATCCGTGCCCTTAAGTGGGGATAGGGGATAGGTGGGGCCTAAAGCGAGTTTAAGATCTGGGAAAGGTGGAGGTCAAAAAGGGTCACAATTAGCCCGTGTTGGAAAAGACTGCTGAAGACTTAGTAAATCTGTGTTCAGGGATCGTGTTAAGGAAAAATATGTATCTTTTAAGTATAAGAGTTACTCTTAGGAAACTGAGAATCTTGGGGTGGCGGATGGTGGTGATAAAAATTGCTCTACCCTCCCGCTCACCTCATCAAGTAAAACGGCAGGAGGAATCAAAGCACCCAAAGCACCGCTTAAACTCACTTTCTTCTTTTATTGCTTAACTAAAATGAACGCCCTCCTCTCTTAAGTGACGGTACTGTGAAGCTAAATTCAGCTTTCAAATTGTTTTATATCTGTTATGTTTTAAGTATTCAGTGTTCTTGGGTTTAATAGTGAATGAGATGCGTGATTATACTTACCACACATAACGACCCCAAAACTGCAAAATCAAGTTCCCCTCGTTGGTCAGTAGCCCTTGAGAATAAGATGAATTTCCTACTCCTGATATAAATGTAACTGGGATCACTTTTCTATACTCTACTGACTTCCACTGCTTGTTTGAAAACTTCCCCCTTCCACCCACTCACACAGCCTCAGGAAATGCCCTCTGCGAGTATCTTCCTTGATGGGGCATTCCTCTGTGTGGTAAATGTCAGTAGCATTGCCACACATGATACTGACAATGCTCTTCCTCTCTGGGATCATTTAGAAAACTTCTAGGAACTCTTATTCTCGCTCACCAAATGCCCAAGGGACCAGGGCCCCTGCTCAGCAGTCTCTCTCTGGAGAGGTACCCGTGTACTGTGTTATCATTTTCTCTAAGCCCTGCCTCAGCATTTCCGCCTCAGCTGGGTGTGAGCCTCTGGACCAGCCTTTCCTTCACATGCTGGCTAATTTTTCAGATTCATGCATTGCCCCATGTGAGCGTGGAGTTCCATCCCTGTAAAATGGGCCCGCTGGTGGCCTGAAGTGCGCCTCGACCATCCCAGAACTGAGCCCAGAAGTGCTGTGACTCTAGCCTGGCCCCACCTGAGAGTGTCAGAGTGCAGACCTCAGATGTATACTCTCCTCTGGCTTCACTGGGGGCTGCTTGCTGACTCCCATCTTCCTTAAATTAATCTCCTGCCTTTTCTCCTAGACATTCCGGAAGCATTAGTTGGCTTTGCCATTGTAGTGTCTGGAGAGAAAATATTTAGTCCCAGGTCAAAAGCTTTGGCTGAAAGTTCCTACTAAAAAGCTAGGCCTCGTTATTAAATGGTCAGAAAGTTAGCCATGGTATTTGTGGAAGTAATGAAATGGCTATAAATGATGTAAGCTTTGCAACAGGCAAACGTGTTTGCAACGTCTGACATCTGGAGAAGAAAGTGAGGAGCCACGGCCTCAGCCAGCTCCCACCGACCAGCCCAGCGGAAAATCCAATTAGGGCTGCTTTTAAAGGCGGGAGTTTGTACTTGGTGGTGTGGACGCCGCTCCCTGGGGAGCAGGGCTGTCGGAAGGAGCTGTCCAGGTGACTGCCTCCCGGGCCCTTCTGAACTGGAGGGACCCCTCCTGTGAATTGAATCTGTGGTTTCCGTGCCCCTTGATTGCTATTCCAGACCCTCTTCCTGTGAGTGGAGCTGGGCTCCAGGCCCTATTAGTGGGTCTGTGGTCTCTGGGCAAAGCTTTCACAGCTTCCCCGGAGAACAGCGGTGTCTGCAAGATGTGCGTTTGGTTAACATGTTGAAGAGGCCTCTCATAAATTTCACAGCAGCAGGAACTGAGCGGCTTTGAAACTCCAGCTGCGCATGGGCTCGGGATGAAGTCTGTTCTGAAAACTGGGACAGTTGATTTTCCAATCAGCCTGGGTGCCTGCAGGAGGAGTGCGGGGTCCACAGCCCTGGGGAGCCAGGCAGCCCTCTCCTCTCCCCCCATGGACCTCCCGAGGGCCTGCTTTGGAGTGTCCTTGTCAGCCTTCACTGTCTTTCTTTTCTAAGTGGGTTTCTTTTTCCATTTTAATTCTCTAGGCCTTTCCTTCCTTCATTTGATAGTTCTTGAGTTTTCAGAAAGAAGAGAAAGAAAAAATAAAGAGGGGGAGAAGGAGAGACAGTGGAGAATAGTAGAAAAAGAATAGGGAGAGAGAGAGAAAAGTGGGGATGGAAAGAGAGACTGAGACAGAGGCTAGAAAACTCATTCTCTGGGAAGATGCTGGGAATTTGGGGGTTCCTTGTAAAGCTCATTTTTGTAGAATTACTAGAAGCAGTTTTACCCCCCAACGAGAAGCTGGTGCTGTCAGCTACTGGGCAAACCCTCCACCTGTGGTGACCACCTGCCCTGCTGGATTCATGAGATGACGTAAGGATAGCACTTGGCACATGGCATGCACTCCGAAAGGAGTAACCCCTCCTCGCCCCTCCCCAACCTGCCCCAGAGTCTCTTTCCTCTTGACCCTTGGTTAAGCTTCTGGGATCAATAGGAACATGAGTAGGAATGGTCCTGTCTGTCTGGACTGACCATACTGTGGTATTGGGGATTTTCTTTGCTGATTCCAGTGGTTTCTGAGGCAAACACCTTAAGAAACCCCAAAACAAGAACAGTTACTGCCCCTCTCATTGTGGCATGCTTTGGACTTTGCACAGGGCTTTTAGGTGCCTTAGCCCACAAGGCTGCACGGGTCCTCTAGGGGCAAACGACCCAATGCCTCCCCTCATTCTACGGCTGGCTCACCCTGAGGTTGCACAGGCAGAGCAGAGGGCCAGAATGTGGCTCACCCTTGGGACTGTCGTTGGTCCCCTTCTCCCTGTCCATTTCTCAAGTGCAAACCACATTCCCCATCACTCACCTTACACACATTGACCTTCTTAGGGTTAGGGGCCAGGACTGTACCCTGTGCAGAGTCTTGAACTAAATGATGGCTTTTAAGATGGGTTATTATGTCAGGGGGGAAAACACATGAACAGAATAGAAACAATCAGCTTACATAAGCCTGTGTGTGTGATGTGCAGTGTGTAGTTAAGTAGTTCTAAGTGGTGGATTAAAGATGGGTTTTATTCTCTAAGATTTTTTTTGTACATTGGCATTTTCAAAAGGTTTCTATAGTGCTGTATCATCTTTTGTCATTAGGAAAAAGGTTTTTAAAAATAAACTGTCTTCTGGCGATCATGATCATTGACTCACACTGAGCTCCCTTGGTCCCCTGAGTGCCTTGGGTTGAGTCACACAGGTGGGATTGTGGAGGGCCAGGAGCCCGAGTGCTCAGCGTCAGGATCCCGGTTCTCGCCCTGGTCTCTGACTCTGACTGCAGAGAGCAAAGCCAGCGCTCATTACTGCTGTCATGTGACCATAGCATTGAGTTTCCTCATTGCCTGGGCTCTTTGGTTCTTACTGAGCCGTGGGAAGTGAAGGACAGAGACAGTTAACATGGGTGGTGCTTCCGCATTGTCTTTGGGAGATCAGAGGGTGCTGTCCACCATAACACATGAAGTGCCCGTCGAAAGCACCGCAGGAGGAGAGAAGTTGCTCCCTGACCACAGACTCGGGCAAAGCTGAACCTGTCCTGCGTGTGCAGAAAGGGTGCGTTTCTATCCAATGAACTGTGTGCATCTTTGCTTGGACAGCTAGGAGGCACAGAGCTAGCTTTGCCACTAAGCTTCACAGGTGCACGTGACTCTGATGCGTGTCTGCCTATGTTAACCGCATACCTGACTTCTTTGCTCCTTTTGACCTCTACCCTTACTTGCCTTTGTCCTTATCTCCTTCCCTTTCTCACTGCCTGTCTCTGTCTCTGTCTCTCTCTTTCTCCCTCTCTCTCCCCTCCTTCCCCTTCTCTGCCTGCCTCTCTCCATCTCTCTATCTGTCTCTCCCTCTGTGTGTGTCTCTCTGTCTCCCTCCCTCCTTCTTTCCCTTCCTGTCTATGTGTGTGTGTCTCCTCTGTCTCCCTCCCCCTTCCTCTCTTTCTCTCTCTCACACACACACACACGCACCCCTTTCTCATTTGCATCCCCCTTTTATGGTACTTATTTTTATAAAGCCTCCTCACGTCATTTATCAGAAGTGGCAAAATATCCATAAATACAGGTCACATGAGACCATGGCTTCACGTCTGGGCCTCACCCCTCATTTTGGAGAATAGTGTTCCCAAAAGACAGATCCAGAGTCTTTCTTTGAGTCTTTTTCTATTGACCGGACACTTCGCCTCAGAGAACCTCAGCGGATTTCAGGCCTCGGTGTCACAGGAGCTGGAAGAGCTAGAAGGATCGGCTCCAAAAGGATCCCTTCAGGGCCCCATCATTCCACGTTTCTGAGAGGCCTTTTGTCTCTCACCTTTGTTTCCTGTCCTCAGACCTCAGTGTGCATCAGAATCACCTGCAGGCAAACGGTGCTGTACGTCAATTCTACCCCACTAAACCTGACTTTTAAAAAATCACCTGGAGAGCTTGTCACACAGATTCCTGGGCCCCACCCCAAAGATCCTAATTCACTGGGTCTGGGGTGGGACCAATGACCTCAGCTTTCCAGCAAGCTCCCAGGGCTGTGAAGCTGCTGGTCCACAGACCACACTTTGAGGAGCCTGGCTCCGTGCCCTGATGAGGGACTCCCTCCAGCCCCTAGTGGTTGTCTAAATGGCCTTTTGTGGAGCTTATCAAAAGCCTTTTTCAATATCTAAATCAAATTAGATCCACTAGTCTCCGCCCCTTCATCTCTCCATATTCACTCCTTGACTACTTTAGTGAGCACGGAGAAGCCAGTTATGTGAACCGTGGCACACCCTTGCAGTCTCAACTTAACTCCCCAGTGTCCACTGTCAGTGAGTGACCAAGCCGTTCACCAACCAGTCACGTCTGGGACTCGCAGGTAACTGCAATCAGCCAAGACACTTGGACGCCACGTCCTGGAGGCTGCTGCTGGACAGGGACGTGCTGCAGCCAGGAGCAAGGCTGCCTGGCAGCCCTGAGTCAACATCTGCTGGCTTTGGGTGTCTCTGCTCATCTTCACCTGTGAAAATAACTATAATTAGGGGCTGAAGGGGACACCTGGACTTTCAGTCCACACACTACCCTGAATTTATGGAGGGAAGGGGAGATTATGTACCATAGTGGTGGTATCACATGTGAGGATTTGTTAGCGTCTTGGGATGGTCAGGGATGGTGATAGAAGAGCTAACAGCTGAGCGGTTTGTTCCAGACAGTTTGTTGAGTACAGTACTTAACAAGCTTTGCCTCAGAGCCAGCCGTGGAGCAAGTGGACTCGCCATCTTATGCAGAAGGAGGAAGGCTAGGACATCCCAAGGACTTCATCCAGGTGGCAGAGGCAGGATTCAAACCCGAGTCTCTGCATCCAGAGCCTGTGCTCATAACCATCAACCGCTCTCTCGCCTTCCACAGCAAGGATTCTGTTGTATTTTTAGCCTCTGCTTTTTCCACTGGAATTATGAGATTTCCAAAATTAGGATACTTTTAGAAGCAATTCATGAATAGAGAGCAGGCAGGGTGAGTTTAATATTTAGTGGTGGTCTAAAACTCCATAATATGAAATAGTCTGCCTTTTCTCAAAGAGCAAGAGCTCCAAGAACATATTTTTTCCCAAAAAAATAAGTGGGAAAAACCCACTCCCCAAACACCCAAAACACAACATAAGAGGACCTTTTGAAAGCAGCGATGGAAACTGTATACATCATGCCATCTTGGGAAAGGCTCAAGTGTCATTTGGACGAAACAACATGATTGGGGTCTAATAAAATAAATCCAGCTGGTGCCTTTTGTGCTGGTCAGGTGGTGTGTTCCTCCTGCAGTGCTCCTGCCTGACTATTTTTATTCCTGTGTGAGAGCCAAGGAAGGAAAACCCTGAGGTGCTTGGTGACACCTGAGCTCTTGAGAGTTAGAGTGTGAGGAGGACGCATCCCTGCCCCCGACTCTGCTGCCTTCCCCTCCGTGTCATGGCTTTCCCAGTATGGCCTGTGCTGCTCCCAGATGGACTTCTGTGCCCTAAGTCATCTTCCTGGCATGATCACGCCTCAGCCCACCACCCCAGAGAAACCCTGCTACCATTTTCATGTATATCCTTCCCAGACTTCTTCACTTCTACATTTCTGTTTAAGCAATACAGGAGAGGAAAAAAATTCCTCTACCCTCTAGGCCCTTCTGGCTGGGGTATGAATTAAATTGACATAAGACAGAATAACAGGAGAAAATCAAACAAAGCTTTATGACATGATTACACGGGAGAAACCCAGGAAAACTGGGTAACTAACTCTCTAAAATGGCTGAGGTCACCTTAAATATCATCTTCAGTGAAAGACAAAGGAGGATGTTGGGGGTGGGGGGAGTCAGTTACGGGAGATTACTGAAAAAGCACAGTAAACCAGGTAAGGTTATTGTGCAGTTTTAAGTCCTTGCCTTCTGCATTGATAAGAGTTTCTAGAGATAAGGTCATCCCCCTCTTCCTGGTACAGAGAGGGAGATATCTTTACAAATGGAGATTTCCCTTACAAATGTAAATGCCTCTTACAAAGGGTAACTTCTACTTGATTTTCAGAGCTTCTTCCATGTCTGCAGTTCTTTAAAAGTAACCAGCCTAAAATAATCCTCGTGCCAAAGAGACACATTTTGAGGTGGCCAATTCTGATCCCCCACAGTAGAATCATGCTTTACAGACCATATTGGAAACGAACCTGTTTCACTTACAGTAATAACATGGCATTGAACATCTTCTTGCAGCATTAACTGTCCTTCCTTAGCATCAGTTTAATGGTTATACACTCATGTGTCACTTAATGACGGGGAGACATTCTGACAAACATGTCATTAGGCGATTTTGTCACTGTGTGAACATCACAGAGTATATTGAAGGGGAACAAAATTTGCCACCCAAAAATCTCTCTTTAACATGAGGATTATTTTAGACTGATTATTTTTAAGAAGCAAAAGACTCAGAAAGCCTTCCCTGTTACCTCCCCCTTAACCGCCTAAAATAATTCAGATAGAAAAACCTGTCTCAGGAAGTGAGCTATCACCTTAGCGTAATACAAAGTAGGTAGTAGACAGGGAGGAACCTAGAAAAGCCTGTTTGTTGGGCTCCCCTCTGTGTTCTTCTGTTTCTGTGTGGCCAAACACTTATTTTCCAACCATTTTCTCCTTTTCACCTACCTGTGAATTGCCTTCTTCCCTTCGAAGTCCCTGACTCTCCCTACCCCTAACATCTTCTTTCGTCTTTAGCTGAGGATGGTATTGAAGGTGAGGGCTTCAGCCGTTTTGGCAAGTTATTCAGTTTTCTGGACTTCTCCCATGTATACACGTTATTAAACTTTTGTTTGTTTTTCTTCTGTTAATCTGCCTCAGGTCAATTTATTTCTTAGACCAGCCAAAAGAACCTGGGAAATGGAGGAAAATTTCTTCCTCCCCTACAGTACTTACACAAACCCAGATGGTATATAGTCTACTACACTCCTAGGCTATGTGGTACTAATCTTATGGGATCACTATCATATATGCAGTCTGCTCTTGCCTGAAATGTTACGTGGCACATGCCTGTATAGTACTCTTTTGTACCTTTCTTCTGGCTTCTTATCTTTAAAACAGATTTTTATGAAGGCTGTCTTAAAAATGCAATCACTGTCACTTTGCAAAAGTAAAATTAGGTCACTCTTGGGTAATAGGCTTTAAATAGTAAAACTGCTCTGGTATCTCTGAATTACAGTGAATCTTTTGGAGAGGTTGTTTTGTTTCCTACAAAGGTAAGTAAAGAAATAAAGCCCTGTTGGGAACCACACAATGCAGGAGTCTCTGGTTCTGGATTTAGAAAGCGAGTGAAAGCTGAGGAGGGGATGCCGGTGGGAAATCCCAGCCATCAGGGCTCAACCCTCCTTGACTGGTGGGGTAGGGGCCAGGGAGCATGTCTCGTGATTCCAAATTTGGATCTGAGCCAAATGTCTTTTCTCTCCCAAGCAGACCCGCCTGTGGCCGCAGCTGTGGTGTCCCATTTTAATGACTGCCCGGATTCCCACAGTCAGTTCTGCTTCCATGGAACCTGCAGGTTTTTGGTGCAGGAGGACAAGCCAGCATGTGTGTAAGTGTCCCCTGGTGTCCCGGAATTCTGGGGCTGGGGGGTGGCCTAGCAACCAATTAAAAGAACATTTATCTCCACAAGGCGAGCCAGAGGCCCCTGAGACCCCACCCCTGGAGCTAGACTTGTTGGAGGATCAGAACAGCGGGCTGAGGAACACCTCCAAACCCAGCTGGTTAAAAATCCAAGCTCCTGAGCCCCATCCCAGAGCCGAGAAGGCAGAACCCCTGGGGATTGGAGCCTGGGGATCTGCATTTTTAACAAGTACCTCATGTGACTCCTGGGTTCAGCAAAGTCTGAAAATTTCTGGATTCAAGTTTAATTTATTACTTAGAATTTCTGGAGGGCAAGGAACTGGGTTGGATCCCTTTGAGTATGAGGTCTCTGCCCTCCAGCATCTTGACAGTACAGTTAATAAAATAAGTGGGAAGTGCATGCAAAGGGTTAGTGTGCATAAGTGGTAACAGAATAAAGAGCAACTTGGAAATGAAGATGCATGCTGGGACATGGTGGTTTCCACACCAGGCTGAGCATGAGCCCCTGGGGCTGCTTCTTAAAGTATAGCTGAGCCCCAACCCACCCCACTGAATCAGCATCTCCAGGAATGGGACACGGGAGTCACATTAGTTAACAGCCACCGGTGGTTGCCATGGTCAGCCAGACAGGGAAGAAAGGTACTGGAGGAAAGCTTCCTGGAGCAGGTGTTAGAGTTTAGTGGGGAGAGCAGAATGGTTACTCCAGGCCTGGGGTGTCAGGGGACCTGCTGTCACAAGTCAGTATGGCTACAGCAGGAAGGAGACAAGAATGGAGACAAATTGGAGACGAGAGCCTGTGGGAAGTGAGCCTTTATTCTCCAGGCAGTAGGAGCCATGTCAGTTTTGGAAAGGGATGTTTTAAGAAAATTAATCTGTCCCTAGTAGAATACTATTAGGTGGCTCTCTATATACAACCTTGGCACTATTGACGTGGAGGGCTGGATAATCCTTTGTTGTGGGGCCGTCCTGTGCATTGAAGGATGTTAGCAGCATCCTTGGCCTCTACCTACTAGGTGCCAGTTGTACCACCACCCCAAAGAGTTGTGACAATGAAAAATGTCTCTAGACATTGCCAAGTGTCCCCCGTGGGGGGGGCAAAATCACCCTCTGCCCCCATTAAGAACCGTGCATCTATATGAAGTTGCCATTTTTATAGTTCAAAAATGGTTGAAAGCAATTTCATATGGTCCAACCTAATAGCACCAGTCAATAATACTAAATGTTCATAAAGGCTAGCATTTTTTGAGCTTTTGTTTCATGCCAGGCACTGTTCCAAGCACGCTCCATGTGACTCATGTCACCCTCATAATGACCCAGTGAGATAGGTATGGAGAGGCTGTGCCCAGGTCACATGGCAGAGCTTACATTCAAACCCAGGTGTCTGGCTCCTGAAGCTGAGTTCTTAACCATGATGCTTTAAGGGTGTCATATGCATCAGCCCGAGAGATCGGGGACCAGGAGAGCCTGTCACAGTAAGCAGTGCTGAGTGGGGCTTTCTTCTTCATGAGGTGCAGCTGCGTGAGACTGGGCAGGGCCCTCAGGGTGCCCTGAGCCTCACCTGGAGAGGCACACACATCTGCAGAGCGAAGAGCCCTCCCCATCCCTAAATACGAAGCACAGTGATGATGATAGTCACGGTCATTATTCATGATTATCATTCTTACTAAAACACACCAAGGGCTCCCCGGGGGGCTGATGGGCTTGTTTCTGTTAGTAACCAGGTCATTGTGGAAAAACACCAGCCCTGAAGGAAGTGCTGCCTCTCCCTTCCTGGTATCTGGACACTCCCAGGGCAGCAGGCAGAAGGCATTCTCCCCTCCAGCAGTGCCCAGTGCTGGGGCCTCAGGTGGCGCCCCCTGTGCGCGTTGGGAGATCTCTTTGGAGAGAGAGGGCAAGTCTTTGCCGAGTTCTGATCAAAAGTGTGTTGGAAGCTCAGTTTTTCCTCCTCGGGTGCCTTCCCCACCAGATCGGGGGCTGGTGTAAACTTTCTGAGAGCTGGCAGCCTCGAGCCTGGGTCAGCAGATGACCCAAAGCAATCACCTTATCTGTGGCCGGACCCCAGTCAGCTGGGGGAAGCCTTCTGAAGGTGAGGGGTGGGCGGCTGCTCACCTGTTCTCCCCAGTGTGGGTCCCAAGCCCTGCTCCTGGCTCAGGGAGATAATTATCCGTCACATTTACACACCATTTTGTTTTGGTAATCAGGATGACTGGCTGTCTCATCCCCTATTTACATAAATATTACTATTAATAATAACAGTAAGCTCTCTATAAAAGTTGTGGCTATGTGCCAGGCACAGCTCCCAGCGCTCCACATACAGCGGCCCATGGAGTCCTCACAGCTCCCCTCTTGCTCTTATTGTATAAATGAGGAAACTGAGGCTCAGAGAAGTTAAGCAACTTGCCCAGAGTCCCGGAGCTAGTAAATGCAGAGCTGGGCTTCAATCCAATCAATTCCAACCCCAAAACCCATGCTCTCAGCTACTGCCCCGGAGGGCACTCCGCCTCAGCCTGGAAAAGCTCACTTCAAATCACTACGCTCTTTTGTTTCCAGGAAAAGTGTTGGCATCTTCTCCCTGCAGGTAAATCTTCCTCCAGAGAAAGGTCAGGGTCGTTCCCAAGCTCAGTGCCCTGACCACAGACTCTGAAACACTTCTTCCTGTGAGCTGAGTACAGGGCCTGCAGAAACAGCCGAGACACCCTGACAGTTTGGAAATCTGACCATCTGTGGGGATGCAAGGCCCTGCAGGAAATTACCACCTCTTTACCTCAGTTTCCCCACTGGATCTTAGCAGCCCAGGGGCAGTTTTCAGCCCACAGAAGTGTTTTATTTCATGGTAGATGATGATCCACGTTGTTCTTTGGTGGTTTTAACTATCTGTCAGCATTTTGGAAGTCCGGTTTCTCATCTCCAGGCAGACACCCAACTGCTCTTGAACAGGGCTTGCCCCCCGCAGTTCTCCGGTTTCTACCTATCCGCACTGCTCCCGAACACTGAAGCGAATGCTGGTCCCCATCATCCTGCTGCCTCCTTGGTTCTGCACACACTTGCCCACTTTGCTCACGTCTGCCACTGC
Organism: Equus quagga; assembly: GCF_021613505.1. Classification (NCBI taxonomy): domain Eukaryota; kingdom Metazoa; phylum Chordata; class Mammalia; order Perissodactyla; family Equidae; genus Equus; species Equus quagga. Next base: position 80,324,080 of record NC_060271.1, read on the forward strand.
ATGAGCCTTTAAGCTTAGTGAGGACAGGGCTATGCCTTATACCTTTTGTATTCACAGCACCTAGAAGAATGTCTTGATTAATTCCCTCTACACCAGAAACTATGAGTCCCTGCAAAGAAAGCAGAACATTCTGTCCCCATTCTTAAGAACCGCCCAGCTTTGGGGAGCTGACACACACATTCTGGCCAATAAAACTGTCACACCTTAAAGTAAGACCATGTCTGTCATGGCCTTGTAAAGAAAACCCACAGTGACCCGAGATTACAGTCTCAAAAGGGGGAGCTATTTCTAAAGTACTATCATTCTTATGGTTTGTTTTCCATAAGAAGAATAGTCTAGGTTTCCAGAGAACATAAAATGACATCTCACTAAAATATGAAGTCAAGAAAAAAGTTAAATAACTAGTCAGAGATAGCCAAAGATAGCAGAAACTATCCTTAAACGTGTGCCTCAGATGAACCCTAGATTGATTTTTTTTTTAAAGATTTATTTTTCCTTTTTCTCTCCAAAGCCCCCCGGTACATAGTTGTGTATTTTTAGTTGTGGGTCCTTCTAGTTGTGGCATGTGGGATGCCGCCTCAGCATGGCTTGATAGGTGCCATGTCCACACCCGGAATCCGAACCAGTGAAACCCTGGGCCACCAAAGCAGAGCGCACAAACTTAACCACTCAGCCATGGGGCCGGCCCCCTAGATTGATTTTTATGTCTCCCTTAAATAAATCCCCGGTACCCAACTGCATCAGAAAACAAATGGGAAAAGAACTTCCCGACAGTAAAACATAGAAATGCAAGGTTAGGACTCACGCCATTTTTGCCCTGAGGAAGATTCCACAAACTGTTGGTCTGCTGCCTGCAGAAGCCTTCAAACAAAGGAAAACAGTTGAAGAAAGCCACCCAGGTGACAAGTTTTAAAGGCTCCAGTGTTGGCAGCCATTGGCAACTGGTTTGAAGTTTCTCACCTGTGCAAAATGCTCCTTCGTGACTGAACTCTCTGACTTCACTTTCCCACAGCAAAGTGTGAAAATAAATGGCTGTCAGCCAAGGAACACATGCCACATGGCCCTGGCCACAGTGCACTCCAGTGAGATCTGAGCAGAGTCGAACACCCAGGAAGATGTGACCACCGTTAGTGCACGAGCAGGCTGCCCATGTACCCAAGAGCACACCTCCCAAGAGATCAGGGTTGGGAGTGGTTTTCTTATTGGTGCTGGAGCCGCTTTATGTAGATCTTCTATCATCGCAACAGCCAGAAGGTGGCGGGGTGCAGGGCTTAAGAAGTCATGACGTCACTCCATCCACATGTCCAGAGGATGTGCATGTCCTCATTCTCTACCCCCACCAGAAGCTGATACTGAGGGTCACACACCAGCAGGATAACGCAGAGTCAAAGGCGTGGATTTGGAGGTCAGACCTGAGTCGCTCATACAAGTAGCTTAGCCCCATTGAGCCTCATTTTGTGCATACAACGGAGATATCAGTACTTCATAGGATTGTAATGAGAATCTAGTGACCGTAATGTATGTAGAGCTGTTGCTGTTCAAGATGAGAGTCCTAGACACGCAGGGCTGTTTAAATGAATTCATTTAATTAATTACAATTTAGTTTCTAGTCACACTAGCCATATTTCAATACCTCTACGAAGCTAGTGGTTACTGTATTAGTTAGCACAGACATAGGCTATTTCCATCATCACAGAGAGTTCTGTTAGACAGCACTGGAGAACATTCGAGCCCAGTTCCCATAAGAGCATCTGCCATCAGCACAATCACCATGGTGATCAGCCCATCGTTATCACCACCCACCGTAGCTGAAGGATATAGTGAGGTCCTGCTGAAAGGAGCAGATGACGGTCTGGTGGGCCACAGACCCTGGGGCTGTCCCATGAGGCCCTTGGTCAGGGCTGCAAAGGAAGCCCTTAATCCTCCCAGCCCACCCCTCCCCAGCCCCTGGAGCAGAGAAGTTATAGGACGTGGGAAATCCACTTCTTAAGAGGCCAACAATGGGGAAACCCAGTACAAGTATCCTTGGGCTCAGAGTCCCCACCCCCACCCCCACCCTGGGACATTTCTCCATGTTAAAGGCAAGTTAGTGTCAACATATTTCTAAAACCATGGTCCTTGGCCCTTGGTCAACTTGGTCCTTGGCCCCCATATTAAAGACTTTATCTTAGGATCTATGCCAAAAGACTTGGCTAAAAATCAGAGCACTAGCCTCCTGCCAGAGAGTACATCATTGTTTATGAAGACATCTCTCAAGAGCCTCAATAATGCTCACTTCCTTTTATTTACCCTTTTTAGCACTTATACAGCCCTTCCCTTTGTGTCAGCCACTGTTTATTGCACTTCACAGGATGTTAACTCATTTAGCGCTCTTCAGGACTCTGAGGTCAGTTTTATTACCATCGCATTTTAAAGATGCAGAATCGATGGCACAGAGAGGTTAAGTAACTTGCACAGGCAGTAAGTGGGGAATGAGAGTTGAACCCATGACACTTTGGCTCCAAGTCTGTGCCACGTTATGCCCACTTTTGGGACTCTGTCCTGAGGAAGTAACCTCAAATGCAAACAAAGATGTGTACGCAAAGAGAATCACCTGGCATTATTCATGATGTCAAAAAGTGGATACATCCTAAATGGGAAAGGGTTTGGTGAAGGAAACTGCGTACATAATTTACTGTACAACCATTTTAAATGATTTTTGCAGAGTTCTAATGACAGTAAAATAGTGAAGAGATGTTAAATAAGAAATCGATACAAAATTGTAAAAAAATATATCTCTTAACTATGTAAAAAACTACATAGAAATAGTGCAGAAGGAAACGTCAGTTGGACTGCTGTGGGGGGTGGGGTGAGGGGCATGCAATGATGTGAGCTTTCTTTTCTTTTTCTTTCTGCTTTATTCTAACTTATATACTTTCCAATTTGCTTAGAAACATTCCTTTTTCAGTTGGGGAAAACTTTCCTTACAAAAAAAAATTTTAAGGGCTGGCCCAGTGGCACAGAGGTTAAGTTGACACATTCTGCTTCGACGGCCCGGGGTTCCCTCGTTCAGATCCCAGGTGCGGACCTATGTACCGCTTGTCAAGCCATGCTGGGGCAGGCATCCCACATAAAATAGAGGAAGATGGGCACAGATGTTAGCTCAGGGCCAGTCTTCCTCAGCAAGAAAGAGGAGGATTGGCAGCAGACTTTAGCTCAGGCCTAATCTTCCTCAAAAAAAAAAAATTTTAAGAGCCAGCTCTACATGCATTCTCGTATTCCTTTAAAACTTTGAAAAGGGCACTGTGAGCCAGGAGCAGGAAGAATTTGGGGGAAAACTGAAGATCTTGAAGCCCTGGGCAGAGGAGAAAGAAAGGCACACACAGATCATTTAATTCTCGTTAAAATGGAGAGGCCTACAACCACAAAGTTTGCTCCTAAGAAATGCGCGAAAGTGACCTGCAGACTTACTCGGTAACAAAAATGAAGGCCTCGGGGACCCCTGGCTGGAGCATGGGCCTGTCTCCAGCCACAGTGGCTCCCTTTGCAGCTCAGGCAGCCTCCTTAACTCTCCTGTGCACTTTCTCTCTTGTGCACTTCTTTCTTTTTTGGGGGAAGCAACCTGAATGTGCTTCCAGAATCTCATTTTCAGCATTCTGAAGACAAAACAGCATTCCAGAACCTTGTGTTTGGCACATGGCAGTCAGCGTGTCACAAAACCCACTCGAGGCAGATGAAATTAAATGGTAAAATGATACAAGAAATGTTCGGTCTTACACACTTCCCATTCCCCTTTGTGATAAAAGAATGCCAATTTTGTTCACATTCCTTTCTTAAACAGGGGTGCAAGGTCTTTCATTTCTCCTGCACCTGATATGGGGGGAAGTGCATTTTACAGCCACCACACTGGGGAAATGCACAGGGAGAGAGAGGGGGAGGGGGAGGGAGGGAGAGGGAGGGAAAGAGAGAGGAAAAGGGGAAGTGGCAGCTTCTGAATTGATGGCGCTTGGTTCTGTGGACTTAAATGCTAGCTCTGCCTCAGTGCTTCTCAGGCCTGGCTGCACATTAGAATCACCTGGGTGCCCAGACCAATTGGACGAGCATTTCCACAAGGGGGGTGACCTTGGCTCTGGCATTTTCCAAAGCTTCCCAGATGCCTCTAATGTGCAGCCAGGTGGGACACAGTGCCTACCTGAGGCAAAGGAGAGGACAGCCGCTGAGTCAAGCTGCGACCAGGTGAGGTGACTCTTGCCCTCCTTGTGTGACTTGTACCTAAAATAATCAGCATAATTAAGTCTAATATTAGTAGAAGATTGGGAAGTTAAAAAAAAAAAAAGTATGTTACTAAATCTTTTCTTTCCGCCCCCCCTCCCTCCCGGCTCAGAAAAAGCAAGTAGAAAGCATCCCCATTATTACAAACGATTGGGGAGGAGAAAGGACCTTCCTCTACCTCAAAGCCAGAAAGTCTAAATTGTGGTTCCCAATTTTGGCTGCCCAGTGGAATCAGCTGGGAGCTTTAAAAATACTAATGCCCAGGCCTTACCCCGAGAGATCCTGATTTAGTTGGTCCAGGGTGTGGCCTGGACATCAGGATCTTTTCAAGCTCCCCAGCCAATTCCAATGGGCAGCCAGAGTCCTCTCACTGGTAAAACCTTCCTGGTGGCTCTTTGCTCTGGCTTCATCAGGATTGCCTTTGGCCTTTTCTTTAAAACACCCAGACCCTATTTTCAGAGTGATTTTGATCTGGGAGCTCCTGGGGGAAAATCAAGCATCTGGACCACAGGCTCTTTGGCCTCCCAGCTGCAGCTGGCTGCCTGGGGCTAAGATTCACTATCCTTGAGCTCACCTGGGCCATGACCTAGAGTCTCATGCATTAGGCAGCAATCGAGGTGCCGCCTCTGCCTCAGTGGGGAAGTCTTCATTCAGAAACACATTTGGCTCCCTAACTCAATGAGACCGAGATTTGAGTATCTGCAGCTGTGACACTAAGGTGACAGAGGCATTCTAGATGGCATGAAGACCTTCCTAGTGGGCTAGGACCTCTGCCAGGGGTGGTTTTGAGGCAGGGCTGGTTGTGAAGGGCCCAGCACAAATAAATGAGGAATGTTCCTCTGGTAGGAAGAACATGGAAAGTCAGTAAAATGTGATCCAGCCCAGGGGGTTATCTTTCTTAGTTAAGAGGGCACTGTTTGGGGGCATCTTTGCAACTTGCCGCATCCACAGCAAGGAGACCTCTTTATGGGGCAGTGAGCAGCCCATCTTTCTCTTTGCTATGAGGTTTGCACATTTGTCAATAAATCGCTATCCCAGAGTCTCTTTCCAACCAATTTGCATCCCCCTAGAGAGGTAGTCTTCATGGTTGGGATGCTGGTTCTAAGCTCCAGAAGCGCCTGTTTCCTCATCCATAAAACTAGGTAAATAGCAGCCCTGACCTCACATGGAGTTGTGATTGTTGGGATTAAAGAGATTAACTCATGTCTTAATTAGCACCGGGCGGCCACTCTCTTATTTCAGTGGGATTTCTTGGAGGCCTCAGGATTGACTTGTTAATTCTTAAGGTTTGAAGGACCAAGTGGTTGTCGAGGTATTAGAATCCTTCTCTCCCAGGGCCTGCAGGTTAGAGTAGGAACATGTTAAGCTGTGTGAAATTGCCTCGTGGGGTGCTCACCCTCTGTAGCCTGGACCTTTCACAAGTGGCTGTGCAGATCCTCGTCGCACTACCCTTCCTAGGAGGAGGCGGCACTAACTCCTGACTACAGAGAAGTCCCATTGGCTTAGCTTCAACTCCTGGTTAGAAAAATACAATCCACCCCAAGGCCCGGGCTCCCCAGCTCCCCTCTGTTCAGTGGTTCACCAGAGTTCTCGTAGAGCCAGGTCTTGCCCACGGGAGCCTGGAGGCTGGCAGAAAGGCAGTCAGAGAGGCAGGCATGCTCCTAAGGGCTTCCAGAGGAGAAGGAGAGGCTAGATCCATGGGAAGAGCTATGGAAAATGGATGGATGGGGGACTGGGCGAATGAAGAAGTCTGTAAATCATGTCTTTTTGAGAATGTGCTCTTCGAGACAGAGTCTGAGGAGGAGAGTCAGGAATAATATTCCAGGCAGAGAAGGTAGCAAGAGTTGAGGTGGGTAAGTGGCAGGTAGTCACTCATTCATTAGGCAGGTGTGTCCTGAGTGCCAGGCACTAGTTTATTTGACACCCAGCTATGGCAGGGCGGGGTAGGGGAAGAGGGCACAGCTTGGGTTGGCTGGAACCTAGGCAACGGGAGATCAAGTGGAGGGGGTAGATTAGGGCCCTACAAAGAGGGGGGTGTCAGATACCAAATAGAGGAAGCTCACAACCCAGGTGGGAGCCATCTGGGTACAGAGTGAATAGTCCAGGATGGGCTGGACAAGGGACCCTTTGCAGGGTTTTCTTTAGACACTGACAGCTTAGATTTATGCATCACCTAAGCCTGATGCTTATTACCTCTCAGCCTCTAGTCCCGCCCACAGTCACCCTGCCCCAGTGGGAAGGGGCCAGGGCCTGTGTTTTATGCACAACCTACAGAGTGAGCTGTTTCTTGACTTTTACCTTCACATAATTTTGTTTGAACATGACCAAACCAAAACTAAAAACAAAACCTGCCCCCATCCCTAGCCCCTGTCTTCTCCCTCCCAGCCTAAGTCTGTGAGAGTCAGTGTTATTCAGAGTTCTGTGATGCAGATCTTTTTTTCAAGAACAGTCTTCTTGCCAGAAAGTCCCCATCTTTCGCTTTGTTCCTCCCCCATCCAGGGCCTGCCCTCTTCTCCTTGGGTCTGTAGAGAACCTATTGGGCATTTCCCATCCTAGTTGGCCCTCCTTGTTGACCCTCCAGCCTTGTTGAACCTAAATCCTCAAATCTTTTACCCTTTCAAAATTGGAGGCTAAACCAAAGCCAGATTTAATCAAGAGCTTAATCTGTGACATTCTTACCCCAATCCCTGTTCCGTATGCAGGAGAAGCAGCCCTGGTGAATGAGGGAGAACCCAGCCTCTGAGGCAGCAGGCCTGGGTACGAATTTCTCTCTCTTCCCTGGCAGGGTCGGCACAGGCAAATGGCTTGACTTTCTGTGCAAGGATTAAGTGAGAAAAAATATATCAAATGTAAAAGAACCCTTAACAGAAAAGCAAGTGCCTGAATTCAAACTAAAACATACCTTTAAATAAGGTACATAACAACAGGGCTTTGGGTAAAGAGCACCAGTGAAAGCCTTTTCCAGTAAGCCGTGTTAAAGACAGAAGCTTGTGAGCTGTGGTCTCCCAGGCCGTGGCTTTAAGCAGCAATTTTTGCAGCACCTCCTCTTTGCCGTAAATCTTAAACCTGTACAGTACCTGTTCTTTTAACATTAAAATGATTTGATTTTTGTTAACATTAAGCATACCCGATGCTTCAGGAAAATTTACTGTGTTTATCGTCTGGCTCCATGTACCGTTCCAGCATCTGGGGTCTGGCAGCCTAGGAGCAAAGGTTTAGGGGAATCACAAATGTAATGCCCCTGAGACTGGCCCTGGCACAGTAGCAGGCACACCAGGACCCCTAATCTCCTTTCAATTTTAGGTCTTTTAATCTAAAAGTGAAGGTGACAACTGGCTACTGCATCAAAAGGTAGACTCTTTAAAAAATAAACAACTTTATCATCACCATGTCTGGGAGGAAAAACAAAACAGAATCTTTCAATCCAGTGTGAGAGGTTTGGTGCAAGGCTGCTCCTTAGGGAAGTGCCCCGTGGGAAGGAAGCTTCCCCACGTGAGGGCAGTGGTGGTCAAACATTTTCATTACAATAAGAAAGTCACCCCAGATGAAGGGACCTGTGTGTAAGCTAAGTGGCTTCTGTTGAGAAGAATCATATGCTTGGAGGGAAAAAACACACCTGCATCAGAAAATGACCATCACTTCCTTGTGGCTGGTACATGTCCTAAGGAATCATCACGGGAGAGCCACTTGTACCCCCTACACAATCCAGGTGGGGGGAATTTGGCATAGGCGAGAGCTAGGTGGAAGCAGCAGCAGCTTTCAGCACAGAAGAGGCTGTGACTGAAATGATGGATGCCTAAGAGCCTCTGAATAGTAACAATACTGCTAATATCACATTGTGTTGTTACCGCCCTTCACAGCCTACACGCACGCCTCGTGATCATGACCTCTCTCATGCCATTAGCTAATCCTCTAGTGGAGGGAGGCCAGGTGTGGTTGGAAATGAGCACCAGGGTTCCTGGGAGATGAGTGGCTTCTCAGGTCCTACAGCTACCAGATAGTGACCCTGGCCCCTACTTCAGTACGTGCCCCACATACTGGGCCACCCGGTAAATGCTCACAGAACTAATTAAACTCGACAAAGAAGATAAAAAAGCAAACCACTGCCTGTGTCTCCCTCTGGTTTAGTGTGTTTCTTTCTCTCATCATCGGAAATTCTGAATACACACATTTAGTTTAAAAATAACCTGGATTTTTATGATCTGCCGGAATGAACTTCGTGTCACAAACACGTTTGCTGCCTTCTTTATTCCCCAGGATTTGGCATAGTAATAATAATGATGAAGTGCTTCAGCAGCAACCTCCATCCTCAGATGATAAAGCCGATTAGTTACCCCTGGTTCTCTAAGCAAGCGGTGCGTGTGCCAGGAAGTAGGAGCGATTTTGCTGACATCTTTGCCTCCAATAGCAAAGGCTGGAGGGGCCCCTTTGGACTTTTCTGAGGGCTTCAAGTCCCTCCACGCAGTCTTCCCTGGGGCCTGGGAGAATGAGACCTTCTTCCTGGAGAGCGTGCTGACATCCCTGTCTTCCCCAGCTGCCATTCTGGATATGTTGGTGCACGCTGTGAGCACGCAGACCTCCTGGCCGTGGTGGCCGCCAGCCAGAAGAAGCAGGCCATCACCGCCTTGGTGGTGGTCTCCGTCGTGGCCCTGGCTGTCCTCATCATCGCATGTGTGCTGATACAGTGAGTATCTGCTGCCCCTAAGATTGGGTCCCTGGCCCACCTGCCCTCGCAGGGATATCTACAGCATGCCCAGAGAAGAGGGCCACCTCAGCACAGTTTATAACTGTGATGTCTGATTGGTGTCAGCAAAGCCAAGAGGGACTTTGGTGACACCAAGCTGGGTGAAGGGCGCGCACCCTGGGAGGGTCCCCAACAGTGCGTCGATTGTCTGCGGAGGCCAGTATAGAACCAAAGGCGTGCTCTCTTTCTCTCCAGTGTTGTGTTTGGAGCCCTCAGAGTTGTGCTGGGGACCTGCACGTGCTCCAGAGAGAACTAGAAACAGCTCCCGGCCTGCTTTGGGCAATAGCAGAAGAGCTTCCTCTCTGCAGAAGGCACTTTGCAAATCCTAAAGCCACGTGGAAGGCCACTGTTGTTATTATGCTGGGCTGACGACAGCCCTTCCACTTTCTCCACCTCTCTGCACTCCTCATCCTCCAAAATGCAGGTTCTAGGAAGCCCTCCTGAGCCCTAGACTGATAGAGACCCTTCTCAGGTGTTTCTCACACCCTGCTTGCTTACCCGTATCCCCTGACTGGACTGTTCTGCAAAGGGAGCCCCCCGAGGGCTGTGTTCCCAGCATCTAGCCAGATTTATTACCTGGAAATATCTGGAGACATCTAAGTCACAGAGCAAGCCATCAGAGAATTTATACCTAACTGAATATGCACGAGGAATTCACAGAATAGCCAAAGGCTGCTGGTCAGCTCGGTGTAGATTAACTCAGGGCGGAGACCGAGTGGATGGGCTGGAGGAGGCAGCTGCGTGTTAATGCAGGAAGGCAGACTTCAGCCTTCTGAGGTTGCCTAGGATTTGGACAGGTAAATAAGAGTCCCTGTCCTGTTTGTTTATTGGTTTGTTGCTGTTAAGGCATCTAAAGCACATGCTTCTGGTTCTGGTTGTTGACAGTAACCACAGCCTGCTCACATCCTTCTGGACCAAGCCAGCATTAGGTGGTGAGGGAGCTGGCCTTCCCTTCCTCCCCACACGGTATCCGTTCCACTCCCTCGGGTCTTGGAAAACACATTTGCAGGTAGTAAACAAGCAGCCCTGGTTCAGGCGGGGGCACAGCTCAGGCTCTGCCACTCCTGAGGCCCCTCCCCGAGGGAGCAGGAGAAACCTAATGGACCTCTGGCTTCAGTTCTCACAGCTGCCTAGCTATATGTGCTCCCTAGTCCTGTTTCTGTGACCAGGAGGGTCCCAGAGCTTAGGAACAAGACTGGCTGCCTATGTGGACCTCCCCAGAAGGGCTTAAAAGCTAATTTTGCCAGATTGTCTGGAGACAGGAACAATCCAGAATGCCTGGACAGCCTCTCTCATTCCCAGGGAAGCAGCCAGTCCCACATCTCCTCTACCCTTCCCCAGCCCGTCCTTGCCAGAGACCAAGTTCAGAATCCCTGAGCCAGAAACTAACCCCTCACCCCCACCCATGCCTGGGAATGGGGCACTCCTGAGTTGCAGAGTTGGTTGGGACCAGCTCATCCCAAGCCAGAGGGAGCTAGAGGCCTTGATCCCACTGCCCTGGGACACTCCTGGCTGGGAAGTGATGAGGGTCAGCCCACCTGGCTAACTAACCACATGAGAGCAGTCTCTGATGGATCTGGAATCAAGGCCTCTAGGTCCTAGGACGCTGCAACTCATGAGGGACTGGGGCCCAGACAGACTGCTCTGGTCATCTGTGACAGAAGCAGGTTGAGCAGGAATGTCAGGGCCCCTTCTCAGCTCTGCTGCCCCAAGATTCAGGGGCCCCAGTAACCTTTCCATGGCAGTGCCGAGAGAAGGGGGCTGGGGTGGGGATCATGAAATGCCACCAGGCACCAAGAGGGACGCACAGCAGCAGACTTGTTTCCTCATCTGTTTTTGGGCTCATGTGAGCCAGGAGACCCCTCCCGGCCCCAGTTGGCGGTTGCGTAGACTGTATATACGTCAAGGTTAGACTGAGCAGAAACAAAGTCCTCCGTGGTTTCCCAAGGGAGACAGTCATCAGTGTCTCCGGGTAATTAATGTCTTACTCAGTGCTTTCTTCTCTGCCCTTCTTTTGGGTTCTCCGGTTCTTTTTTCATTCCTACTCTGCAAACTGTTCATTCCTGCCCACAGACAGGAGCAGGAGCATTCATAACCTTGCTGCTTCAGGACTCCGACTAACACAGGTTCCCGAGAGGTTGCGTTTGCCACAACTAGAGAATGCTAGTCCCCAGAGAAGGATTCAAAGCCGTCGGGATCCATGACTCCTTCTCTCGTTCTTTCCACTGGTCCCTTCAGCCCATCCATGTTCCCGGCTTTGCTGCTGGCAATACCCGATGGATGACACCCCTTCCATGCTCTCAGAGCCCTGCCTGCCTCAAGGGGCTGCTTTGTCCCAGTCCTAACAGCAGTTCTGAGGCTGTTACTACCTTTATGGAGTTCCCCAACTGCTCTTTACTGGAGAAAGCAGCTGGGAGGGTGGCCAGTCCCCTCTGACAGCCATGGAAGCTGGAGCCAGGATGCCCTGTGAGCCCAGAGCAGAGCTGCACAAGTGGAACTGGTGCTTTTGGGTGGCCAAGAGGCGCTTTTGTTGTTGGCCAGCGCCTGCCCCAAAGGCCACTGCCCTGCAAAGCCCTCAGCCCCCTGTCGCTCTGAAGGCCCCCATGAGAAGGCTGGTTTGGAGCCCAGAGCTGCCCAGCTGGGCACTCCTGCCAGGCTCCTGCCCAGACTGTGTTCTCTGTGTCTCTACAGCTGCTGCCAGGTCCGAAAACACTGTGAGTGGTGCCGGGCCCTCATCTGCCGGCACGAGAAGCCCAGTGCCCTCCTGAAGGGAAGGACTGCTTGCTGCCACTCCGAAACAGGTAAGGGGCTGCTTTCAGAAGGAGCCTTCTCTCCCTTGGGAGACACTATTGGGTGGAGAAAAACAACCACCTTCTCCAGGTCAGGGCAGAGATTCTTGGAGGATGAAGCAGGAAGAAAAGGAAGAGGGTATTTATCCTACCAAGTCAGGTTTAGTTTATTCTAAGGTGTTTCTTACTCAAAAGGGAGCTCTTTGATCAGTAATGGTGACTGCGTGACCTTTGACAAGTTACTTAACCTCCCTGAGCTTCAGTTTTCTTATTAAAAAGATGATGTGCAAATTGAATGAGTACTGATATAAAGTACCTAGTATAGTGTATCACAAGCTGTAGACATGCAACAGATGTTCATTCTCTTTCCCTTAAGAAAGACACTTCCCCTCCCTCATTGGTGAAATGAGGGATTTGGCCTATAGAAGGTCTCTAGGACTCATTAAATTCTTACATCCCCTGATGTTCATTAAGATTACCATTGTTTCATGAATATTTTCACCAACATCCGCAAAAAAAATTGGACATCTGTACATGGGAGCAAACCTGTATCTTAGGAGCCCTGGTCTGAGCATCATTGGCTCAGGGCTCATGGAGTCAAATAGCTCCTTTATCCAGACTAGCTCTACAGTCTCACATCAACAAGTTTCTCTGGAATGTTATTTTGACCATTAGAGCCTATCATAAATTTAAAGTTCCTTTCCAGGAAGTAGTGGGTCAGGAGACAATCACCACAGGCTATCCCACCTGGGGGTGTCCTTCTCTGGTAAACAGTTGGCATTCCAGAAGCTCAAGGTTGCATGAAGAGGGTAGGAAGAAAGATGACTGGGAAGCTGGAACGCTGACATATTCATTAAACCTGATGGTAACCTGACCTGGAGGGAACTGAAGGCCCAGGAGTGCCGCTTGTGTGTTCGTCATTTCTAGAACCATAGTAATTGTGCATGAGCAGTTCGTTTGATTTTGGAGGATGCTGATCCATTAATCCTCATAATGGCCTTAAGAGGAAGACGATTTGTGAGTGATGTGGGTAAACTAACTGCCAAAGGCCTGCTCGGGTCCCACATGAGTCCATGGGGAAGCTAGGGTAAGAACCAGGGCCTCTAGAGAAGGCCCCACTCACATCTCTCTTCCACGACCTCAGGGGTACCATCCACTGAGCTAATGAAGGTAAATATTTTTATTTTATCTTTTAGCATCAATAGAAAAATTATTTAAACCTTTTAAAAGAATTTATAACAGACTTTGAACCATTTGTCTGCAGCTCAGCAGAGTCATTTAGGGTAGAGGAATTTTCTTGTTCTTGTTACTTCTTCTCTACCCACGTTTGAGAGGACATTAGCTTTGAGCCTGGGATGGGTCGGGCCTTCCAGAGACGGCCACTGAGGCTGAAGCCCCTCTCCATGAGATGACATGTACCTCCCCACCTCCAGAGGGAACAGGGCTAGAAGATGTTCAGGCCGAGCTGTGCTCAGGAACTCCTGGGTATTGGGTCCATGCTGCCTCATGGTGCCAGCCACAGAGGATGCCCCCTGGGTACTGGGTCCATGCTGCTTCACGGTGCCAGCCACAGAGGATGCCCCATGGGTACTGGGTCCGTGCTGCTTCACCATGACAGCCACAGAGGATGCCCTCAGGGCCCACCCATTGGGAAGCAATGAATCCATTCTTGGATGGCCTGAGGAGAAGCCATTCTGTTGCCACAGCCCTGGACCAGCCCCTGAGCTGCCCACTAAGCCTCCCCTTATGGGAGAACTGTCCACAGGCTGGATTGAATCCCCTCCAATTGAATTCAGACCCTCACAACAGGGTACATGCCCCATTCTCTTCTGCCACAACTCATTCCACTTTCGGTCAGCCTTTCCTTTGGCGCCGCAAGCACACTTTCAGAAGCTGCTGCCCCTGGGGTTGAACCAGCAGAATTTGGACTCTGGCCTGACTGCCCAAGAGAAACCGGGTGACTTTGGCTGATGCATCTCCCAGTTTCTGTCCCAGGTCTGTTTTCCCAGCACGGCTGGGGTCTGGCCTGTAGACTTAACCTGTTTTTCCTCCTTCCAGTGGTCTGAGGAGCCCACAGGAGGAGTTGGGCCCAGTGGCCCTCGGCAGCCTGATGGAGAGAGGACTGCTTCAGGACGGCACAACGAGCAATGCCTGGGACGTGCCGCATGACTTCCTCCCAGCACCTGTGCAGCCTGTTTGTCTTTTGTGGGCCTTCCTTCAAAACTTTGTCAAGAACTCTATCTGCTTGGGGTTATTCGGTGTGACCTAGAGAAGAAATCAGTGGACCATGACTTAAAGACTGGTCAAAAAAAGAACTGCCAAGGTGTGGACTTCCTGTTTACCTAGATAAGGTGTGTGCCTCGTTGGCGTCTGAGTCCAGGCATGTGTAGTTGTCTTCTGCCAGTCAACACTGCTGGGCTGTGTTTCTTTTTAATAGGCCCACCTCCCCACAGCAGTATGCGCATGCGTCCTGCCCAACACCGGAGATTCCTATAGTTACGGTTTTTTTCTCATCGGCTTATTGGGGAAGGAGATGGAGAAAGATTACATCAAGACACCAAGTGTAAGAGGAGCCGTGTCTGTCCTCTGTCCACGAGACCCTCAACCAGCCCGATGTCTTCCACAGACACATGATGTCAAGGACCTTCCTAAGCCGTCACCACGCTCGGAGATCATTTCTTATTTATTAGATGATGATGGTTTTATTTTTAATCTCTTAAGTCAATGTAAAAAGCATAAAACCCTTTCATACTTCTGCATTAACGATGTATGCCTCGCTGGCTGAAAAGTTACACGGATTAGAAATACCTGCCCTCTTTGGATACAGCTAAGGCTTGGGAAGAGCCACCCAGGGAGGTGCAGAGGATGAATTGCTGATGGGAGCAAAAATCGGGGTTCAGAGGTCATGCCATTTAAGACATAAAGCAGATAAAAGCCCCTGGATACATTCCGATAGAAGAGTTAGCAAATCTGGCAGCGGATTTGTCACCTCTGTCGGGGGAGAGAGGACAAGAGTGCCTGTGTGTGCGTCTACATGGGATCAGCACAATCTTACTAGACTGCTCTGTGATTAAACTATTAACTTCCTAGAGAGCCCTCCAAGAGGATGTTTAGAAATAGAGCATTCCAGAGAGCCACGGCATTTGGGGCCGCATCCATGAAAGGGGGACCAGCCGTTTCTTTTCCATGTTGTTGCTTGGTTGATTTGTTTATTTCCAAAAGGAGAAACTTAACTTTCCTATTTATTTTCAAGCATTAGGAGAAATATCCCAGTGATTTTCTTTTTCTTTTCCACTCAGGATGCTGGTTTTATTAACAAACATTCTAACAAGCCACCTCCACCTTGTGGGTCTCACTTTATCCTCAGAGAGAGGGAGCAATTGTTCTCCTGGGCATCTGGATCCGTTCTGACCCATTGGGCCAGCCTGTGGGAAGCACTGGTTGCCTCCAGCTGAACAGTGGGGAGCTCATCCCTAGGAATTTTCATTAAACTTTGGAAACAGAATAACAGTGAAATAATATATAAACTTATGTGAGGGACCTCTATTCACTAATGTTTGAAAAATGAAAGCTCTCTACCTGTTAATTCTTCAGTGCATCTAGCTCCTCACGTTGTGAAAGGGACCTTTAAAATATGTCAAGTTGGCTTGAAATTTCTATCAGGTAATTTTGTCCTCCCCTAACCCTTCTTTCCCAGTCTATTTCGATGAATTTTCTCTTTATTTCTTACAGCTGAGACAATGATATGGCCTGTGTCTTCACTCTGGCACCTTTATTGAATGAGGCTCACCCCAAGCACCAAAAGCAGAAATGGGATCTGTTCTCCAGCTCCCGGGTTTTAGTTATAAAAGAAGATAGGTTTAAGTGTGCATTCCTTGGGCCAGACCTACAGCAGCAGCAAGGTGGGCTGAGGCTTGACTGCAGCATTTTGCTCAGAGACCAATGCAGTTGACATTGGTGTATAGACACCCATTTACACTCACTTTTTTCATCAGACTCTCTGAGAGTCTGAGATTCTGGTTTAGAGAGACTGTTGAAAGTGGAGTGGCCTCACTTGTTTTTAACTTGAGATCACATCTTTACATTAGGACAATCTTTCCTCAGTCTTCTAGAGGCTATTTGAGGCCTGACTGCCTTTAAAGAGGATGAACTGATGTGAAAATATTTCGTGGGGCTTTCTCCACCCAGTGGATGGAAGGATCGGTGTCCAGTCTGGGCATCCGAGAGCCCATGCAGAGGTGTGAGAAGAGGAGGATGGAAGCAGAGGGAACCTTCTTGGTTCCCTGTGGGGACTTCAGATTTATTGTCTGTGAGTGCTCTGGTCCTCAGGTCCTCAAGTTACAGTTGCCGGTGCCCCCTTCCTTGTGCCTGTACAACCATGTAGTGACTGGTCTCGAATGCGTGCCTCCCTAAAGCACTGCCTCGAGTCAGTCCTCTGTAAACCAGCAGGTCTGAAAAGAGTCGGAAGCAGAGGCTGGGGTCAAGGCAGGCCTGGGTGGACCTTTGTCCATGTCCCAGGATATGACAGCCTTGCTTCTTTGGTGATTTCTCTTTTAGAAATCAGGTGGCCAACAAGCCTTGGATTCCTGTGCCATTTCATGGCATTGGTACTTCCTGGGTTAGCTGTAAAAATGCCCCCTTTTCAGGTTAAAGATGCATCTTCTCATGCATCTCTGCAGGTTCCCTGTGTTTCCTTGCTTTGTTAGAAAGCTAAGTGTTCATTACAATGGGGGAATCATTCACGAGACCTAACCTGGTGAGCAGTCGCACACCTGGGAGTGGAGAACTCAGCTGTTTCCAGTCTGTCTCAGAGACGTGAAAAGCTCCCATTTAAAAAAAATTAATAAATTTAAAAAGCGAGGGAGGGGGTGCTTCCAGATCTTTTATGGAGCCTGGATTCTCCCACTGCTCTATAGGCTGTGACTTCCTGAAGCATACCGGGAGGAGACATTTTCTTCTGGATGGAAAGATATATAGCCACCAATCCTGATCTGGAAGACATGTCTAGACACACGGGGAGCCAAGCAAGATGTGAGCTTGCCATTGTGTTCCAGCAGAGGAGGTGGGCAGAGTGTCCCCAGACTCTATTTTCCTACAGAAGGAGAAGGAAGTGGTCCTAGAGCTCTTTGGGAGACTGTTCTCTGCAGGTGGAGAAAAGCATCTGGCATCTTCAACCAGGTTTGCCAGGGCCAGGTTGTCTCAGTGCACGTGGGCCACTGGTTGCTTTTCCAGGCAATTTTGGCAGGAATGGATCAACGAGGCTCCAACACTACTCAGGAGATCCCAACCCCTTTGTAGGGTCTGGGCTCTGATTTCTCCCAACCTGCTCAGCCAAGGAGGGGAGCACGATTCAAAAGCCCAGGAACAAAGGGGCATCACAGAAACACACGAACACATACATTTGTTCTTATGTTCTAATGTAAGACCTGTTCTCTCTACTCATTGATTTTATCAGGCTTTCTGAAAGATCTAGTGGTAAACACAACACAGAGAATGCTGAAAAGCAGCCCCTCTTCCAAGTGTAATAACTTACTGAAGTGTTCAACTTTTCATTATCTTTATTATAACAAACCTGATGCTTTTTTTTTTTAGAACTTGTTACTCTGACTTCTGTATATGTTGCACTGAAAAGGTTAATATTTAATGTTTTAATTTATTTTGTGTGGTAAGTTAATTTTGATTTCTATAATGTGTTAATGTGATTAGCAGTTCTTTTCCTTAATATCTGAATTATACTTATTTAAAGAGTAGTGAGCAATATAAAATGCAGTTGCATTTTTCAGTAATGTGCATTGTTGTTCAGTTGTACTGTACCTTGTTTGGAAGGATGAAGGAATGAACTCTTTTTTGTTTTTTCCTAAATCAAGACTGGAGCTTTTCTTTCATGATTGGGATATTGCTGAAGCAAATTACGATTTTTCTCTGCAAATGTGAATGATGAGAAAAACTTAGATGCTCTTTTTCAAAATGTGGGAATCCTAAAATTAACCACAGTTTATCCCTGTCTACTTGAAGAAACCAAATTCTCTGAAGTTCTTCTCAGTATATAAGTATTTCATCTACTATTTGTCCAACAATATGCTAACTAATGTGAAGGAAAATATAAAATACACAATCCCTGCCCCAAAGGAATTGGATCTGGCTGGGAAGGCTGACATGCAGAAAATAATTCTGAACTAGTTCTAGACAAAATACAAATAAACCGTGCAATTGGAAGGTAGAGATCATGTGTTAATAGCTGTGGTTCTCAAAGTGTGCAGCAGCAACATCACCTGGGAACCTAGGAATGCAAATTATCAGGCCCCACCCAGACCTATTAAACTCTAGAGGTGCCCCATGCCCCCTCCAGCTTCCAGGTGATTCTAACACATGCTCAAGTTTGAGAACCACTGTGCTCTAGGACTCAGCGAAGAGCCAATTAGCGCGGGGCTACACTTTTTAGGAAAAGCTCTATAGAGGCTTTGCAGAAGAAGTGCAACTTAACACAACTTACTCTTAGTGTTCAAAGTTAACAGCCATCAGAAAGTATAGTCTTGAATAAAGGCCTGCATTTATTTGGATCTTCTCTGCTCAGCCCAGTTGAAGGGAAAAACAGGCCTGTCTGTCTCCTGCCACACCCCCACCCACACCCCACTCACTCACCCACCCCCGTTTCCCACTGCCCGGTTTCTACTGTAAGGAATTGTTCTAAAACTGTCAACCCCGTTCTCCCAAGCCTCGCTGCACTTCTCACCTGTGTGTGGACCTCACATGTTCGACAGACATATGAGGAGCTCATAGAGAAGCAGCGGAGAGTGAAACAGTTGCTGAATGGCATGAGATCTTGGTCCTCAAGTTCAGCTTTTTGTAGCAGTGTTTGAGCATATGGAGCCTGTTGTCCAGGCCCCAGAGGACTTGGGATCAGCCTAACTTGCAGGAAGATGGAAACCCAGGCAACAACTTGTCCAAAATCCGTGGACTGGCATTTGTCCCTCAATAGACCTTTACCCACTCCTTAGGAGAGGGAGGGAGAGACCTGCTACCCATAGGTGGTGTTCCCCCTTATGACCCTATTCAGTCTTCAGGGACATGCCCAGGCCTTGTTTCTAACCCGTGGCATGCTCTACTGGTCCTGCTCCTCCTCCTCCTCCCCGGTTTCCAAGCCCTCTTCCTGCCAAGATAGCCTGCCTGCCAGGACCGGTGTCCGATGGCTGTCCCTGGTCCTAGTCAGGTGTGCTGGACTGTCCGGGGCCTTGGGGGGAGGGCCCATCCCAGGAAAAGCACAGAGCTTCTCTCATTTACCCAGGTGACCAGCAGGTGCTAACTTTAATCCATGTTCTGGACTGTTTTGGCCTGGTCTTTTTGGATGCTCTTAGCCCAAACTTCAGACCCCTGTTTTGCCTGGTTTCTGTGTGCCCTGACTCCTGCCTGGCCCAGTTTTGCGGTGCTTGAGTGTGAATTAGCCTTGCCTCCACTCAGCTCAGAGCTCCTCGCCCAGGACCCGCCTGGAATTCTGGCACCAGCACTCTCCCCTGTCTCCTGAAACTCCCTCCTCCACATTTGCTCTTTGCAGGACTTGCTACTTCCAGCAGGCCCTGAGGTTTCTGCCATGGCCTTTCACCTCCAGAAATAGGGAGCGATGTGCCCATGGTCATACAGGCTGGGTCTAGCAATGCTTGTTCCACCAGGCTAGCATCTCTCACCCCAGATCAATTGAATTATAGAATCCTTGGGGGTGTTTTTTGAAAATCTCTCCCAGTGACTCTAATTCAGTCCCTAAGGCCCTCTGGGATACACCAAGCCCCAGGGAGCAGATGGCATAGGAGAGGTTTGATGCCTTGAGCTGAGAGTACCCACCCTGGTACCCACGCAGGGCATCCCAGCCTGGTCCATGCTTAAGTATCCTTCACATCCAGCAGATGTTAGCCCCTGGGGAAACTTGGAGATGTGGGCCTCCTTGCCAGTGGGATCGTGTGACGCAGAGAAGCGAGAAAAACATCTCTGGGAACAAGGAGTGTAAGGAGTACCACAAGGCTTGCGCCTGAGGTCATACACACGTGGGCAACGCCTTTTCAGGAGCCAAATTTTGCAACTGGGAATAAAAATATGGCGACATTTATGCTGAAACGGAGACGAAAGAGATAGGGAAAAAGGCCTCCTTCCAGGCACGTTGGCTCCGGCGGAAGCTTCAAGCCCTGCTGTGTGGCTGCGCAGGCGCCCTAGGCTGAGAGCAAGCCTGCTGCCATGAAGTTTCCAGGCAAGGTCAAGTTCTGCGGGGGAGCCCCTCTCGGAGGTCGGACGGAGGGAGTCCAGAGCTGTGCAAGGGACAACTCCGCTACCTGGGGCGGGCTGTCCTGCACATCCCAGAGAGGGACTCCTCCGTCTGGAAATGTGACGTCCCAGAGGACTGTGCCGAGGAGCCGGCAACACTTAAACCCGATCCCACCAGAACAGAACGAGGAGCCACGCCCCTCCCCTGCAGCGTGACTCTCCCACCTGCCTTTGTAAAAGAGCCCCCAACCAGAACACAGGGGTCCGTGCCCCTGTGGTGGAAGAAGGCCTGGAAGTGAAGACGGAGCTATTTCATCCCCACTCCCTCCCTGCTTGTCTCCAC
Source organism: Equus quagga (assembly GCF_021613505.1). NCBI lineage: Eukaryota > Metazoa > Chordata > Mammalia > Perissodactyla > Equidae > Equus > Equus quagga. The sequence continues at coordinate 80,344,457 of NC_060271.1, forward strand.
CGTAGTTATGCACCCAAGGCTGGCTCCCTTCCTCCCCAGCTCCGGCTCTCACCACACTTCACTGACGCCGCTTCCTCCCCTTGACCCTGCTGCCCTGGGGTGGTAATGGCTTCCCGCAGTTACCAGTTTAACTCTGCCAATCCCCCCACCACACACTTGCTCTTTAATTTCTGGAAATGCTTAACCAGAGACTAAAAATCCAAATGCCTCCAGGAGTGAAAGTGGTCATCTGAATTAGTGCAAGGGCTGGATGGAAGCGTCAATGCCCATGAAAATGTCTGAATCTGGGGGGGGCGGGGGGGGGGGGGAGTGGACATTGCGATGAACTGCAGGGCAAAGACGCTTCTCAGTTCTAGCCGGTGGTGGAATCCAATACGGTGGCCAGATTTCCCATTTTTTCAAGAGGAGCAGGAAATCTGGACTTTTTTCATAGAATATCTCCATTTCTAAATGTGGCTAAAATGTATAAACCATTCTGTGGCCCACCGAAGTCTGTCTGCCAGTCACCGTCCGTTTGCAGCCTCCACTCTCAAGCTGTCTGCTTGTCTCGGGTTCTGCCAGGCCGCTTCACGCCTCTCTGCCTTCACGGTCCTCTTTGCTGGGAATGGCTTTTTTCTGCTGCTTTGCCTGACAAACTTCTGTCCTTTCAAGAACAGGCTAACGCCTCACTTTCTCTCTGAAGCCTTCCAGGAGCCCCCAGGCAGAGCCTTCCCCATGCACCCAACAGCACTTTATGCAGGCTTCTTTAAAGGTACACATGTCATTGTGTCGCCACTGTCTGTTGACAACTCCTCCATCAGTTGTCCTGTGCCCGGGGGTCATCTTGCGCCCCAGGTCATGAGCTCCTCAAGGTCAAGAACCTCTGTCCTGTGTGTCATTGTAGCCCAAGCATTTAGCCCGATGCCTGAGGAATAGAGTGTAATGCAATAATATTTTGTTGACAAAATCAGATATGTTGGGCTTTGGTTGGACCAAGGTATGTCTCTGGAGGCAGGGGACAAATGTCACATGGGATCACTGGGTCCTGAGGGGCTGCGTTATTGGGACTCGGTGTTGGCTGCTGCAGTTGGACACCTCACAGGTCAAGTAAGTCTTTGTGATCCTCCCTGGTTTCCTATCTACTGTGAGGAGCTTTGCTTCTAGGCAAAAGCACATTACGCATTCTGACCAGTGCCTTACCAAGAAAGTTGTCACAGCCTAGGTGAATTTGACAGGAATGTTTATTCCTCTTTTTTTCCCCAGCTTTATTGAGATGTAATTGACATATAACATTGTGTAACTTTGAGGTGTACAATGAGATGATTCAATATACATGTCTGTTCCAAAATGATTACAATACGGTTAGTTAACATCTCCATCCCCTCTCATTTTTGTGTGTAGTGAGAACAGTTAAGAACTAATCCCTTAGCAACTTTCAAGTATATAATACAATGTTGTTAACTAGAGCCACCATGCTGTACGTTAGATGCCCAGAACTTATTCATCTCATAACTGGAAGTTTGTCCCCTTTGACCAACATCTCCCCATTCCCCCACCACCCAGCTCCTGGCAACCACCACTCTACTCTGTTTCTCTGAGTTCAGCTTTTTCAGATTCCACATACAGGTGATATCATGCAGGATTTGTCTCTGTCTGACTTATTTCACTTAGAATAATGCCCTGAGGGCCCATCCATGTTGTCACCAATGGCAGGATTTCCTTCTTTCTCATGGCTGAGTAGTATTCCATTGTATATATATGTATGCCACATCTTTATCCATTCATTTGAAAATGGACGCTTAGATTGCTACCATATCTTGCCTATTGTGAATAATGCAGCAATGCATAGGGAAGCGCAGATAATATCTCTTCTAGAACCTGATCTCGTTTGCTTTGGATATATACCCAGAAGCAGGATTGCTGGACCATATGGTAGTTCCGTTTTTACTGTTTTGAGGAACTGTTTCCATACTGTTTTCTGTAGTGGCTGCACCAATTTACATTCCCACCAACAGTGCACAAGGGTTTCCTTTACTCCACATCCTCACCAACTCCTGTTGTCTTTTGTCTTTTTTTTTTTTTTATAGATTGGCACGTGGGCTAACAACTGTTGCCAATCTTTTTTTTTTTTCTTTTTTCTGCTTTATCTCCCCAAACCCGCCCTGTACACAGTTGTATATCCTAGTTGCAGGTCCTTCCAGTTGTGGGATGTGGGACGCCGCCTCAACGTAGCCTGACGAGCGGTGCCATGTCCACGCCCAGGATCCGAACCCTGGGCCGCCGCAGCGGAGCGCGCGAACTTAACCACTTGGCTGCGGAGCTGGCCCCTGTCTTTTTGATAATAGCTGTTCTAACAGGTGTGAAGTGATACCTCGTTGTTGCTTTGATTTGCATTTCCCTGATGATTAGTGATGTTGAGCACCTTTTCATGTACCCATTGGCCATTTGTATGTCTTCTTTGAAAGATATCTAATCAAGTCCTCTGCCCATTTTTTAATCAGGTTGGTTATTTTTTTGCTATTGAGTTGTGTGAGTTCCTTATACATTTTGGATATTAACCCCTTATCAGATGGATGGTTTTCAAATATTGTCTACAATTCCATAAGTTGTCTTTTCATTTTGTTGATTGTTTCTTTTGCTGTGCAAAACCTTTTAGTTTGATGTAGTACCACTTATTTATTTTTATTTTTGTTGCTTGTGCTTTTGGTGTCATAGCTACAAAATCATTGCCAAGACCAGTGTCAAGGAGCTTCTTTCCTATTTTCTTCCAGGAGTTTTCCAGTTTCAGATCTATGTTTATTTAAGCCTTTAATCCCTTTCAAGTTAATTTCTGTGAGTGTTATGAGTCCAGCTTTGTTCTTCTGCATGTGGTTACCCGGTTTTCCCAACACCGGTTGTTGACAAGACTATCATTCCTCCAGTGAATATTCTTGGCTCCCTTGTCAAATGTTAGTTGACCATATATATGAGGGTTTATTTCTGGGCTCTCAATTCTGTTCCCTTGCTCTATGTGTCTATTTTTATGTGGCAGGAAAGGTAACCCCTTTACCATTCTACCTTCTAGGTTAGTCCCTTACATTGGAGAATGTTCACTGTTTTCAGAGCTCAATGTATTTGCTTATTGATAGTCCACACCCCAGTAACCTTCCTTCAGGAAACCACTTTGCCCAGAACCATGTGAGTGGCTTCTGACTGGAGATGAGAAGGCTACACATGGAGATGGATGAGAGGAAAAAGACAGGAGGGGCTTTCTCCTAAGCCTTAGTCTACATGATTTCTTTCTTGAGGTTGGTTCCTATGACTTCTAATATGTTCTCTCAGGAGGCCTCAGATCAAAACGGATAATGATGTGAATTATAATCCTATTTCAATTGAAATAAAACATTTTTTAGTGTTGGAAATAGGCAATGCAGCAAGTACAGGAGCAATCTAGCAACTGACTTTGTAGCAAAATTATGTCCTTCCTCCATAATGCCGAACTTTAAAATTGGTCTCCTTTAAAATGTGAACTCCCCCAAAAGCGAGGTCTGAGATGAGAACTTGAAGACAGATCGTTTGTTTTGGAGGTGGTCCCAGGAAGTAGGAGTGAGGGCCCAAGAAGAGTGAGACAAAGAATGAGGAAAAGCCAGTGATAGGTGTCTTATTGAGCTGGTACCATTGTGTGAAATTGGGGCTCAATCCTACTGGGCACCCACTGAGGAACTATGTAGAATGTCACCTCCAAACTGAGCCTCTGGAGATCAGAAGGCTTGGGCATTTATCCATTGACTCCCATCGCCCACTGGTTGGGAGTTGCTGTAGGGTATTTAATTTCCACCCACCACCAACCCCCAATACACACACACATAAGCTGATCCTAGTGGCCTGCATGTGACACTGACAATGAGTAGTGGAATGATCTTCCAAAGCTGTAGCTGAAATTAGATGGTTTGAGGGCATATGATGTGACAACAAAGCATCTACTACAGTTGTGAAATATTTTTAAGAAATTATAAGGGTCAACTTTTTCATGAAATTTGGATTTTTTTTTCCTTGTAACCAGAAGTTCTCTTGCAGATGGAGATAGTCTGTGCACCTCAGTTTCCTCCACTGTAAAATGGGGGTACGCTCAGAAGTGGTTGTGGAGATTAAATATGCAAACCTTGTAAAGCTTAGAACAGTGCCTGGCACACAGTGTGGGCTGTCATTTTCACCTCCTTCATCCTCTGCATTCTAATGGACTGCTGTCTTCAACTGGATCAGAAATACATTCCAAACACTCTGTCACCTTCTTCTATTCACTTAAGGATCTGTAGACACAAATACCTCTCAATTGAGTATGTTTGGTAGATCTATACGGGGTTTCATTATGGTCACATCTAAGGCTCACCCCTTCAATATATGTTTAGGTACACACCAGGTTATTTCCATTCTAGGAAAGAAAGTACAGATGACATGGCTCTAGTAAAGGCATATCGAAAACCCAATTCCAATGCTATGGTCTTTGAGTTGTGCTTGGAGAAGTCATAAACACTCTCAAAATCAGTCTGTGACTAGGGTGACTAGAGTGAGTATTTGAAACATTGACATCAGATGAAGGGTGTATATCAGACATTGGAGGCAACTTTTTCTCACAAAGCCATGTACTTTGAAACAGAGCAAACCTTAAAGTTGATGCAAAAAATGTACAATTAGCATTTTTTAAAGACAATATACTAAAATGAGAAATTAATCATATGAATTTAACAAGCTACAACAATAACAAAAATAACAATATTTTTATTAAGAAAAGACTCATAAATAATTTTGGTCAGCAGACAGATAAATATAACTAAAAACCAACTACAATATAACAAAAAAAGGTTGCATATCAGGGGCCGGCCCCATGGCCCAGTACTTAAGTTTGCACACTCTGCTTCGGCGGCGCAGGGTTTCCCTGGTTTGGATCCTGGGCGCGGACATGGCACCGCTCATCAGGCCATGCTGAGGCGGCGTCCCACATGCCACAACCAGAGGCACTCACAACTAGAATATACAACTGTGTACTGGGGGGCTTTGGGGAGAAGAAGAAGAAGAAAAAGATTGCATATCAAAATTTATAGGCAGTAGCCAGTTGATACTCAGAAGTAAAGTCATCTTTATTATTTAATTAAATTAACCAAGGAACAAACAAAATAACTAAATGTTCAACTCAGTAATTTACAAAAGAACCAACATAATGCCTAAAGAAAGTAAAAGAAAGAAAATACTAAAAGCAGAAATAAATAAATCAAAAATGGGAAAAGATTGAATTCAATAAATAAATTCAAGAGTGCTTTCTTTGAAAAACCTCAGGCAAATCCAAACAAGAAAAAAGAGGTAAAAAAACACCCAAAACTCCAAGTTAGAAATGATAAAGCGCTGAAATACAGATAGTGAATGCTTTTTTTATTTTCAAAGAATGCTAATCATTTATGCTAATGACTTTTAAACCTCAATGAAATGACCAATTTCTTGCTAAAAATATGTCACCAAAAGTGACCCTACAACAAGCAGAAAATTTAAATAGGCAGTTCCCTTTATCTAGGGAAAATTCTGAGAAATGTATCCAATATGATCCCCCTTTGCTTAGAAGACTTCAGGCCAAGTTAGTTCACTGGTAGTTTTTCTTTCCTTTCCTCCTCCTTCCCTCCCCTCACTTCCCCATCCCTCAGACTTCGTATAAAAGTTATATCCCTGGGGCCTGCCGAGTGATGTAGCAAAGTTCACATACTCTGCTTTGGCAACCTGGGGTTCACGGGTTCGTATCCCCGGCACAGACCTAGCAATGCTTATCAAGCCATGCTGAGGAGGCATCCCACATATAAAATAGAGGAAGATGGGCACAAATGTTAGCTCAGGGCCAATCTTCCTCAGCAAAAAGAGGAGGATTGGCAGCGGATATTAGCTCAGGGCCAATCTTCCTCAAAAAAAAAAGTTATATCCCATCACAAGAAAAAGAAAAAAACTAAAGACCCATATCTCATGAACAGATGCAAAAATCCTCTACAAAATACTAGCAAACTGAATCCAGTAACATGTAAAAAGAATTATAACCATGGCCTAGTGAGATTTTTCCCAGGAATGCAAGGTTGTTTTAGCATCTGTAAATAAATTAATGTAATACATCATGTCAATAGAATAAAAAACAAAAACCACATGATCTTCTCAATAGATGCAGAAAAATGCATTTGACAAAATCCAACACACTTTCATTATAAAAAACATTAAACCAACTAAGAATACAAGAACTCTTCCTCAACCTGATGAAGAGCATCCACAAACAACCCACATTTAACATTTCAGTTAATGGTGAAAGACTGGGTGCTTTCTCCTGTTAGATCAGAAACAAAACAAATGCTCACCACTTCTATTCAACAGCGTACTGGAGGGTCTCACCAGGGCAGTTAAGCAAGAAAAAGAAATAAAAGGCAACCAGATAGGAAAGGATCTCTATTTGAAGATTATGCAATCTTGTATATAGAAAATCCTAAGGAATCCACTAAAAAATATATTAGAACTAATAAATGAGTTCAGCAAGGTTGCAGGATACAAGATTAATACTTAAAAAAAATAATTGTATCTCTATACATTTGCAATGAACAATCCAAAAATGAAATTAAGAAAACAATTCCATTCACAACAGCATCAAAAAGAATAAAATACTTAACAGGGCCAGCCCAGTGGCGTAGTGGTTAAATTTGTGCGCTCCGTGCCAGCAGCCCAGGATTTGTGGGTTGGGATCCCAGATGTGGACCTAGCACCGCTCATCAGGCCATGCTGTGGCAGCATCCCACATAAAATAGAGGAATATTGGCACAGATGTTAGCTCAGGGCCAAACTTCCTCAAAAAAAAAAAAATTGGCAAAGGATTTAAATAGACATCTCTCCAAAGATATAGAAATGACCAACATGCATATGAAAAGATGCGCAACATCATTAATCATCAGAGAAATGCAAATCCAAACCACAAGAAGATACTACTTCATGCCACTAGAATGGTTAGAATGAAAAAGTCAGATAATAACAAGTGTTGACAAGGATATGGAGGAATTGCAACCCTCATACATTGCTGGTGGGAATGTAAAATGATGCATCCACTCTGAAACAGATTAAGCAGGCAAGCGCTTAATCATACGGTTACAACATGACTCAGAAATTCTGCTCCTAGGCATAAACACAAGAGAAATGAAAATACATGTGCACACAAAAACTTGTACATGAATGTTCATAGCAGTATTACTTATAATAGCTAAAGAGTAGGAAAAAAATGTCCATCAACTGATGAATGAATTTTTTAAATGTGATTTATCCATACCTTGGGATATTATTTGGCAAAAAAAAGGAATGAAGTACTGGTATGTTCTATGACATGAATTAATCTTGAAAGCTTTATATCAAGTCAAAGGAGCCAGTCACAATAGACTACATATTGTATGATTCTATTTACACAAAATATCTAATATCTAAAATAGGCAAATCCACAGATTAGCTGTTGTCAGGGGTGAGGGAGAGAAGAGGAGAGGGTCTGCTGATGGGTACAGGGTTTCTTTTGGGGCGTTAAAAATGTTCTAAAATTAAGTAAAGTGATGGTTGCATACCTTTGTGAGTATTCTAAAAACTGGTGAATTGTTTACTTAAAAACAATGAATTTTATGATATATCAAATACATCTTAATAAAGCTATTACTAAAACAAAGAAGATAATTAAAAATTCCATTATGTAGAAAAGGAAAAATAATCAGTCGATGAAAAAAATCATTGAACTAAAGAAATGGTCTGAAATTTCAATTGTTTTTGTCTCAACACAAATATACACTTGCTGGTAATGCTGTTGCTCACTTCGATGAAGCTAGGGTTCAAAACATTCATGACAAGTTAGGTGGTAACAATTCGATGATTTGTGAGTTTTTTTCTTGTAACTGATGAGAATACAGATTTAGATAATATCATATACCTAAATATACTTATTCATGGAATCCAATAGGTGGTATTGGGTTTGGTGTTTTGGTGGGGGTTTTTTTTAACATGAGCAAAGAATTTTGGGGCATGGGCCCATGTCAGACATTGGGGAATAAATTATTTTGCATTGAGAACATTCTTGAAAAGTTTCGTAATGTAGACAGGTCAAAATTAGTCAGCATAACTACAAACAGTGCATCTGTAATGTTGATGTTAACATAGGACTTCCATGGTGGCACCATTCAGCAAAGAAACAGAATTTAAATTCATTGTGTCATTCCCCAGGAATCTCTTTAAAAAGAGACATTAAAAAGAGAACACATGATGAATGTAATAATTAACTCTGTATACTAGATTCCCCCCCATCCCCAGCTTGACCCAGACATTTCAATGCACAATGGATTGGCTGCGCAAAATGGCAGGCCACTGTACTACACAGAGGTTTTGTGGCTAACTAGTGTCTTGATGCAAATACATTTTTTTTAAACTGTGAGGGAGAAAATTGCATTGTTCATGTCATCTGAGGAAAAGTCTCCACCTCAGCTCACCAATTAAAATTGGAGAAATTCTTGGTATTTTTATTTGTCAAGGCAATACCTCCAAAATGACTTTGAAGGACATTGACAAGTTGTTCCTCAAACATATGATTTGATTTTTTCACGCTAGATAAATTGTGTCTTTGGGAAACTTATTTGACAAGAAATAACCTGGCTCGCTTTCCTACGCAAAAGTCAGTTTTCTAGTCATGAAAGTGGTGATCTGAAGTTCATTCTCAAATTGAGGAGGTAAAGATTGAATTCCATAAACGAGTCTCTGTCATTAGAGTTATGAAAATGAATTAACATTACTCAGTCGTCTTTCTCAATTAATTTTGCCAGTGTGGATAAAGAACTACAAAGAGTTTTTCAAATCTGGCGAAAACTAAACAAGAAGACACTGGTGTACCAGAATTCTCCAAGTGCTGCTGTGATGGTTACTCTATTTAAAACAAAAAACAAAAAAAACATTGTGCAAACACTCTATCTGTTTAGGAATATCATACCTTTAAACTGATAATTTTCATTTTGAAACTAAGTTGTGCCTCCAGGAAAGGATTCAAGACTGAATTCTGCCTTCACATCATTAAAAGGAAAATGAGACCTACTTTTGAATTCTTGGTACGGGGGAATTAAAACCGAAATTCATGTTCTACAAAGAGGAATAAAATACTACGGGAAAACAAAAACATATAATTTAAAATTTTTCCTCTATTTAACTCTGTATTTAAAACATAATTGCCAATATCATGCATATTTCTATCACACCAGATGCTTCTCTTCATAATTCAATAAAAACAAAGCTTGATAATACTTAAGGCTGGTTGTTTGTTCTACCAGTCTTGTTTCACTCAATTGTTTTCTTTTCCTCATTCCTGTGGGCATTTCAATCTCTTTTTTTCTATGCTTGTGTAGACATATACAAACATTTACACACATGCATAGATTTTTTCACAAATAATGGATTGTACTATAAAGGTTACTATTCAAGTTGCTGCTTTTCATATAATAATACATCACAAACATCCCTCAAGATCAATAGACATCAGTCTAAATCATTCTTTCTAATAGTTATATAACATTTTATTATATGGATACACTACATTTTATTTAGCCACATGGCTATTTCTAGACATTCCATTTCTTCTCAGTTCTTTGCTTCCAAAAGCTATGTTATACATAAATTCTACATAAATCTCTATGTACTGGAATTTCATTTATTTAGGGTGGAGTCACACATAGGAATGGCTGGTCAAAAGGTATGTGTGTGTCTGATTATAGGCATATTTGACTACCAGTAATAGAAACTCTACTAACAGAGGCTTAAACAAATAAGGATCTGTTTTTCTCACGTAACAAGGATCTGTAGGTGAGTAATAGCAGGTTTTGGTTGAGGATCCCAAGCTCTTATATGTCTTTCTGCTCTGCTATCCTTAGCGTGTTGGCATTTTTTTCTCATGCTTGCCTCCTCTTGGTTACAAGATGACTGCCTCAACTCCAGGCATCAATCAAGTTCACATTCAAGGTAAAGGGGAAAACGCAGCAACATCCACATTTGTACCTTAAATCAGCAGAGCAAAGCCCTTCTCAAAGATCCTTCAGCAGTCTTTCCCTTACACTTTGTTGACCAGAACTGAGTTATATGACCACTGCTAGTTGCAAGGGAGACTGGGAAATTGAGTAACTGAAAAACAACAGGATTGTCATGATGGCTTAAATCAATTACAATTTATCACTTTGCTTCCATAAACAAAATTAGGATTCTATTGGCAAGGAAGATAAAAGCTGTGCTTATTGGATAGGCAATTAACAGTGTCTACCGTAGTGTACATTTCATTTTAATACATATTGCCAGCACAGTTTCCGAATAAATTGTAATAATTCACACTTCTCTCATAGGCAGAGTGCCCTCTTTCTGCATCCTTATCAGCCATATATATAATAAACCTTTTTCATTTTCACTGATCTGTCATGTGAAAAAATATATCAATGATATTTTAATGTGCATTTTTCTGACAATTAATGAGTTTGAGCCTCTTGTCACATGATAATTGGCCATTTGGATTTCTTCCTCTGAATTATTATTCGAATTCTTTATTCATTTTTAGTTGGCTTTTCTTTTCCTTAGAACTTGCAGAATCTTTTTCTATGATATTAACTATTTTTCTGTCATTTGTATTACAAATAAGTATTTGTTGTCTTGTTATTTTATTTATGGTGTCTTTTGCCATGTTAAAAAATGCTATGTAATCAATTTTGTGTATTTTTTTCTTAATTGGATCTTGGGAAAGACTTCTTTTTTTCCTTCAGTGAATTGGAGTCATTCCAGAGCTCAGAAAGCTACTCATTTCAGTACCAAAGCAAATATGACTAGGTGTCCAAACAATAGAGAGAGAGAACTATAGCTCAGTCTCATTTATAAATGGATATTTTAAAATTCTAAATAAAATTTTAGATTTTTTAACTTGAAGTACATTTTACGAAAAAATATCACAACCATTGGGCATATCCCAGCACTGCAAGGATGAGGGACAGCTAAAACACATTAGAATACGTCAAATGAGAAAAACCTTCCATTTGAGTCAATTTTCCTAAAGCATTTGATAAAATCCTATCTCCATCTCCAGCGCAAAATATAAAATCAGTAGGAACATAGGCTACTTTTCCAACATGATTATCTCTTTCAAACCAGTAGCCACCATCACTCTTAACAGTGAAACACTAAATTATTCATTTTAAAATCATGAACTTTTCACCATTGTCATGATTACTTAGCATTATTTGGAAAGATCTGACCAATACAATAGATATGAAACAGAAATTAGAAATATAAACATAAACAAAGAGGAAATACTATGGTGATTTAATTTTACACTTAGAGAACGCTAGCAAAGCAACTGAAAACTCTATCGCAATTAAAGACTTCAGTTTATTGAGTAAATGTAATAAAAACTTTTCAAAAATTGGCATCATTTCAGCTCTCAGGTTGTGTCGTTTACTCAGGAAGCTCTCCTTCACCCCTCCTGGCCAAGAAATCTTGTTTTGTTGGTTTGTAAAGTGCTCTCATGTTGTCTTACTCCATTCCTTCGGGGCTCTTATCCCAGACTGTGGCTATACATCCATTAGTGTGACTGTCTGATTCACGTTGGTCTCCCCCACAACGCAATAAGATCCATGAGTGCGAGATGTGCCTGTCTTTGCACACCATCAGCATCCCAGAGCCTAGCACAGAACCTAGCACAGAATAGGTATTCAATAAAGATTTGCTCAGTGAGATCCTATGGGGAACTCATCCCGACAAGAGAAAGAGACAAAATATCTGGAAGTGAACTTACTGAGAAATACGCAAAGTGTGTATGAAGAAACTATTACATTTTAGTCAAAGATGTTTTCTAAATGAAGAGACACATCATGTTCCTGATTTGAAAAAAATTAATATTGTGAAGTTTTCATTTCTTCCAAATGTATAATAGACGTGATGCAATTCTAATCAAAATCCCAATGGGAATTTTTAATAAGAAAACTTAACTAAATTTTATATGGTAAAACCGGCAAAGAAAATATAGAAAAGTAAGAGTAAGGATAGAAGCAAGCTTATAATAGACCTTAAGACTTATTATAAAACTGTGATAAATAAAACAATATACGCATAAGAATAGCAGAAGCAAGGCAGTGGGTTAGAGATATATGTATATATACCTGTATATACACACACATGTGTGCGTATGATATATACATATATTACTTTAATAATGGTAAAGAGGAATAAAATAAGGAAGAACTATAAATTGGTAAAGAAGTATAAAAACCTATTGAGACACAAAGGATTATTCAATAAAAGGAGTTTAAAAACTGGCTATGATTTAGAAAAGAAAATCACTTTAGAACCTCACCTTATCTACCAAAAACCATAGTAAATTAGACAGATTAAAAAGTAAGATATAAAAAATTCAAGTCATGGGGAAAAAATAAGAAAATAAAAGTGAGCATTTACCAAACCTTGTGGAAGGGGAGACTTTCCTAACTTAGAAGTGACTGAAAATATCACAGAGGAAAAGATGACTTTACTACATACAAAAATGTAATCTTCTATATGTAAAAATGAAAAGACAAAGAACAGAAACATAATTGCTGCAGATTTGACAGAAGGATAATATCTTTCTTATATAAGGAACGCCTATAAATTGACTGAAATGTGTGAAGACTGGAGGAGACAAATGGACAGAGACTGTGACAACTCAATTAATCAAAGAAATTACTAATAAACAAACATACGAGGCAAGTCCAACCCTACTGATAATCAAAGAAATACATGTGAAAACTAAGTCCTGTTTGTCCCCTACAAAATTAGCAAAGGTTAAAAATAAGGCTAGAGGCCAGTGCTTGTGAGGGTGTGATGAGAACGGCCTTTCTCCTACATCCACAGCTGGACTACAAATGGGGAAATCAATTGATTATCTATATCAAGAGAGTTAAATATGGGTTTTTTTAATCTCATAATTCCATACAGTCAAAAGCTAATTCCCAAAAAGTTAAAAAAGCTTTTCTTCAGAAAGTTATTCAACACATTGCTATTTTTAAACCGAGTAAAAATCAAAAATACCTTCATTGTCCAAAATTGTGTGTCTAAGTAAATTGTGTTTATCACTCAATGGATTATAATACAAACATTTAAACTAATGTTTATAAAGACTGTTTAGTGACAAAAATATTTATGGTTTAATGTAAGGAAAAAGCTAAAGTGCAAAATTGCATGCACAGTATGACAATTATGACAAAACAAGTAAATTCTGTAATTTAAATAAAAACACAGACCAAACAATAGTGACGCCTAGACTCTACTCTTGATAAGAAGTTATAAATAATTTTCACTATCATTTTCTATATTTTATTAAGATTTATAATGTAAAAATAAACACAAAGATATAACTGATATTTGAAGGATTGTGTTTAACAATTGGTCCAATATAGTTTTTAATTTTACAGTTAATTCCTATGAACATGTTTTCATGGTCAAGAACACAGGCTTCTGATTAAGTCCTGGCTCCACCACTGTGGACTCTGGGCAGGTTACTTAACTTCTTTAGGCCTCAGTTTCCTCATTAAAAGGAGGATATTAATTGTACCTAACCCGGGGAGGTTTTGTGAGGCTTAAACAGTTAATGCATAAAAGTTCTTAGCCCAAAGATTGGCACAAAGCAAATTCTTCAATAAATAGCTATTGTATTAATTATTACTAGCAATACAAACAATCTGCATTGCATGTCTGTTTGTCTTGTTGCTTTCACCCTCATTGATCTCTGGGAATCGTGTTACATACACACAAAGCAAGATCTCACTCAACACAGGTGTGTTGTGAACCATCTTTGAAGCCGGTTCCCACTATCATGTCAAGTGTCTGTTAAAGGAACACAGTAGAGATGAGGGGAGCCAAGTGTTCGCAGGGGAGCTGGGCCAGCCAGGTTTCATCATGCCAGCTACCTGGGAAATGCATTCAGACCTGTGCCCAGCGACTCAGCAGTCATTGCACAAGGCACAGGGAACACGCCCTCGGGGAGACGCACATAGTCACAAAGCAGGTATAGTGTGTCTGCCAGGGCCCCCCACCCCTAAACCAGAGGGCAGTGAGAGGTGACAGACACAAAGATGAGACTCAGAGGCCATGTGACAACTTCATTCTTAAGGGACTCCTCCAGCCCCCCTCACTCACACCCCTTCCAGCGGGCCCCTGGGGCACCTGCGCCAGAGGGGACAGCTAGAGGACCTTGCAGCACTGACTGACTAACCATCGGAAATTGCTGCTCAGTGAGCACTTTGAGTCATCCTTTCAGGACTGGACATGGGTTTGCCTGGATCTTTTCTTCCACTCCTACCCCTGCTGCCTGAGAGTAACATTAGCAGGAGGCAAGTAGAGAAGCTTCCTACCCACTCCCAGAGCCCCTAAGGAGCCCAGGAGCATGTGTGGCTTACGCGTACTAGCAAGGACTCAGGACTGACTTAGTTAAACTTTCCTCAAAGGAATCACACTCGGGGCACAACTTAAGCTTGATTTAGTTCCACTTAAAGATCTGCAATGGCTGGCTTGGCCTTGGTCCTCTCCCTAGATTTCTCTCTCCGCTGATTTTTATCCTTTCCTATCACCCCCACCCCACTCCCAAGTGTGGGAGGCAGGCATTCCACCGCTGTAGCGTGACAGTGACATTTCAGCCTAAGCTACATGGAGCGAACAGAACAACCAGCCAAGATTCAGGAAGGAGTTTTCTTCTGACAGAATTAGAATGTTGAAGGTTCCATGAGACACAGGCCTAACCCTGGACTTAGATATCACCGATGATAAGTAAGTTTGCAAAGAGCTTCTAATGATAGGGAGAAACACTCACAGTCTAAAGTCAGGAAAGAAGACTGTAAGAGAAAAAAAAAACTATAAGGGAAAAGATTTAAAATTTGCTTTTTCTGAATAGCAGGATTGTGATTTTTCATTTTCTTCTGCATGCTTTTTGGCATTTTCTATGGTGTGCTTTTTAACCTCATTTTCATGTTTCTCAGCTAGACCTGAATTTAGCATGTGTCCCTCAACGTGCCAAGCTCCTGTCACCGTCTCCCTGCATGTTCACCCACCCACCCTGTGCTCCTAACCCCAAATGCCTCTGTCCCCAGGTTCTGCTTCCAGATGCACACGGTCAGCAAACAAAGGGATGTATCAGAAAAAAATTTTTTTGAATAAGATTTCAGGCTTCTCTTGAGAAATCAGAAGACTTACCATACTGCTCCAGGATTCCCGTGAGGCAACGTCACTTGGTGCTGTCTATAACTGTCCGCTTTAGACAGGTACTCTTTCCACCACCACATTCCCCATGCGGCTTATTGTCTCCCCAACCTGGAGGCTGAGTGTTAGGTGGTTTATTTTTCAAAAGAACACTATTTTTCTTTTTCCATTCCCATAGAACAATGAAAGGTAAACCAAGAGGTCCATCTGCACCAAGAAAAATTAAAGAGAGCCCCTTTCTTCACAAAGTAAAGAATATTCCCACATGTTTAATAAGCTCACACAGGCCTGTTTCATTCATTTATATCACTTGCCTAACCTCTGACTTAGACAAGGTGCCTTTCTTTCCAGCTTGGATTCTCATGATTTCTGGATGTGCTGGGCACTCTCTGGCATAAGAGGAGAGTGGAAGAGAGGCTCTCTGGCCGTGTTCTAGCTCCTGATCCCCCACTTCTCCATCAGGCCAGGCTGCGGATTTGGTATTCAGTAATACACTCTGCAGTCTGCAGGCTTGACCTTGGGAAAATGAGAGAAACAAATGATGCCTACTGTGACCCCAGGACTGCAAGCCAGGAAACAGTTATCCCCCCTCACTGGGCTGCATCCCACCTGCATAATACTTTGGACTGCAAGTAACTGAAGACCCAACTCAAAGTGACCTAAATGATAAGTTTGCTATGGGAGTCTGGGGGTGGGCCATTTCCAGAGTTGGCTAATTCACAGGCTTGATGACACCATAAGGGACCCGAAGGCTTTCCACCTTTCTGCTCTGCCATCCTCAGCATGTTGGCGACATCTCCCCTCACAAGTTGGCTGCTGCAACTTCAGGGATCACAGGCGTGCCTGACAGCATCTGTGAAGAAGGGGGCTTTTCTTCCCATACATCCCTTTCCATAAGGAAAGAAAATCTTTACCAGAAGCCTTCCCCCCAGCCTCCCAGCAGACTTCCCCTCAGGTCCTGTTGGCCTAAGCTAATCGCAGGAAGAGGAATTACCATGGTTTGTTGGAACCAATCAGGATTCCCCGTCTGTGGCTGCAGTCAGAAGCAGTTTCCCCAAGCACAGGAGAAGGTGAGCAAACAGCCCCAGTGCAGCAAGAAAGCCTGGGGGATGACTGCTGGATGGATGACTCATACTCCCCGCATTATCTCCCAACACCTCAAGTTCATCTGCCCCTGGAACCCCACCCCAGAAAGCCCCCCAACGCCTTTGAACCAAGAGGGCTGATTGCCCGGATGTCTTCTTTGTGATTAATAACTCACAGTCTTGTGGCATTTCTTGAATGTGTTTGACAAGTCAGTTCTCACAGAATGGCAGATGAATGAATGGATGGATGAATGAATGAATGGTTATATTATTAAGTGGACTGAGGGGGTGTGACTGGAGGAAGCCAGTGCCTTCATTCAGGAAAGGGAGAACGGACTTAGACAAAAACAGGGATTATAAGGATGAAAAAATGGATCACATTTTAGAGAGAGTTGGTAAGATCTAGTCACTGGTGGAATGCAGGGTGGCGAGGTGTCGGAGGTGTTGATGCTGCCTCCGTTTTCTAAGTTGAACTCTGTAATTCTATTCATAGGAGAGAGAAGTCAGGGGCTTCCGGGGCCTTGACAGTACCTTCCTCTTACTGCATTGCTGTCTAGTGCTTTGGGTACACGAGGATACTTTCTGGAGAACAGAAAAAAAAAGCCCAGTAATGAGATTGGAGTCAAGATTGTTGCAATGGGGCAGAGACAGAAAGCGCATGCAAGGAGGGCTGATATCTGGGTTATATCCAATCACCGGAAACTCCCCGAATGCAAAACACTTGCTCAGGTCCCGAGGAGGGAGGGGACTTCTCAGCTGCTGGGCTGGGCTGCTGTCATATTAACTCTGGTGCCAGAGTCGACGTCTAGGCAGAGGACATAGCTCCCTAAATGAGCCCCGCAAAGCACTGAGGTCACATGCTGCTGGGAAGGAGGGAGGGAGAGCTCCAAACACTGCAGCAGAAAGTGGGATGGAAAGAGCCCCAAACCTTTAACTAAATGAAATCAGATTGACCTGACCACTGTATTTTACGTTTCTCTAGCGTAAAAAAAGGAACGCAGAGGTGTTTGGAAGATCATGCTCCAGGATTTGAAATGTAGGAGGAATAACACCAAAATTATCTCCAAATGAGTTAAAATGTCTCTAAGAATGGAAACGTAGACTAGAACTGGCACTTATGGTCAGAAAGACCTTCCTTACACTGAATAAAACCCACCTTCAGGAATTCAGGTTGATCCACACTCCCAGCAGAAAGACCGCACATCAGCCACCCTTCTCGAAAGACCCACCATCCAGAAATGAAAGGCTTTCCCCTTCCCACTGCCCCTTCAGTCTTCTGTTCTCTGGCCTAAACAATCTTTATTCATTTTGCTTTTCTAAACTCACTTCTTTAATTTGCTCACTTCTGAAGCTTGTTAGCTGTTTCTCTTCTATGGCACCCCCAAATTGTTCCAACAAGGAGTCGGGAGCCCAGCCATGCTGAACGCAGTGAGGAAATTGCCACACGTTTTCCTTACATTCTGGATTCCTTTTCTCTGAAAAGCAGCCAAAGGATATAAGCAGACATATCACAGAAGAAGAAATATAGTTGGCCAATAACATATGCCCAACTTCACTAATAAAGGTATGCAAATCAAAATAACAACATAGCATTTTTCACCTACCAGATAAGCAAAGATAAAAATGGCTCTTAACATTCAGTGTTTTAATGAGGGATTTTTCAAATTCTGTTGGCAGGAATATAATTTGGAATAAACTTTACGGGGGAAGGGAGTAACTTGACAGTTGTATATAATTTTTAAGACATAAAAAAAAAGACTATCGTGTCTATTCCACTTTTGTGAATTTATCCTTCAGAAATGTTAGCACAAATGTGCAAAGATATATGAAAAGAGCTGTAGTAATGTGTGTAGTCAGAAAAAACTGGAAGCAATCTAAACAATCCAATAATAAAGACTGGTTAAATAAATAATGGTACAGACATACAATGGAATTCTTTGCAGCCATTAACAAGAATGATGTAGATTGTAATCTACAGAGTTGGTTGATGTCTGGGATATTTTGTTAAATGAAAACAAACAAATTTCCAAATTATGAGTAAAGCATGGGTCCATTTTTAATGATCTGTGTGTGTATGCACGCAGAGCGGTAGAGACGTTATGTGTGCACATAGAAAAAACTCGATGAAAGAGTGGTTCTGAAGGTGAGGCCCCAGGACCAGTAGCATCAGCTTCACTAGGGAATTTATTAGAAATACAAGTTCTCGGGCCCCACCCCAGACCAGCTGAATCCGAATGTCTAGGGGTGAGGCCCAGCAATCTGGTTTACAATCCCTCCAGGTGATTCTGATGCACGTTAAAATTTGAAAATCACTGTTCTAGAAAGAACAGGTATCTGAAGGTGAAGAGAGAAGACACGTAGCTTACAGGGAAATTTCTACTTGTTTATCCATTTCTGCACTGTCGGAAAAAACTTCAATTATATTAATGAGCAATGCTTCTCAAAGTCACGCACACATCTTATGAGGTTGTGGTCACTTTTCAGTTGAATTGACTTCGGTTCTCTGCTTGAGGAAAAGCCACCGTGTAAACATTCAGACGTGTGAAGTCAAAACGTAGGGAGATACTTACGTTACTGAACCGTTTCTGACATCCCCAAAGTAAAGGAAAATGAATGCATGCAGCAGGAATTGAACTTGGCTCTGCTGTGTGAGCTGAGGAAAGGGGACTCGGAATCTGAGCCTTGGTTGCCTCATCTGTAACTGAGGATGACAACAGCTACCTTGTCCACTCGCAGGCCACAGAAGCAGATGACATACGGAAGGCATGTTACTGATGGTCATATTTTGGTACCAAGGTTTCTTAGCACATCAAAGTGCCCTCGACAACTTAATCAACTCACTCCACTTTTCAGAAATCTCATCAATACATAAAATTGTCCCAGAATGATCCTCCCATTAGAAGCGACTCTGCCAGAGAGCCATGTGTCAAGGCCCAGATTGCTTTCCCTACTGAAACCTGTGAAACTTTGATGAGCCAGTGAACAAGTGCAAATGATTTCTTTGCACCCACTCCCAAGCCCTCCCGCCCATCCGCTCAAGCCTGCTTTGTGTAGTGTGTCTCTTTTATGGTCTGTGAAAGGCCTTCTTCTTGTCTCTCTCACCTCCCTGTCCTCAGACAACAAAGCAGGCTTTTCTGTTTGCACAAAGTGCTTGTTGCTTTCTGGATCCATGAGAAAACGTGGAGCAGAAGAACAATAATGTGCTACTTCTTTCTGCTCCAATAAAAGGGAGTTAGGAAACAGAAGCCTGGGGCCAGAGCAGGCTCGCTGTCGTGTGTTTTGACAAAGAAATCATTTCTGTAAGCAGTCCCCGGGCAGATGGCGGTAAATGAGTCTGTGCGGCACAGATCGTGTGATCTGGAGGCTACCTCACTGTCGATGGGACCCCGGTCTCTGCACCCAGCTAAGTGCCAGAGTAGCAGGCAGGACCCTGGTCTTCCATTCAGAAGGCCTGACCACCGGCACCCACCACCCGGGAAGAGGGGTGCAGAGGGCTGCTGCTGGGGGATTGGAGGCCCCCGGGGCTGGCCGCAGCTCCCAGCCTTGTCTGCCAGCCTTTCAAGGGTCTCCATCTGGCTACATGGAAGCTGTTGAGACAAATATAGGTGGATTCTCAGTTTTCCCCACTGTGATACTGATTTGATAAGTCTAGGGAGGAGTCCAGGAATTGGCCTTTTTTCTTTTTTTCTTTTTAACCTCTCTGGATGATTCTGATGAGCAGACAAATTTAGAAATCTGTTTTAGCGCCGTCTAAAATGTTTCCTCACCTGTGAAACCCTGACTCCCCCAGGCAGCACTGGTCTCGCCACCCGCCGGGGCCTTCTCCCCATTCTTCACACGGACCCTTGAAGGGAGCCCATACTGATATGAAACCAACTACTCCCTTTACACATCTCTCTCATGCCCCAAAGGTGAGTAGGGGTCGGGTCAGCTGGGAATAACTCCAAGCTTTGCCACTTACCAGCCCATGTCCCTGAGAAGCTGACTTAAGCATTTGAGCCTCAGTTTCCTCAGCTGAAAAAAGAATTACTGCATAAAGTAGCTGGATTGAAAAGGACGAGGGATGGGAAAGCAGTGGCAGTGTAAAGCATCAGCACAGCCTCTCATTGTTATTCACAGGCCATGGTTCACAGCTCTCTTCCCATTGGTGGTCCTCAGACTAACTCCTGGCCTTTTTAGAGATGCCGCAATGACCAGCATCCTTAGTTCGTATCTGACCATTCCTTTGTGTATATGGAGGGGAGAGGGACAACGAGACCCAGCAGGCAGGACCGTGGGTGTGGATGTACCCCAGGAACTCTGCTTTGAGCAGTGTCTCTACCCCCACAAGAGTTCCTTTAGGGAAACTGTTTCTATGCTGAAATAAAACCAGGCTGGGGTGGGTGTAGGGGAGCACCGTGTGTGGAAGGATTGATCTTCTATGTGCCAGGAACTATAATTGTCATTGGGGACATGAGGAAATAATGATAAAAGGCAAGACAGGTTCACCTAATTTCCAAAAGGAAAATATCTCCCTTTTTCCAGGGCTTGCTTCCTCTCAATCCATCACTGACCTTTGCCATAAAATGTTCCCCAGAAAACTGGGGCTCCTCAAGGTGGCTCTAAAAGCCCCTTCAACAGTATTAAAATGTAACCCTTGTGTCCAATGTGTGTGCCATTCCCACCTCCCAACATCCTCCCCATAACACCACTATGGAGCCTGAAATTCTAGAACATGATAAAGGGCATAATTCAAGTCTGCAAACCACTGACTAAGTCCCTGCTCCAACCTTCGTCTTCTCTCCTCTCCTCCTCTCCTTTCCATTTTTCTTCCCTCTACTCTGATCCCCACACCTCTCCCCTTCTCTCCCCGAAACAGCACTGTACTGAGGGCAGGTGTCCTTAGATTGTAGTCCTGGCTTTGTAATCAACCAGTGATGTGACCTCAGGTCAGTTATTTAAGGATTCTGGACCTCACTGTCCCCATCTGTAAAATGAAGACATCAGAATAGGCATTGTCTGTCATTTCCTCTAACCTCTAATCAATCTCTTCTCCAATATGGACATCCATAGTACCCTTTGGTCTTAAAGTCTGAGTGTGACTTGACCATGCCTACCTACCTTCTCAGGACAGATCATGGCCCTTCTCTCAGGGGAGATCATGCCAAGGTATCTGCGTCTTCCTTGTAGGTGAAAATGGGGTGGTGGGGGGAGAAATAGCCTGAAGAAATTTCAAGGTCAGAACCCTCAACGTTGGAGTGAGCTGATACTGAAGTTTTTTGAAATTTCTAACTATAATTGTGAATTTTTCGACTCCTTTCCATTCCATCAGTATTTGCTTTATGTACTTTGACACTCTTTTATTAGGTGCATATGTGTTTAGAATTGGTATGTCTTCTTAAAGAATTGGCCTCTTTATTATTATGTAATATGCCTCTTTATAATTGGTAGTAGTCCTTGTTCTGAAGTCTCCTTTGTCTGATACTAACAAAGCCACTCTACTTTTTTAAAATTACTGCTTAAATGGTATATCTCTTTCCATTTTTTACTTTTAACCTATTTATGTCTTTATATTTAAAGTAATTTTTTGTGGACAATATGGTCAGTCCTACTTTTCTTTCCACTCTGACAATCTTTGCCTTTTATTTGGACTGTTTAGACTTTTGCATTAAGATAATTATAAATATGGTTGGATTTAAATCTACTACCTGATCATTTGTCCCATCTGTTCTTTGTTCTTTTTTTTCTCTTTTCCTGCCTTCTTTTGGATTAATAGGTATTTTTTTATAATTCAATTTTATCTTACTACTAGTTTAATAGTTATACCCCTTTGTTTTACTTTTTAGTGATTACTTTACAGTTTACAACATATAATCTACCATCAAATATTTTTAAGCCAATTCACATATGGTAGTATAACCTTACAACAGTATACTTCCATTCCTCCTGCCCATCCTTTGTGCTATTTTTGTCTAATATTTTACTTCTAAAATGTTATAAACCCTCAAGCAGGGTTCCTTCCCCTCCCATAGCAGAAGATGTCTTTTACTCCACCTCCAGCCCAGTGGTAGTAGCTCTTTGCCTAAACCAGGGGATGGGACAGTTTCATTCCTCCCCTCACCCCCACCCCAGAAGCATGGAGCTTTTGCTTCATACGAAAGAAGAATCTGGGAAGCAAGTGGGGTTCCATGTCTGTGCAACAGGGAGGGGAGGGCTTTCTCAGGTCTCCTACACCACTCCAAGTTTTCTCTATGAGCACAGGGTGGAAGCTTAAACAAAAGAGCTGGCAAGTAAGTTTGGGCTCCCCTGGGATCTGGGGTTTCCAGGAATTCTAAAATGTCATACTAGAGCCACACTTGGCTCTTAAGAATTCATTAAAATTTCAGCTGTTTTCTTCTTACCTGTTCTTTTGACAACTCCTTCTTTCCTCCATACTCTACCAAAGGTGAAACGGTGCATCTGTCCTGTCTCTCCTCAGAAGAACTTCTCACTCCTTGGAATTCAGTTAACCTGATTGATTTGAGACCTCAGTTCTCTATTGGGCTCAAAAACATTTAATGACCTTTTTTGAATCTTTATCCAACTGTTTCTCATTACTAATGTGTGCACAACAAGCTCTTGTGGCTTTTTATCTTCTAAAAAGAAGTGGAATTTTTGTGATATTTCTTCATTGAAATAGAATTTAGGAATTACCATAAGCTGAAACATGTGAAACACAGCTCTACTTCCATCCAAAAGTATAGAATACCTCTCATACTGAGTAATCTAATACTTTCTTCTAACACTTCTTGCTTCAAATCTTAAGCAATGTTTTTCTAAGCATCATTCAACAATTTTCAACATCCTTATTCTGACAGATGTATGTGTCTTAGTTTTTTGCCATATTGTTTACTGTGCATTTCAGCCAAGAAGTCAGGAAGTGTTTCTTCAATAGCGTATGACTTTTTGTCTCTTGCTATTACGTAAGAAACCTCAAAAGAGACTCTAAACATGTATTATTAAGTTTAATAAAATTTCTTAACAAACAGGACTGATTTTTCATGACTTTAAACATTGCTGAGAAACTGTAGAGACCTTCCTTTATGTTCTGGGTGCTTCGTGTTTAAATACGTTGTTAAATGTGATGGTTTTATATAACCATTAGCTATTATCTCAAAGCATGCTATAAATTTAGAGAGAGGGTCATCTTAAAGTTTGTACGTGTAAATCTATATTTCAAATAGTCTTCTTTACCAACTTTACCCTTTTTTACCAACTTCTCATCAGATCTGACTGGCTTGCCATTGTTTTTGCTTTGTAACACAGCTGGCTGGTACAGCTCATTCTGAGAGTAGAAGTGTTCCCCTACTATTTTTTTTTCTCGTTTGCTTATATTTAAATTTTAATATTATTCTTCAACTTCTCACTTCTTTTTAAGCCACTCATCCACTTTGTGAGGGTTATTTTAAAATCAATAAATCTATTCATATTGATTTCAATTTTTCTCAATATGCTACAAATGAACAAGCAAAAGTCTGAGGATGTCACTGTCAGCCTTCTTTTTGGTTGTAATCCCCATTCTACCCTCAAGACACCTCAGGTACAAGCATGAAGATGCTTTTTGTTAGTGCCGTGGAATCAGTTCCAACTTCTAGTGACCCTGTGTACAGCAGAGTGTCTGCTGCTATTCACAGAGTTTTCACAGCCAATCTTTTTGGCAGTAAGTGGCCAAGTCTTTCTTCCTGGTCTGTCTTAGTCTAGAAGCTCCACTGAAACCTGTCCGCCATGGGTGACCCTGCTGGGATTTGAAATTCTGGTGGCATAGCTTTCAGCAAAGGTGATGGTTTCCATTAAATATGAGTATACTTAAGTTCTTATTTCTTGGATTAGAAAATAAATACAGGAGAGTGACATCAGCATTATGGTGGAGTGAGTTGTTCCCTTTGTCTCTCCCCACTAAGTTACAATTAAACAGACATTCATTAAACAACAGAGAATTCCCTACACAGCACAACAGGATGCCTGAGGGATGCACGCAGCCATACATCTGAAGATGGGTGGACTGGATCCCCTGGAAGTAGTGGAACTAGGGGAATGGAACCCCCACTCCCTAGTGGCAGTGATCCAGGTTACGAGTCCTCCAACAGTGACTGTAAGATGAGGTGGGGCAGCCCGGCCTGGCTCAAACACTTTTGGAGTGGTAGCCTTGCCCACTTGAGCACACATCATGCTGTGGCATCCCTACCCATGGGAATGCTCCCCGCCAAGCAGCAGCTCAGCCTCTGTGAAGGAGCCCCACCCACCAAGCACAGCAGCTCAGCCAGTCCCCCACCAACCATAGCAGCCCTGCACACTAGAGAGTGACCTGCCAGTGGAGCACAGAGGCCTACCTGCATATGCATGCATGACCCACCAAGCAGCTGCAGCCAGGCCAGGCAAACACAGAGCAGCCGTACCAACACAATTTCCAGCAGATGGGGTGGCATCAGAAAACACACGTCCTGCCCCTAGCAGTAGCAGGTGGAATCTGCAACCTGATACAACCACAAATGCACCAGCAAAGGATCAATTCATCAAACACCATGAAGAACTACAGTAACACTTCAGAGCATAAGGAAAATGACAAGTCTCCAGAAATAAATCCTGAAGTCACAGAAATTTACAATCTCAATGACAAAGAATTCAAAATAGTTGTCATAAGGAAACTCAACGAGTTACAAGAAAACTCAGAAAGACAGTTCAATGAGCTCAGGAATGAAATTAATGAGCAGAAGGAACACTTCACCAAAAAGATTGAAACTCTAAAAAAAAATCCAAACAGAAATTCTAGAGATAAAGAACACAATTAATGAGATTAAAAAATAATCTAGAATCCATAAAAAGTAGAGCTGATATTATGGAGGACTAGATTAGTGAATTAGAGGATAAAAATGCTTCAGGTGGTGGAGGAGAGAAAACTAAGATTTTTTTAAATGAAGAAATTCTTCAAGAAATTTCTGACACAATTAGGAAAAGCAACATAAGGATTATAGGTATTTCAGAGGGAGAAAGGAGTGGAGAGCTTGTTCAAGGAAATAGCTGAGAATTTCCCAAACCTGAGCAAAGAACAGGACTTACAACTACATGAAGCCAATAGAACTCCTCATTACATCAATGCAAAAAGACCTTCTCCAAGGCATATAATATTAAAAGTGGCAAAAATCATTGACAAAGAAAAAATATTAAGGGCATCAAGGCAGAAGAAAATAAGCTCCAAAAGAACCCTTATCAGGCTTTCAGCAGACTTCTCAGCAGAAACCTTACAGGCTAGGAGATAATGGAATGATATATTCAAAATACTGAAAGATAAAAATTTTCACCCAAGAATACTCTGTCTAGCAAAATTATCCTTCAGATGTGATGGAGAAATAAAAACTTTCTCAGATAAACAAAGCTGAGGGAGTTCATCACCACGAGGCCAGCCTTACAGGCAATGTTGAAAGAAGCCTTCCCATCTGAAACTAAAAAGCAAAGGACTACAAAACCTTGAGCAAGGAGATAAATAGACAGATAGAATCAGGAAATTTCAGCACTATATCAGAATAGGTTAGTAAACATTTAATTATAACATAAAAATTAAAGGGAAGGAAAGCATCAAAAATAACTATAAACACTTCAATTTAGTCACAAACTCACAACACAAAAAAGAATAATTTGTAACAACAATAACCCAGAAGGGGAAGAGAAAAGGGATGGAACTTGCTTAGACTAATGGAGATAAGAAGCTATCAGAAAATGGACTATCTCATCTATGAGATCTTTTAAAGAAACCTCATGGTAAGCACAAAACAAAAATCAGAGCAGAACCACATAAATCATAAATAAAGAGAAAACTGAGAAAACCATCACAGAAAACCACTAAACTGAAATGGCAGTCAGAAATACAAGAAATACAATGTACTTCTTCTATATAAGAAATATAGAACAACAAGAAAACAAGTGATAAAGTGGCAATATTAAGCCCTCATATATCAATAATCACTTTAAATGTAAGTGGATTGACTTCTCCAATCAAAAGACACAGAGTGGCTGGATGTATTAAAAATAAGACCCAATAATGTGCTGCCTCCAGGAAACACATCTCAGCTCTAATGATAGGCATAGACTCAGAGTGAATGGACAAAAGACAATACCCCAAGCAAATGGTAAGCAAAAGAAAGCAGGTGTTGCCATACTTACATCAGACAAAGCAGACTTCAAGATAAAAAAGACAATGAGAGACAAGGAGGGGCAGTGTATAATGGTAAAAGGGACATTTCACAAAGAGGAAATAACACTTATGAATGTGTATGCACCTAACACAGGAGCACCAAAGTATATAAAGCAACTATTAACAGACCTAAAGGAGAAATTGACAGGAACACAATAATAGTAGAGGACCTAAACACCCCACTTAAATCAGTGGATAGATCATCCAGACAGAAAGTCAACAAGGAAACAGTGGCCTTAAATGAAATACTAGACGAGATGGACTTCAAAGATATATATATAACATTCCAGCCAAAAATAGCAGAATACACATTCTTCTCAAGTGAACATGGAACATTATCAAAGATAGACCATACGTCTTTGATATGGGAAACAAGGCAAGCAGCAATAAATTTAAGGAGATTAAATTGGTATCAAGCATCTTTTCCAACCTTAATCCTGTGAAACTGGAAATCACCTACAAGAAAAAAGCTGGGAAGGTCACAAATATGTGGAGACTAAACAACATGCTACTGAACAACCACTGGATCAATGAAGAAATCAAAGGAGAAGTCAAAAAATACCTGTAGGAAAATGAAAATGAAAACATGACATACCAGCTTTTATGGGATGCAACAAAAGCAGTCCTAAGAGGGAAATTTATAGCAATACAGGCCCACCTCATCAAACAAGAAAAAACTCAAATAACTAGTCTTAAACTATACCTAACAGAACTAGAAAAAAAAGAACAAACAAAGCCCAAAGTCAGCAGAAGGAAGGAAGTAATAAAAACTAGAGGAGAAATAAATGAAATAAACTAAAAAAACAGTAGGAAGGATCAATGAAACTAAAACCTGGTTCTTTGAGAAGATAAACAAAATTGACAAACCCTTAGCCAGACTTACTAAGAGAAAAGAGAGAAAGCTCAAATAAATAAAATTAAAAATGAAAGAGGATAAATTACAATGGATGCCACAGAAATATAAAGGATTACAAGAGAATACTATGAAAAACCATATGCCAACAAATTGGATAACCTAGAAGAAATGGATAAATTCTTAGACTCATACAACCTTGCAAAACTGAACCAAGAAGAAATAGAGAATCTGAATAGACCAATCACAAGTAAAGAGATTGAAACAGTAATCAAAAACTTCCCAAAAAACAAAAGTCCGGGAGGCCAGGCCCATGGCCAAGTGGTTAAGTTTGCACGCTCCACTTCAGCAACCCAGGGTTTCGCTGGTTCAGATCCTGGGCATGGACCTAGCACCTCTCATCAGGCCATGCGGAGGCAGCATCCCACATAGTAGAACTAGAAGGACCTACAACTAGAATATACAACCATGTACTGGGGCGCTTTGGGGAGAAGAAGGAAAAAAAAAAGATTGACAACAGATGTTAGTGTGGGTGCCAATCTTTTTAAAAAAAAAAAAGTCCAGGACCAGATGGCTTCTCTGGAGAATTCTACCAAACTTTCAAAGAAGAATTAATATCTATCCTTCTCAAATTATTCCAAAAAATTGAAGAAGACAGAATACTTCTTAAGTCATTCCATGAGGCCAACATTACCCTGATATACCAAAACCAGACAAGGACAACACAAAGAAGGAAAATTACAGGCCAATAGTGCTGGTGAACACAGATGCAAAAATGCTCAGCAAAATATTGGCAAATAGAGTACAGCAATACATTAAAAAGGATTATACACCATGATCAAGTGAAATTTATACTAGGGACACAGGAAGGGTTAAACATCCACATATCAATCAATTTGATACACCACATTAACAAAACGAAGAATAAAAATCACATGATCATCTCAATAGATGCAGAGAAAGCATTTGACAGGATCCAGCATCCATTTATGATAAAATTCTCAATAAAATGGGTATAGAAAGAAAATACCTCAACATAATAAAGGCCATATATGATAAACCCACAGGCAACATCATTATTAATGGTGAAAAACTGAAAGCCATCCACCCGAGAACAGAAACAAGACAAGGTGTTACCACCCAAGAGGGGGTCATCTGCTCACCACAAGACATGCCAATAGTCAGGAGGCAATGTGGTAGGAGAGAAAGGACTTTCTTACAGCTTGCTAGCAAGAGGGAAGATGGCCGACTCATGTCCAAAAGAATCATCTCCCAGAACAAAGACCACAGGCCAGTTATATGTGGGGCTGGTCTCTGGGCGGGGCAGACATCCAGTCCCAGTTCCTGATAGTCCTTTGTTTTACTGGATATCCATCAGAGAATGGAGCAAAGCCCTATACCCTGATCTTTCAGTTGTCGCTGATGATGGCTATCAGCACAGGCTCTCTGCCTGGGGGTCATCACATTCCTAAGGAACTCAAAAGAAAAAAGTTATCATCTTAAAGCAGCTGGGAGGGGCCACAAAATCTACAGAGCATGCCTGGGCTAGTTAGTTAGAGGTCATTTAACGCTACAATATGGTTTCTTTTCTACAATATGGCTTCCCTTATGTCAACCTTGTGTTGAGTCAGTATCAGAGGGTGCCCACTCTCACCACTCCTATTCAATGTAGTACTGGAGGTTTTGGCCAGAGCAATTAGGCAAGAAAAAGAAATAAAAGGTATCCAAATTTGTAACGGAAGAAGTATAACTCTCACTGTTTGCAGACAACATGATTCTATATATAGAAAACCTTAAAGAATACACCAGAAAACTATTAGAACTAATCAACAACTACAGCAAAGTTTCAGGGTACAAAGTCAACTTACAAAAATCAGCTGCATTTCTATACACTAATAATGAACTAGTAGAAAGAGAAGTCAAGAATACAATCCCATTTAAAATTGCAACAAAAAGAATAAGATATCTAGGAATAAACTTAACCAAGGAGGTGAAAGACCTATACACTGAAAACTATAAGATATTATTGAAAGAAACCAAAGATGACATAAATAAATGGAAAAATATTCCATGCTCCTGGATTGAAAGAATAAACATAGCTGAAATGCCCATTTACCTAAAGCAGTCTACAGATTCAATGCAATCCCAATCAGAAACCCAATGACAATCTTCATCGAAATTGAACAAAGAATCTTAAAATTTAGGTGGAACAATGAAAGACCCTGAACAGCCAAAGCAATCCTGAGAGAAAGAACAAAGCTGGAGGCATCACAACCCCTGACTTCAAAATATACTACAAAGTTATAATAATAAAAAGAGCATGATACTAGCACAAAAACAGACACATAGATCAATGGAAAAGATTGAAAGCCCAGAAATAAAACCACACATCTATGGACAGCTAATCTTTGACAAGGGAGCCAAGAACATACAATGGAGAAAGGAAAGTCTCTTCAAAAAATGGCATTTGGGAAAACTGGACAACCACATCCAAAAGAATGAAAGAAGGGCAGTATCTTACATGATACACAAAAATTAACTCAAAATGGATTAAAGACTTGAATCTAAGACCTGAAACC
Source organism: Equus quagga (assembly GCF_021613505.1). NCBI lineage: Eukaryota > Metazoa > Chordata > Mammalia > Perissodactyla > Equidae > Equus > Equus quagga. The sequence continues at coordinate 80,374,421 of NC_060271.1, forward strand.
ATAAAACTCCTAGAAGAAAATATAGACAGTACACTCTTTTTGACATGCGTCTTAGTAGCAGCTTTTCAAATACAAGGTCAACACAAGCAAGGGAAACGAAAGAAATACTAAACAAATGATTCCTCTTTTGAGGAGCATTTTCCCATTATGTGTTCATAATAATGTTAATTTCAATGAATGAATGATGTTCAAAAAATAAATAAATAAACAAGTGGGACTACATCAGACTGAAAATCTTCTGCAAGGTTTAAGGAAACTATGAACAAAAGACAACCCACAAACAAGGAGAAAATATTTGCAAATCATATCCAACAAGGGGTTACTTTCCAAAATATATAAAGAACTTATACAACCAACAACAGAAAACATACAACCCCATCAAAAAATGGGCAGAGGATATGAACAGACATTTTTCCAAAGAAGATGTACAGATGGCCAACAGGCACATGAAAAGATATTCAACATCACTAATTATTATGGAAACACAAATCAAAACTACAATGAGATATCACCTTACACCAGTCAGAATATTTATAATTAACAAGACAAAAAAATAACAAATGTTGGGGCTGGCTCGGTTGCACAGCGGTTAAGTTCACAAGTTCCTCTTCGGCGGCCTGGGGTTTGCTGGTTCAGATCCTGGGTGCAGACCTATGCACCACTTGTCAAGCCATGCTGTGGCAGGCATCCCACATATAAAGTAGAGGAAGATGGGCACAGATGTTAGCTCAGGGCCAGTCTTCCTCAGCAAAAAAAGAGGAGGATTGGTGGCAGATGTTAGATCAGGGCTAATCTTCCAAAAAAAAAAGTAAAATCAAATAATAAATGTCAGAGAGGCTGTAGAGAAAAGGGAACCCTCATACACTGCTGGTGGGAATGCAAACTGGTGCAGCCACTGTGGAAAACAGTAAGGAGATTTCTCAAAAAATTAAAAATAGAAATACCATATGACCCAGCTATCCCACTACTGGGTATTTATCCAAAGAATGTGAAATCAACAATTCAAAGAGACTTATACACTCCTGTGTTCACTGCAGCATTATTCACAATAGCCAAGACACGGAAGCAACCCAAGTGCCCTTCTACAGATGAATGGATAAAGAAGATGTAGTGTATATATATACAATGGAATAGTACTCAGCCATTAAAAAAAAGACAAAATCGTCCCATTTGCAACAACAAAGATAGACCATGAGGGTATTATGTTAAGTGAAATATAAGCCAGACAGAAAAAGACAAACACTGCATGATTCCACTCATATGTGCAAGATAAACAAATACATGGACAAAGAGAACAATTAGTGGTTACCAGAGGGGAAGGGGATGGGTGGCGGGGCAAAAGGGGTAAAGGGGCACATATGTATGGTGATGGATGAAAACTGGACTATTGGTTGTGAGCACAAAGCAGTCTATACAGAAAGTGATATATAATAATGCACACCTGAAATTACACAATGTTATAAACCAGTATGACCTCAATAAAATAATTTTTTTAAGAAAAGAAAACAAATACAAATAGAAGTCCTATGATGTTCTTTAATGGGTCATCCTTGAGGATCTCACACCCCACATTGGAGAGGATTAGTGTAAATAAAATGCAGAGTGGGTACCTCACACAGAGTGGGTGCTGAATTAATGCAAATTCTCTTCCCCAGGGGGAACATGTTTGGAAAAAGACACTCAAGATGCCATCCGGTCCTCAGCTCCCTGGTGAATCTTGGAGGTTTAGCTCTACAGGCAGGGGACTCAGGGAAGAACAAGGAAGGAGCCCAAGTGAGGGCACTTAAGCACTTTTGAGCCTGGACAAGTCTTTTGTGAGACCAGAGCCTGAGGGCAAGGGATGAGAGTTACTGAGTCACCCCCCATTGGAGTCCTTATCAAGGCCATAGCATGGGGATGGCCACCAACAGAAAAGGCTCGGGTGTTCTCCAAAGCAGACTCTCCAGAGAAGGAATGAAGACTGACGAGAGAGCCCAGGTCTTCACCCAAACCATCTAACCCGCTGAACAGCTGCCTTTAGCTGACAGGAGCCATGTAGGTCCCTACAGATGGGAGCCTCCATCACATTCCCAGCAACGTACAAAGTCCCTAACTCAAAAATGCGGCAGTCCTCTTGTCTAAGAGCACTCTTAAAGAAGATGAGAGGGAGACTCTGCAGCCAAAGCCACCAGCCTGGGGAGCCTGCCTCCCCGGCTGTGACCGTGAATATTGCTCGTCTTGCCTGCTGCTTCTAGAATCTGGACGAAGCCTTTAGACCTCCTCCTCCTCAATCCTCCTCCCCACGGCATGGATGGAAACCAACCATGGCTCCTCCAAGGGGCAGCCTGACAAGGAGTCTCTGTACCCACACAGGAACAGCTCTGTGTGTCCAGGTCCTGGCCCGTGGCCTTTGATAAAGCCACCCAGGGAAAACCTCTTCTGGGTAACAGGCATGGCTAGCAGAGGGTCTACCGGCCCCCAGCCAGTAAGTCGCTGTGGTGGTAAGTCACTGCCTCCACCCTCCAACCACCTCAGAAGCACAACTTAAATAACAGCTTTCATGTTAGGCTCTGAAGTGAGCCAAGGTTTGGGAAGCTCCTGGCTTTTAAGATGTGGCTTTCCTCCTGTTTTGAATGGTCTCCTTTGACTGCCTTAAACCAAGCTATCAATCAACAAAAATTTATTGAGCACTTACATTTCATTTCACTTCCACAAACATTTTTTTCCAACATGCTCGCTTGTACCCAGCTACAAGCAAAGCTTCAAATAAGAGAGACAAGGTAGAAAATAGAGGCAGGGACTCCGGATCTGGAGGAGACTGTAGCTTAACTTCTGTGGTAAAGGTGACAAAACAGAGACCCGAAAAGTTAACTAAAGCATCAAGGGCTTCCAGCTAATCAGCAACATTAGAAGCCAAATTGTAGAGTGAGAGTGGGGAGGGACCTCATAGTGTGTTTTATCCAGCTGGACTTTGACTTAAGTTTGCTGATTCCTGGATCCTTCCCCCAGAAATGCTGATTCAGGAGGTCTTGGTAAGGCCCAGAGGTCTGCATTTCTAACAGCCTCTCCCCAGCGCCACTCCCACACACACAGCTGATTCTGGGCAGATGGCACTCTTCGAGAAACATTGGTCTAGTCCAAATTTCCAGTAAATGCCAAAATGCCAGGAAACCATGCTGCCTCTGAGCTGAAGCAAACTCAGAGATAAGACAGTACACGCTTCCTGAGAGGCCAGCCTACTCCACTGCTGGATGGCTCTTACCTTTAGAAAGTTCTTCCTTATATAACAGTGTTTCAGGGAAGTGCCTTCAGGTCCTGGGAAGATGTGCTCAGGTGACCCTAGCTGATGGGGGTGTAGTGTAAGGCCACATGCCAAAGGGGAGGCAGGATTTCCAAGACAGGACTCTGGCCTGGATTGCAGGGGTCTCTCATGGGGAACTGAAACGTGGGCGTATTGTCATTCAAGTTTTTTTTGTCTTTTTTGGGTTTTTTTGCTTTTGGTTTTTTTTGAGGACGATTAGCCCTGAGCTAACCACGGCCAATCCTCCTCTTTTTGCCGAGGAAGACTGGCCCTGAGCTAACATCCATGCCCATCTTCCTCTACTTTATACGTGGGAAGCCTACCACAGCATGGCTTTTGCTAAGCAGAGCCGTGTCCGCACCTGGGATCCTAGCCGGCAAACCCTGGGCCGCGGAGAAGCGGAACGTGCCAACTTCACCGCTGCACCACCGGGCCGGCCCCTATCATTCAAGTTTTATAAGCACTCCTAGGGACCCAGTGTGTTGTCTACCCTCAAAAGCGGGCATTTGTTCTTCCCAAGAGAGAAAATATGATTGGGTCAACATGTCATCACCAATTCAGAGGCCCCTATATGGTCAGCCTTTTGCCGGGCTACCTGTGGCTGCTATGGAGGTGCTCTTCGCAGACGTCCTTGCTGCAAGGATGTAGTTCACTGATAGCTTCCAGCTGCTGCGCCTGTAATCTGCCGCCGCATTCATGAGTTAACACTCTCTCCAGGCTACTCCCAGCCAATGAATGAGCACAGCAAGGGTAGCAGAGCTGGACAAAGGACTTCTCCAACAGGCAACCTTGTCTGAAGACTCCCTGTCCATCAGGCTGGGATTTCCTCAGAGATGCACTGCAGTCTTTGGCTCTTCCTACCTGATCACTTTTTCTTCGTCTCCTTTCACTCCTGTCAGAGCCACTTCATGATCTGAAGGATCCTCCCACCTACTCCTGCCTCCTCTCCCCTTTGTCCTTCACAAGCATTTCCCCCAATGCATCCATTGCGCTTCTAATTCCATCTTAGCACCTGCTTTCTGAAGGGTCCAACTAACACACCACCTCGTGCTCAATGGCTTCTTTTGTGTCCATCTTCTATATCCATGCTCGCCTCTGGCTTGAGCACCAACCTTGGTCTCATCAAGTGGCTTGGGTCACACAACCTCAGGCATAACTGCTTTGTGAAGAAATTAAATCTTGAGGCCCTCCTCTAAAAAAGGCTGTAGACATGACAGGGGCTCAGAGCTTCATGGATGATCCAGTAAGGCCAGAATTAGCCTCCTTAAACTTCCCCCTGCTAGAACTGGTTGTGTCCCCCAGAGCACGGTCCCCATATCAGGATGTGCACACTCGAGGGGGACCACAAGATACCGCCCAGAGTGTAGGAAAAAAATACTTGAACTATTTATTTTCTATCTTAAAAACAAGAAGGAAATTCAACTTTGCTAATGATTAATACACATATAATTTGTAATAAATATGCATTTACTGGAAGGGTGCTGAAAATATTTTACTGATTTGGATGAACAATTTTTAAAGTTTGGAGAGTAGAGCTTTAGAGAAGTAATAAATGAAACTAACCCCTCTTTCATATGATATTTCATAACGTTTAAAGACAGTAGTCTGTCCCTCCTAAGTCATCTTTTCTTCAGGAGAAGCACCCTCAGGTATTTCAGTCAGGCCTGGCTACAAGACCCTTCACCAGCCCTGGGTATGTTTGTTAGTTGTCATGAGCTGGTGTTTGGCTAAGCCCAGGGCCACTCTCCTCCATCACAAGTTCCTAAAGAAACTATGCAGAGAAACATGCCAGGAAAAATCATTCTCTTTAATTCAAGTATTCATTCAAAATATGTACAGTCACTCTTTTAGCACTGGAGATACAATGATTAAGAAGACAGAAAATGTCCCTGCTCTCATGAGTTTACATTCCATTAGAGGAAATAGGCAAAAAGCAATATATTATAATATAATGTTACATACAATGTCAGTGCTATGAAAAAAACTAAAGCAGGAACAGGGAATAGAGAGCCATGGGGATGGGTGGCTGTCTTAGATAGGATGGCCAGGGAAGATTTCACTGATAACTAAATTCTTAAGATCTGAATGAAATGCGGGACTAAGATATGAGACCATAGGGAGCAAGTGTATTCCGGATAGAAAAAACAGCCCATGCAAAGACCCTGAGGAAGGAACTAGCTTGGGTTTGAAGAGAGCAATGAGGCCAGTTGGTTAGAGGGCAGAGAGGGGAAGAAGATGAGGTCAGAGAGACTGGTGGATTGGATGAGGTAAGGCCAGTGAAATGAGGTAAGGAGTTTGGATTTTATTCCAAGTGTGATGGGAAGCCACTGGAGAGTTTTGAGCAGAGGAATATTGCATATTTTAAAGTGGGATTTACACTTTAAAAGATAATTCTTAGTTAATATGTGGAAAATTGTCCACAGAGGAACAAGAATGGAAGAAAAGAGACAAGTATAGAGGCTATTACAATTGTCTGACCAAGAACTGTGGAATCTTGGACCAAGATGGTATTGGTGGAAGTGGTGAGAAGTAGTCAGGTTGGGGATAAATATTTTAAAGTGAGAGTCAGCAGAATTTGCCAATGGTTTGGATGTGTGGTATGAGGAAAAGAGAGGAATCCAGGATGGTTAATTGGTCTGAGCCAGTAAATAGTAGAATAATGACTAGTGAATAGTAGAGCCATTTCCTGAGATGGAGATGACTAAGGAAGGAAGAGATTGAGGGAACAGTTTTAGACGTGTTAAGTTTGAGATGTCTTTAGCTGTTGAGTAGATAATTGTATATATGAGTCTGCTATTCAGGAGAGAGGTCAGGCTAGAAATATAAATTGGGGAGTCATCAATACAAAGATGGTATTTAATACCATGGCAATAGTGAAGTCACCCTGGGAGTAAATAGATAAACAGGCCAAGAACTGACTCCCAAGATCTCCAAGATTTAGAGGTCTGAAAGATGGTGAACCAGCAAAGGAGTCTGAGAAGGAGCTTCCAGCAAGGAAGGAGGAAAGCCAGGAGGGGGTGCTGCCTAGTGCAGAAGCTGTTTCAAGGAGGAAAGAATGATTAACTATGTCCAAAGATGCCAAGAAGTTAGTCAAATATGGATTGAAAAAATTAAATTTAGGATTTGGCAAGATGGAAGTCACCAGTGACCTTGAGAAGAATCCTTTCAGTGGAGTAGTGGGGATAAGATTCTGATTAGAGTTGGGTAGGGTGAAAATGGGAGGTGAGAAAGTAGAGACAGTATGAACAACTCTTGGAGATGCTGCATCAAAGTGAAGAGGGGGCAACAGCAAGAGGAGATTTGAAGACTATGGCAGGTTTTTTTTTAATTTGAGAGATATTCTGGTATGTCCATTTGCTGATAAGGATAATCCTGTAGAGAGGGAACATTTTAATGATGGAGGAGAGAGAAGGAACAATTACAGTAGGCCAGGGGAGATGGATCCAGAGCGTGAGTGAAGTTGGCCTTAGAAAGGAGGAGGGTATAATTCCTCGACTGTGCCAGAAGCAACAGCTTCTGAATACTTGGGGACAGATGCAGGTAGACTGGATTTGATGATGGGAAGACGAGACATTGTTCCCGTTCATCAGTGAAACAGAGATGAGGTTGCCAGTGAGAATAAGAAGGGGGAGGGAATATTGTAACTTACGGAGAACAGTGAGATGTGTAAAAGTCCTCTTGAAGATCAGGCAAAGGCATTGAAAAGAACACTGTGGCAGGATGTCTGGGCAGCAAGCACTAAGATCTCAAGATTCATGGTCATTCATGTAAAGCAGGAACATTCAGCATGGCTGTGGGATTTCCCTTTGGCCATATCTGCTGCTTGAGAGTGGAGCAGGTGGAGAGATGAGTTTACGGGGTTGGGCTTTTGCCTGGAGAACACTAGGGAGTGAGTGAAGGACAAAGGAGTTGTGTTTGAAAGAGAATAACTATAATGATGGACCTTGGCATATATGTTGGATAAGGAAGTACATGAGACTATGAGGAGGGACGTTGGCAGTGCAAAATCAGGTCAACAGATGGGAAGTTTCTTTGGATTTGAAGAATCATTGGAATTAGAGTAATCAGGTAAAAGATCTGAAAAGATAGGTGGCAGTGGTAGCCAGAGAGTAGGATGCTGAAGTTTGCATTTTAGGAGATGGTCCGGTTATTGATGATGAGAACGTTTCAGTTAGGGCCATGGAAAAAGATGGCTGACATGGGGCAGCAAGAAAGATTACGTGGTCAAGGGACTGAGAGGCCAAGGGTGAGATGAGTCATCTATGTAGTTGTTGAAGCCAGAAAGAATATTGATGGTAGCGGTACTGAGGAGAAAGACAGTGAGCCAGCTGCTAAAATCCTGAGGGAAGGCCTGAAGGTGTGTGGGAGACTTTAAGAAGGAGGACTGGCCTGTGAGTAGAGTCTGACGGCGCATGCTTCACAGAAACTGGGGGTTTTTGAGGAAGGTGGAGGGAGAAACTGCCTGCAAGTGGCAAGGAAGATGACTACCTGGCCTCTGGGCCCTGGGTATCAGCCTTGAGAAAGGTGCAAAACGAAGACTGTCCTCGGGAGATGGCCAGGTTTTCATTAGGCAAGGTCAAGTTCCACTCAAGCAGAGGTTGAAGACCCAGGCAGATTTTCTGGTGACAGACCAAGAGTTCCAGAAGACACAACAGGAGGACTCGGGGCAGAGAGAGGTGGGAGATTTGTCAGATTGGGAATATACAGAGCCGCCTTGTGGAGGTAGGCTTTCTGGATGGTGCTACCCTGGGAGTCTTGGTCTTCTGGTGGGGCCTGCCATAAACAGGATTGCAGGCTGATGGGATTAGTCCTGATATCTTTGAGGGCAGGTGAGCCTCTCTCCTGGGACTGGTCTCTCACAGGCTTTGTACTAGTTAAGCAGGATGTTAGTAGGGAACGGCGATCTTCCCACTCACCAGGAACATACAGCTCTGTCGGCCTCCCTCAAATCACCGTCTCCAATAACACTTTTGCCCCAAGCTCCAGTTGGTCTCCTGGTGAACTGGACTGGACTGTGTGCAGCTATGAGCCTAAGTCCTACTTTTAAAACCAAATCGAGCTCCCTTCTGGGCCCTTTTCTCTCAGTCCCTTCCAGAGCGAAAGAGAGGGAAAGAGAGGGCTGTCTCCCAAGGTCAAAGTAAAATTGATCCACCTCAGGCTTTCTTTCCCAGCTTCCCAGAGCATCTTATCACGCAGACCCCACAGGAGAACAAACATCATCCAAAGAGTGGCCAAGGCCCACCCTAGAAGTAAGGCCCTGTAAGTGTCCTTGCCCTTGCGCCCTGTCCTGGAGGAAACGCCTGAGGTTGGGGAAGGATTCTTGAGCATGCCCTAAAGGGCCAGAGCATTCCTGTTTACTTGCACACTTAAAACCCAGCCCCCTGGAAAGAAATACAGTATCCAGGGCAGAGGACAGTGGGTTACATCATGGCTGCCCTGCTGCTGTCAGTTCAGCCCAAGATTACGAGCTGTCAGTATCCAGCTGCCAAACTGGAGTAAGCAGGAAATATCCCCTTCTTCGTTTTTTCTAACTTGGTTTCTGATTCCATTGCCCCCGTCCCAAAGGATGACAGAAAATTTAACTTGGTTGTCTTTGCTGCGTTCTTCCCCCAGGGTTATGTCAGACTTTCAAGATTTTATGCAGCCAGTGCCAGGGTGTCACTGGGGTAGCAGTGGAGGGACCCATTGGTCATCAGCCATCTGTCCCCACAGCTTTCCCCTGAGAGGCTCACTGTCCCCTGCTCCCATGGGCCTTTGGATCCAGAGACTCCCTGCTGGGACTGTGCCACAAACAGGGCAAGGGACCCTTTTTCTGAGGTCACCTAAAGGCGCTTGTGCCTGGAGTCCCCACAAAGCCATTCTCTGGGTCTGGACATTTCCTGGTTAAACTAACAGGAAGCAAGGGCCCCAGCTGCTCTCTCGCTCTTCTGGCCCCTGGCAGTCTGGAAAAATCTCTAGCTTGCAGGAGGGTACCAATCGCCCCTGTCCTGAATACCCCTTCCCCCTTCGAGCTCCTCAGCCTCAGTTCTCCTAAAGGATTGGGCTTTCTGAAAACAACTCGCCTAAACATAGGGAAGGGAAAGAGGAATATACAGGGTGAAAAAAATTAATATCTGAAAATACTATCCAGGGCTCTCCATCATAGCTCCCATTGAACTTGATGTCATCAAAATCCCTGGGATCTTTTTCAAGTGTACTGCTACTAAGACTTGTCGAAATGACGCGGGGTCAGTGAGCCGAGGAGTCGAAAGAAAGATTTCTTGGACTCTCAAGATCTGGCAGTAGTGCTCTTTTTATTTAGAGAATAGTGTGGAATAGCATGGGGACAGGACCCATGGGCAGTCAGAGCTCCTGCTGCTGCCCTGAGTTGAGGGTTAGGGCTAATTTTATAAGGCATGGGTACGTGACTTATTTTTACTGGAGAAAAGAAAAGATGATGTAAAAAGTCATTAAATGATTTCAGTGCAGATGGAATCTGGTTATTGTGCGGTCATATAACTTTAGATACGAATCTGGTCATATAGATCGGCATGTAGGTGAGGATGCCCTGGGCTTCTCTCCCTGGGGCAGCCCTAATTCATACCATAAAAAAATCCACCGGGTCATATAGTTTGGCATGTAGGCCAGGTCACCTTGGGCTTCTCTAGCTGGGGCAGCCTTAATCCACATCAAAAATACTGACTTTTCTTTTAATGAAGCACATGGCTTAACATTCTACCCTATTAAATTGCATCCTGTTAGTTTCAGAAAATTACTATCAGGATAGATTTTAAGCTTGATTCTGTGACCCCACATAGTCTATTCTATCACCACTATTCTAAGATGCAGCATTTTTCAAAATTTAATGTTGTGGGAATCAAGATGCATCTTGCTATCAATGCCAAAAGAAACGTAGCCACCAGGCAGAGAAAGAAATTTAAATACTGTTGTTATTAGCCATGCATGTGGGAAATTATCCATGCATAGAAGTATTTGTTCGTGTGACTCTTATTTTTGTTGAATATTTACATTTTTAGTGCCATTCACTCTTTTAACTTAAATCTGTATCCCTATTTACCAGTTAAAATACCTTTGAAAAAAGATTATGTTATGATGAAACACTGAAGCAGAAAGCTGTGTTACACAGAACTTTTCTTGTCACATCCGAAGCAGCTCAGTCAAATAGTCCCTCAGAACAGACTCTAGAATTTTCAAAGCTAGAAGAGATTGGAGTGACCGATTCAATGCCTTTTGTAAAGAATTACCCACAAGGTACCTAACATTATCTGTCAAAATCTCCCAGCTGCCTTTCAAAAGACGTTTTTAATTTCCAATAATACTAACTCAACCAAACTGAGAGTTTAATTTTTAAATTAGGCGATTTAACTAATAGGCAGGTGTTCTTTGTCACCCCTCACAGTTATCTTCTTAGTCCTCGTGGTCAAAGATTTCCAATTATGAACAACAACCCCACCACCACCCTGAGGGTACCTTCTGTTTGGCTTTAAACAATTCTGGTGGTCCCCATCCCTCCACAGAGATTGCTTTCAGAGGGGCTAGTGACCCTGTTCTTTTTTTTTTTTTTTTCTGCTTTATCTCCCCAAATCCCCCCTGGTACATAGTTGTGTATCTTAGTTGCAGGTCCTTCTAGTTGTAGCATATGGGATGCCACCTCAACGTGGCCTGACGAGAGGTGCCATGTCCACGCCCAGGAGCCAAACCCTGGGCAGCTGCAGCGGAGCGCGCAAACTTAACCACTCGGTCATGGGGCCGGCCCCCAGACCCTGTTCTTGCAATGAGAAAGGAAAGGCTTTTTTCCCTAGTGTTTCTAGGAAGATTCCTCTTTCCTAAGAAAAAAAACTGAGAGACATCTCTCCATCTAACTGGACTTGTGCTGTGTCTGGACGCAATGCCAGAACTGCTCCATCCACCTGTCGGCAGCCTGAAGGGGAAACCAGTGCAGTCAGGATGGCAGAGAAGAAAGACAGACACAAGCTGGGACTTTGATGACACTACTGAGTAGCTGAATCAACAAGCCCTGGAGCCTGTTTGCCCTTAGAACTTCCAAATATGTAAGATAATGAATTTCCCGATTGCTCAAGCTGGGGAGTTGGGGAGAGGCCTTACTGCGGTTGCTGTCAATGGGTGAAAGTGATTCAGAAAAATCATTAAATTCTGAATGTAACATAATGTTTTGTTTTACTTTTCAAAAATTTGTCATCAAATTAATGATGTGGCTCATACTTGATGATATCTTAGAATCAAGGAAATACATCATACTAGAAGTGCTTCTCAGAATGAGAAGATGCATTTTTGGAAAGATGTCAATTCCTGCAAAATAATTTGTAAGTTCATTTTGAATCAGTTAAAACACAGATGGAATTTTCTTGAAACTTGACATCATGATTTAGAAGTTCAGCTGGAAAATAACAGAGATAAAATAGCAAAGAAATATTTGAAAATGAGATTCATATAGTACTTGCCCTATCAGATATTAAAACAGACTACAAAACCAAAAGATCAAAAACAACATGGTATGCCAGAGAAATAGACCAGCAAAACGGCAGAATGGAATAGAAAGTCCAGAAACAGACCAAAGTACGTATAAAAATTTCATATGTGATGGCAAATCATCTCAAGTAAATGGTACGAGGTGCCTGGATAAACCATTGTGGGGTGGGGGAAGAGCTGTACCCTTATACCACGTATCGACATCAATTACAAATAAAGATTTAAATGTATAAAATGAACTTGTGAAATAAAAATTAGATGCACATTTAGGTAATCTTGATGAAGAGAAAATCGTTTTACTAACATGATACCAAAGGCAGAAACCATAAAGGAAAAAAAGATGGATAAATTTGACTACACTGACATTTAAAATATTTAAAATCTCTTCACAGAGGAAAAAACACTACATAACTAAAGTTGAAACTTACATAACAAACTGGGAAATATATTTTCGATATATATGGCAGTCAATATATAAAATGTTTACACCAATCAATAAGAAAAAAATAAAAAGGAAGCAAAGAAAATGAACATGTACCTGACAAAAGAAAAACACGCAAATGGCCAATAAATGACAAACATTCAACCTCATATATAAGGAAGGAGGGGCCAGCTGGTGGCAAAGTGGTTAAGTTCACATATTACGCTTCGGCGGCCCGGGGTTTGCCGGTTCGGATCCCAGGTGCGGATGCGGCACCGCTTGGCAAGCCAGGCTGTGGTAGGCATCCCACATATAAAGTAGAAGAAGATGGGCACGGATGTTAGCTCAGGGCCAGTCTTCCTCAGCAAAAAGAGAAGGATTGGTGGCAGATGTTAGCTCGGGACTAATCTTCCTCAAAAATAAAATAAAATAAAATAATGAAGGAGATGCATTATAGAGCCATGACCAGAACTGATATGCAGCGGGTGTTGCTGGTAAAGCCATACTCTCTATTCAAGAAGTGTAATGCCTCCAGGCTAGCTAATAAAGAACTGCTGCCCAGGACCCCTGTGTTCCCACCCCACCGGCTGCCCCAGCGCCCAGCTTCAGCTCCTCAGGATCCAGCAACTAAAGAGTGGACGTGTGACCAGCAGAGGACCTCCAGTACCCTGCACCCCGTAACGGCTGACATCTGTTCCCTGAGGGTCACACCTCTCGTTATGACATGGTGCATAACTGAATTTGTAAATATGTGATTATAATAATAACAACAGCAACAATGATACCCAACGTTGGCTATGGTGTGGGGAAGTGAGTATTCCCCTACTCTAAGGGAGAAAATTTAATTTGGCACAACTTTCTTGGAGGGCAACTTGGCACCATAAGAAAAGCCATAAAATAGGTATTTCCTTTGACTCAGCAATTTCACTTCTAGGAACTTATCCTGAGGAAACAGTATCGGATGTGCACAAAAATAGACCTGCAAAGTGAAGATCAACCTCTCCAATAATGGAAGAAATGTGTATTAATATGACAAGGAGAAACTAATTTTCCACCATCAAATTGATGATTTCAGGCAGAAGGCCATGCAAAGTGTGAGGGCGGAGTGGACAAGGAATTCTCCGGAACTGCTGGGAGAGATGTAAATGGACACAACTTTCCTGAAGAGCATCAGACGTTGTTTTCAAACACACATCCAGCTATTCCACTTCTAGGAAGTTATCCTGAGGAAGTAGTCGTGAATGTGGGAGAAATTTTAGCTGTAAGGTTGTTCACCAAAATATTTATAATAAATGAAAGCTGGAAATTACATATATATATCTATCAAAAGGGAATTGGTTGCATAAATTATAACACATCAATATTAATGCATTCTGTGAAGTCAAAAATTATGAGAGATAAGAATATTTAATAACACAGACAAAATGTCCCAGTTGTTTTATTACATGAAAAAGAAGATTAGAAAATAGCAGGTACTGTACAATTCTACTTTCACAAAATAAATATTTATTTACACACACGTACACAGATTTTTTAAATGAGATCATCCATGCAAAGCACTTAGAATAGTAACTGGCATGTGGTAAGAATTCAATACGTTTAATAAATGGTAGGCATCATTTTTTAATCCTCACACCCACCCTAGAAGGGAGATACTATTAACACCCCCATTTTACAGTTGTGGAAACAGAGGCACAAGGAGATGCAGCAACTTGCTCAAGGTCACACAGTTCGTAAGCAGTGGAGAGTTTATACATGTGATGCACCAAGAAAAATGACTGGAACATATTAAGCACTCCGTTACTTTATAAATACTGTTGGAATCCTATAAAAAAAATTACAGATGTAACCAGGTAAAACTTTTTCATGGGAATTTATTAAAAAAAAATTTTCTTAAAAAAAAAGAACATCCCTACACTTGACTATGGAGCTACTAATAACTCCTTTGTTTATTGCTGAGCCCTATATCCTATCTCTAAACTCTCCTCAGTGCCAAGGTGACCTTTATTTTTCACAGCCTTCAAGGCAGAACCTCATAAGAAACATCTCTGAGGCCCGAAGCCAGATCCTGGCCGACTCCAGTGGACGGGGCATCTTCTCCTCCTGGACCTGGCGCCTGGCCCAGAGCCCAGGGCTGCTTTCTAAGGACACATTACTTTTCCCACTGGATCCAAGCTAAATGGAAACCCACCCACCCACCCTCTGGTGTCTCTTTACACTCACTGGCATCTTCTCTGGAGCATTCTGTGGGGACAGGATCAGGAGTTTCTTAGCCAGCAAAAGTCCCCTTCATGTTTAAAAAGCAACTGTGGATGGTCTAAATAGAAAGGCAATTAGAAACACTCGAACAAAATAAACCAAATTAGAATATTTACAGGAGAAAATGTTGAACGCTACTAGTGTTTAATTTTTATAGCGGAGGTCTTACAAGTTGAAGATGGGGGAGACACTTGGAAACCTTGGATTTCTCACACTGATGCTAAGTTTCTTCAGGCAAGACCTTTTTGAAGATCAAAACCCTAAAAGCTTCCAATAGGATGTTCAGATGAAAAGCCAGGGCACACACAAGACACCTCACCACCTTCTCACTCCGTGTAGCGAAAGCACAGGGGGCCCTCGCACATTGTCCATCGCCCAGGGCTTTCCCTGTGCTAAGAAATTACACAGAATTACGCACCTCAGTAGCTATATGTGCATTTACAGAAATCAACAAATAATATATGCGTATAACTTAGTCCCTGTTTTTCAAGCCATTCCAGCTTGAGATCACAATATTAGAGATGAACTACCCCTACTTAGACAATCAGTTAACCTCCTTAGGTTCCCTTCTGGTCCAAGGCAACCCTTTTCCTCCTATAGAGCTCTCGGTGGTCCCTTACTTCCCAGTGATCCTCACTGTCCCTGAGGGGGTGTCACTCTTGTTCTTTTGAGTTCCTTGGTATCAGTCATCCTGGCTGAAGAGGACTGTTGGCACATTTCAATGATTCCCAAGTGCATGAGGGCCTGCACCCCAACCTCTGGAAGTAATCACAGGGCCAAAATCCAGGGAAACACCCTCCTGTCCTCCAGGTCAAACTCTGGACAACCTTGGGCTCTAGTCTATGGCTGCTCTGACCGGAACCCTCTTAGACTCACTTGCTCTTCCTGTTTCAGGGCTTTATTCCCTGGGGTTTAGCCTTTGACTCTCCCATTAGGCGAGGTTCATCGGGCCTTCACGGTAGACTAGCTCTGCCAATCTTGAAATTATATACACCTTCAAATTCTCTGAGCATATTCAGCTTAGGTCCTAACTTAGGGACCCTTCCTATTCAGCACATTCTTTTAAACTGTGTTCATTGCTTTTGGACCAGAAATTGGTTTTCAGAGCCTCCTGCACATGGTCTACTCTCCAACTTAGCTGAGCCCCCGCATCACTCCCTCCTGAGACTAGTTAGGTCTTCCAGATCAGCTTGATTTATTTACCATTCTTACCTACAGAAATTCACTCTCCATCTATATTGCTTGCTTCTTTTTTCCAGTATTATAATCCAGGTGACATGGACACCTTTCTTCTCACCAGCACCCGATTTTTGGTGATGTTAGCTTCACTGCAGCAATGCTTTAAGTTATAGGAAAAGGGTTTGGATTCATTGTGTTTAAAGGGATGCTAATGAAAGGAACATTTCTGTTTCTCCCCATTCAAGACACACAGCTTTTTCACTCCGGCATCATTGGCTTGCTTTGGGTATAATCTGTCTGCATTTCTGCTCTCTGCTCCCTGTAGGAAGCAGGGTCAGATTCCACACCTGCCTCCCAGGAGCCCACTAGTACAGCTCCCTGCCTTCTCCACCACCCTCACCCACCCCCTGCTCCAGCCCCACCCTCACTCCTAGCAGCCCACCACCACACAGCTTCCTCTACTTGGCAGTTTTCTCTCTCATCTCTGGGTTTCTAGTAACTGATGTTTGCTTATTGAGCTGAAATGAACTTCAAATCCTTGTTTAACATGACCTGTCAATAAAACATTTAGCTTGAAGTGCTTCTTCTAAGAATTCACGCACGGGCAGCATCAGCCTGTTGATTTGCTTTCTGACCTCTTAACTGCTCAAATCTGTGGCAACAGCTCAAAGGCAGAAGATTCCAGTTACCAAGCACCAGAGCTTTCCCTGGATTTGACTCCAGGCTGAGCCCCCTTGAGCCACACAGATCTGCATCCCTTTCTCTGAAGAGGAACCCATAGTCACATTCTCAAGGAAGGTATGAAGAACCCGTCCAAGTTCCTTTGGGAACAAACCAACGGAAGTGGAGGCGCTGTCATTATTTTACACAGCACAGGCCCAGCCTGGCAGAGATTTCAACTGAAGGGCATTCCTACTTCATGTTGATACCAGTTCAACACAAGGTTGGCATAAGGGAAGCCATATTATAGAAAAGAAACCATATTGTAACTTTGAATGACCTCTGATTAACTAGCCCAGACATGCTCTGAAGATTTTATGCCCCCTCCCAGCTGCGATAAGATGATAACTTTGATCTTTTGAGTTCCTTAGGAATGTGATGACCCCTGGGCAGAGAGCCTGTGCTGATAGCCATCATCAATGGCAACTGAAAGATCAGGGTATAGGGCGCTGCTCCGGTCTCTAATGCATACCCAGTAAAACGAAAGACTATCAGGAACTAAAGACCAGATGGATGCCCCCACCCAGAGACCAGTCCCCTGTATAACTAGCCCGTAGTCTTTGTTCTGTAAGATGGTTCTTTCGGACGTTAGTCGGCCATCTTCCCTCCTGCTAGCAAGCTGTAATAAAAAACCCTTTCTCTCCTACCACCTTGCCTCTTGACTATTGGCATGTCTTGCGGTGACCAGATGACCCACCTTGGGCAGTAACAATGTCTCTTTGCCTTCACATCCTGGAATTCCTATAGGCCCAAGAGAGATGGTGAACAATCAGGCTGGAGCACAAACCAGTTCATATCCAATCCCACGTATTCTTACAATGTAACGTAATGTTGACACTCCTCCATCAAGAAGTGGAGTCTGTATGCCCTCCCCTTGAACTTGGGCAGAACTTTCTAACTCCTGAGCAATAAAATCAGGGGGATGTGATGCTGCCTAACTTCCGAGACTGGGTCATAAAAGTTAATATGGTTACCATCTAGCTCTTTCTCTCCAGACATGTGCCCTGGGAGCCCTAAGTGGACCTGTAAGAAGTCCAGCTACCCTGAAGCTCCATACTGGAGAGTCCACATACAGAGACCATACACAGACAAAGAGAGCTCAGAGGAGCCCTCAGATCTTTGAATCTTCCCAGCATCAACCACCAGACCTGTGAGTGGGTGATGTTTCAAATGATTCTAGCCCCAGGCTTCAAGTTGCCTCACAGAGATAAGTCTTCCCCGCTGTGCCCTGTCTGAATTCCTGACCCAGAATCTGTGAACAAATTAATGGTTGTTTTATATCACTCAGTTGTGGAGTAATTTGTTAAGCAGCCACAGTAACTGGAAGGGGGAGAGGAGGATGTTATTTGCATCTCAAACTATAAAGCAGAAGCCACTGTTACAAATGCGACTTTGCAAATATCTGATTAATTGATTATGTGTTGATTTTATTAGTCCTTCTCTCAGAGTTATGGGATTCTCAGAAGATCACCAGCAAAGGCTTGGTTACCAGCTTGGGTGAGACAGAGTCAGTTCACGGGCTATCAGCTCTTCAGCTGAAATGGACTTTGGGCCACCCAATTATTGTTATACATCACTGAGACGTCAAGTAAAATACACTGGAGATGGCTACCCTGCTAGAGATGCCAGAAGAAGAAAATCCGTTTACAAAGGGACTTCTTTGTAAAAAGTCTCTTCGCTAAATAACAACTGAATGTATGCATTTAAAATTGTTCCCTTAATCAATCAACTAGGAACCCACTATGTGCCGTATTGGATGCTGTGGAGGATGTATCTTTCCAGACCTCTGTACGAGTTTCAATGTTTTCACTGTAAGAAACAGAAAATCCAATTAAAAATGACTTTAAACAGTACAGAAATTTAGCTTCCATAACAAGAAGTCCAGAGGAGAGTAGCTCCAGAGCTAGTTCATTCAGTGGTTCAACAATGTCGTCAAGGATCCAGGTTGCTTCCACATTCCTGCCTATCATCCTTGGTGTGTCCTGCCCAGACTAACTCCCCTCCTGGTCCCAATATACTTGCCACAGTTCCATGCATCAACATGCAGGTGTCAACAGGCATACAGAAAACATCTGGAAGAAGAAAGGGGACCATTTCTCCCCTATCTACTTCTTAACTTAGACTATTCATGATTTACCCATGGAGCTGACCATGGGGCCCAGCCCTGACTGAAGACGTGGAAGGCAAACAGCAGGAAGTAGGACATAGGCATCATCAAACAGTATCTGCTCCAAACTCTAAATCTGGTTAGGGACGATAGGACTAACTGAATGAGACAACTAGACTCTCTCACAGTACTTCAAAAGTTTCCTCCTTCTCTTGCTGCTTCCTCCTTCCTCATTCTGAGGATGCCATAAGGAATAGTCTGTGCATAGTTCCTTGGAGAAAATTCGTGACTCAAAGAGCTGAAAACCTAGGGCTTATCTTTTCTAACAACCACCTGCCGTGTACACTTGAGCACCTTTTGTTCAGGACAAAGTGCACAGATAAATAAAGTAGCATTCCTATCTTGATTGACACTCCTTGTGGTGAGAGCTGCTTTGCTGACTGTTGCCAACAGAGAAACAGACAGGCCTGGGGAAGAGAGGCGTTCGTCTTTTACCAAGCTGTGAAGAGTGGCTGCTACTCGTCTCTTGGAGCAGGGGGCTGGCAGACCAAATCCAGCCCACCCATTTTTGTGTATGGTGAACAATTTAAGAATGGTTTTTACATTTTTAAATGGCTGAAAAAAATCCAAAGAAGACTACTTCATGACGTGAAAATTGTATGAAATTCAAATTTCAGTGTCCATAAATGACGTTTTTTGGAACACAGCTGTGCTCATTCATTTACATATTGTCTACAGCTGCTTTCCTACAACACAGCAGAATCAAGCAGCTCTGATACAGACCAAACGGCCCGTGAAACCAAACATATTTACTATCTGGCCCTTTGTAGTAAAAGTATGCTGACCCCGTCGTGGAGTAAAAGTCTTCTTGGGGCCCCAAGGCCTTGGATCCTCGGCCCCTCTGCAGACGAGGCTCCTCCTTCCCATCTGAGTGAGAAAAGAATGTTCTGTCTAATCCATCCGGAGCAGGGTTCTCAGACTGGCTGCCCATTAGAATCACCTGAGGAGCTTTTAAAAAAATACCAATCTTGGTCCCCACCCAGACCAATTAAAGTAAAATCTCTGGGGCTGGGCCCAGGCAGCTGTGGCTTTCAAAAGCTCCCAGGTGATTGCAAAGTGCAATCAAGTTTGAGAACCACTGCTAGAGGCTTGTTTGCCAAAGTCAGGCCTAGTTTCTGGAGCTTTTTCTAAGCAAACACCATCACTCCCCCTCGGGCAGGTGTTTTGGGAACAGCACATGAGCACCATGCTAGGGTTGAGTAGGACAAGAAGACATGGAGAAGCAAGCCGTGTTTAACCCCTACCGTTCATTTTTACAGGTGCACAACCAAATGACCTCACCAGTGTGCAGGTGAGCGCCTGAGGTTTCCCAGGCTGGGGAGTCATTGCCACCAGAGCTCTCCCATATCTCATGCCAACTCTTGGTAGAGAAAACACAGTGTCTCACCCTAACTGCCACCCCCTGCTTTATTTTCCTTCACCTAAGAAGGGAGCAAACAAGAGCCTGGTCTCTGCCTTCCCCGGCGACAATGTAGATACATGTCTCTCTCCTTGGCATCCAAGACCCCACTTCTCCTTGGCACGTAGTTGGAGAAGATGGGCCTCATATACCTTCTTTCTTTCATTCACTCACTAAACACATATTTACTGAGCACCAATCACTTACCAGCACTAAGCATTTTAAGAATACAATGACGAATAAGAGCCCCAAAGGAGCTCACAGATGAGGGAAGAGACAGCCAAATTAACCCACTGCTCTTCAGTGCTGAAGGGCTGCCCCAAGGGAGATCTGCAGGAGGCCTCCAGGACTCTGGGCAGGGAAATGACCATCTCTCAAAGGGGAAGATGTGCCTGGACTGGTCTTGGAGAAGTTTTTCTTAGCTGAAGGAAGGCATTTTGTGCTGAAGATAGAGCATTTACAAAGATATGGTGGCTGGAAAGAGAATAAGATGGAGGTAAGTGGAGCGGGGGTACAGGGCTGACGAGGGTGAGCAGGAGTAGAGGCCTGAGAAGAAAGCTGGAGCCACTTGGAAATGGAGGGCCACCAGGAGCAGAGGAGCCATTGAGTTTTCCAGGAGAGAGGTGAGTTTCAAAAGGAAGCACTTGTTGGATGTGATGCTGGATTCTGGAAGGCACAGGAAAAATGAGCATGCCTATTGCTCAGGGTGAGATGTGATACTCCCAAACTACTGCTGTGGCAGTAGGTACAGAGAGGAGGAGACACATTCAATACTTCTTGAATTATTTAAGAAATAATTCAGAAATGCAGCCAGTAGGACTTAGAGGTCAATGCAATGGGTTGAGCCTCTGCCACACCCACCTAACCCCCTCTCCAGCCTCCCAAGGTTCCCACCTCTCTTATCTTGCTATGTGGCTCTGCTCCCATCCCCAGCCAGGGCCAGCAAGAGAGAACACCAGGAAGAGAAATAATGGATGCTGTCACAGGGATTTTTTTTTGGTTTTGTTTCTCTCTGTTCTTTTTTAACACCTGTTACTGTGTTAATCCCCCTAAAAGTTCCCCTGGCTGCTCTTCCAAAAGGATTTTCTGAAATGGTCCCATGTGCTTCCCCTTAGGCCATGATCACATTACTAAAGCTCAGTGGTCCATTGAGAGGCAGTGTTGTCCACTGGTAGTACCTGTGAGCTCTGGTGTCAGACAGCTCTAAATTTGAATCCTTGCCCTACCACTTACCAGCTGCAAAACCTGGATAAGTTATATAACTTCTCTGAGTCAGTCTCCTCCTCTGTCAAGTACATATGATAACAGTACCCACCTTGTGAGGGTGTAAGAGGATTAAATGAGATATTAAGTTCAACCATTTAACACAGAACCTAGCATATAAAACAGATTGATCCATCTGAGTTGATATTGTCATGATCTACATTAGAAGCCCCAATGTATATTCACTTATTCCCTCATTCAAATGAATCTTAATGAATATTTATTGAGGGCCTTCCCTGTACCAGCCATAGTTCTAGATATTGGAAACAAACAAGTGAGCAAGAAAGCAAAGATCCCTGCCCACTGGGAGCATCTGTATTTAGGGGGGAAAAGTTAACTATAAACAAGCAAACAAAAGCAATAAACCAGATAAGCACAGATTGAGAAAGGTGAAAAGAGGTAAACAAGAAGACAGCAGTAATACAATGAGCCGAAGTCGGAGACCCAGAGGAGATAATGGATGGAATGAAATGTTCAAGAAAGATCAATGTAGCAGCAGCATGAGGGGTGGTACAAGACGGGGGTGGCTTGATATGCAGGGGCCGGATTGTATCAGGCCTT
Organism: Equus quagga; assembly: GCF_021613505.1. Taxonomy (NCBI): domain Eukaryota; kingdom Metazoa; phylum Chordata; class Mammalia; order Perissodactyla; family Equidae; genus Equus; species Equus quagga. Next base: position 80,396,160 of record NC_060271.1, read on the forward strand.
GTAGACCCTACTGGATCCTGGATTTTATTCTACATCAATGGGAAGCCGTTAAAAGACTTCAGGCAGTGGAATGACATGATGATTTACTTTTTTCAAAATACTTTCTGATGATTGTAAAAAGATTGAAGGAAAGTAAGAGTGGAATTGGAAAATCCTGTTCGAAATCCATAGCAGGTATCCATGTGAGAGATGATGGCTAGACAAGGATGATACTATGGAGATGGTGCTCAGTGCCATATCTGAACTGTGCCACGGAGGTAATGCTGTTCCAGCGATCTATTGGTGCGTAACCGACCCCTCCAAAACTCAGTAGTTTCAAATGGCATTTATTTTGCTTACAAATCTGCAACTTGGGCAGAGTTCAGCAGAGACAATTCTCTGCTCCACTCCGTGACAGCTGGGATGTTGCAAAGGCTGGAGGCTGGAATAATCTGAAGGTGCATTCATTCACATGTCTGGCAGTTGCCAGCTGGGCCTTTGGCTGGGGCTGTGACCTAAATGTGCAGCTAAACATGGCCTCTTCTTGTGGCAGCTTGGCTTCCTCACAACATGGTGGCTGGGTTCTGAGGGTGAGTGTCCAAAAAGAACCAGGCAATAAGGTCTATCAACTTTTATGACTCAGCCTTGGCAATCCCATAGTCTCACTTCCTCACTTCCACTCTAGTCACAGGCCCACCCAGACTCAAGGGGATGAGCAGAGACCCCAACTTTCAATGGAGGAGTGTCAAGTTCACACTGTCATAAGAGTTTACCATATGAGGTGGGATATATTGGTGAGGGCTTTGGAAAACAGAATGTTATAATGACTTTCATTTTTCTTCTTCTTTCACCTTGTAGCGGGATGGTGCCCAGTGAATTAAAACTTTAATTTATCTAATATGTTCTTAACCTGAAAACTGATCATTGAAAAGTTATTAAAATCTTTCTTTTTTATAATGATGGAAATAACAAGAAATCTTTGAGCAGATTTCCATTTTGGGGAAGAGTCACTTGAGTGGCCCCTTTCAGTTTACGTAGATAGAAAGCACTCATGGTTCTGGAGAGACCATTGTATCTGCTTGTCTTTTACTTTTTTTTTTTGTTTTTTTTACTTTTTTTTTTACTTTTATTTGTTTTATTTGTTTTTATTGTTTTATTTGCTTGTTTTTTTACTTTTATTTTTGGTTGGCAAAGTCCTGGGCTCAGTTCTATAAGCAGATAGAATTAGGCTGCCCCTCCCTCACATCCACTGATAAAAGGAATTTAAAAGTTATTGGAGAATAAGTGGACAAATTTGCCAAATAACCAAGGAGCTTTCTAGAAGGAAGAGGATCAATACCTTGACCTTTTCCCTCTAACATTCAACATTATTACAACAGTTTAATTGATAGTAGGGGCCCAACTGCTAAGAAAGGCTAACATGGTCACCTTTCTGTAAGGGAGAGGTGTGTGTGCACCCTTTACCTGGGCTCAAGAAGAGAACCTAGTCATCCTAGGGGAAGGCTAGTTCTGAGAATAACACAGGCTGATGTTAGCATCCTTCCCCAGCCAACCTGGCGCTGAGGGCATGCGCTGGGCAGCTGGCTTTGTCTAACGTGGGTATTTATGATCTGCTCTGCTTTGCCACTAAAGAGCAGGAATACCGGGAGGCCTGGCCTGCTTAGGCAGCGAATACTCACAGCTGAGAATAATCCTGAGTGAGGGGACACTTTTCCCTCACACAACTCGGGAGACCACGGCCACACTAGCATTGTCAGTGACAACTGATCCCCGCTGATTTGACTCATCAGCTCTGTCGTAAATGAAAAGTGAATGTACATTTGAACATTCTAGGCCTTTCTACTCCATTCTACTGATTTGCTGGGTTTTCCACCAGTAATACCCTGCTTCATTTTTGTCACTTTATAAAATTTAATTTGTGTTTCCCACTTCAGTAAACAAAAATTTTAAGAATTTCTCCTCTATTCTTTTTTTCTTTGGAGGGGGCTATCTGTGGTGCACAGCGTTGGTTTATAACTCATTTTTATCATTGGTTCAAGGATGGCCCTCTTTTATTTATTAAATTATATAATGAACGCCCTAAATGTACCATCCAACCCCAAGATCTAAAGCATCACCAATAACTTACATATTGATCATAACCAATAACTTACATGAGCATTACCAGTAACTTAGGTGTTCTTTCTTATCCCAACTCCCTGCCTCCCCGACCCTACTCCCAAAGGTGAGCACCAGCCTCAATTTGTTTATCATCTCTTTGTTTACATCTATATAATTTATCATACAACTAGTTAGGCAAAAACAATATGTTGTCTAAGTTTTGCTTACTTTTCACCTTTAGAAAAAGGTATCAGGTTTTATATAAATTCTTCTAGGACTTCCTTTTTTCGCTCGACATTATTTTACTAATATTTATCCATGGTGATACATGTAGTCCATCTGTTTCCACTGCTGTGTGACATTCCGTCATGTGAACACAACCCAATGTATCTGTCCGTTTTCCTCTTGATGGTTGTCTAGGAGTTGTTTTCAGTTTTTTGCTATTTTACGTTCTGCTGCTGTGAACATTCTTGTCCGTCCTGGTGACCAGGTATAAGAGTTTCTCTCAGATACAGGTCTGGGAACAGAATTGATAGGACATGCAAATATTCTGCTTTAAAAGAGAATACCAAATAATTGTTTTCCCAATACTTAGTGTTGTCAGACTTCCTAATTTTTGCCCATTTGTAGATATACAAATCCACAGTGGAGTGGCTTTACGCTTCCCGGAATGCTGGGGAGGTTGAGCATCTTTTCATGTACTTATTAGTTACGCATATTTCCTCTTCTGTGAAGTAGCTGTTCATGTCTTCAGATATTGTGCCTCTGTGTTCCTTTTTTTCTAAATAAACTTTTTTTTTAAAGATTGGCACCTAAGCTAATATCTGTTGCCAATCTTCTTTTTTTTTTTTCTTCTTCGTCTTCTCCCCAAAGTCCCCCCAGTACATAGTTGTATATTCTAGTTGTAGGTCCTTCTGGTTGTGCTATGTGGGATGCCACCTCAACATGGCTTGATGAGCAGTGCCATGTCCGTGCCTGGGATCTGAACCGGTGAAACTCTGGGCCGCCGAAGCAGAGCACGCCATCCTAACCACTCACGGGGCCGGCCCCTCTAAGTAAACTTTATTTCTTAGAATAGTTATAGTTTTAATTTTATAGAAAAATTGCAAAGACAGAACAAAGAGATCCCCTATATTCTCCACCCAGTTTCCCCTATAATTAACATCTCACATTAGTATGGTTCATTTGTTACAGTTAAAGAACTAATATCGATATATTATTATTAACCAAAAGTCCATTTCTTATTTAAATGGCCTTAGTTTTTACCAAAGGTCCTTTGTGTGTTCCAGGCCCCTATGCACAATACCACACTGCATTTCTTTGTCATGGCTCCTTAGGTTTCTCTTGACTGTGACAGTTTCTCAGACTTTCCTTGTTTTTGGTGATCTTGACAGTTTTGGGGAGTACTAGATACTCTACAGAATGTGCCTCAAGTGGGGTTTATCTGATATTTTTTCATAATTAGACTGGGGTTATGTGGTTTGGGGAGGAAGATCACAGAGGTAAATTGCCATTCTCATCACATCGTATCAAGGGTACATACCATCAACGCGACTTACCACTGTTGATGTTGAACTTGATCATCTGGCTGAGGTGGTGTTTATCAGGTTTCTCCACCGTCAAGTTACTCTTTTTCCCCCTTTTCTTACCACACTCTTTGGATGAAAGTCACTATGCACAGCCCACACTTAATGAGTAGGGAGTGTGGTAGACTGAATAAGGGCCCCTAATATATCCACCTCTCAATTCCCAGAACTTGTAACTGTTACCTTATATGCCAAAAGAGACTTTGTAGTTGTGATTAAATTAAGGATCTTGACATGGGGAGATGATCTTGCATTATCCAAATGGGCCCTAATTGCAATCACAAGTGTCCTTATAAAAGGGAGGCAGCAGGAGATTGACACTGAAGAGAAGAAAGAGATTGGAGTGATAAGACCAGCAGCTACCAGAAGCTGGAAGAGGCAAGGAATGGATTCTCCCCTAGAGCCTCCGGAGGAAGCTGACAAGTGGAAATGGCAGCAACAGGAAATATTGGAGTATATGAGGAAGCCATGTGGTGTAAACCTAATTCGGCCTGACTTTGTTTTTCCAAAAGGGGCTGACATGGCCATTGAGCACGCATTGTATGTCCACTTTAAACATTTACTATGGCAAGAACAAATGGCCTTAAGATAAAAGTGCAACTTCCCCCCACATTGGCATTTCCTTAGGGATAAGCATCTTTCCTCAGGCTAGGAACTGATGGCTGCGCTCACCTTTGACTACCCAGCTCACATGTGACCACCCAGCTCAAGACAACAGACCTGCCACCCTGCTGTGTCCACCGAGACAGCAGACCTACCTGCTGTGTCCATCAATCACTGTGCCGACAGAGCAGTCTCGCAACTATGGTAAAAGGGTCATTTCAATCATATGTGAAACATCCTCTTTGGAGGTGTATAACCACTCTGTACACCCTACTTCTTCGGTGCCCTTTCTTCCTTTGGGAAGAAAGGTCCCGGGCCATGGTCCTCACATTTTAGCTCAGAATAAACTCACCCAAATTTTCATTTATAGATTGGTTATGGATTATTTTCATCAACAAAGCACAGCATCTTGATTTCAGTTCAGTGATACTGATTTTAGACTTCTGGCCTCCACAACTCTAAGAGAATAGACTTCTGTTGTTTTAATGTACCCACTTTGTGGTTACAGCAGCCACAGAGAACTAATACAGAGAGTTATGGTCTACCTTCTTGAGGGTGGAGAATCCACATAAATTATTTGGAATTCTTCTGCTCGGGAGATTTGTCTCTTTGCCCCCATTTATTTATTTATTCAACCACGTATCTATGTCAGTATGCACTCATAGATATTTACTTTATACTTTGGGTCATAATCCAATACTACTTTATTTATTTTGTTGCTCCACATTCTTTTTAAAGATGAAATGTCTTTCTCGGCTCAGGCAACCCCCTACATCTACAGGTGCCTCTGGCAGGGCACGTGAGAGGGTTCAAGGAACTAGATGGGGATCTGGAAGGTGAGTTTGTCCAACCTTGTGACTGTGGCCTGAGGCCTGGGTATGCAAACTTTGAAACAGATACAGAGTAATAAACTTGCCATTAAAGCAATAGTGCAAAGGACAATGTTACACGTAAATACAAAATAGATTTTGCATACAAATGAATAAATGGATAGGTTATATCTGTCAAATATCTGTCAATTCTCTTCTGTAATATGGGTTATCAAGAAATTTTCTAGTTAAGAAGAAAAAGTTAACCCAGGCCTTGGTTGATGTCATGATGGACTTCAGTCACCCAGGACTAAGCAGGCACAGCAGCCATGATGTATTTTCTTCACAAACACCTCAAAGGAAAGCCACTCCAGACTCTTATTTAGTTCTCACTCAAAGAATTTTATGTTCCTTACAGAAAAGGTTTTCCTTGTTTCCAGAAGTGTCTTCTGCTTTAATTTCAATTTTCAGCCTAGAAGAGAAAGAGAGAGAGAATGTGTGCATTCAAAAAGTTTTTCAATTCCCAAATTGGGTTGTGGCAAGGAAGGTTGCAAAGGCAGTGGTCCCCGAGGGAAGGGTGAGAGGAGAAGGGCCTGGTCTAAGTACTAGGTCCACAGGCCTTTAATCTCCTTCAAGTGCCATTAGCCTGCTGTGAACAGCTTGTCGAGACAAGAACATATTTCTCAAGAAAGGAGGAGATCAAAACCCAGTCTCCAGGGGTTAAGAAAGCAGCCCTTGGCACAGGGCAGACTTGAGTTTTCGTGTTGGCTGTACCTCTTACCAGCTGTGTGACCTTGGGCCAGTTACCTCCCCAGGTCTCAGTTTTATCATCTGTGAAATGGGAACCATCTCTGTGTCACGGGTTGTGTGAGGATCAGGGGGAATCATGTGCTTACACAGAACATGACAGAGCTAGGACTACTACAACCACCACTCTTATTCTTGTCCTTATGGTTTTGTTGTTATTTGTTATTGTCATTTAGTAAAATCATAATAATAGCACAGGCTCTGGAGTCAGAGAAAGTTGGTTTCAAATCCCAACTCCATCACTATAACCCTGGGGCAAGTTATTTAACTTCTCTGTGCCTCAATTTCCCCATTTGTAAAGTGGGGGATATCTCATAGGATTGTTATGAAGATTAAATTAAATCAGATGCTGCATGTCAGGCACTTAGCATAGTGCTCAGCACACTGAGTGAACTCGATAATGTGAACTATATTATCATGTTAGTATTACGTATTCCACATCATACCCATCAACATGCATCGGTCCCACGTTGGCCACAGCTCCTGAGGGCCTGCAAGCTCAGCCCCACGTCCCGAGCTGACCTTAACCAGATGTGGCAGTAGATTAGGCACTCAATCCCCACTCTCCTACCTCTTCCTCTGGCACACAGGTGAGCTCCCAAATTGTTCTCACTGCCTTAAATAAGTATAGCCCCAAACTGCAATCTACAGTCTTCTCTCTAAGTCAGAACAGGAGCCCTCAGACCAACAACCCACCTTCTGCCTTGGGTTTCTGAACACACCCTTGAGGAGGCTACAGCTGAGCCCCAACACACCTTGATGCCCTGATTCCTCGCCCAGCATGCACTAGCCAGCCCCCCCAGGAGCCTGGCACATTCTACCTTCACTCTCACCTGCTGGATAGCGCCCTGCTTCCATCCCACACACCAGAACCGGGCCCTAGAACTAGGGCCCCTCTCAGAAACCCCCCCTCTCAGAACCCCCCACTGCCTCGCCTCAGCCACCCCCATAGATACCAGCATGACCCCATGGATACTGGCACAGGCTGGCTAATACTGAAGGTCACCGTGCCCTCTAAGATTCTGACATCCCAAATACCACCCACCTCTCAATCCGTCCAGCCCTAGCCCACCCCTCTGGCTGACCCCTGCTCCACTGATAGCCCGCTTGCTTCACAGCTGAGGCACTGGAGGCTGGCCGTTACCTCATTTTACCCCCATAACAACTCTTGATCATCCCATTTCACAGATAAGGAAACTGAACCCCAGGGATATTTGAAGATTTGCTCAATGTCACATGAGTAATAACTTCCAGAGAACTTGGGCTCCCCTGACCTCTAGTTCAGGGCCTGCTCAGCTTCCTGTGTGTCACAGAGCCAAAGCTCAGGAGAGCCAGCTCCCTAATTTTCACTTTGAATGCAAATTCAACTTTAAAGTTTTGGCAGGTATCACTCTTCCTGACTCCCAGGCATTTGGCATTGGTTGGTGTATGTTTCCAGAGATATTTTTCTGCATGTAGGAAAAAAAGAGGGAACATATTTCTTTTTGACTAAGAAACATGTAATCCCAAGGACTCTACACATTTTTTAAGCCTTCAAATAGCACAGAGACCTGAGCAAGTGGGAGAGACAGGAAAGTATGAGTTGGGTGGAACTGTGGATTTTTTTGCAAAGGGGCCCTTTCAGATATGAGTGCTATTAACATGAACCCAGGAAGAGGGAAAAAGGACTTTCCAAGTCTCTCCAATGCTTGGTGGCACTCTGTATTTCAGAGGACCTGGGGGCATCTGTGTGTCACAAGTCAGAAGATTTGCCCTGGAGTCCTGTGTATGCATAGGGAGGCGCAATGGAATCAGCCCTGGTGGCCTTGAAAGCCACATTTGACATTATCAGGAGGCTTTGCTATGGCAAATGCTGGAGGAAAAGAAGATGTCCCCGCAGCCTTCATCACCTTTGGAAATGACCTTATTAATTTAATTGTTTACATGTAGGTACTTCCATGTATGTTCCATGGGGTTGAGAACTTTGACTGTTCACTATTGGATTCCTGGGTCTTACAACAGTGTCTGGCATATGGCAGGTGATCAGCAAACATTCTTTGAGGGCATATACTATAGTTTCTAACTCGGACCTTCTGTGTTAGCCACCAGTAAGACAAAGGCTACTGTGCTCTCATTGGTCACGGGGTGGGGAAAGCCAGGAAGCCAGCCTCAGTCAGCTGCCCAGTGGTCAGACGTTATTGCCAGGTGTGGTCAGCACAGGGGAGGTCAGGAGCATCTACCCGACTCATAGCTCTACCCAGTGTTTTTGATATTTGTCTGTTTTTAACAACAAGTATTACAATGAATTTCTTTGCCAAATAGTCCATCTCATTAAATCTACCAAATATTTTCCCTATCCAAATCTTAGATGTAAGTAATTATTACTACTGGCCATCACTTACTGATTGACCATGATGTGCCATGCATATATTGTCTCATCAAGTTCTTAAAGCACCTTTTAGATTTGTACTATTATCCCTATTTTACTAAGAAAGAAACTGAGTCTTGGAGAAGCTGAGAAACGTGGCATAGGGCACACAGCTGTTAAGCAAGGGACACAGACGTGAATCAAGGAACTCAAAGCGCCTGCTGTTAACCACCATGCTATCCTGCCTCTCACAAGCTCACAAAATAAGTGAAGTGCCTTTTTTTCTCTTATGTCAAAATTCCACAAGGAAAGACATTCAGTCCAAATTCCCCTGTCAGACCTGGATTGTTCAGTGATTGGTTGGTAAGCAGCAAAATCAACTTTCTGAGTTGACTGGGTCACTGAGGTCATCTCTTCCTGGTGTGCCATCAGAGTCATATCAGAACAACTGAAGTGGTGACCAGCCATGGCAACCCTTAACTGCCCAAGAAAAATGCAGATGGAAGCAGCATAATGAAAGGAAATTGTGTTTTCCAACAATTTGTGGTCTTTCCTCTATGGATGTGCCCTGCCCTTCTCTCACCTGTCTTGGGAAAAGATGGGCATAAGTGAATTAATTTACAGGAGTGTTCCATAGCTCTGGGTGCAAGGTGCCATTTCCAAGGCACTGGGACAATCATCTTAATCATCTTAATGAAACCCTCATTAGGTCATGTGTCCCTTCCCCCACCTAAGAAAGGCCAAGGCCCACCAGAATTCTTCCTGATAATATTTTAAGTAACAAAGGTACCATGGTTCCTGGCATCCTTCGAGGAAGTGGTTCTCCTGTCAGGGTGAAAAAGACAATCTGTTCTCTACTGTTAGATGGTTTTCTATATAGCCTGACAGGGGTCATTACCTCATCCAGCAACCCTTTCTTCCCTTGAGCCCTCAGAGTTCACCAGGTCAACCATCACATTTATTCCCAAGATAATGTCATCCACGTTCCACTGGAGGGGACTGAGCCCTGGGACTCCATCTAAAGGGGGTCATGGTCCTTACTAATTCAGGGAAGGATGGAGCTCGACAAGTGTCAGTTTTCTAGAGAAGGGTTTTGTAGGCATCCCAAATTCCACCCTCTCAGAAAAGCCACCCGACACCATCTTCTAGTGGCCACCTCAAGGAAGGCCATGCAACAGCCCTCAGCTTTCCATCAGGGCTGACAGTCCAAAATCAATCTCTCATCTGCTCCATTGGCAGTGCACTCCATTTTAGATTCCAAGAAAGTGGTACTTTAGCTGAGGGGGGTCAAGCGGAAAGGAAAAGCTACATAATTGCAGCTGCGCTGAGTCATGACATGAGGGTCTGGAAACTGAAAAAGGCATAGGATGAAGAGAGGGGAGAGGTGTTTGGAAACCATCACACACAGTCCAAATTAAACAGGCTGTTTTCTCAAGTCCACTTTCCATCTCTGCCCCCTCTCTCTACTAATTCTTACCTCTTCTAAGAGCTCTCTCCCTTGACCCAATGTCTCACTTCTATCAGAGTCTAGGGAATTCATCCTGATCCTCAAGGGCCTGAAATGCCCACATCAACGTAGCATCACCTGTCCCATTTTAAAATGTCTAGAACTGATCAAGGCCCACATCTTCTCTTTGAAGTCTTTCCTGAAAATTGTAGCCGTCTCTGATTTCTCTCTTTCCTCACCAGTCTTGGAACTTACTGACTGGATCATCCATTTGAGCACTTGAGCCTCTATTCAGCCCAACAGAGACTACAGCTCTTTCATCTTAACTCTCAGATTGTTTCATGTAAGTACTTTATCTTCCCAGGAAAACTGTAAGCTCCCTGGAGTCTAGGACTGGGTCATGTGGTTCTTTTGTTTGTGACACTGTGTACCCTCATTGTTCTGAAAACATAGAAAGCATTTAAATTTATGAATCTGCATTGAGCTAAACAGAATTAAAGGAAGGCATATGGCAAAACATGAAGCCACTGGGCACTCATCAGGAAAATGGCTAGTGGCCTCCAATTTCATGTGAGTAATGCCTAAGATGAGCCCAAGGTATGCGCCAGAACGACACATGGGCCAGTACCTGTTACAGCAGGTAAGCTGACAAAGTGCTCTAAGGCTGACTTGAATGGCCTGCACATGGAGAGGGGGAAAAAGGAAGAAGATCCCTACTTCATCTGGACTAAAACTCAACACCTAACCATTGGCCAAACCAGGCTGACAAAATGGCAAAGCTTCCCTAGCATAGGTGCCAGATTCACAGGACTTGCTGCTCAATAGTCCATTTTTGCACGATTTTACACCTCCATGATCATCCAATTTTCAAGGAATATCTGATTTCCCCTCAACCACTGCCTATGTTAAAACAAAAAGTAATTCATCCACTTGCCTAGTCAAACAAAGTCAGTCAGAGATAGCCCTGGGAAATTAACTGACAGCTCTAGAATTTCAGCTCTACTCCCCGGAATTGGAACTATGCTTCTTGTTCCCTCACTAGCATGTTTGAACTTTAAAAGAAACTTTTTGGATGGCCTCCCTTACAGACATTAGCCAGAAAGAATTTTCTGGCCACTTAATGAATGGGAGAAACCAGCACTGAGAAAAGACAGAGCTCACCAGAATGTTCAGTGGGAGGTTAATGGAGGGGTCTCTGGAGTGTCTGTCAGAGCTGGGAGCTTCTTCAAAGAATATCTGCTCAACCACTGGTTTCACAGACCAGGAGTCTGAGGCCCCAGGAGATGGCATGACCTCCCCACGGTCGCACAGCTTGATAACAGTGTCCTGGTCAGTCTCCTAACTTCTAGTCCCAGGTTCTCCCAGTACATCAAAAAGAAAAGAACGCAAAGAATAAAAATGTGAGGTACAAACTCTGCGGTAAAGCTTGATAGATGAGAAGGACAATGTCCTTTGAGAGCTAAGAACTGCAAAAGAACACTTCCACAGAACGCCTAGAGTTGTTGAGAAGTTCACAGTCGCCAGAAGAATGCAGAGGCCCAAGCCCAGTGTATGAGTCTGCTGGGGCTGCTGTTAACAAACACCAAAGACTAGGTGGCTGAAACAACAGGAATTTATTCCTCACAGTGCTTTTTCTTTTTTAATTTCTCCTTTTTCTCCCCAAAGCCCCCCGGTACATAGTTGTGTATTTTTAGTTGTGGGTCCTTCTAGTTGTGGCATGTGGGATGCTGCCTCAGCATGGTTTGATGAGTGGTGCCATGTCCACGCCCAGGATTCGAACCGGCGAAACCCTGGGCCGCCGAAGCGGAGCGCACGAACTTAACCACTCGGCCACAGGGCCAGCCCCTATTTCTCACAGTTCTGAAGGCTAGGAGTCCAAGACTGAGATGCCAGCAGAGTTGATTTCTTCTGAGGCCTCTCTCTCTTCTCCCTGCGTCTTCACATGGTCTTCCCTCTGTGTGCATCTGTGTCTTAATCTCCTCTTCTTGTAAGGATACCAGTCATATTAAATTAGGACCCACCCTAATGACCTCATTTAAACTTTACCTCTTTAAAGATCCTATCTCCAAATACAGTCACATTTTGGGGCGTTAGGGGTTAGGGCTTCAACGTGTGAATTTGGGGGCGGGGGGAGGGGCACAATTCAGCCCATAATACCCCGTAACATTTTCTTCTGAATATACTAACGGGGAGATGTCCAAATGCTCCTCCTTCTACAAAGCAAATTTGGACTAGTCTGGTGGGACACTGGCCTAGAAGCTACAGTGGGGTTGGGATCCCTCAGTCTGTCAACCAGACCAGGACCGCAGGACGCCCTGAAGAATCACATGGCAACCTTTCAGGAGCTACTGCTCTGAATCATTCCATGCACACTTGTCAGATTCACCTCACCAGCCTCCCTGGATCTCCACATGCAAGCACAGAATAAACAGAAGACTTTCTGAAAGAAATGCGGTTCTGCCTTCAGTCCATTCATGTGGGACAGAATTCCTGGGTTAAAGAGTGAAAGGCAAATATGAATGAGATGAAGGTTCCTGTGGCCCTGGCCTGGGCCCAGATGAGCAGCACCCTCAGGCCCTGAGGTTAGTCAGGCTGCTGCCAACCCAGCCAGCCTACACTGAGCGGGCGAGCCAGGGGTGGGGCAGCACCTCCTTCCTCTGGCTTCACACTTCTTCACATTCTCCCACATCTGCAGCAGCTTCCTGCAGACAGATCTGTTGGTGCCTGCCTAGGTTTGGAAAAGCACCAAAGCCAAGATCAAAACAGCATCCAAACTGGTAGAAAATGCTGTTTTAAGTCTTAAAAATAGCCAGTCTTCTGATTTTCTAAGAAACTGGGCATAAAGATAACACCAATTTTATCACTCTGAGCAAAATATATGTTGATTCAAAAGAAAAGCAGGTGGTGGGAGCTGTGTTATGAATTATGCCCCCTATTTGGGCCACTGGGACAACAGAGTTCAAAGTAACATCAAAAATGCTTCTCTAACCTTGCCTGGGCTCACCTGACCTTTTGCAAATGAGCTTTATCTACCTGCAAATGTGCAGGTCTCCACGAATAGGTGACGCTTTGGTTATTTGCTGTGCCTAAGATCAAACAGCCCCTTGCCCCATGTTTGTCAAAAACACTAGATAATATCGGACACAAAGCCAAACGCCAAAGCCCACACACACCTTTCGTATTCACGCCCCCTTGCAGTTACGGTGCTTTCCTTACAGTGTGTGGGCCAGGCCACCCCACGAGTCACCCTCATGTTAGTTAAGGCGCCTGCCCACCTCAGAGCCCAATGGCTCCTTTGCTTGCCATTGATGAGTCAGCATTAGCCAATCCCCAGGGCTTTTTATGGGCCTGGCACCAAGTGCTGCCTTCATGGAAAACATGACACATTCAGGCAATAGCAAACGGCTCCCCATGCCTGGCACTTCAGACGTATTTTGCCTTGTAGAAGGTGACATTTTTCTCTCAATGTCCAACTACACATGGACTCCAAAGAGGGCTGGTTCACCAGATGTGTTCTACATAGGAATTAAAAAATTAGAAAATCCAAAGTCTATGTGTGGAAAACAAAGCATTCCTGAAATATACAGAGAGAAAATGCTGTGCTCTTATTTGTGAGTACTAAGCAGACACACAGTGAAAAGTGAGTGAATGAATGATCCTGGCTAGTTTCTCTCCCACTGGTCCCCATCCTCAGCGGGAAGGAGGAATGCCCATGGGGGCTTCACCCCCTTGCAGATGGGTTCCCAGGGGCCACTCCACAGGCTGCCCAGGTGAATGCAGGAGTGAATGCCCTATTCCTTGAACGTGAGGGGTTTTTGCTAGAATGTCAATGATAATAATTAATATCCACACTGGTTTAATAAAAAAGGCAAGCTTTTTCCCCGTATAATCAAAATGAAACTTGACACCAGAATAAAGGGCATCGAAAGAGCCCTAGGATATAAATGCAATTAGACACCCCCTGACACTGGTGGCTTTCACAGCAGCAGAACGCTAATTGTTCTTCAAAATGAGAACGAGGTAGATAAGCACTCATTTCTGGCAATGTTACAGTTCATTTTTCATTCATTAAGGAGAGGCTGCCCACCAGCCAAACTCTAACGTTATTATCCTAATCACAGAAAAGGTCCAGCCCTGACACAAAATAGCCTTAAGGAACGAGCAGGGTGGAAGGAATCAATCCAACCTGCTAGGGTAACAATTGAAGAAGAGATCCAGGTATGGGAGAGGTTTAATGCAACCTCCACAGCCTGGATGAGGATGGGAAGTCCCAGCTCTGTACAGGAACTGGCGGGCGGCAGGGGAGGAGAACAGTCTACCAGGACCCTACTTCCTGCTGGAGCCAGCGCCAGCCCAAGCCCCCAGAGCATGCAGAGGAGGTAGACAGCACAGCCCTGCCCTGCCCTTGTGGAAATAGGAGTCCTTCTGGGAAGAGGAAACTAATGCCTACAGAACTATCAGAAAACAATCCAGACAGCATGTGAGAAGTGCTGGGTAGAGGCTCCAACCAAACACGCCAGAAATGCAGAAAAGGGAGGGATGGGGTGGGCTAGGTTAGCCAGAGAAGGTTCGAGAAGGAGGAGGAGTTAGGCTGGGTGCTTAAGGGGACAGATGAGGACTTCTTGCAGCATGGAAGAGCATCTAGAATGGAGGGAAGGGAAAAAAGGGGAGAATGAGATTTGTTTACAAAATGGAGTCACATTGAAAGAGTTGGTGGGAGTTTTCTATGCCATAGTTTATTAATTCTGGAGACCCCATAAGGGCCTAGTTCTCTCTGTCTCCCTCTCTTTCTCTCTTTCTTCCCTGTTGACATTTTCCAGTTATGAAACCAGAGGGCATCATTCTGTAATCAGCACTCTCAGGAGCGTAGAGGCAGACATTTGAGATGGCTCAGAGTCATTTAAAAATTATCATTAGCAAATAAGGGTGACTCCACAACCCTCATAGGCAGGTAGATCGGGTAGGAGAAGATCATGATTCATTCTTCCTCACACCAGAAACCAGGCTCCCTGGCGGGATAGGACACGGGCCCTGACTTCTCCAGAGCAATTGACCAAGGACTTTCTGGCAAGTTTGATGAGCTTGCTCAGCTTGCCCTCTCCTGAAGGCTGCTAGGACTCACTGTAAAAGGCACAGCTCAGGAAGGAAGTGGCTCATCAGCTCTGGGGAATTTGAGAATGAGACATCAAACCCACAATTCACTTCACCCTTCACCCACCTTCTATAGAACTTCTTTCCCTAAGTGTCTCATAGGTTCAAAATGTAGGTCCCGGAAGTTTGGCCACACGGATGATTCTTATGACTCACCTGCTTGTTGCACAGACAAGGACATAAATCCTAAGAAGTTGAGTGTCTGCCCAAGGTCACAGAGCTAATGCCTATCAGAGGGAGCCCAGGCTTCCTGGCTCTGAATCAAACCTCCCTCAACTACACCTGGCTATATTAATAAGAACAGGAGTCAGCAAACTATTTCTGTAAAGGGCCAGAAAATAAACAGTTTAGGCTTTTGCAGGCCATACGTTCTCTGCTGCAAGTACTCAGCTCTGCCTTTATAGGTTGAATGAAGTCACAGACAATATGTGAATGAACAGGAGTGGCTGTGTTCCAATAAAACTTTATAATAGCAGGAGGCTGTCCGAATTTGGCCCACATCTGTAGTTTGCCAACCTCTAAACGAGAGCATTGATCATTTTATTGATCTCTTTCAATGTTCCAGAGGCTGTACCCAGCACTTTGCAGGCATTCTCTCATCTAATTCCCAACAATCCTGGGGTTAATTCATTCCCACGGTTCTGCAGATGTGAAAATTGAGGCTCAGAATGATAGATAACTGACCCAAAGTCTGGAAACTACAACGGGCAGAGCTGAAATTCTATCCTAGTCTTAATAACTTCAACTCCAGAGTCTTAACTAGTCAACAACAGACCATAGTACCTCCCAGATGCATTAAAACCTTTGGTTTGGGATGGTTAGTGAAACTCCTTTGAAGACTGCCTCTGTCTAGGGCATACTGAGAGGGTGATCAACCATTCTAGTTTGTCTAGACTGAGGGGTTTCTTGGGGTGCAGAACTTTCCATGCTAAAACCGGGATAGTCTCAGACATTTCGATGGTACCTTTGGGGGCTGTTCAACCAAACAAAGTAGACATCTGTGGCTACTTAAGACAGGATTTGAGCTGAGGCCCCTTGCCCTGAGTACAGCAGAGTTCCAGAGAATGAAGTCATGTGACAGATAGGCTCGGGGAGGAGAGTTGCTGGGAAGAGGAGGACAAGGATGAGTAATTTCTCTCAAGAGGCCAAGGGGACGTCATATTTCCTGGTTGGTCCAGTCATTCTTTCTCTCTGTTTTTCCTTTCTTAGGCTTACTCAGTCCTCCAGGGTCCTCTGAGAATTCCTGCTAGGGGGGTCTACATTCTCCTATTTGCACACTAGCCAAAGAGGGAAGGAGAATTCACTGGGAAATTGGTCATGGTGGAGGGCCAGCTGGGGCTTGGGCTTATGCCCAAACACACCTGGGCCCCCTGCCTAGTTTTCAAGATGTCCCAATCCAGTATGCTTCCTCTGAGAATCTTTTCCCCCTTTCCCTCTCCCAATTCCTCCTCTCCTATGGTCCCATACCACTCACCTACATCACTCTCATAGACCGTGTTGTTCTCATGAGCACGTAATGATCAGTTTGGCTTGTCTATCTCCCTCTAGACCTTGAGCTCAGAGCTGGCCACTCCTGTTCAGCACCATGTCCCTGGTGCCTAGAAAATAACAGGTCAAAAAGAAGTCTTCAGTCAGTGTCCATTGAAAAAGAAATGTGTTAGTCCAAGAGGAGAAGAAGAACGCTCCCATTAGACTTTTAGGACACGGTGAATTCTCTCTCTGTGTCTCTTCTCTCTCTCTCTAAATATATATATATATAAATGACATATATATATATGACATATGTATATAAATATATATATGAAAAATAAATACATTCATGATCTCCCAGTAAGATGCTGAGCACATAGTGGGAACACTTTTGGATTTTTCTCCAGAGGTTGTTCCAGTACATTTTGGTCTTTTTAGACTTCTAAGACATCATTCCTCAGGACAATTGGGTAAGAAAACTAAATAAAGGGACCAGCCCCATAGCCAAGTGGTTAAGTTTGCACACTCTGCTTTAGCGGCCCGGGATTTCACCGGTTCAAATCCTGAGTGTGGACTTAGCACCGCTCATCAAGCCATGCTGAGGTGGCGTCCCACGTGCCACAACTGGAAGGACCCACAACTAAAATATACAACTGTGTACTTGGGGGCTTTGGGAAGAAGAAGGAAAAATAAAAATAATAAAATCTTTATAAAACAAAGAAAGAAAACTAAATAAAAAGCCTCCAGATTGGAAAAGGAGAAGTAAAACTATCTCTGTTCACAGATGATGATTTCGTGTAGAGAAAATTCTAAGAAATTCACTAAAAAACTATTAGAACTAATAAACAAGTTCAGCAAGATACAAGATCAATACATGAAAATCAATTGTATTTCTACACTCTTGCAACGAATAATCTGAAAATTAAATTAAGGAAACAACTCTATTCACAACAGCATCAAAAAGATTTAAATGTTATGAATAAATTTAACAAAAGAAGTGTGAAACTTTACTCTGAAAACTACAAAATGGTATTTAAAGACATTAAAGAACATCTAAATAAATGGAAAACATCCCATGTTCATGGATCTGTAGACTTCACATTGATAAGATGGCAAAACTCCCCAAACTGATCTATTCATTCAACAAAAAAACCTATCAGAATCTGACTTCTTTATAGAAATTGACCAGATAATTGTAAAATTCATGTAGTGTTTCAAGGGACCAGAATAGCCAAACAATCCTGAAAAAAGAACAAAATAGGAGGACTCACACTTCCCAATTTCCAAAGTTTCTACAAAATAACAGTAATCAAGATAGTATGATACGGGCACAAGGATAAACATATGGATCAATGGAATAAAATTAAGAGTCCAGAAGTAAACACTTACATATATGTCAACTGATTTTTGACAAGGGTGCCAAGACCATTTCATGGGAAAAGAACATTTCAACAAACGGTGCTGAAAAGCCACATGCAAAGGAATGAAATGAGACCTTTATTCTACATCATACGCAAAAATCAACTCAATAGATCATTAAAGGAATGCAAATCAAAATCACAATGAGATACCACTTAATACCCACAAGGATGGCTATAACAACAACAACAAAAAAAGGAAAATAACAAGTATTGGTGAAGATGTGGAGAAACTGGAATTCTCACAGATTGCCGGTGAGAATGTAAAATGATGCAGCAAATGTAGAAAACAGTCTGGTGGTTTCTCAAAAAGATACATATAGAATTACCATACGATTCAGCAATTCCACTCTTGGATATATAATCGAGAACCAAAAACATGTATCCTCATAGAAGCTTGTACATGGATGTTTATAGCAGCATCATTCATAATAGCCGAAAGATACAAACAACCCAAATGTCTATAAATGGTGAATGGATTAATAAAAAATAGCATTTACATACAATGGAATATTATTCAACCATAAAAAGAAATGAAATGCTGATACTTGCTATGACATGGATGAACCTTGAAAACATTATGCTAGGGGCCAGCCCAGTGGCACAGCGGTTAAGTTCTCACATTCCGCTTCAGCTGCCTGGGGTTCACCAGTTAGGATCCCGGGTGCGGACATGGCACAACTTGGCACACCGTGCTGTGGCAGGTGTCCCACGTATAAAGTAGAGGAAGATGGGCATAGATGTTAGCTAAGGGCCAGCCTTCCTCAGCGAAAAGAGGAGGATTGGCAGTAGTTAGCTCAGGGCTAATCTTCCTCAAAAAAAAAAAAAATTATGCTAACTGAAAGAAGCCAATCATGAAAGACCACATATTACATGATTCCACTCATCTGAAAGTCCAGAATAGGGAAATCTATAGAGGCAGAAAATACTTTAGTGGTTGTTTAGGGCTGGGGAGGGGAGAGGAGGTGATTGCTAAAAGGTACAGGTTTTATCTTTTTCTTCTGAAGAAGATTCTCCCTGCACTAACACCCACTGCCAATCTTCCTCTTTTTGTATGTGAGCCACCACAGCATGGCCACTGACAGACAAGTGGTATAGGTCTGTGATTGGGCACTGAACGCAGGCTGCCAAAGCAGAGTGTGCCAAACTTAACCACTAGGCCACCAGGGCTGTCCCTTTAGGTTTCTGTTTTTTGTTTTGTTTTGTTTTGTTTCCTTTTTCTCCCCAAAGCCCCCCAGTACATAGTTGTGTATTCTTCATTTGGGGTCCTTCTAGTTGTGGCATGTGGGACGCTGCCTCAGCGTGGTCTGATGAGCAGTGCCGTGTCCGCGCCCAGGATTCAAACCAACGAAACACTGGGCCGCCTGCAGTGGAGTGCGCGGGAACTTAACCGCTCGGCCACGGGGCCAGCCCCTTAAGTTTCTTTTTGAGGTGATAAAACTAACTGTGGTGCTGCTTGCCCAACTCTATGTGTGTACTGAAAACTAGTGAATTGTACACTTTAAACAGGTAAATTGTGTGCTATGTGAATTACATCACAGTAAAGCCGTTTAAAAAAAAAAAATGAGGGGCCGCCCATGGCTCAGTGGCTAAGTTCGTGCGCTCTGCTTCAGTGGCCCGGGGTTTCGCTGGTTCGGATCCTGGGCGCGGACATGGCACCGCTCATCAGGCCACGTTGAGGCAGCGTCCCACATGCCACAACTAGAAGGATCCACAACTAAGATATACAACTATGTACTGGAGGGATTGGGGACAAAAAGCAGAAAAAAAAAAATGAAACACTCCATTCTTCCCCTACACTTCTGCCCACCCACACAAAGCCACGCTGTCTCCAGACCTACACCTGGAGCTTTATAAAATTGGGTCAGTTCAGTCCCTGACCTTGGGAAAGTGATCCTTATTTGAGATTTCTGGGCCCTTGTGACAGTTTGAGGTAATTGGCCATTTACGCACGAGGGCAAAGCAAGTACCCGGGTAATTACTGAAGCCGCAGTCCTCAATCAGGGGAGTTTGGAGTCAGGAAAAGCACACCAACCGATCCAACAGCCGGCTTTCCGTGAAAGGAGGCCTCAGCCTCTGGTTACTCTCCAGTGCATTCCTAGCACACTCCGCCCTTCTCTACCTCTTCCTCTCCCATTTAGGCAAATTCCCTGCCCTCCCCTCCCTCCACCTGACAAACTCTTGACTGAGGAAAAGCGAGTGCATTCCCTCCATCCCCTTTCCAACCAAACTCAACGAACTCAACGGCCTCCAGCTCCCAGCTCACATATAAAGGCCAACTGAACTCTCTGATCTGAGTTCAAAGCTTTGTGTTGTGTTTGCTAACAAGCTGGGGGGATTTGCCTTTTCCTCCAGCTCAGATTACCTGGTTTCCAAGTGGGCCAACTCTGGGAGAAACCCTTCCAATCAATGCCTTCAGTTGAGGTCTAAATGTCTATGTCTCCTACTCCAGAGGACTAAGAAACAGACCAGAGGAAAAACATGTTGCAACACAATTATTGCATTATTTCTTTATAACCAAGGTCTCCAGGGTGAGGGTGGGTGGGAGATGAAGGTTTTTGTATTTAATGAATAAATGCTTTGTAGTCCTGTTTGGCTACTCTTCGAAGGACTCCGAACACACTGCAAATGTTTTCTTGGTCCTCCATATGCTGCCCCCTCCTCAAGGAGGGAGTTGGAGAAGTAAATCCCATTTCACAGATCCAGAAATGAAGGCAGCAAGTAACTTGATCACTTTCCTGATCCCCAAACCAGTTTTTAGGCTACAACTTTTACCATCAAATTTATTTCCCATGTTTCTTCCAATGTTCCTGCTAGACTCCCACTACTTACGTCTCCAGGCCAAACCCTATGTCCATCCAACCCCCTTCTTCCGCCACGTGACGATTCAAACCCAGTCCACGCAGATCCTTGCTTTTCTGGAACACACAAAATCAAGGTTGTTTCTTGGTTTAGTTTTTTTTTTTAATGTTTCTGAAATATGAATCCATCTTGTAATTTGTTTACTTTTATAGTGGTGTTTCTTTTTCTCTTCTGTAAAGCTGTAACTATATTTCATCCATTCTAAAACACCATCAATGGTAAGGCGCACCATTACTGTATATACCACTAAGAAAGCAAAAACAATAGCAATTAAACTATGACAATCTTTTTCTGCTCCTAACTTTTTATTTAAACTTATTTAAAGAGTATTTTTTGAAGACTAATTTAGACATGGGTTTTGATCTTACATCACTCAGGCTTACATCAAAAGAAAAATTAAGTGAACTAAGTTAGTCAAGATTTTCCTAAACCTTCTTCACACTCAGAGTCCGGCCCTTCTGAATCACTTTTCAACTCAGAGTCATCGATGTCTGTGTTGTTACATACATATTCTCTTCTGTGGCCTCAAGAGTGTTGGTGACACAACACTTCTTAAAAGAAAACTCCATTATTTTCCAATCCACTGTCACTCATTTTGTAAGGTTTAAAACTGACCTTCCAGAAGTCAACGGGTTTTCAGACAATAACCAAAGATTTGTATTCCTTCTTTAAATGATTTGCTGACTGACCAGTCAAAGGTTAGAAGCTGTCCAGTCATGCCACCAGGAATGACTATAAGTGTACGTGTGTGTGCCCGCACCGTGATCACTGCATCATGATTACCACCTGCTCAACAGCCATTCTAAGGTGTCATCTTTTGTAAGATAACCCCCCAGTTTCAGAATTGATAAAATATTTTTTAAAAATCTTAGAATCAATGGAATGTGATGTTAAATCTATAGAGATTTAGAATCAAATATCCTACCTGTATGGTCTTGCTAAAAGAAATGTTAAGAGTAGAGATATACAAATAGCTATGTGTCCTGTGTGGACCTTTACCTAAGGCAGTTAGGGGAGTTGTGGACATCAGAGCTTCAGGAAAGACTTAGAAACCATCCAGGATTTCCTCACTCTACAGATGAGGACCTTTAGGCTCTGGGAGTTTCAGTGACTTGCTGCGTCTTTCTCAGACGGGAAGAAAGCCAGTCCTGTGACATACCCGTTCATGTAGGCACACTACACACACAATCCTGACAGCTAAGTAAAATCACATTACGTCTTTCCAGGAAAAATTGTAAAAGACTTTCAAACAGCCGAAAAAGATTACAGGGTTATAAGTGCCTTTCACTGTCTTTTAGTAAGTTGCAGAAACTGATAAAAATGCAAATTCCCTTGAATAAATGGATTGTATCCAGTGGAATGCAATTGATTATTGCCCTCTGGATAATCCAGTTTAGCACATATTTGTAAATTCATTTCAGCATTCCTTATCGTCTATATATGTGTAGTTCTTTAAATTTCTCTTTGAATCAATTACAGCCTCTTACTGGTTCCCTCATTCATTAATGATTTAAATAAAGTCTTTGACATGTGCTAATTTTATATTTGTATGAGAGTCATAATTTTACCTTTGAAAAATTATCCATTAACTATCTGTAAGATAGAATGTCAGCAAGCCATTAAAAATTATGCTTACAAGGGCTGGCCCAGTGGCATAGTGGTTAAGTTTGCGTGCTCCAATTTGGTGGCCCAGGGTTCGCAGGTTCAGATCCTGGGCATGGACCTAGGACCACTCTTCAAGCCATGCTGTAGCAGCATTCCACATAAAATAAAGGAAGATGGGCACAGATGTTAGCTCAGCGACAATCTTCCTCACAAAAGAAAAAAACTATATGCTTACAGAGTTCTTTGCTTGAATGACAAAAAAACTGCTTAAGAAATAATGTCAGGTGAAGAAAACAAGACAAATATTGAAGTATACAGTGTGATTCAACTGCGTCAAAAAGATAAGGAAAATCAAATGGAAAGACTTAAGACAAAATATGAATAGAGATTGCCAATATTTAGTACTTAAGTACTCAGGGTACGAGGGGAGTTTTTTTGTTCTTGCTTCTTCATATCATTTTGCACTTGACAATTTTTACAGTGAACACAAATTGCTTTTATAATCACACACACACAAATCTTTGAAGAGGGAAGAATAAAATATATTCTATGCTCAAAGCAACACCTAAGACACTGAGAAACAGGTGGAGCCGGGATTAAGAAACAAACAGCACCTGCCAGACAATAAACGACCAAATGCCTCCACAGGGAAGAAGGAACTGGCAGTTTGCCAGAACACTGAAGCGCCTCTTGCATTTCATGGATATTTTATTTTTCCTTTTTACAATGGAAATATGCATGGCTCAGTGTTTGCTCCTAAGAAAACAACTTCTAGACTAATCAGTGTAGAATAAATAAAGATTTAAATTTAAATTATATATATAGCCTGGAAAAACACCTACCCAGCCTTTAATCTCCACCAAGATGCTCATTAGGCAGTTTAGTGAATGCTTATTACCTGTCCCTATCAGAGATAGTATCAGGGCCTTTTTTTAGAAACCTACCAGAACCACATTCCAGAACCTTCTAGAATTACACAAACCAGAACATTCCAAAACATTGTGCTTAACAGATGTCAGTCACTGGTACAAAAAGACACGTGCCACTTAAAGATGAAATTTAACGCTCAAATAAGGGAATGAAGTGAGTTTGTTTATACCCATTTTTACATCTTCCTTTATAATAAAAGTATATATGTATGTTTGTCAGATGCTTTCTTAGGTCAAAGCTCAGCTCCCTCCTGCTTCCCCACTTCCCCTGGGTGTGATGTGAGGCCGGTCCTCTCACAGCCGTCAGCACAACATAGAGAGGAGAGAAGACAGCGGCAACGGCGACCCTATGGAGTTAACTCACCATTCACCCCAAGCCCTTCTGCCTCCAGGCAGGGAGAGGAGGGTCAGCAATGGAATCAATTGTGATCCATTTGTGGACAATTAGAGTGACCCCTTCCTTGCTCTTGCCTGAGTAAAAACTAATTCCCAGAGAGACGGCGAGGACTCCAGGTGGGGAATGCAGTAACGAGGCTTGGGGAGGAAGAGGTTTGGGAGAATTGGCAGTGCTAATCGAGGCCCCAGGCTGCTGAGAGAAGGGGCTCATACCGACCATTTCTCATTTGGAGTTACACTTAGGATATTTGTGTTTATTATTTGCACCACCTGCTACGGACTAAATTGTGTCCCTCAGATTCATATGCTGAAGCCCTAGCCCCTCACATGACTGTATTTGGAGACGGGGCCTTGAGGAGGTAACTAAGGTTAAATGAGGTCATAAGGGTAGAGCCCTGACCCTATAGGATTCGTGTCCTTAGAAGAAGAGACACCAGAGAGCTCCCTTTCTCTCTCCTCGTGTGCTCAGAGGAAAGGCCTCGTGAGGACAAAGCAGATGCCTACAAGCCACGAAGAGAGCTCTCACCAGAAACCAGCCCTACCTGACCTTGATCTTGGACTTCACAGCTTCCAGAACTGTGAGAAAATAAATCTCTATTGTTTAAGTCACAGAGCCTGTGGTGTTTTATTATGGCAGCCAGAGCAAACCAAGACACCACCTCTTATGTTCTTAAACAACCTGCAACTTTTTCCCAAAAACTGCACACCTATCCTTATTTCATTTAAAAACATTCATATGCGTCCTTTAGAGAGAAGAATTTTGAATTATTTGACTTTATAAAATTAAATAAACTAAGGCACTTTATTAAGCACTTATCACATGCCAAATATAGTATGCTAAGTTCTGGAGATAGATAAATAAGACACAGCCTCCGGGACCAGCCCGATGGCGCAGCAGTTAAGTTCACACTTTCTGCTTCGGCGGCCCAGGATTTGCCGGTTCGGATCTCAGGTGCAGACCTACTCACCGCTTGTCAAGCTGTGATGGGGCAGGTGTCCCACATAAAATAGAGGAAGATAGGCACAGAGGTTAGCTCAGGGACAGTCTTCCTCAGCAGAAAAAAAAGAGGAGGATTGGCAGCAGATGTTAGCTTAGGGCTAATCTTCCTCAAAAAAAAAAAAAAAGACAGCCTGTGACTCAGAGAGGCTACAGTCCAGTGAGAAATCTGCACATGCACAGAATTATATCACAGGATCATAAATGCCATCACTGAGATGCATTGGAGGGGCTAGGTAGTACAGAGGAAGAAGCACATGACTTTGCCTGGAAAAGCCTTTCTGGAGTTGCAGACAATTAAGTTGAATGAAGACGAATGGTTCTTCCACTCAGAGAAAAGGAAAATGACTTTCTAGGACAAGGATATAGCTCAAGCACTGGCACAGAAGAAAAAGACGGACATTGTGGGCCCTGCAGCTCAGTATGGCTAAAGTGTAAGAGGCAAATGACCAGATGACCTCAGGCGTGGCTGGAAAGGTAGGCAGGAGCCAGATCACCCGGTCACGGTCAGCGTGAAGGCCAGCAGAGACAGCACAGCCGGCCCGCTAACGCCCTGTATCCCACTGCTAACTACCTGGCCAGGAACAGTCACAGGAGGGCACTGTGCAGCCACTATGGCAGGGATCATTTTGATTTATTAACGTTTAAACTTTTATAATTTATCAGCATTTCCAGTGTGATGGTTAATCTGATGTGTCAAATGGATTGGCCGCGGAGTGACCAGATTAAGCATTATTTCTAGGTGTGTCCATGAGGGGGTTTCTGGGTGAGTTTAGCAACTGAATCGGTGGGCCCAGTAAAGTTGATTGCACTCCCCAAGGTGGGTGTGCATCATCCAGTCCATGGAGGGCCTGGATAGAGCAAAAGGCAGAGGAAGGAGGCATTTACCCCTTCTTTCCTGCCTCATTATGTGAGCTGGACATTTCATGCCATCTCCTCCGGCCCTCAGACTGGGATTTATGCCATGGGCTCCCCTGGTCCACAGGCCTTCAGACTTGCACCAAATTACACCACTGGCTTTCCTGGGTCTCCAGCTTGCAGGCGGTAGATCATGGGACTTCTCAGTCTCCATAACTGCATGAGCCAATTCCTTATAATTAATAAATAAGCATATATATACTGGTTCTATTTCTCTGGAGAACCCCGACAAATATATGCAGGCAGCATCACAAATTGGTCTGTATATGCTGTAAAAATTTTTTTTGACCCTGAGGACTCTGGACTGAGGTTCTCACAGGGTCAGCAATCTCTTAGTGTCCAGTCCATTGCCCCCACTCTTCTGCTCTGGGGGCTGTGCCCCTGGCCTGGGCTCCCAAGCACTGCTGGGGAGACTCACACAATCATTTAGACTGGGGCCAATAAAAACTCAGGGGCTCCAGCCCAGCTGTGCCCTTGACACCATCTTGCATCTCAGCGGGTTTTTTTCAATCATCCCCACTTCCCTCCAGCCCTGTCTCACACTGCCTCTCTCTCCCACCGACATCCCCATTCCCAAGGCAGAGAGATTTGAGGCTGACAGGCCTAGGCTTCTTTGTCCACTCTTCTCCATTTCCCACTGCCTTTCCCTCTCTTCACTCCCAAGGACCCTTCTAGATGTCAAGTCCTTCTGACCCCAAGCAGACATTGATGCGTCAGTCATCTCCACTCCCGGCCCTCACTGGTGGCTTCACCCATTCACCCTTCACTCCACAGCAAGGGGAAACCCAGGCTGTTGGCACTGTAGCTGCCCCTGCTGAAGGGATGGATTCAAATTATTCTTGCCGTTAGTGCGAGAATGCCTGAGTAGGTACCCCAGGAGGATCCAGGACAGGCCTTGAACTGGAGCTGGGAGGACCAATCTTCCCAAACAGGGGCTAAAACACCTGAGCTAGGTCATGGGCTGACCCAGCCAAAGTCTAGGAAGCAGGAGCTCAGCAAACTGAGCGTCGATTTAGAAAAGTTTGGGAATTCAATGCCCGATGATTCTGTTCCTAGAAAGGTCAGGGCAGCCCTGTGAGCCTCCACTGGCAGGTTTGGGAGATGTGGACCCAGGAGCAGAGGAGAGGGCAGTCAGTGGCCGTCGAAGATTTAGAAAACCTTTCTGCTTCTTACACACGCATTCCATCTGTGCCCCTGCACATGCTCAGGACCACCCACACTAAACCCACACCCTTCTCACCCACCCAGTGTCTTCCATTCAGCCCGTCTCAAGAAACCAGCTGTGTCCAGAAGCACATTCCCTGGAATTTTTAAATCTAGTTTGCATTTCAAGAGAAAGTTAAATTGCATTCCGTGATTTATGTTTACCTCTTCCACTGGCTGCTGCCAAACTGCTGGAGCCCTCTCCACAATAAGCCTCTTTTCTTTGAAACAGGAAGTGCCATTTGGCCCAGGCTAAAAGGAGTGGTCCTTCTGGGCCCCTAGAGGAGCACCACCCAGGATTGGCCCCGGTGCCCCGCTCTGCCCACTCTGGGATCAGGCATTCTCCCCGGAGGAAGCAGAGGATGGGGCTGGGGAGTAGCCATCAACTTAAAGCTTCTCTGTAGCTAGAACCCGCAGAACTGGATGGTGTTTGCTGGGGAAAGACCAGTGTCCTAGTCTCTATCACTGTTAGTCTAAAGTAGATTAAACGATCTCTGCAAGGCAGACAATGAGAACTGTTGGCCCACCGCGACTACAGTTGGTGTGAGAAGAGTAAGTCTCGAGGGGGAGGGGCCGGAGGGACAGCTCTCTCCTTTCCTTGGTGACACTGGGAATTCACAGGACCATATCAGTCAGCCCCAGTCACGGCCCAGTTGCCAGACTAGAGCCCTGATTGGAGAAAGCTCTGCCCATCTGCCCAGTCTCCGTTCTAGGTGGAGTGAGGGCAGGCCAAGGGCATTCTGTGAAACCCGAGGTTTGCCTTTGGCTCTCACGTCCTCAATCCTACTCTCCCTTCCTCTAACTCCACCAGACCTGAATTCCCTGCTCAAGGACGAGAAGCTCAGACATCCCCTAGCAATGATGGGCTTTCCAGTGGGAAGAAGAGACAGCACTGAGGGGCGGAAGGGCCCCTCCTCCTTCCTTCCAGGCCTACCATGATGAGAGCCGCCTATGGCTAAGGGGACACACCTGGTCTTTGGAGCCCGAAGTGCTCCGAGTTCTAAGCTTGGCTGGAGAGCAGCTTTGAAAGGAAAGGGCCACTCAAGGCTGGATTGCTGAGGTTAAGCCTGCCACCCTGGGGACAGGCAGGCAGGAAGCGCCACAGGGCTTGGAGAGAACATCAGTCCTCTCACTCTGGCCTTCTCCTTCTCACCCCAGGCACAGAGCTGAGGCAGGGAATTTGGGTGTCAAGCAGGCAGTCTGAGACCACTATTGGGTCCAAGCCCATAGGGATTAAACAGGCATTAGGTCTCCAGCCCAAAGACTCCATTTTCTGACCACAGGGCCCATACACACCTGCTTGGATCTCTGTGATAAACTACACTAAAGGCCTCTTTGCAATGTGATGTTACCTCTCCTCCGATCAAGAGGTGGAGTCTATGTCTTCATCCGCTTGAATCTGGGCAGTTCTTGTGACAAGGTTTGACCAAGAGAATGTGGAAGAAGTGATGCTACATGAGTTCCAGAGCCTGGGCCTTAAGACGCCTTGCAGCTTCCACCTTCACTCTCACAGACGGATGCCCTCCAGTCAGTCTAGTTTACTGCTCGATGAGAGGCTACATGGAGAACCAAGGCACCCCAGCCAACAGCCAGATGGGTGAATGAGACCCTTCCAGATGGTCCAGCTGCCCTCTGACTATTCACAGAATTAGTGATCTCTGGCAAGATCACAGAAGAACTGCCTGGCAACTCACAAAATCATCAGAAATAATAGACTATTATTAAGATACTCAGTCTTGGTAGTTGATGCTGCTGCAATAAATAATCTAAACGATTACCTTTGCTGTCACCTGAAGCCAAGATGCTAGGCCCAAGTGCCCATCCCTGGGCTTCTATCTTGCCCCAGTGTGCCCTACCCCTCAGGCGTGGCCTGTTCTTCCCATTCTGGTAACCCTGCCGTGGTTTGGCAGACCCCTCCCCAGGGCCTGAAGCCAGACCAATTAACCCATCCCATGACAAGCCCACTACCATTCATTAATCTCCAGAAAGGGCAAGACCACCGATCCCAGACTCCCTGCCTGCTTTCTACCCTGGGGAAACCAAGCTGGTGGCCAACTTCTGCCTGAACCACATTGGAGCGCACCACTCACTTCTGTCACCTGCTGCCCACACTTATATGTCAGCCTCACGGATTGGCCTCCAGTATCTGCCCCATCCCAGTAGGCCCTTCTCAGGCCACATCCCCAGCTTCTTTCAGTGCCATTCCTGCCTGTCTAGATGGCTTTTGGCTGGAGCCTGAAGATAAAATGATTTTAATGTAATTGTAGATTGTCTGTCTCCCAAGCTGTGAGTTTTCCAAGGGCAAGAACCAGGTTTTATTCATCTTTGAATCTCCAAGTCCTTCTTAGTGGCTAGGGGAGTGAATGTACGAATATTGGAAGGAAGGAAAGAAGGAAGGAAGGAAGGCAAGATTGATTCAGTAAGGCAATGACTTTCCATTACCTTCACCCCATCCACTTCTCTCAGTAATTTTAAGTTATAATAGACTAAGGGTTTAGGCTTCCTTCTATGCAGTCCTGGTTTCACAATGCTCTGGGTCATACATGCAAAGTTGGGTGCAAAGTAACTTGGATAAAGTAAAAAATATTTGTATTATTCTCCCAGGGGGGCCCAAGGTGACGTTGGGTGTGGAGCGGGACTGAGATAGGGAAGTTCAGAGAGAGACCCTAAAGCTGTGACTGCCCACCACTGTCAGTTGGCTCCTGGGAATCAGTATGACAGGAAAAGATCAGTGAAGTTGGCTTTGTTTCATCAAATAGGCTGTTTCATCGAACAGGCTGCTCAGTCGAAAGAGACTATTTCCCAGAAAATAGTCTGATTACATTTTCGGTGACCCTTCTAAGGCATGTTCAAGCAGCCTAGTTTGCCTTCTCTCTTAGAGAAGATATTGTATATGGAAATAGTTTTGTCAGATTGTAATGCTCTATAAACGTTAGCTAATTATTTTTCTTTTACATTGTAGGCAAGACTAGAGTCCAGGCACAGTATTATAGTAGTATAAAACTACTAAAATAGTAGTTTTAAATAACTGTCTGTGAAGTCACACAGACCTTGAGTTCAAATCCAGGCTCCCCCTTCATTAGTCATGTAACCCTAAGCTACTTAGTTTCTATGAGCTTTCATTTCTTCCTCTGTAAAATGAACTCACAGGCGGTAGTGAGCATTGAAGAAAAAGTTCCTAGCAGAGCACCTGGCCCAGAGTAACTGCTCGAAAACACCAGCTACCGGTAATAGCGAAAACATAAATCTTAGCTATTGCAAATCATAGTTTATTACCTACAAGGAAGTTAAACTGTCTTGAGGAGGATAAGATGTGTAATCCTTTCTCCTGGACAAGCCGGGGACTGCGATGCTGAACGAAGCTGTACCTTTGGTTCCCTTCAAGAAACCCACTGCCAGGCAGTCTCTCTGGGAGATTTAACAAACCAAAGGCACTGGGCAGAGAGGGGCAGACTGCGAGTCGGAGGCAGCTGTACGGGACACCATGGGAACCAGACGGACTCAAAAGACTCCCAGGGGAAAGAGGGAGAAGGAGATTAAGGAAATTCGAGAATCCTAAAGGAAGGCTGCGGCTTTGTTTTATTGGGTGCTAGGGGCCTCATGTTACCTGTCCAGGAATCCATAAAGGCACCACCAAGACCCAGCTCTCTTCCCCATCTTTCTCCAACACAGTGTTGTCCTGGTAAATGTTTAACACCTTGGGTGAAGTGGCTATTTGCATATAAATGTTACCGATGTGAAGAATATGTAACACAATTTATAAATAATAACAAAATATATAATACTCTTTATTGTAAATTCCATATAGCCAATTAATCAATAAACCAATGGAGGCTTTCACTGATTTCTGCCAAACTCTTGTCTGAATAGCCAACATAAGGTTACAATTGCCAAGTGAGTATAGTTCTGGTGTGAACATTGGTTGATATTTCATTTACAGTAACAAGTGACTTGCTCATTATAATACTAGAAGAATATTTCCTCATTTTTATGCCATTCACAATGTAACAGCTACAAATATGGTACACTTATAAGTTTAATCCTCATTATTAATATTTTCCACATCACTTTAAGCCTAGATAGTTAGCAAAAAGAAAACTCAAGCCCTAATCTGTAGCCTTTGCTAATTTCTGTGATCTAAATACTATGGCCAGTTTTCAGGTTACCAACATCAAGTCACTACATGACGGGTCAGAAAATTTTCAGTAGTATGCCATTATACAGTATCTCTACCATACAGATAGAGAAGACATAAATAACCTTAAAAACATAGATAGTTGTAAAAACGTAGTAAAATAATCAAGAAATGATGATTTTTAGCACTTATTATCTTTATGTAATATAATTTATTTAATTGTAAATTTAAATAAATTAATTTTTAATAATGGCTATGTTTAACAACCAGTTCACAAAATTCCTCAAAATTTAGCCATTGGCTCTTGCACGTCAGTGTGAGCCAGCTCTAACACGCTGCTGTCCCAGCCCTTCCTTCTCCACCAAGACCCCACCCCCACCCCCACCTGAGCCTTATGGTGCTTTTCCCAGCTGGGTCTCGCAGGAGGGCCTAATACGGCCTGGCAACTTTTTGAAGAGAGACGAGTGTCCCTCCACATCACCTCTCTGGCCACCATCAGAGGCCAGATCAACGGTTCTCAACCCCAGCTGCACATTAAAATCCCCTGGGAGTATCTTTTCAAATCCCCAGGCCCAGGCCGCGTCCAAGACCAAGTGAATCAAAATCTCTGGAAGCAGCACCCTGGTGTCAGTATTATTCAAACCTCCCAGATGATTTCAATATGCAGCCAAATTTGAGAACCACTGGGGTGGATGCTACTCAAAATGAGGGTCACAGACCAGTAGGTCTGCTGTCATGTGGGAGCTTGTTAGAAATGCAGAATCTTGGGCCCCATTCCAAAACAAGATGTCCAAGAGATTGGAATGCGCATTAGAGTACTGGCCTAAGCACTGCCCACTGCCCCCACCTCGCTTCACCTACCTAAGTCATCCTCATCCTCTCACTCTTACTTTCTCAATGAAGCCTTCCCTAACCGCCCCATCCTGCCTCAGTCGAGTCCCAGGGTGCTTTCATGGCACCCCATACTTTTTCATGGCTTTTATCACCACTGAGCTTTAATCATCATGTATTGGTCCTTTGGATGTCTGAATCTCCTGGTAGAAGGTGAGTTCCATTAAGACAGGAAGCAGTTCTGCCTTGTCCAGCACCAAGAAAAGTGCCTGACACATACTAAGTCTTTAGTAAATATTTGTTAAATCTTGAAGCGACTTCTGGGTGACCTGGAGCTATCCCAAGTACTTCCCACTGCAGGGATGTCTAAGACACTGGAGGAGGTGGTGAGGAGGTAACAAGGATGAAAGCTTACTTGCTGTGAATAGAGGTGTTCTGAGAGAGTATGAGTAGCCACTTGATAGCCCCCGAAGATTAAGAATCTCAATGATAGACAAGTTGGTGCCAGAGCCTGAAGGACACAGGAGCTGTAAGGGATAGAATGTGCCATCTGGGTGAGGGCAGCTACCACCAGGAGGATAGAATTGTGTAAAGGAGGAAAGAGATGAAATCTAGAAGGGTGAGGCTGAAGGGTGTTCAGAGATCAAAACAGGATGCGGCAAGGACAGGTACTAGTAGATGTTAGACATGCTGGATATTCCTTCTTGGTAGATCTATCGATCTCAGAATTTTGTTCTCAGACACACACATACACACACACACATCCTCTTGTATTGATAGAGTCGGGTGTCCTCGACTCTCTCAGAATAGAAAACTCTGGTTTTAGCAAAACCTCAGTCCAACTGCAGAAACGTGCTGCCCTGAGACAGGGAAGACACTGTTTTATAGTGGAGAACTGGAACGGGGCATGCTGCCGATCTCAAGCTCGGACTGAGGATTGAGCTCCCCAGCCTATGGTCCCTAACTCCTCAGATGTCAGCAAAGTGGTGGGTGCAGGGAGTGAACGAAAGGGGTCTCCCGGGTCTCCCGGGTCTCCGGTAAAAGCAGGCTCTCAGTGGTGGCCCTGAGAAGGTGATAATGGGGCTCCAATGAACTTCTCTTCTCCAATGAGGATTATTAGTTTGGAAAAAGTCAGGAGTTTGAAGCTCTGTCCACCATACCAAGCAGGGCTTCCCAAAACTATGTCCACTGATCAGTTCATTCCACTCAAATGTCTAAGCAAGAGGCTGGAATCCCACAGCACAGTGGCCACAAACCTCATCTCCCCCTCCCAACCATCCCCAGCTTAAAGAGTCACTCATTATTCACTCATTTATTCAGCAAATATTTTCTCAGTGTCTACTATGTGCTCAGGCACTGTGCTAAACTCTGGAGATATAGTGATGAAGTAAAGAATAGTCCCCATTGTCCCAGAACTCCAAGTCTAGTGGAGACGGTTTTTAGACGTTACTGAGAAGAGCCATCAGTCACAGGCCCCAAGGCTCACGAGGCTCCAGCTGTCTTCTTTCAAATAAAGTTTCTTAGGTTTTTCCCTTTATAAATGCATTGTATATTTATCTCATTTAAAAATACAGAAAAGTAGAGGAGAGAAAGAATTACCCATTGTCAAACAAGCAGATAGCCACATTTACATATATACACATATAGACACACACACATTGGTTTGTTTTTATTTATATAGCTGTGATCATACTATATGTACCAAGATAGTCTATTTTTACACTTACCATTATAATCTAATATGCGTTTCCCTTGTTATTTTAAATTTTTATGAACATCACTTTTATGACACTCAATGTGCCATAGAACAAACATATTTAATTTAGCCATCCTTTGAGTACAGGAAATTTTGTCCATTTCCATTTATCAATATTATATATAGTAATTATGGAATATCTTTGTGCATAAAACTTAGCTTAGATTTTTTAGAATTTGTGTTTTGGGGTCAAAGGAGGAGGAAGGGAAAAGGGAAAATTTGGGGGGAGGTCAGTTATTCTTACCCACGCTGACATACTTTAGAAGACAGAACAGTTCCTCAGATTTGAGAAGATCACACCTTTATAGGAGGCACATTCCATTGCCTGACCCACCCCTGGAGTTTCTGGGGGAAATGCCACACCCCCAGAGACTGGAAGGGGCAGGTCTGGCCTCTGCCTCAGGCAGACAAGTTGATTGGCTCAGGTTTGAACACATGACCCAAAATCAGCCAGCCATTGGCTGGCTAGAAACCAATCATAT
The DNA here is from genome assembly GCF_021613505.1 of Equus quagga. NCBI lineage: Eukaryota > Metazoa > Chordata > Mammalia > Perissodactyla > Equidae > Equus > Equus quagga. The sequence goes on from NC_060271.1 coordinate 80,429,991, forward strand.
TTTTATCCCCTCAAAAGTTGAACTAGGAGACCCAGAGATCATAGACAATAGATGGTAGGTACTTATGGAGAAAAGACATTAAATCAAAGTTAAGATGGCCAGCCTAGGCCACTCACAAGATATTCGAAGAGAAGCAGCTGGTCAGGATGAAAAGGCAGAAAAGAGGGAGCTGTGCCTAGGAAAGCAGAGAGGAAGAAAGAGAGAGTGGCCTTTGTTTCTGCCAGCATTACAGTTCCCACCGCAGATCAGCTCTGTTTCCTGCCCTGTGTTCTGGGAGATATCCCCCGCTTCCCCCCACACACCCCCAAATAAATCCCGTTTATCACTCGATCTAGCTTGACAGGTCTCTATTCTTTTCAACCAAAAGATGATTGATTAAACAGACAATATCAGTACTTCTCACAGTCAGCGAATAACAGAACTGGAAAGAGTCATTGTACAATAAACAAACCCCTCCTCTACTCAGCAGCAGCCATGGGGACTGTGGGATGACCCCACCCCCAGCTCTAGGAAGGGTCTGCAAGCCAGTCAAGGGAATCCCGCTCACCTCCCCACAGTGGTGGGTTCTTCTGTTTCCTAACAGTGATAGGTTCAGGAATGGGCACTGGATTCAAGATGGTCCGGTTGGAGCAAATAGTCCTCATCTACGTGCTTACGTTTGTTTTAACAATGACGACAAGAAGGAGGAGAAGTAAGAGGAGAAGAAAACTCCTTTCAATATTATGAAAGTAGCACGTGTTTCCTGAGGAAAGTTTAAATCCAGGAAAAAATGAAGAAATAAATGAAAGGAGCCCCACTGGTATTCAGGGAAATGCCAAAGAAAACCAATGCGACATCACTTTTCATTCATCAGACTGGCAATTTTTTTCCTTATGATCAAGCGTTGACAAAGTGGTGGGAAATGCTTTAATACTGCAATGGGAATCTCAGTTAATACAGCCCCTGTGGAGGGCAAGTTGCTGTATCTATTGAAATTTAAAATCTGAGGCCCCAGTGTGCTTCTATATCAGCCTTGAGGTGACCCTCGTATCTGTGTGCAAGGAGTTGTGTTCAAGGATGTTGACTGAAGCATCGTTGGCAATAGTGAAAAATTAGGAACAAGCTCAGTGTCCATGAAAAAGGGTAAATCACTATAATAAAGCCATACTATGGACTAGCATGCTGTGATTAAAAGACTGAATCAGATCAGCGTGTCATAACGCACAGTGAAATGTGCTGCTGAGTGAAAAATACAAGTTGTGGAAAGAAATGTACAGTCTGATGTATTTGAAGGTTTTTAAAAAGCCACTCACACAAAACAATCTGATTCTCATCTGTGTGTTTTGTGTACGTGTGAGAATGCATAGAAAAAGCCCCAAAAGAAGTGAGGACCAAAGGGGACTTCGTTTACTCTTATCATAAAAATAGTAATTTTGCTCAAGAAGAATGCAATGACATATTGTGTGATTTCACATTAATAAAATTAAGGTTTTAAAAATATAGATGCATATACATATACCCAAAAGTAAATTTGGAAAATACATAGTGAACAAAGAAGTAAACAAAATAATCTCCAGTCCCACCTCAACTGCTGATCCTCTGGAGCCCTTTTGGAAAGGGTCCGGGGTCTGCTCAGGGCTGCTCAAAGCGTGCCCATCAGGCCATCAGCTGTCCCTCTGTCCACAAGGGAGTCTGGCACCATTCAATGGAGGAGACTTCCTAACCCAAACAGCACCCTAGACGGCAAAGGTCATGGTGCCCACCCACCATTTGTGATTCAAAATACATAACAGTAAACAAAGTTCTGAATTTTCCCATGACTACTTAAAGCCTTTTTTTTTTTTTTTTCCGCTGAGGAAGATTTACCCCCAAGCTAACATCCCGTGACTACTTCAATTCCTTTTTTAACAGTGAATATCAAAATCTTTCCAAGCCAATGTTCCCCCCTGCTCTCTTTGTTTAGGTATATGTTTTGTTTTGCTATGTTCTGTTGGAGGTTTTTGTGTCCCAACTTCTTGGTGTCCTAAACCTACACACCATCTGCCTGTTGACCAAGCCTGCGTGGCTCCTCCACCCACCTCCAAGAAGGCTGAGTGTGCAAAGACACACGCAGGTTGCCTGCTCCCACCCTGCCCCGCATCCATCCCCCCATTTCAGTCTTGCCATTGTGTCCCAGGCAAGCAGCAGAACAATGAATTCTTAGCAGATGATGGTGTCGCCCTGTCTCCACGTTCTGAACCAACCCCAGTTATGCCTGGCATCCGGGAGTCAGCATTTCGTGGGCTTCTGTGACATTTGAGAGCTCACATCCCACTTCTTCCAGCATTTGGAAAGGAGAAGGAAGGACAGAGGGCTGCTCTTGTCACCACCAATGAGCTCATCCTTCTCAGACAGGCAATAAGAAAGCTAAATTTCACCCGATGAATCAGGAAGCCTGAACTCATGAAAAATCACACATTCCCCAGCTGCCTGACCCACCCAGCTGATCTTTCCATAAAAAGGAAAACTAGACTCAAGCCTCCTCGCTAGAATGAGATAGCTAATTAAACCAAGACAGACATTTTTTAGTGAAACAAACCCTTTGCACCATCCACCTCAATCCTTTGATTTCTGTATACCTTCCAACGTCACGTCTTTTTTTCAGGCCTCTTGTGGCTGAAGTCACATTTTTCGGGAGCCCTTCCCAACTTAAATGCTTGGGTCAGCGTAACCATGAGCAAGTCAGTTAACCACCCTGAGTTTCAGTTTCTCAATCTGCAAACTGGGAACACGAACTCCTATCTTTTTGCATTGTTGAAAGGGTTCTCCTTGTACCCCTAGGGCAAAATGTCCCCAAGCATTACTCACTAACTCAAAATAGTGGCTGCCCAACTAACTGCTAGATAAATAGTGCCATGGGATTCGGTTTGGCCTCTCCTCCATAGTCACTCCAGATTGAGGCCATCAAGTTGTCATCTCCAGTCACAGAGGACAGAGGCCTAGCTCTCCTACCACCGGCTCCTCAGACTGGAGAAGTCTTGGTGTTGTTAGCCATCTGGGCTTCTTTCAAACTCAACTGACCATAACAAGCCTGCTGGTCAGCTTTCTTCCAGATCCTTTGACTATTGGTCAGTCTGCCCCTGTTCTCTTTCTAAATTATTGCTTTACATTTATCTTCAAGCATATCTCTGACTTTCTTTTTCACTTTCCTTGGTGGGAATTTTGAAGACTTTGGCATCAGCGTCTACAGGAACTTCTTTCTCCCTTGGCCACCAGCCTTGGTCCTGCCCCCTCTGCAAGGTGTCTGATTCCTCCTTCTACGCTCCAGTCTTTTGTGAGTCTGCCACGAAGCTGATTCACTGATTCAGGGTCTGAGTTTGGTCCAGGCTTAGCGTCTGCACGTCTGAGTGCAAGGGCCTCTTTGCCGCTTTGTCATAAATGGTCTCTGTGGTTGTAAAGCATGGCGTTGGGACACGTTAGTTCTAAATTATCCTTTAGTCTTTCTACGGACTGGTGGTCATTATTCTAGATCTTTTCTTTGATGGTACTAAGATCACTAAAGTTTAATGATTTAGAGTAGTCATGAGTCACAGGAAATGAAAAGAAAGTTCTCAGGTTCTTCCTCTGCAATTGATTCCATTGATTCAAAACTTTGGGAAGGAAAGGCAAAATTACGAAGAAAACAAAAAGATTAGTGGTTGCCAGAGGTAGAGGTGGGAGAAGAGATGAATAGCCAGAGCATAGAGAATTTTTAGGGCAGTGAAAATTATCCGTAAGATATTATAATGATGGATACATGTCTTTATACATTTGTCCAAACCCACAGAATGGACAACACCAAGAGTGAACCCTAAGGTAAACTGTGGACTTCAGATGATTACTCTGTGTCAACATAGGCTCATCCTTGGTAAAAAAAAAAAAAAGAAAAGTACCACTCTAGTGAGTGATGTTGATAATGGGGGAGGCTATGCATGAGTGGGAGCAGAGGGTAAATGGAAAACCTCTACATTCCTCTCAATTTTATTGTAAACTTAAAACTGCTATAAAAAAATTGTCTTAAAAAAAATACTCCCAGAAGAGATGTCTGTTGTCCTTCTTGCTTAACTAAAGAGCTTTCGGGAGGCTGCTTAGAGGTAAAAGTTCCAAACTTCTAGAAGCCTGGCCCCAGAGGCATTCTGCTTCTCTCTGCAAAGGTCTTCTTGCTTCTGTTTATCCTCCTTTACTCTTTGTTTCCGTATGCCTCTTTTTCTTTATCTGGCTCAACACAATCGTGGAAGCTAACAAGTCCAAAATCTGCAGGGCAGGCCAGCAGCCTGGAAGTTCCAGCAGAAGTTGATGTTGCAGTCTTGAGTCTGAAGGCAGTCTGAGGACAGAATTCCTTCCTCTCCTGGAGACCTCAGGCTCTTCTCTTAAGGTCTTCAACTGATTTGATGAGGCCCACCCACATTATGGAGAGTAATCTGCTTTACTCAAAGTCTACTGATCTAAATGTTAACCATGTCTGAAAAATACCTTCACAGCAATATCTAGACTGCTTTTTGACCAGACAACTTGGTACCATAGTCCAGCCAAGTTGACACATAAAATTAACCATCACACTTTCCACACTTTTAGGTCTTCTTTTATGCTCTCCATAAAGGTTTTACATATCTGCTTGTTACTTATTCCTGGACTTACAGTTTTCGTTTCTGCTGGAAATAGCATAAATATTTATTGAACTTTGTATGGAAGTATAATTCATATGATAAAGGACACAAATCAAAAATGTGCAACTTGATGAATTTTCACAAACTTAATACATACGGAAAATCCAGAACCTTATCAGCATCCCAGAAGCCCCCTCGTTCCCCTCTTCCAGGAGCGATCCTCCTCCTCCCCAAGAGTAACCACTGTCCTGGTTTCTATCATAGTTTTAATTGGTTTGGGACTTTACATGAATCATAGAAAGCGTGCTTTTTTGTAACTGATTTCTTTATCCTAACACTATGTTTGTGGCAGTCTTTCGTGTCACTGCATGTGGTTGTAGTCAGTTCAGCCTCACTGCTGTTCTGAATTCCATTTTGCGACTGTATCAGCATGTGGGGTTGGCTCACCCCTTCTACTGTTGCTAGGCATTTGGGTTGTTGACAGTTTGGAGCTAATACAAATGCTATTACTCTAACTATCCTTGCACATATCTGTTGGTGAATATAAGGACATATGAAATTACATTTTCAATTGCAGATTCTAAATGCTATTTAAGATGTTTAGGAACACTACTGAGTTTTCTAAATTGATCTTGTGTCTACTTGTCTGAAGATTCTCCTGGGGCATATTTGTACAGGCATACTGTGTTTTATTGCACTTTGCAGATATTGCAATTTTTACAGATTGAAGGTTTGTAGCAACCCTGCATCAAGCAAGCCTATCAGTGCCATTTTCCCAACAGCGTTTGCTTATTTTATGTCTCTGTTGCGTTTTGATAATTTTCACAATATTTCAGACTTTTTCATTATTATTATATTTGTTATGGTGATCTGTGATCAGTGATCTTTGACATTACTATTGTAATTGTTCGGGGGTGCCGCAAACCACGCCCATATAAGATGATGAACTTAATTGATAAATGTTGTGCCTGTTCTGACTGGCTGTTCTTCCGTCTCTCTCCCTTTCCTCAGGCCTCCCTAGTCCCTAAGACACAGCGGTATTGAAACTAGGCCATTTAGTAACCCCACAATGGCCTCTAAGTGTCCAAGTGAAAGGAAGAGTCACACGTCTCTCACTTTACCTCTAAAGCTGGAAATAGTTACCTTAGTGAGGAAGGCATGCTGAAAGCCAAGAGAGGCCAAAAGCTAGGCCTCTTGTGCCAAACAGTCAGTCAAGTTGTGAATGCAAAGGAAAAGTTCTTGAAGGAAATTAAAAGTGCAACTCCAGTGAACACACGAATGATAAGAACATGAAACAGCCTTATTGCTGATATGGAGAAAGTTTTAGGCGTCTTGCTAGAAGATCAACCCGGCCACAACATTTCCGTAAGCCGGAGCCTATTCCAGAGCAAGGCCCTAGCTCTCTTCAATTCTATGAAGGCTGAGAGAGGTGAGGAAGCTGCAGAAGAAAAGTCTGAAGGTAGCTGAGGTTGGTTCACGATGTTTAAGGAAAGAAGGCATCTCCATAACAGAAAAGTGAAGGTGAAGCAGCAAGTGCTGATGGAGAAGCTGCAGCAAGTTCTCCAGAAGATCCAGCTAAGTTAGCTAATGAAGGGGCTACAATGAACAACAGATTTTCAATATAGATGAAACAGCCTTATGTTAGAAGAAGATGCCATCCAGGACTTTCACAGCTAGAGAGGAGAAGTCAATGCCTGGCTTCAAAGCTCCAAAGGACAGTCTGACTCTTGTTAGGACTAATGCAGCTGGTGAATGAAGTCATTGCTCATTTTACCATTCCAAAATCCTAGAGCCCTTAAGAATTATGCTAAATCTACTCTGCCTGTGCTCTATAAATGGAACAACAAAGCCTGGATGACAGCCCATCTGTTTATAATATGGTTTACTAAATATTTTAAGCCCACTGTGAAGACCTACTGTTCAGAAAAAAAGATTCCTTTCAAAATATTACTGCTCATTGACAGTGACCTGGTCACCCAAGAGCTCTGATAGAGATGGACAATGAAATTAGTGTTGTTTTCATGCCTGCTAACACAACATCCACTCTGCGGCCCATGGATCAAGAAGTAATTCCAGTTTTCACATCTTATTATTTAAGAAATGCATTTCATAAGGCTATAGGTGCCATATATAGTGATTCTTCTGATGGATGTGGGCAAAGTAAATTGAAAACTTTCTGGAAAGGATTCACCATTCTCAATGCCATTAAGAACATCTGCGATTCAGGGGAAGAGGTCAAAATATCAACATTAACAGGAGTTTGGAAAAACTTAATTCCAGCTCTTCAAGGGGTTGACTTCGAGGGGTTCAAGACTTCAGTGGAGGAAGTAACTGCAAATGTGGTGGAAATAGCAGGAGAGCTAGGATTAGAGGTGGAGCCTGAAGATGTGACTGAATTGCTGCAATCTCATGATAAAACTTTAATGGATGAGGAATTGCTTCTTATGGATGAGCAAAGAAAGTGATTTGTTGAGATGGAACCTACTCCTGGTGGAGATACTATGAAGATTGCTGCAACGACATCAAAGGACTTAGAATATTACGTTACCCTAGTTCATAAAGTAGGGGCCGAGTTTGAAAGGATTGACTCCATCTTTGAAGGAAGGTCTACTGTGGGTGAAACGCTGTCAGACAGCCTCGCACGCTACAGAGAGACCATTCCTGAAAGGGAGTCAATCAAGGCAGCAAACTTCATCATTGTTTTATTTTAAGAAATTTCCTGGGGTCAGCCGGTGGTGCAGCGGTAAAGTTCATACGTTCCGCTTTGCTGGCCCGGGGTTCGCCAGTTCAGATGCCGGGTGCGGACATGGCACCGCTTGGCACACCATGCTGTGGCAGGCGTCCCACATATAAAGTAGAGGAAGGTGGGCACGGATGTTAGCTCAGGGCCAGTCTTCCTCAGCAAAAAGAGGAGCATCGGTGGCAGATGTAAGCTCAGGGCTAATCTTCCTCAAAAAAATAAATAAATAATTTTTTTAAAAAAAAAAAAGGAAATTTCCACCACTCTACCCCAACCTTCCACAATCACCACGCTGATCAGTGACCAGCCATCAATACTGAGGCCATACCCTCCACCAGCAAAAAGACCATGACTCGCTGAAGGATCAGATGATGCTTAGCAATTTTTAGCAATAAAGTATTTTTTAATTAATTAAGGTATGTACATTGTTTTTTCAGATATAACGCTACTGCACACTTAACAGACTACAGTATAGTGCAAACATAACTTTTATATGCACTGGGGAACCAAAAAATTCATGGGACTCTCTTTATTACAATATTTGCTTTATTGTGACAGTCTGGAACCAAACCTACAATTTCTGCAAAGTATGCCTATATAGAGTCATAACACAATGGATAGTATTTCCAAGCCTCCTCTGTGGGCAAATGATGCCTATCCAGCGCACCAGAGAGGTAAAAGTGCCACAGCCCCAGAAAGGATTACCTCTGGTCACGGAAAAACCCTTTAAGGTCCTTTGTTCCTCTGGGCTGACAGCTGCCTTTGACTCAAGGCAGTCTCTTGAGGATTGAGTTCTAGTCAGATAGAGATATCGATTCTTACACCTATGTCCCAACCACACACTCTTCCTCTTCTGAATTCAGCCTCTGTGCTAAACTGAATAATAGTTCCCCAAAGATATGCACATCCTAACCCCCAGAATCTGTGAGTACATTACCTTGGATGGTAAAAAAGATTTTGCAGGTGATTAAATTAAGGATCTTGAGACAGAGAGATTATTCTGGATTCTCTGGGTGGGCCCTACAGAATCACAGGAGGGTCAGAGTCATAGGACATGGGACAATGGAAGCAGAAGTCAGAAAGAGAGATTTGAAGATGCTATGCTGCTGGCTTTGAGATAAAGGAAGGGACCATGAGCTAAGAATGCAGGTCCCAGGCCTTGTCCTATTCTGATTCTTGTTCCAAAGGGGCTTGGGTCCTAGGAAAACCTATTCATCACCTTTCACTCCAGAGCATATCTCTGGGCTTCTTGAGGAAGACCTTCCATGACAGGTTTTAGGGCCTCTGGGGGGTGTATGACGGGGCTGTGTCATTGCTGACAAAACCTTATTCTTCAGCCGTCTTATCCCCAGGGCCCCCAGGGAAGGGCCTCAAGGAAGGAATTCTTAGAGAACCCAGCAACACTTGAGGGGCCCTCCAGAACTACTAAAGCTGGGCAAGACTTTTGTAAAACTAGGACTGGGGCACAAAGGACTCAAAGGAAGAATCTGAACAAAAAGAGAGGGCAAACCTAGCAGGGAGCGTAATTAAGGAGAATGGGATAAAGACATCAGTTACGATGATGTGGACGGAATTAAGGGAAAGCAACAATCCTGTGCTACACCCCTCGACCAGCAATTGTGGGGAGCTGTTACTGTCTCTAGACCTGGAGGGAGACACAGGGGCATGTTACTAGAACCTGAGAGACCCACAGCTAGTGCAGAGAACTGGGCAACAGGAGCGTGTTCTTCAGTAAAGAGAGGCAACCATTGCCAACCCATGGCCCAGCCAGTCCCATTAGACATTTAGCACCCTGGTTCCTAAAGCAGACGCCCATTGACTGCAGTAAGCAAAGCAGAAATCGCCAAGTGGCCCTCTACTTCGTGCCCCATCCCTTGGCCCTAGGGTTGGTTGGGTGCCTCCTCCAGCCAGGGGAATCTGCAGGCTTATGTTCATTAGCCCACAGAGCTGTTTCGGCTGTTTGTCCTGAACAAGGCAAGGAAGAGCCAGATAGGGTGTGACCTTGGTGTTCCTGGATCAGATGAGAGAGGCCACCAAAATCTCCCCCTACCACACACACACACACACACACACACACACACACACATGTGCATACATATTAATAACTATAAAGCACTCTATAATTGTTAGTTATTTTATTATCAAGGATGTTGTTGGCAGGGTAAATTGGTCTTCCAAATACAGAGAGAAGACTTTGAATTTCCTGAAAGCAATCTGGAGTGTAAGGAGTGAAGAAAACTCCTTTCTAGAGGGAAATCAAGGAAAGAGGAGATTGTAAGATGGTTTAAGACTAAGGTCCATTGTGAATAAAGAGACCAACAAGAAATCGCCAGTGGGGGAGTGTCAAAGGGATTTTGAGAATAATCTTCAATTTGAAGTTGCTTGTGTCACTGTGATATAAACTCCTCTGGCTCCTGCCCCAGGTACTCACTAAAGTCCGCTACACACACAAGTTGCCTTGTTTGGTGGGAGCGTGGATTGTGTGGAAATCAAGGAAGAGACGGCCTTGCACACAGGGAACAGGGCAGAGAGGGGGAGACGAGCCTTAAAGTGAAGCAGGAGTTAGAGTCAGTGGAGACCGTAAGCCTCTCTTCCTCTGTCCCCTCAACCCCACTCTAGCCTATAGCCCCCAAACATCCACGACATTTTAGGGAGACCTCTGGATTTCTCAGATATGAAACAGATGGCTCAAAGGAATTTTATCTAGCTCTTAAAGAACTAGGTTACCCTGGCTGACACTTGGGCACCACTTCAATAGACTCGAAACAGCCTGAGGCAAGGTTCTTGCATTCATTTTGTTTTGTTATTCAATTACTAGTCATTCACTCACTCAGGCATGCAGACAATCAATAAATCGCATCTGTGGAGGATTGGCCACATTAGAAGGCACTGAGCAATAAGAGCTGGGGCTACAACCGTGAACAGTGAATGAGTCACCTGTCCCAATCCTCAAGGGACTCCTGACTAATGAGAGATCCAGGTAAGGTGAGCACAGTGGGCTCTGGACTGTGATCAGGGCAAGCACAGGAGGACAAGGAGACTTAGGACCCAAGCATCTGGGTGGTCGTTTAGCCTCTAGGCAGCACAGATGGCACACCAGAAAGAAATGGAAAGAAGCCCTTGCTTTGGACGTGACATGTGTGTGGCTGGCATGACCTGGGTCCTCAAAGGCCTCCTTTCAGCTCAGCTCCAAGGCACGTCCTGGACACTTCCAGTCCCCTTTCCTCCCAGTAGCAAGTCCTCTCCTCACAGCCGCAGGCACTCTGGGCGCTGGTTCTCTTCCCAGCCCTTCCCACCCAAGTTCAAGCAGTGGAGTAAGACACCATCTCCCCAGCACACTTTTTGTATTATTCCCCAGAGACAAAGTACCCAGGGATCTGGTTTTAACAATGATACTGCTAAACACTGTAGGATAATAGGGAATCTAAAAAATGATCAAATGGGTCTGTGTTACAAATATTCCAAAATCTTACCACGTTCTCACAGTCCTGATATTGAGTCAGGAGTTCCTGACATTTTCTGAGACAGTAAATGAAATAATGATGATGCTGGTAGTAATAGCAGCTCTTGGGTGTCTAGGATTTCCAGGTACTTTGCATTCCACAAGTGCACAGGTTCAGTAGAATTACCCCCTCCTGGAAGATGAGGAAAGAGCCTCAGTCTAAAGCGCCTCGTCTAAGGGTGCAAAGCTAGTCAGAGGCAGGCTCAGAGGCCATGCTGTCTGCCCTGCACCGCCCTGCCTCAGAGGACTTCGCCCTCCACATTTGTTCCTGAAGGCAGACCTCACTCTGTCCTCTCCCTCCCTTTGACTAGACTGTGGACAAAGGCCCTAAGGACCCTTTCCTCCATACCGGCCCCTCTGCCCAGACTCCAAACAGAACCATGTTTCCTCGGCCTGGTCTCAAGTGGGCAGTTTGCCTCACCAAGGGTCCCTGGGCTCCATGATACCTTTCTCTGAGCTCCAGGACTGACATGGAATAAGCACACCCCTCCTTTCCTCCCAACCATATTCTGTTCATGCTGAGACGAAGCAAGGACCTCACCAGGGAAGAGGTTAGAGGCTACAGATAGGGACGCTTTCTATTTCACCTATTGTTAGAAGGAAAAAGAACCTTCTGTGAAAACGCTTAACACAGAGTAGGTCCTAAATATGTCTGAGTTGAACCTAAACAAGCTGTTCATTCATCTCTAACGAACTGGTAAATTCTTCACAAGCCATTTACCCTCTCCTCGCTGCTCACCCTAGAAACAGAGACCCTTGAACTAGCTCAGCCAACCACTGCTTCTCCCTAAACCTTGACTCCTTCCCTGTTTTATTGGTTCCCCTCTCTCTCAGAAGGAACGGCCACCTAACTCCCCCAAGGCTCACCCCTCTTTCTGGACCTTGGACCCCACGCCTCTCTGGGCCAGGCTCTATTGGCAGTTCCTCTCTAGTTTGGTTTCTCTTCTGCTGTGCCTTTCCCTGCCTATGCACATGCTTAGTCTGGCCCGATTAAAAAGAAAACAAACCTCTTGACTCTATTCCCCTCTGAAGTGTCCACCCTTTTCCCCTCCCTCCCATCACTACTGAACTCCTATAATGCTCTGCCCACCTGGCTTCCTGCAAATGTCACCATAAAAGTCATCAGCGACCTCCATGTTGCCAAATCCAATGGTCTCTTTTTAGTCTTGATTTTCCTGCCACACTTGACCCTCAGGGCCACTCCCTCTTCCCGGAAACCCTGTCCCAGCCCATGCCTCCATTCTCATCAGGTTCTCCTTTTGTAGCTCTGACCATCTCTCACCTCTTAGTGTCCTTTGCCACCTCCTCTTCTTCTCTTTAAATCTTGGAAGTGCCCTGTTTTCTCTCCTTGGCCCCTTTCTCCTCTCACTTTATACACTCTCCTTAGACAAGCTCATCCACTAATACAGGGGTAATGTTCTTCCAAATCATTTCTAGTCCCTGAGCACTGGAGGCATAGAGCCAGCCATGCTTTATTGGGAATTGTGGGTTCCAATGAGGGCACTAGGGGTGGCACTATCCCACCCAAAGCTTGGATTTCTGCCTGGTGACCCACAGGCACTTTATGCTTGGCTGTCAAAGCAGATCCATGTGCAAGGCCTGCTAGGCACAGGGGGAAATGCACACAGACTAAAGCCCTGCAAGGTGGTCACTAGCCCTCCTCCTCCTTTGTTGGGCTCCTTTCCCCTAGGATATCCACATGGCCACACACACCCATCACTGCCATCTCGTATTCTATGCAACAGAAAGAATGATCAATTCAAAAAGCATGAGCTGCTCCACCTTTGCCAACACCCAAATTCCTTTTTCTCTCTTCCCAACACCCCACACATCACTCCACCGCATCCCTCAAAGTGAAATGGATCCAACGTCACATGACAACACTGCCCTCTAGGGGAGTTTTTTCCAAATTGCAATGGTGCCTCTAAATGGGTGTGGCAGGTTGCATTTTCCAAAGATGGCCGAATTAGTATCTCCCATCCCACCCGCTCTTCTTACAATGTGACGTTGACACTCTGCCCATCAAGAAGTGGAACTTATGTTCCCTCCTCTTCAGTTGGGGTGGGCTTGTGGTTACGGAGGAAACAATGCTATGTGACTCCCAAGGCTGGGCCACCTTCTGCCTAGTTCTCACCTTTGGAGCTCTGAGCCACTTATAGTCAATTCAACTACCCTCAGGCTGCCACGCTGTGAGGAAACCCAGACGGGCCCATGCAGAGACTCCATGGAGACACTACTTGAAGAGAGACGGCTGACTCAGCCCCAAACTATGCCAGCCTCAGCCACTAACTGACTGCAATCACTCAGAGACATAAGTCAGAAGAACCCTGCTAAGTCCTTCCCAAATTCCTGCCCCACAGAAAACAAGGTAGATAATCAAATGATTGGTGCTGATTTAAGTCACTAAGTTTGGGAGTAATTTGTTATGCAGTAGTAGGTAACTAGAAGACTGGGTCATGAATTCAGTCTAGTGTAACATGACCAGTACATTTTTAAAAATACATAGAGTCGGGGGGCCGGCCCGGTGGCCGAATGGTTAAGCTCATGCTCTCCACTTCGGAGGCCCAGGGCTTCGCCAGTTGAGATCTTGGGCGCAGACATGGCCATGCCTAATGAGACCGCTCATTAGGCCATGCTGAGGTGGCGTCCCACATACCACAACTAGAAGGACCCACAACTAAAAAATATATATACAACTGTATACTGGGGGGGATTTGGGGAGAAAACGCAGAAAAAACAGAAGAAGATTGGCAACAGTTGTTAGCTCAGGTGCCAATCTTTAAAAAAATAAGTAGAATGGAAAATGTGATAACAAAGGTATAAGTATTGTTGAGAAACTTTTTTCAATAAACGTATGTGTTTGTATATGTTATACTGGATCAAAGAGTAAAATGTATTTGTTCCTGTGAGCCATATGAAATTTTTAAAGTTTTGAGATGTAGACTATTATTGCAATCCCAGAAGTGAAAGAAACCGCAACACGCTGAGGCCGATACAATCACAGTGAGTGAAGGAGGCTGGGAATTCTAGTACCTTGCGAGCACGTCACAGGTGGGCCCATTTAGCTCCATCATCTAGAGTAGAGAGAGGAGCAGAAATGCCTTCTGCTTGTGAGCGCAAGAAAGAAGGAAAGGGGTGTTCTAGATGATTCTTGTATATTTTTACTATAACACTTGGTACCTTGATTCTCTAAGTAAATACTCTGTTGCAATAATGAAATTTCTGAGATAGTTCAGTGGCGTGTTTCTCCATGAAACTCCTGCATCAGAATCACCTGGGGGCTTGTAAAAATGCAGATCCCTGGGCCTCCCTTTCAACCTACACTATGAGAGGCATGGGGCCCAAGACTCCGCGTGTCCACCCAGCTCCGCAGAGAGTCACTGGTGTATTAAAGTTTGACATCTACCGAGTCACAGGGAGGACTGCAGGCATATTTGAAGTTCAAATTCCCCTCGAAAATTAGGGTTAACTCTATTTTGCAAAGGCCTTTAAGCTGGTCAGAATACTGAGAGGCCTCACTGCACCATGGATGTAACTAGAAATAGCTCTGATTGTCAAGAAACCTCATCTAGGACTCCTTCAAAGCAAGGGCCATGCCTGGAATGCCTCCATTTTTCAAAAAAGAGATTGTCTGTCTGAGAAGTAGTGTGTGTCTGTATGTATGTCTGTGTCTCTGTGTGCCCCTTTGTGTGTGTCTGTGTTCTGTAATATATAACATAGAACACACTCAGACACACCCAGATATATTACATTTTTATAACAAATATTATATTATTTTCTGTATATTATGATGTTTTGACATCTTAAAAAGCCTTTCTGGGTGCCGGCCCCGTGGCCGACTGGTTGAGTTCGCACGCTCTGCTTCGACAGCCCAGGGTGTCCCGAGTTCAAATCCTGGGCGTGGACATGGCACTGCTCATCAGGCCATGCTGAGGTGGCATCCCACATGCCACAACTAGAAGGACCCACAACTGAAAAAATACAACTATGTACCAGGGGGCTTTGGGGAGAAAAAGGAAAAATAAAATCTTTAAAAAAAAAAACCAACCTTTCTGACTGAGGAGAGACTGCCCCTCCCTGGGCTAACCAATTCTTAGAGATAGTAAAGGGCCCAGCCAGGAGCATACGTTGATATGCAAACTAGGCAATCCAAAGCCAGGCCATATCTCCTCTATTTGGCCCAGAAGCAATATGCCTGTGCCTTAATCATCCCAGGGCCAAATACCAAAAAAATTGTCCCCTCCCTGAGTCAGAGCAGATATAGGGGTCACTAGGCCTCCCCTCTGGACCACTAGCCCTCATCAGTTTTCTGGCCTGCCCAGCAGCTAGGGATCACCCTTGTAGTTTAGAGCCCACTGAAATTATTCACACGAGCCAGTCCTAAACTGTTCACCCTGCCCTGCCTTGCTTGACCCGTGGAAACCCCAAAAAAGGCCATGGGCTAAAACACTCCCCTCACTCCTGCCTCCTGACTGCCTTGGTGTCTTTCCCATGTGACCCTGCGTGGTGTGCCGTGCCTCCTATGTCTAGGACCTGTGAGTACAATAAACTGTGTTTCCCAGAGCCTCTCCTCTGTCTCCTCTTGTGGCTGCACCTGACTGACCTTCTCATGGAAGAATACAAAACAGTGTCTGTGTCTCTGTGCCTGTCTATGTCTGAATGTGTCTGCACATGTGTCTGTGTGTGTGTCTCTACGTCTGAGTGTGTCTGTGTGTATCTGTATCTGTGTCTGGGTGTGTGTGTGGCCATGGAAGGAATCCTGGGAAGGCCCTTTCAATAAGGTGTTTCTTGATAAGCTCCAGGAGCAATCCCTGTGTATTTAGGTTACTTTAGGGCCCCTCGTACCTGAGTGTTTTTCTCTCACACACACTATGCACCCAGGTGCACACACACTTTGCTTTGATTGGCAGATCCCTAAGTTCCTAGTGGAGGGGGTCTCCTCTCTTTTTTTATTCTTTCATTCCCAGTATTTGAACTGGCCTAGAAGAAAATTTAGAGATCCTACAATCCAGTCCTTTCTTAAGAAATTCGACGATAAAATTCTTTTAGAATCACCATCCATTGACAGAATGTGAGTAGGGTCACTTGCATTCAACTAAGCAGCCAAGATAGTCTCCGAGGGGAGTTAAATTCTGCACAAAATGATCCGTAGTTTATTCACATGTTTATTCATAGTTTAGTCATATGTCACTCAAAATGGAGTGAAAATATTAGATAAATTAAATCATTTTTATTGCATGAAGAGCAAAAAGCACAAACTATGACAAAAGTGTGCAATAATTACAGGACAAGAGGCCTAACACACACAGTGATCGTCAAGCAGAGAATGGGCCTCGCCCCCACTGTTGTTGGCAATCACTGCCAACCACACAGCGCCCCCTCCACCTCGTGTGCCTGGGCTGGGCCACCGCCCCCGAAAGGGAGCTTATTATGTAATAATAACCATGTATATGTGTGTTTCTATCTTATTATATGTTTTTAAATACATTTAAGAAAAAACATTCTCTGCACTATTTTGAGAGTTTGGTTTTGGTTGGTTTTAGGACTTTTAGGATCACCTCACAGAAGAGAAACTTAGAAACATTGATTTAACCTCATTTTCCGTGGAATACTGAGTTCAAGAAGAGGATATGACCTGCCCAAGACAGTAGGTTCTCCTTTGTTTCAGACTCTCAGGAGGAAAAAAGGTTTGGAGAAGATTCACAGGCATGCTAAGTCCCTCCTGGTCCCTGATCCTGAGAGGACTCTGGGACCCACAAGGGACTGGTGGGCTGCTGGGAGTCATGGGGAGACTCAGAAGGACTGGCGCTATTGCTGGAATTATCAAGACGTTAGCTATATAAAACAGAGATGTGGTCCTTGCGCCTTATTTAGAGATTTTTATTATTAATATGCTTAACCATCTAGAAAGTTTATAAATAACTTGCAATCTAATTGGGTGGGTCTAATTTGTCTGTGTCCCTAGTCCCAGCAAGACTCGAGGAGTGGGCATACTCCCACTCGCTCTGACAGTGCTGACAAAAGCCACAATGAAGTCAGATCCATTCAGCTCCACTGTGCACATTGGCATTATTATACAGACCCCGTGGGATAAACAGCTGGCACCAAGTTTCCCTGATTCGCCTTGAGCTCACACCAGGAAGCTGTGAAAAGCTGCCACCTGGTTATAACCATTCGTGCAGTGACCCCTGCTGCCAGGACCTGGAGACGCACGTGAAAAGCATGGTACCAACCTTGGGAGGGGCTCCAGCCCCTCTGTTCTCCCTGTACCCAAAGATCTTGCACCAGGCCCTCACTCACCCACAACAAAGCCCGTGGATTGGAGTCGGTTGTTTATGCAGATTCCAGTTTGGGATCAGGAGGCGACACTGCAGAGAAGCCTAGGAAGCAAGGGATGTCTAGAGAGGCATGGAGGTGGGCGCAGGCACTGAAAGGGAGCCCCCTGGCTGATGGAGTGGTCTCAGACAGAGCAATCTAGAAAAGTTACGTTCAAACTGGAGGAATGTGTAGACTTCTTTTGAGGAAAGTTCCAGGCCTGAGACTATTTTTCCAGACTTGTCCACTAGCCCATCCAAGCTCATAGTTAGAGAAAATACTTCAATTAATGAGTTTTTTAAAAATCACTTTCAGGGCCAGCCTGGTGGCCTGGTGGTTAAGTTCATGCACTCCACTTTGGCAGCCCGGAGTTCACAGGTTTGGATCCCAGGCGCAGACCTACACACTGCTCATCAAGCCATGCTGTGGCAGCATCCCACATGCAAAACAGGGGAAGACTGGCACAGATGTTAGCTCAGTGACAATCTTCCTCAAGCCAAAAGAGGAAGATTGGCAAGACGTGTTAGCTCAGGGCCAATCTTCCTCACCACTTTGGGCATCACCTAGAGCTGATGTGAAGGTAAACACAATGCAAACATGGGCCCTGAAACCACATGGGAGAATCTATTCACAATTTGGTCATCTGGATAGTCTAAAACATGCTTGTATTTTTTGTATATATTATCAACAAAATTAAAATACAATATTAAAAAGTTGTATAGGGGCTGGCCCCATGGCCGAGTGGTTAAGTTCACATGCTCTGCTTCAGCCGTCCAGGGTTTCACCAGCTCAAATCCGGGGCACAACATGGCACGGCTCATCAAGCCATGCTGAGGCGGCATCCCACATGCCGCAACTAGAAGGACCCACAACTAAAAATACATAACTATGTACCGGGGGTCTTTGGGAGAAAAAGGAAAAATAAAATCTTAAAAAAAAAAAAAAAGCTATATAGCATACACAAACTCTGAGAATACACTGAGGCTCCCAGTGGCTCATGAACCCGAGTTGGAGGAACATTGGGTGGACGAAGTGAGTTTGGACCTGGACAGATGGTTGTGATCCAGAAAATCAGGGTAGTTGTGCAAATCTTGAAGAGCAGTTTGACCCTGGTGAAAAAAAAAAGGTCCCCCCAGCCCAAGTAAGGGCAGTTTTGGATTGATAAACAATGTAGGGGTCGCTGGGCCTCCCCTCTGGAAGACTGGGCCTCGTGAAGTTTACCAGACTGTCCAGCCTGCTCCATCAGCCCTGAGGGGTGGGCAAGAGCTAAGGCAAAGGGCGCTCAAAGGCCCACCCGCCTGCACATATTGGAAAAAGAGGAGGGGCTGTGGGGTGGAAGAGCAGCTGCCGCTTCTTGAATGGACCCAGGAGGACCATGGTCAAGGCTGAGCTGGACCTAAACAATGGAGGAATAGGATGGGGTCACTGAGGTCAGGGACACAAGCTGAAGCAAGACCCCAAAAAGTCACCCTCCAAGTCACAGCAGGGAGGCAAAAGAACGTTGGGACCCCAGCAATAATCAGACTAGCCTACCCACTGGTACAGCAACTGCTGGTTGGGCAAAGACTAGCCAATGCAGTGTAACCAGAGAGTTCCTACTTCCCAGTGCCTACTTCCTTAACACTCTGCATTTAAATGTAGACTACAGAAAACGGAAAGATTCCGTAATCTTACATAATGTAGAATCCACAATCAGCCAAGAAAAGTACAAGGAAAAAAAGTATAAAGCCCATTCTATTTATTTTTTTCCTTTTCTTTGGTCTTTTTTTTTATTTAGATATAATTGACATATAACATTATATTAGTTCCAGGTGTACAACATAATGATTCGATGTTTGTATATATTGCGAAACAATCACCACAGTAAATCTAGTCAACATTCATCACCATACATTGTTACAAAAATTTATTTTCTTGTGATGAAAACTTTTAAGGTCTACTCTCTTAGCCACTTTCAAATATACAATACAGTATTATTAGCTATAATCACCATGCTGTACATGACATCCCCATGAGGCCGTTCTCATTTGTGAACAGCCTTTTTTTTTCTAATTCTAAATAAAACATGAGCAATTGAACCTAGCAGTATTTAAAAGAATTGTATAATCACAACCCAGTATGATTTAAATGAAGAAAGTAAAGACAGTTCTACATTATAAATACTATCAGTATAATTTATTACATTACTAGATTAAGAAAGAAAAGGCCTGGGGGCTGGCCCAGTGGCTGAGTGTTTAAGTTCGCACGCTCTGCTTCAGCGGCCCAGGGCTTCGCCAGTTCGAATCCTGGGCGCGGACATGGCACTGCTCACCAAGCCATGCTGAGGCAGCATCCCACATGCCACAACTAGAAGGACCCACAACTAAAAATACACAACTATGTACCAGGGGGCTTTGGGAGAAAAAGGAAAAATAAAATCTTTTAAAAAAAAAAATTAAAATTAAAAAAAGAAAGAAAGAAAAGGCCTGTGATCATCTTAAATGCAGAAAAAGAATTTGATAAAATCCAGTGCATGTGCTTGGGAAGGAGAGGAGGAACTTTTGGCAAACTAGAAAAAACAGAAAATTTCCTTAACTTGGTAAAGTTTATTTCCCTTTAACCAAAGGAAACATTGTCCTTGACCTGAACACTAGAAGCATTCCCACTAAAGCCAGAGAGAAGACAAGGATGCCCTCTATCATGAACAACATTGCGTGGGGGTCCTGACCAGGGCATTAAGACAAAAAAATGCACATGAAAAGAAACAGTCATTATTTTCATTACTTGCAGACAACCACCAATCAAGAATATCTAAGGACAGCAACTGGCAAATAAAACTAAAAAGAGCCTTCACCGAGGCAACCTGACACAAAATCAAGAAGTGAGAACCTGCGGACTACGTATGTGCCAATGACAGATGCTCCCCTGACCCTCCAGAACAAACCCCCCCCGACACCACCTGGATTTCAGCCCAGTGAGACCCATGTCAGACTTCTGGCCTCCAAACTGCAAGATAATACACTTGTGCTATTTTAAGCCACTGAGTTCGTGGTAATTTGTTAGAGCCGCAATAGAAAGCTAATATAGAAAAGATTCAATATCATAAAAATATTAATTATCCCTAAATTAATATCCATAAATTCAATGTAACCCCAATCAAAATCACAGTTTTTTATGCAACTTGGTAAACTGATCATGAAACTCCAAACTGGAAGAGAAAATTTGAGGCAATAGCCAAGACATTTTTTAAAAAGAGCAACAATGTGGACAGACTCTTCCTATTAGCTATCAAATCATTCTCTCAGGCCATGTTGCTATGGCAACAGTGGCATCAGTACGTGAATAGGCAAATAGAACAATAGAACTAAATAAAAGCCTAAAACAGACTAAGGTAAAAATGGAAATTTAATACATGACAAAGGAGTATTTCCAAATGGTAGGAGAATGACGACCAACTGAGTAAATGGTGTTGGGCTTCTGGAAAATAGCAAAGCTCCACCCCTACCTCACATTATACTCTCTAAGATAAACAATTTTTTTTTAATTATAAAACTATTAGAAGAAAATATGTCAGAATGTGATTATGCCCTTCAGGTACGGAAGACCTTCTCAAGCAAAACACAAAATATAGAAGTCATTAAGGGAGAAAAGAATAAGCATAACCACTTAAAAAGAAAATATTCCAGGACCAGCCCTGTGGCCAGGTGGTTAAGTCTGCACACTCTGCTTTGGGGGCCCCAGAGTTCGCCAGTTTGGATCCTGGGCATGGACCTACCCACCACTCACCAAGCTGTGCTTTGGCTGCGTCCCACGTAGAAGAACTAGAATGACCTACAGCTATGTACTAGGGCTTCGAGCGGGGGGAAAAAAAGAGGAAGATTGGCAACAGATGTTAGCTCAGAGCCAATCTTCCTCACCAAAAAAGCATACATTAAAAAATATATATCTTGAATAAAGTCAAAAGGAAAAAAAAGGGGTTTTTTAAAAAATGAGGAAGATCTATATCCTATCTAGTATAGGAAGATATCCAAGTAAAAAAAAACACAACAGTGAAACACTGCACACAGTCTGATCACACTTGGATAAATGAAAAAACCACAAAACTCCATATTTTTATGGAAATATATGTATATAAATGTATCAAAAAAGGTCTGGAGCATAACACACACCAGGCTGGGAACAGTGGATACCTCCGGAAAGACAGGTGGGCCTGGGTGAGGGCTAAGCGGATATTACATCCTTGCTCTGAATTTGAAGTTTTTAAAAATATGTATATTTATGTGTTATTTGTATAATAAAAGATAAATTTTTAAAATTATTTAATGGCCACTTCAGTCAAATCCTTTCAGTTTGTAGTGGTATCTAGTGACTTGTTCAAGTAAAGAGAATGGGAAAAAGGTAGGTCAACTAAAGTCTTAGGTCAAGCTTTGGCAAGATTCCTTTAGATTCAAAAAGCTAGACCTTAGCATCTCCTTTCCCAGACCAAGGTTCTCAGAAAACTGAATTAGTTATCAGATTGCCTATGAAATGTGGAATCCAAACAACATGATTTGGATAATCTTGAGGGACATGTTCCCAGGCTCTGGGAAAGCTCGGTTAACTATCCCCGCCCCACAGTAAAACTCCCCTCTCTAAGCAAGAGTATTAAGTCTGCTTAATATGTTCTCTTCCCTGGATTGTGATAAATAAACTAACAAATTCTTACTATCTCAGCTCCTCTTCTAGACACACTTTCCAATTAACTCTTCCCTTAACATATTCTTTTTTGCCACTTTCAAACATTTTTTGGAATGAGGAGGGCCTGACTAAATAGTTAAATGAACTGGTTCTCAACGGAGTCATACTACCTTACCATCCTCAGGGGCACTTCAAAAATTTGCAGGTTGGGGCCAGCCCGGTGGCCGAGTGGTTAAGTTTGCACGCTACACTTCGGTGGCCCAGGATTTTGCCGGCTGGGATCCTGGGCGCAGACATGGCACCACTCATCAGGCCATGATAAGGCAGTGTCCCACATAGCACAACCAGAGGCACTCACGACTAGAATCTACAACTATATACTGGGGGGCTTTGGGGAGAAGAATTAAAAAAAAAGAAGATTGGCAACAGTTGTTAGCTCAGGTAACAATCTTTAAAAAAAAATTTGCAGGTATGTTTTGTCATTGTCATGGTAGTATTGTCATCCTCCTTGTTGCTGTTTTGATTATTACAATGATTAGGGGCACTACTGGCATTTAATGAGTGGGCCAGGGGTCTTAGACATCTCACAAAATGCAGAACAATGCCCCACAATGACGAATTGTGTTATGTCCTGAGTGAGGTTTGAGTGTTAAACTTGGCATTTATGTAAATGAAAAAACCTGTATGCAAATATTTGAGCCTAGAACCTAATCCTTCTATATATATAAATATAAGGTAACTTGGACCTGTTGGAATATAATTTAAATGTTCCAAAAATAAAACTACCGAATAAATCAAAGGAAGCTTGTACTTTGTGTTTTCCAGAACTTTATTCATTTGTCCGCCATTTTGGAAAGTGTCATTGCCCATGGCAACTCCTCTCCTTGTATTTGAGTTTCCATCTGCATTTGTAGCTGTTGCATTCGTGTGGTTCTATGCATGGATGGAAGGACCAATTTCATCACGCGTTCTAGTTAGTCATGCCTGAGCACTTGAATACATGCTGGGAGATACATCCTGACATATATAGTGAGATAATGAAAAACAGTCATGGTGGCAGCCAGATCATGATGTTCTTAAATCCACACAGGCAATTCTCAGACAAGGCCATAATGTTACCGAATTTGGAACAAAACGGAGACAAGTCCACTCTGCCACCACAAAATGACTGAATATCCCCCTTTTCTGACTAACAGGAGTGATTACTACTTCCTTACCAATGACAACTCTAGCTCAGCTTTAATCCTTACTAGATCCTCACCAGAATCCCCCTAGATAAAAATTAAGATAGCCTACCACCAAATTCCACTTACTTCCTGGCAATATCCAATCCAGAAGCATCCCTTCCTTTCTTAATCCCTCTTTGGGATCATTCCCCACAATCCCAAATCCTATAAAGAGCCCCTCCCACCTCACTCGCAGTACGGATCATCTGGGATGTGCTGTCCGTCAATGCAGCAAGGTAAATAACCTAACGATTTTCGCTGCAGGTACATTCTCGTGGTCTTCGTTCAGTGAGCTTCCACAATACTATTTTATTATAAATTTTTTCATTTTATTTTACATGATAGGACATGATATTGATTTTTAAAATTGTGTGTATACATATAAATTATATTATTCATGAATTCATTTCAATAAGGTAAAGGGGCATTATAAAATATTTGTCTTAAAGAGGGGCATCAAGTCTGGCAGGATTGAGAACAACCCGATGAAAGAATTCTTTATTCACCAGATTGCAACACAGATGTTTGGATCACGGCATTCTTCAGCCTCCCCTGACCTGAGCAGGCTCTCCAGCCTCCTCTAGTTGGGCTGTCTGGGACACTTCCCCAGCTCCTTGTGGCTGATTGCTTGGGGACCCCTCAGCTTGTGCAGTAAGGCCAGCCAGAGTAGAAAGGAGGAGCTGCAGAGATGGTGCTCCAAAAGCCTGGGCACACACGACCCCAGAACCTGCGGCTGGACCAGATGAGAGCTTCAAACCATCAATGGCCTTGTGAGGAAAGACCAAACTCTTCACACGAAGGACTGTTGGGAGACTGACATACAACGTGCAAAAGTGCAAGAAGGTGGGATCAAAGAAGAGCAGGTGAGGTTCTAGGCCAGCCATGGTCGAGGAAGCATTACCAGAACACGGAAAGGGTCACACTGAGGCACGTGGGCAGAGAAAATCCTCCCACGCCCATCAGAAAGGTGGGTGCACACCTGGAGGCACTCCTCTCCAAGTGCTTTTTTGCCCCATGAAAATTCAGGACGAGGAGAAGAGGAGGCCAAATGTGTCCCCACCGCATATTCTCTGAGGTAAAGAAAAGAGAGGATTAATGAGTGCGACTCCCTCCCACACTCTGTCTCCCAAAGTGCAAAGCAAATGACAGGGGCCACATGTAGGTACCTTGACATGGGGGACACTGGGAGCAAAGGGAACTCTGAATATAAAGCATTAGCCCAGAATCTGACACATAGTGTGTCCTCATCTTTCCCCCATCACTCCACTTTTTTTTTAATTGTTTTTGTGTTTGTTTGTTTTGCTTGAGGAAGAATGTCTCTAAACTAACATCTGTGCCAATCTTCCTTCATTTTGTATGTGGGATGCCACAACAGCATGGCTTGATGAGCAGTGCATAGGTTCACAACTGGGATTTGAACCCAGGAACCCCAGGTCACTGAAGCAGAGTGCACGAGCTTAACCACTATGCCACCAGACCAGCCCCTCAGTCCACATTTTTTTTCCTCCCTCTGGGAGGGAAGGCTATCAAGCCCAAATATTACCAGCCCCCATCCCTTCCACCCTCCACCCTGCCATCCTCCTCCTGATGCTGATGTGGATGGCACCATTCAAGCACCTTCCTCTGAAGTGGGGCTTTGTCTTCTGTTAACAGGCAGCTCTCTTGAGGGAAGAAGTAATCCATGAAGCTGATGGTGTCAAACTAGGAAGAAGGCAAACAGAAAGGGCCCCGTCTGGGTGTGGGACCTGAGCTAGCAGGGAGCAGCGAGGGGTCAGTGACCTTCAACTTCTCAGGCTGTGACCTGACCTGCTCGTGGTACAAGCCTCCACCTGGGGCAGAAGCTCAGACACGGGGCACAGCTGTCAGCCCAGGGAGCTTCTCTGTGCAGGACTCTTTCTTCTCACGATGTTTGCATGGATACATGTAGTGTGTGGGCCTTAAAAACATTTTGGCAAAATACTGAGAAGTAGAAAGACAAACACAGTTTAACCTATTTCTATCTTCAAAATAATTTCGCAAACATGTCCGTGTATCTCAAACTCTTGTGAAATTTGCAAGTCTGTGAGAGGTTTCTTAACTAACATAGTTATAGCAATTCCATCAAATACGCTTGCGGGTCCTAAAAGTCACACGGTGACGGCAGGCCCCTACGGCACTACTGCGCTTAGAAGAAACTCAAAGCTCCTTCACACGTCCAGCGGGCCTGGCTTGGTATGACCCTGCCTGACTCCCTGTCGCATCCCTCGCCTCCGCTGCCTCTCTCTGCCTCACTTGGACTCAGTCTTTTCAGTCCTGGAAGGTACTTTCTACCTCGGTCTCCTCAGACGTGCCATTCTGCTTCCTGGTGCCCACTTGGCCTGGTTCACATCCACTCACATTCCAGATCTTGGTTCTGAGGCCTCTCCTCCCCTCCCCCAACCCTGCCTTAGTTAAACCCCACTGTTATTCTCTCTCCTAGCCCTTCTGTCTTTCCTGAATGACACGTCTCCCAATCGTTTTTTTCCCCAAAGATTTTATTTTTCCTTTTTCTCCCCAAAGTTCCCCCAGTACATAGGTGTATATATATTTTTTTAGTTGTGGGTCCCTCTAGTTGTGGCATGCAGGACGCTGCCTCAGCATGGCCTGATGAGCAGTGGCATGCCCGTGCCCAGGATTTGAACCGGTGAAACCCTGGGCTGCCGAAGCAGAGCGCACAAACTTAACCCCTTAGCCCCGGGGCCAGCCCCACATCTCCCAATCTTTAATGTTACCCATTTTTATTTGCTTGATGCTCGTGTCCCCCACTGGACAGACATGAGCAGGGGCCACGTCTGTTTTGCTCACCTCTGTTAATCCCCTCCTTGGTGTTCTTTTGTTGAACATCTTCCTGTTCTATCTGACCCATCCTAACTTGCTCCTGGGCCCATCAGCTTCTAACCTCATGGTCCAAGTCCAATTTACAGCCTCCCTTTGCATCTCCCACACAGTGTCTGCAGCCGTGACCTCCATTTCCCTCCTCTAACAGGAGGCAGCCTCCTGCTGCTTCTCTGCTTCAGCTGCAAGGTGAACATCCTCTCTGCTCCCACCCACCCTGACTCCAAAACAGCTACCTCTGCCTGGCCCTGGAAGTGCCTGAAGAGTCTGTCTTGCTCCCAGAACCAGGCATGTCCAGTGACATCAAGCTTAAGCCATAAGGTTCCAGAGGCGCCTCTGGGCTGCCTGGAGGAGCAGGCAGGAACCCCACGCTGGTGCCTGGATGTTAGTGTGCAGAGGAGAGAGGGCTCCCTCTGAGCCTCACAAATGGAGTGCTGGAGCCTCCTGCAACACTGATTCCTTCTTGAGATGTTCTCTAGTTGCCTCGCTCACCACTCAAACCTCCTTAGGCGCTGACAAATCTTCACAGGCAGAGGTCCACTATCTTGGGTGAGGCTAAGTACAATCGATTCTCATTATTCACATATTTATGTGCTATAAATTTGCCATCAACACTGAATTAGCAAACAGTGAACTGCTGCTCCTAGGGGAAATCCAGAGTTAGGCTCCTGCGAGCCTCTGGTCACATTTCTGTCAACTTATCAACACACGACCTTTGGTGAATAAATGAACTATTTATTGACTACTGAATATGTGCCAGTCCCAATCACATGCTTATTTCATTTATTCCTCAGAACAACCAAAATGGCACCATTTTTGGAGAAATGAAACAAGTAACCCAAGGTCTTTGAACATGCTCTTTGAGAGCGTCTCATCTGATAAGATGCTCAGTAAATGTCACTTACCAGATGCTTAGTAAATGTCATTTCTCTCCCTGGTATGTCAATGGTCTCTGAGGAACAAAGAATACAATGCAGGACCTGCCTCCATTGAGAGGCTTAAACTCTGGTCACAAATCTCTCATTAAGAGGAAAACCACTCCAATGTCTATCCTTCATCTTTTCAGTCTCCACTGATGTGCTCAAAAGAATCAAAGCAAAAAAGTCAGCCAAAAACATCCCTGATAATAAAATAACTGACAAGTGCAGGGCACTTTATAGTTCTTAACATATTTCTGTGTGTGTGCGCACATATACACAGGAAGAGGTTAACAGCAGGTCCTCAGGATGAACCACCGTAAACAAGTTACCAGGATGCTCTTCTATCAGAGGTACCTTGCATAGTCTGGCAACCCCATCAGAACAGAAGTCAAAGCTCCAGTGTGCCCCGTCTGGCCTCCATACTCCAGCTCACCTGCTTTCCCAAACTTACAGGCAGAGGAAAGATAATTCTGTTAAATCTTAGAGTGATTTACGTGGGCAAGACAGCAGGAGAAGTGAGTAGGAGGGGGTTTTCTTCAAGTTGAAGGAGCCGAGAAGGACAAAAAAAATCCCATGGTAGCAATCAGATTGTCTGTACCAAATAGAGTGACTCAGGCAGGTGCTCGGCAAGCAGGCACTGAGCTGGGATGGCCCACGCCCTCGAGAATCAGAAGAGCATTCTGTGATCCAAGCTGGAAGGAATGCATCCCATCAGGAAGCCAGGTGAGGCGAGCCTGTTATTAAGGCAATCCGGGCAGAGTTATGACTACAGATGGACCAACCTGTCAGGAAGAAAACCGAAATCCACAGCACCGGCTGCCTGCCATGTGGCCAAGATTTCCTTTCCCATGCTGTTTTTTTGTCCAACTAGTATATCTGGGCAGTGACATGGCCTTAAGGCTTTGTGGTAAAAGCACCTGATAGTAAAAATAATAACAATTTTAAAATGTCATTGAGTGAGCTGCATGCAGTATTACAGTCCTCACCCTCTTGCTCGTTAATTATGATGGGATGTTCTAACTTGAGAGAATTTTCTTTTTTTTTTTTGGTGAGGAAGATTGGCCCTGAGCTAACATCTGTTGCCAATCTTCCTCCACTTTGTATGTGGGGTGTTGCCACAGCATGGCTTGATGAGCGGTGCATAGGTCCACACCTGGGATCTGAACCTGTGAAATCTGGGCCACTGAAGCAGAGTGTGCAAACTTAACCACTACACCACTGGGCTGGCCCCAAGAGAATCTTTTTATAACAAAGGGAGACATATTTATTGGAGAAAACTTAGAAACTCCATGTAAATATTCAGAAGAAAATTATAATCATACATAATCCCTTCACCCATACATAACAAATCTTAACATTTTATTGTGTAACTCTCCAAACTTTCTTCTATGCATATATACATGTTTGTTTCTTATTAAAAAAATAGAATCATGATGCACAGAGTCTTTTGTTACTTGCTTTCTTCACTCAGTCAAATATGCATCTTTCCATGTCAATGCAAAAATTCTCCTACAGCATCATTCTTTATGTCTGCAGGGTACTCCATTGTATGGTACTGGTAATCTCATTAGTTATTTAATCAACTTCCTATTGTTATACATTTAGTTGCTTTCAAATATGAAATATTATAAATGCTATACTAAACATCCTTATTCACGTATCTTCCCAAACTTGTCTGATTATATCCTTCAGTTCCTCCTTGAATAGGAATGGTTGGATCAAGGAGTTTTCTAGTATTTATGGGTTTTGATATATATTGCTAAATGGCCTTGCCCTTCAGGTAAGTTGTACTATTTACATCTCTACCTCCATTGTATAAATGTTCCCTTTTCCTCTCATCCTCACCTGCAATTGTTTTTATCCTGCTATCTAACAAGTTGAACAGTGATGTAAAGAAGAGTGATTTGTTTTATTTTTGGTTTCTTGACTATTTAGTGAGGCTGAGTATCATTTCACATGTACATTAACTTCCTAGGTCTACTGTAACGAGGTGCGACCCACTGGGTGGCTTAAACAGCAGAAATGTACGGTTTCACAGTTCTGGGGGCTGGAAGCCCGAAGTTAAGGTGTTGGTAGGGCCACGGGCCACGCTCCCTCTGAAGGCCGTAGTGAAGGGCCTGTTCCAGGCCTCTCTCCCAGCTCCTGGTAGCCTCAAGCGTTCCTTGGTTTGGAGATGGCTGTCTTCTCCTTGTATCGCTTCGCATGTTCCTTCCTCTGTGCATGTCTGTCTCTGCGTCCAAATTTCCCCTTTTTATAAGGATACTGGTCCTATTGGATTAGGACCCACCCTAATGACCTCATCTTAACTTAATTATTTCTGTAAAGACCCTATTTCCAAATAAGGTCAAATTCCCAGGCGCAGAGGATTAGGACTTCAACTTATCTTTTTAGGGAGACACAACTCCATCCAGAACAACGTCTTCACTAGGCATTTGTACTTCTTTTTCCTTTGGTGAATTGCTCACTTTTCTATTGAGTTGTTCGTCTTTTTCTTCGGTGGGTAGGAGCACTTTATTAGTAATCCTTTATCTGTCACATACGTTATAAAGGTTTTCCCAGTTTGTGGGAAACAAGAGTTTTTCAATTGTTTATGCATTCATCTTTTTCTATTCCTTATTTTGATGTCATATTTAGAACCAGTCTACCTCAAGATTACAAAAATAGTTTGCCTGTGTTTCTTCTAATACTTTTTGGGTTTATTTTGAAAATTTAAATCTGGAGCTTATTTTGACATGGGACCCAGGTCACTTTTTTCCCAAATGGCTGGCCAGTTGCTCTCCTACATTTATGGAATCATTCCTCTTTTTCCCCAGTGACTTGAAGCCATCATTATCTTTTATTAAATTCCTACATATACTTGGATCTGTTTCTGGGCTCTTTATTCTGTTCCATTTTCCTGTCTGTCTTTAATAATACATTTATTGTTATAACTTAAGTTATAACACTATAGCTTTATATAACTATATTTATTTATAACTTTATTTATATAAAATTATAAAGTTATTATAGCTTTATAATACATTTTAATATTTGAGGTAAATATTCTTTATACTATTCAAGGAGAACTTTCTATCTTTAATTTGTTAGGTAATCTTACCAAAAAATATTTTTATCAAATGCCTTTGTGATATATCCCTAGATAGTGATAGCATTTTTCTCATTTGTTCATTTATTCAGCAAATATCCTTTGAACACCTGCTATGTACCAGGTCCCGAACTATGTGCAGGATACAAGGACGAGCAAAACGGAATGGTCCCTGCCCTCGTGAAGCTTATCAGAGTCTAGTCGAGGACACAGACATTAAGCAAATAACCACAAAACGAATGTAGCAGTACAACCACAGCAGGTGCTAGGAAGCAAAGAGTTACAGTACTCAGTGTGTGGCCCATGGACCAGCAGCAAAGGCTTTACCTGGGAGCTTGTCAGAAACAAAGACTCTCCAGCCCCTCCAGACCTCCCGAATCAGGGTCTGCCTGTTAAGAGAATCTCCTAGTGCTTCATACGCACAGTGCAGTTTGAGAAGCACAGGAGTTGGGAGGATTTGACTGATTCGAGTTGTAAAGAAAGGTTCCTAGAGGAAGCAACGAGCAAACTTAGCTCTGAAAGGAGAGGAGGCATTAACCAAGTCAAAAACAGAGGGAAGAGAGTTGCAAGTAGAGGGAACAGCATGTGCAGAGCCCCTGTGATGGATGGAAGCGCAGTGCATCTGAAGAACGAAACAGGGCAATGAGACTGGACCACAGAGCTCCAGGGAGAGCCCTGAGGGGGAAGACCCTGTAGAAAGAGGGGAAGCCGGACATACAGGGCCTTGTGTACTAAGGAGATATGTCTTTTTTTTTTTTTCCTAAGGAAGATTAGCCCGGAGCTAAAAGCTGCTACCAATCCTCCTCTTTTTTTTTTTTTTTTTTTTTTTGCTGAGGAAGACTCTGGCTCTGAGCGAACATCCATGCCCATCTTCCTCTACTTTATATGTGGGACGCCTGCCACGGCATGGCTTACCAAGTGGTGCCATGTCCGCACCCAGGGTCCGAACCGGCGAACCCCAGGCCACCAAAGCAGAATGTGCAAACTTAACCTCTGCGGCCACCAGGCCAGCCCCAACGAGATATGTCTTTACATTAAAAGTAATCGGAAGCCATGGTTGCGTTTTAAGCATGAGCACAACTTGATTATATGCTGCCTTTGGCCTGTTGATGTGATGAAATGAATAATATACACTAATAGGCTTCTTCCTATTGAACCATATCAGCATTCCTGGAATAAACCTTACCTGAACACAGCATTTATTCTTTAAATATACTCCTGGATTTTATTTAGAACTATTCCACTTAGTATTTTTGCATCCACATTCATTCATTAAATTAGTCTATAGTTTTTTTTGTTTGCTTGTTTGGGGGATGTTTTGTTCTCTTTTTGTCTCAGAATCATGCTAGTTTTGTAAAATAGCATAAAATTCTCTGCTATCCAACAGTTTATCTATCCTGGGAATTCTTTTCTTTGAAGACTTGAAAGAACTCACCTATGCAAGAAGCTTCTTGAACATATATTGATAATTTATATTATCATAAAAAAGAATTTCATCAAGGTTTTAAAACATGTTAGCATAGCATTATGCATAATATTCTCCTAATAACTTTTGTTCTCCATGATATCTATGTTAAAATTTCTTTTTTGATTACTCATTTTATCTGTTTATCTTTATTGGCCTAGCTGTGGTGTCTATATTATTATTGTTTTGCTTTTAATAATAATGTGTTGAATTTATGGTAGTGGCTATGTTTTTTAACTCTATCCAGCAACCCTCTCTCCCCTTTTCTGGTGAGAGACCCTTCAGCCTTGACCACAGGGCCTCCCTATAGAAGCCCTTTCCTTATAGGGGCTCCTTATGGATGCATGTCCCCAGGTTTACACAGGGCTCGTGTGTGAAGTTGAGTAAATCACGGTGCCTCAGCCACCTCATGACAGCCACTGGGCCAGGGTTTCCATGGCACCCAACCAGCTAATCAAAGTTCTTTCCCAGAGTTTTTCTTACAAGAGCTGCCAATCAGCCTCCTTTTCCTCCCTGGTTACAAGCTGGAAGGATGTAACCCTCACGTTGCCTAAATCCATGTTCTCCTCCATGTTGTGGATAGAACAGAGCCAACATACACAGAGATGCAGAAACGAGAAACAGAAAGTGCGTGGACAGCTCTAGGGTCCTTAGATTCCAGGTAAAGCCCGCTCAGTCTCTGCTCTTTCTTTGATTTGATGACATAAACCAATAAATTCCCTTGTTGACTTCAGCTAATCAGAGCTGGGTTTATCAAAGATGGGACTTAACATTTCCTCAAAGGTCTGAAAGAATTTCAGTGTCTTTTTATCTTGGATTCGCTTTCTCTGCTATTAATATTGCAATCCCTGATTTGTTTGTTTGCCTTCGCCAGGCTGCCTTTTCTTTCTTTTTTTCGTTTCTTTTTTTTTTTTAAGATTTTATTTTTCCTTTTTCTCCCCAAAGCCCCCCGGTACATAGTTGTGCATTTTTAGTTGTGGGTCCTTCTAGTTGTGACATGTGGGATGCTGCCTCAGCATGGCTTAATGAGTGGTGCCATGTCCGCGCTCAGGATCTGAACTGGCGAAATCTGGGCGGCCAAAGCAGAGACCCTGAACTTAACCACTAGGCCACAGGGCTGGCACACAGGCTGCCTTTTTATCTGTAGCTTTGCTGAGTTGCTCTGTTTTCAGGGAGTCTCTCAACAAGGGCTGCTCTTTGCTGCACATGCACCACCAGAAGGGCCTCACACCAGAAGTGCTCCCAGTGAAAGGTGAATGTGGACTTCCAGGAACTTGGTTAGTTTGTGTCCTGCCCTCAGTGTCCAGCTAAACTCACTCTGCCTCACCACATGACTGCACCATGTAGAAGCTCCTCTGGCCATCTATCTTCTCTGGCATTTTCATTACCATACCACTCAGGGTTTCCAGGCCCTGACTCAGCTTCTTTCTGCTCCTTTTTCCCAAACTTTTCCACAGTGCCCACCAGAACTCATTCTGTGTATAGCAAATCTTCCCATATTGTCAACTTCTTTACTAAATATTTCCTTCGTCTTGCCTTAACTGAAATCTAGGTTTTCCCCAGGAAGTCTCCTCTTCTACAATACTTTTCTTTTGAGGAAGATTAGCCCTGAGCTAACTCCTGCCAATCCTCCTCTTTTTGCTGAGGAAGACTGGCCCTGAGCTCACATCCGTGCCCATCTTCCCCTACTTTATATGTGGGACACCTACCACAGCATGGCTTGCCAAGCGGTGCCATGTCCGCACCCAGGATTCGAACCGGTGGACCCCAGGCCACTGAAGCAGAACGTGCGCACTTAACCGCTGAGCCACCAGGCCAGCCCCTACAATATTTTTAGATTCTACACACCCCCATTCCATTCCTAAGCATTTTTTCCTTGTTTCTTCACTTTGCTGCTTTCCTTTTTATTCACGCACTCATCAGGCAGCTCCATTTTTATTTCTGTCTATGATCCCATTATCTTCATCTTTTTTCCCATTTCCTGGAAACCACATTTTCTTGACTTTTATCTAAAGAACAATGCAGATGTTATCTGAAACCTTCTTTTTTTCCTGCCATAAATCTTTTCAAAGGTGTTTTTTCCTCTACTTATTCTGTGTCATAGTCTTTCTTACAGGGCACAGAATTTTTTATAGATCTCTCGGGGTTTTCTTCCCCTCACTTTACTCATTCCTAAAACGTAACAGCTTTATCCAAGAAATAAACTGGGTGGGCGAGTTCTTTTTAGCTTCCCTTACTCTCCATTTCTAGGCAAGATCTCTTGCATCTCAGATGGAAGAAATGCAGTGCCTGTTCTGTGATCAAGGTGTCCAAGGCCATGGGGAACCATGAGAGACGAACTCTTTCATTGCAAGCGTCTTCTACACTTTTAGTGAGGTTGCTGTACAATGTGACACCTGGTTGCTCTTCAATCCTACTTAACATCCATAACAAATCTTGCAACTTCCATTGTGGCAGCAGCCACAGCAGATCATAGAGAGACAGCCCACCAGGTCTTCCTTACCCCCCCTCTCACACCCAGCCTGATTTCACCATGCTGATACCCTTGTACCCATGAAGAACTTTGCTGACACTAAACTGCCCCCTCCTCAAAAACCGCTAACAGCTTGCTGCCGTGTTACACCCTCCTGAGTCTCAATACCCCACTATCACCACTGCCCTTGAACCCCACTGATCCTCAGGGACCACAGGAACTCCTGTCAAGAAGCATGAAGGCATGACGGTTAAGGGTGTGGCCCCCAGAGCCAGATAGCCTGGGTGTGAATTCTGGCTTTGCTACTCCCCACCTTGCACAAGTTACTTCACTTCCCTGTTTCCTCATCTGTAAAATGGGAATAATAATACCTACCCCATAGTATTAGAATGAGGATTAAATGAGTAGCTATCTAAATGAATAGATATTCTAGGACTAGAATAATGCCTAGCACACAAACTAGATATTTGTAAATAAATTAATTAAAATCTCACCACCACCAGACCTACTTCCTCTCTTTTCCAGATTGATCATGGGGTCCATTTATTTTCTTTATTTGTTTTCCTTTTAATTTTTTTATTTGAAATATTTCAGGCACAAAGGAAAGTACACACAGACACTGATACAGCAAACACTGATGTACCTATCATACGGACTAATTTTTAAAACATTTGTATAGCAGAAAGAAAAGAAAAATGTTATTCTAAGAGTTTGCAGCAGAATTCCTCCTGAGGAGAAATGGTTCTATTATTTAACTGAGGTATACAAGTGAAGCTCCCAGGAGTCGGGCTGGACAGCCAGAGAAAAACAACCATGGAGGGCTGGGGGATGAGATAGACAGGAGGAGACAGTAGGAGTGGGAGAAAGAGGAGCCAAAACTCAGGGCAGGTAGGATGTTCAACTTCTCCACTGAGGGCGTGAGAGGCTGAAGATTTAGAACCACTCTATCCCGTGTTCAAGGTAAAGTTGTTTGCTGTGCTGTGATGCTGTGTTACTTCTCCTGTGGCCTCAAACTTTTGGTCAACAATTGCCACCCACACAAGCTCCACTGTGTCCATGGTACTGAGAGAGAGTGTAGGAATCAGAGTGGATTCTAGTGTAGCATGACAGGGTTCAGAAATGGCAGAGGAGGGGCTGGCCCGGTGGCACAGCAAAGTTGACATGTTCTGCTTTGGCGGCCCGGGGTTCACCAGTTCAGATCCTGGGTGCAGACCTACACACTACTTGTCAAGCCATGCTGTAGCAGGCGTCCCACATATAAAGTAAAGGAAGGCAGGCATGGGTGTCAGCTCAGGGCCAGTATTCCTCAGCAAAAAGAGGAGGATTGGCAGCAGATGTTAACTCAGGGCTAATCTTCCTCAAAAAGAAAAGAAAAGAAATGGCAGAGATGTGGCAGGGGGAGAGAACTATAGAGTCCTTCATCAGAAAATGAAATGTTTCCTCCTAAATCTTGCCTAGAGAATCTGATCATCTTAGCTCAGGCGACAGAGTCTGGTAACTACCAGTTGGAATGCATTTATTATGCTCTAAATTCTTCATACACTAACTGAGCCTCCTTATCCACAATAAGCCACCCAGGAAGCCAGCCTGCTATAAGTCAGACTTGTGGGAAGCCAGATGGGTGTCTCTAGTGACAATCCAGGAAGCGAAACAGTAACTTCAGTAACAATCAGCCCCAAATGGCCAGGACTTGTTCAATAACTGACAGCTTCCCTAATTTTTGTCCCCATTTCATACTCGGGGCCAACCAGAGAAAGCCAAATGTGTTCCTCTAACCAATCCGATAGGATGCCCCATTTCTAGTGAGCCGTCCTGCAGCTTCCCCAGGCCAACAGCCTCCAGTCAGGACATACCTGAAGCCTTTCCTCTTTCCACTATAAAGCTTTCCCACTCCTCTGCCTGCCTTTGAGTCTCTGCCAAAACACAAGAGATGGGGCTGACTGCCTTGCTATATCAAGTTCAGAATAAATAGCCTTTGCTTTCCTCATTCAGTTGGCCTTCATTTATTCCCCAGGGATGACCACTCCACATGATGTCTACGTCCCCAGGTTACAGGGGGCCTAAGATGCCATGAGGATATGGTAGCTCCAGTGCAGTAGTGATGAGGGACAAAAAGGTATCGGAAATCCGGTGCTGAAATACACTCAAGGCTCATGTACATACAACCTGCCTGTACTTCGGGCAACTCTTTGGATACCCATGACTAGTTCCTTCCTTTTTTCTTACTCACCACATACCTACCATACACAGCCATCCTTTTGTGGTTGTCCAGGTGTAATATCTTATCTCTTTCATGCCTGCCGTCACATATATTTTAGCTTTATCATCCCTGTGTACAAATGATGGAGAAACCCAGCCTTGGCCACATCCTGTGCCTCACTCCTATGAGGGATGCACAGTTCTGCTCTGGGTAGCTTGAGGTCCTCTCAGGCTAGCACAGGTGAGCCAAGGGCATTTGCTTTCCATATCTTGCCCCTCCATTAAGAATGTGCTCATCTATCCCCCGGCTAAGCAACTCTCCATGCTTCGAACAGGGAGGAGAGAAAGTCACACTGATTATCTTTCTCATTATTACCAAAATTACCTCAAGTCAGGAGAAGAAATACATCCCACTCTGTCTGGTGTTCAGCTGGAGCGACCCCGGAAGTCTGCTAAGAGTTTGGGTGGAACCTGATGGTCCTGCCTCCTGACCTTGAATTCTTGACCAGGAGCCACAGGCTACAGCTGGAACTGCAAAGTCCAGTGGGGCTGCTGGTAGGGTGGCAGCCCCTCCCTCACTCCCTGCCTTCAGCACCTCTCCCCTACTTCAGCACTGACCTCCCGAATGGCAACTCCCCCTCCCAGCCCACGGCTCCCCCATACACCCAACTAAGTTATATTGATTTAATGACACAAATAAGTGTACAGATCTTGTTTTTAAAAGTTGAAGGCAAACATTTTCATTTCTCTAGGATTAAATGACTCACAGTGCTCCTGGGTCAGATGAGGAATGAGCTGCTTGTGCTTGCCCTGTCAGATCTGAGATGTCTAGACTTCATGTGAGGTGCCACTGACATTCTAATACCACCAGGAGAAACCACATCAAGCTACTTGCATCACGCTTCTTGGTGAACTCAGATGTATTTTTGATATTTGCGCTGCATGGTGTTTACAGCAGATAAAGTATTCAGTGTTTACAGTGAATGAAATCAGTCTTTGGTAACTCCGTGGATTGCTTCTTAGAACTTCTCCCCTAATCCCTGGTCTTCTCATGAGCCAGTGTCCTCATTTTGTCCTCTAACTGCCCACTATTTTCATGGCTTATCCTCTCCATACCCACCACCTCCACCAGTCTTGAAAAATCTCAGACTGGATCGCTCCTCCACTCTTACTCTTCAAAATTTGGCAGCCAGATATGCTTTCCAATTGGCAAGAGACTCTGAGTCTCTTTGGCAAAGGGTGTCATAGAGAGTAAAGTTGATGAAAGCCACGGAGATGGTCTGATCTGATCCTTCTCAT
The DNA here is from genome assembly GCF_021613505.1 of Equus quagga. Lineage (NCBI taxonomy): Eukaryota > Metazoa > Chordata > Mammalia > Perissodactyla > Equidae > Equus > Equus quagga. Next base: position 80,467,328 of record NC_060271.1, read on the forward strand.
TTTACAGATAAACTGAGTCCTAGAGAAGAGAGGCCTAAGGCCAGCACAGATACTAAGACTTCAACCGAAGTTCCCCAAATGAGCCTTCACTGCAATGAGAAACAGAGCCCTCTGGCTTAGGAACACATGGGACAGGCCTCAGGTCTCCTCCTCCAGGCTGAAGTGAACATTACCCCACAAGAGGCCTTCCTAACCAGGGCTCCTCAGCACTTCTGCACCCAAAACCTGGCCCACGGCAGGCTGCACAGATTATTATTATTATCACTGTCATTGTTGCTTTCACTATGACAACCACATTAATAAGAATGGGAAAGAGGGAAATATAGGATTCCCAACAAAAATAATTATTATTTACCTCACACCTCAAAGACATTAACTCATGGCCTGCCACCACACCCCTGAGAGTTAATAGTACTGTCCACGACTTGTAGAAGGGAGAAGGAAGGAAGGAGAAGGAAGGAAGGAAAAGGGAGGAGCGGCTCTGTCCGTGAATTAGCAGAAAGACAGATTGTCAGAGGTAGGCTAAGAACACAGACGAGTTTGATGCTCAGCCCAAGATTAAATCTGTAGACCTGTTTTCAATAGAACCTAAATCTGTGACCTGCACAATACTTCAGCACAGGACTTTCCAAACTCTTTTGATCATTTCCCAAAGTAAAAAGTATGATTTCACATTTATACTTATGCATATATATTATATAAAACAGAAACAAAAGCTTTCACAAAACAGTCCTTAACCCTTACTACGTACCATGCATTCTGATATCTTCTCTCTCATTCTAGTCTATTCTATTTTGTTCTTTAAAGTGCTGGTTGCAATACCCTAAATGTATTTCACTACACGTTAATGAGTTGTCACCCACGGTTTGAAAAATATATATTCAGAGGGAAGATGAAAGAGCAGTCCTAAAGGAGAAGGGCTGGATGACATTATTCTCCAAGAAAGCAGGAGAAATGAAGTTATGGATAGAAGTAGAATAAAATGTGTAGAGAATCAAATTTGTGAGGTTAAGATACTGTATAACAGCAGCAGTATACATACAGAATTTTTGCCCAAAATGTTTAACCTGAATCTAATCATGCTGACACAATCAGACAAGTCCTGATTGTGGAACATCCCACAAGACAACAAGCCCGGCAGTCTTCAAAAATCTCATTGTCATAAAAGACAAGAAAAGGTGAGAGATTATTCTAGATTAAGGACTACCAAAGAGACATGACATACATGCAATATGTGATCCTTAATTGGATTCTGGCTGGAGAAAGAAAATAATAAAACAACTCAGCCACAAAGTACATTATGAGGACAATGAGGCAAATTTGAATGTGATCTCATATTAGATGATGCCATGGGGTCATGTTAAGTATCTTGGGTGTGATAACGGTATTGTGTCACGCAAGATGAGGCGTTCGTTCTTGGAGGTGCCTACTGAAGTATTTAGGGAAGAAGTGTCAGATTGTCTCAAACTTACCTTAAATGGTCAGAAAAGAGAATATACGTATAGAAAGAGTAAGTAAATGTAGAAGAATGTCAACAATTAGTGACTCTAAGAGAACGCTACATAAGTAGGTGGTTACTGTCCTATTCTTTCCATTTATCTGTGTTTGAAATTTTTCAAAATAAAAGAGGGAAATGGAAAAAATATAGATTTTAATAAAGTAATTTACTGTATTTAAACTCTAATGTTGCAAAGGACGTTCAAATGGTGTTTTGTAAACATTTTTTAAAAGATATAATAGGGCTGAATCTGCTCACTTACGCCCCACTCCCACACCACATCCCCTCGACGCCATTAACAAAATAGGACAATTCAATTCAGTAAGAATTTACCAGGTACACCTGACCAGCACCCTGCGAGGTGCTGTGAGAAATGCTTAAGTTGACAAAAGCCATTTATACAATTTTAGACTACTGAGGCCAGCAGCAGCAGGGTAGAATGTGTGTGTTTGGGAGTCTATCAGATTTCATCTGAGTCCCATTTCCACTGCGTTTTAGCTATGTGACCTTAGACAATTTATTTGACCTCTAAAACCATTTCCTGGACAGTGTGGAATTTAATCTGAGCCCAGTGATCCCAGAAAACAGTGAAGATTAAAAAATCCCCCCACCCCTTGTGTTCCGGAACAGCTTACTGCAAGGAGCCACCCTTCCCCATAAGACTGTTAGGAGATTCACAGACGCCTTCCTTATTTACTTATGACAAGGCCAAACACAGAGACTCCAAATCCCCATCCTTTGCCTTGGAAATGATTAGCTGAACTTCTTGTTCCTATTGATCAATGGGAACAAGATGCTTGTTAAAGAAACTTTTCATTAAGCTTTTCTCCTTTCTCCAGACCTCTGAACTCTGGCCCCCTCTCAGCCTGAGCCAGCACGCAGCTCCCTGAGAGGGTCCCTCCCAGAAAGTAGGCTGGCCTCAGGGTAAAATGGTCTCTGATCTACTAGCTGGTCTCGCCATCCTTT